>NW_023270454.1:36914460-37514460 GCF_011800145.1 Mirounga leonina | reverse complement strand
GACTTGCCTATTTCCCTTTAATTTTGCCAATTTTTGTTTCACATATTGAATATTTGAGATTTGTGTGTGTGTGTGCATTTTTATGATTGTTCCGTCTTGTTGATGAAACGACCCTTTTATCAGGGTGCCTTGGTGGCTCAGTTGGTTAAGTGTCTGCCTTCGACTCAAGTCATGATCCCAGGGTCCTGGGATTGAGCCCCTTGTTGGACTTCCACTCAGTGGGGATTCTGCTTCTCCCTCTGCCCCTCCTCCTGGTTCATGCTCTCTCTCTCTCTCAAAAAAAAAAAAAAAAAGAAATGACCCTTTTATAATTGTGAAATATCTGTTCCTGCTAATAATCTTTATTTTGAAATCTACCTTGTTTGATATTAATGTAGCCACACTAGCTTACTTATGCTCAGTGTTTACTTGGTTTATCTTTTTTTCTTTTTTTCCTTTTACCTGTGTGCCTTTATGTTTAAACTTTGTTTTTTATAAATAGTATATTATTGAGTCCTGATTTTAAAAAATCTAGCCACTTAGTCTTTGCTTTTTAGTCAAGGTTTCAGTTAATTTATGTATAATATAATTACTGATTTGTATGGGTTTAAGTCTACCATCTTGGTTTTTTTTTTCCTCCGCTGGGCCTAGTGTGGGGCTTGAACTCACAAGATCTGAGATCAAGATCTGAGCTGAGATCAAAAGTCAGACACTTAATCATTTGAGCCACCCAGGCACCCCTTGGTTTTGTTTTCTATTTGTCTTATCTGTTCTTTGTTCTTCTGCTTCTACTTTGCTTTCTTTTTAGTGAATTGAGTCTTTTAGTGTTCCATTTTCTATTTTTAGTTATGCCTCTATGTACATACATTTTTAATTCTATGTACAGTATGAACCCAATATACGTTACTATTTTTACTTTATGAAATCAATAATTAGTAATCTTTTAAAGAAATTTGATGTTTTATTTATGTATGTGTTTTTCTTGTCTTTTTTTAATATCAATATATTTATCCATTTTGATTTTCTTCATTTCTTTCTATAGAACTGAGTTTCTATCTTGTGCCATTTCTTTTAAAATCCTTAGGCTAATTTAATCTGAGCATTTCATGTAATGCAGATCTGCTGGAGAAGAATTCTTTCATGTTTTATCTGTCTGAAAATGTCTTTATTTTTGTCTTCATTTTTTTTTTTTAAGATTTTATTTATTTATTTGACAGAGAGACACAGCAAGAGAGGGAACACAAGCAGGGAGAGTGGGAGAGGGAGAAGCAGGCTTCCCACGGAGCAGGGAGCCCGATGCGGGACTCGATCCCAGGACCCTGGGATCATGACCTGAGCCGAAGGCAAATGCTTAACGACTGAGCCACCCAGGTGCCCCTTGTCTTCATTTCTGATAGATGTAGATTTCTAGATTAATAACTTCACCCCCTCCCAGCACTTCAAAGAAGTCCTTCTATTTTCTTCAGGCCTCCCATTTTTTTTTTTTATCATGATAAATCATCCATCTTTCTTATTATTTCCCTCTATGTCATCTTTTTCTTTTGCTGCTCTTAAGAATTTTTTTTTTTAATGATATGTGTAGGTGTAGCTTTCTTTGTTTTATCTTGCTTTGGGTTCATTGAAGTTCTTGGATATTTGGGTTGATATTTCATAGCAGGTTTAGAAAATCTAAGTCATTTCTTCAAATACTTCTCCATTTTCTCTTTCTTCACTTTCTGGGATTCCAGTTACATTATCTCTGATCATTTGGTATTTGTTTTGGTTGTACCTGCAGGATTTTAATTTATGGAAGTGACTGAGTGATGATGTGGACAGACTAATGGCACTGGAAGACCATTTATTAATTAGAATTTCCAAGAGAAGAGGGCATGCCATGCCACATAGGACCACATGGGGAATGCCAGGTTTTGATCAGGAGTCAGGAAGGAGTGAGAGAAAATCCTAGACTAATCTTTATTGGGGTTTCTGCAGAAAAGGCAAGGCAGAGAAGGGGAAGCAATTTAGGATTGGCTAGTTTGAATAATATTGGTGGGCTCTCTCCACTAGGGGTGGTTGTCCTGGGGTGACTTAGGGCAGAGGAAATAGTGCCTCCCTGAGTACAAGTTAGATAAAGGAAAGGTTGCAGATACTGACTCCAGATTGGTTGGTTTGCATATGAAGGGTGCCCTCCTGAATTCTTCATCACTGTTCTTTTATTTTCCATTTCTTGCATATCCATTTGTCTCTTTTTAATAGTTTTCATTTCTTTGCTGAAATCCCCATCAGTTTATGCATGTTGGCCACCTCATACACTGGATCCTTTAATATACATGTACTTGTTCATAGGTTCTGTCTGATTTTTTCTTCCTCTAATATCTGGGCTATTTCTGAGTTTGGCTTTCCTAACTGCTTTGTCTCGTTATGTTTGGTTACATTTTCTTTGCATACCTCCTAATTTTTTGGTTGAAAGCCAGATATTGTAAAAGAGTAGTAGAAAGAAAGTAATATTTATACCTGGGAAAGGGTATTCCCTTTCTTCTGTGGGGCTGCTAATGGGTAGGGCTGTCCCTTTAGTTGGCAGTTGAACTGAGAATCTATGTTGTTACTTCATTTAGATTCCGTTTATCAAGGGTCCATGTGATTTGAGAACACCATCAGAACCTTCTGTGGAGGTTCTCCTGCTCTGCCCCTCGTACTTAGCACACACACCTCAGAGGGTCAGTGGTGGGGGGCTCTCAGCCATGCTCTCACATTTCCTCCTGAGCACTTTATGAAGTCCCATGGGAGGGTTGGAGGATGGGTTCAGACTCTCTTTGTGTCTCTGTTTTGTAGGGATTTGAAACCATCACACCCAACCATACTCTGCCTTTACAACTTCAGTTCTACTGTTGTCCTCCACTCTGATGTCTTCCTCTTTGTCCTGCTGCTTCTCGAAGGTTCAAAGTAGCTGTGTGTACATGTGTGTTTGTTTTCTCTTTAAGAAAGGGCTTGTTGCTGTCTGCGTTTTAGTTCATTAGGGTTTTTTGTTTGTTTTGTTTTGTTTTTGCATCTTCAGTTCTCCAGTCTTTATTCACACTATGATTTTATAGATTCTCCATCCTGTTGTTGTTAGGGTGCAATTTTCTGTGTTCTAAAGTAGCAGTTCTCTAATGATTAATGGTTTGAGTTCACTTTTATTAGAGGAAATAATCATACTTCTAACTATATCAATGCTTACTTGCTCTATTTGAAACTTTTTTTTTTTGGTAGACAGAAGAAAGAAGTTATTATAAAGTCTTTACCCTTAGTAAAATCATGCACCTTGCTTTGATCATTTCTGAAAAAATGTAAGATTCATAGATTTGTACTTAAATTTTTCCCCCTTGGAATCCTATGTGAAACTGATTATGACAGCTACATTTCTATAACTTTAGAAAGTGTTTGGTTTGGCTTTGGCACTTTCCCCTTCTCCTAGTAAAATTTAGTGCAGGACTTACAACATGCTGGTTTGGTTTTTTCCTTTTCCTTTTCAACATTCCTCTTAGAAAAACATTAAAATATTCCTAATTGGTAACATTGCAAGTTTTGATAGCTGCTTCTTAATTTTTTTCTCTTAACTTCTCTATTTACAGAATCTATCATTAATTGGCATCTCATAAATGTGAATGTTTCTATTTTTTATGTTTTCTTAATTTACAGGCTCATTCATCTATTGTGTAGAGTATAAGGAAAACACATGTCTTCCACACGCCTTGACTGAACTATAAAAAATGCAGTTGAAAGAGAATTAATAGATAGGGGGTCAAATGTAGAATACAGATAATAAGCTCTCTAGACTGCTTCTCATGGGTGGGCCTCGGTAGTGCTTAATAGTGCATAGTAGTGCATATTTTTTTAATGAGTGAAGGGAAAAAGATGAATTGCTGATTTAAGAACAAGAACTTGCTTAACCTAAGTGTTTTTCTTCAGATTTCAATTCTCTGCCTTGTGCTCTACAGACAACAGTTACGGTTTTAACAAAAGAAAGATAGACTATCTGGGCAAGTTGTGCTCTTTTCCCTCATCCGTTTTTTCTTTATGAAGTTCATACTGTTGCCTTTGTATTTGCTAAGAATTAGTTTTGCTTACCATATGTGGTAAGTTACTCAGAGCTTAGCACAATGCCTGGCACGTATTAGGTACTCAGATGTTAGTTTGGTTGAAATGAATTTTCAGATGAAGAAGGGACTGTTGTGTCCTCAGCAGACCAGCGTAGTGCATGGTAGCAATATCAGCTCCAATTACCAAAAATTAGAACTTTGTCAATTCTAGTTCAGGGTCCGATGGAGTCACTAATGTTATCGGAGCTTCTCCATGGAATGAAGATGTAATTGTGAATAATCTAGCACACTGTAAAATTTTTTGTTCTTTGCTATCCATATATATTCACTGTGGGAATATATATTTAATGGATAGATAGACTATCCGTTAAATTTCATGAGTAAAACATGTCTTTGTTTCAAAAACTAAAGAATTTTTATGGTTTGGTTTAACAGTGAGATGCTGTTAATACTGTAGTTTAAAATGTGTCCACTGCTTCCCTAAAGTCCCATATTTGCAAAATGATTTCCTAGCAATTGATTATTAAAAAAAGAAACTTGAGAAATTAAAAATCTTTAAAACATGTTTTAATGCACTGGTTTTTACTTTTCCTACACTAATGTTTTAGAGGTGAGGGCTGAGCAAATGGGGGATGAATGTGAGCCATCTCTGTGGTAGGATGGGAACCCAGCTTTATATAATATTAGTGACTGATCCCTGTCTGGAATGTTCCAAGTGTGAAGAGTTCTGAAAATGTGTACTGTGATGAATTAATTCTCAAGAGGGGAGTTGTTTGAGTTACCATGCTATTATTTGTCAAAATGCAAACAGAAATAGACTGCTTTCCTTGTAGGTGATATATTTCTATTTCATCTCTCATCTTTCAATAAGTTTGTTTGTTCTCTGCTGTATTCCATAAAGGGCTAGGTGGCTCAAGCCTGAGTCATTGTGCTTGGAGACAAGATGTATAATAAAAATTTAGTTTTTATGCTGCATTGGAGTTTTATTCAGAAGTATTCTGGCTGTTTCATTGGAAGTCCGACAATTGTTTTTTTGTCCCCCCCCCCTCCACTGTGCTATCTGTAGTTCTAGTTCATGACTCTAGACTCTTCATCATTCAACACTTTTTTCTTGTGTTTCAAGTTACCAGAACCAGTCATTGTTTCTCTTATCCAACATCTCTATTTGCCACTCTATATGAATATCCAACCATCTCCATGTAGTAAATACTATTTCCCCTCACATATCCACGGAGAACCTTAGGGGGAAACAAAAAAAGGAACTAGAAAGCACAGGATTCTCATCAGGCTCAGTGTCTGATGTTTTTGAGTGTAAGAGTATTAAGCCCTTATTTGCTACAATTGTTTTGGCTTTCATGGAATCCCTTTACTAGTTACTGGTGAAACATTGTAATTGACCTGTCCTTTACTGTTGATTTTGTTGTTGTTGTTGTTGCAACCTCCTATTTCCAAGTTCCTGCATATTTTCCTTCATTTGTGCCCTTCCATCTCATCCCCTCATTCTGCTTACAAGTCTCTGCAGCCAGCTCATGCCTGTCTTCAGTCCATTTCCACCCAGCAGCCCGTGTTCACGTACACCTTTAATCATGTTATTCCCCTACTGAAAACCTTCAGTGACATTGAGGATTAATCAAATCCTTCGCCCAGCCAAGGAGCCTCTTGTGACTGGACTCCCAGGCTGCTTCTGTAGCTTTCCACTGTGCTCCTCTCCAGCTGGGTGGGAAGACAGCTGATGAGGCTGAGCCAGCTCCTCCAAGGTGTGTTCCTTCTCTTCTTTATGCCTTCTCGGCTTAGGGGTAACTCTGGCCCTGGTGCTCTGACATGGCCCACATATCTTCAAGGCCTTAGGTTAAATGTTCCTTTCCCGAGGAAGCCTAATGTCCAGGGCTAGGTACGATCTTTTTCTTAACTCCCCATAGCACCTTGAATGCTGAAATTTCCTCTGAGACTGGCAGCCAAACTAGCCAGTCAAGTCTTCTTGACAACAGTTGAACATAGTTGAAGTTGAATGCTTTTGTATTTGGGCATACATCTTCTGATGTCTTTATTATGTCCTCTTTTTCTCCTAGGTAGCTGGCTTTTTGCAGGGCTCTGTACAATTGTAATTAATAGATTACTTGTAAATTTTTTTTTACCTTCTTCTTTCTCTTGATAGGCAATAAGCCCTTTGTGGGTGGGATGCCCAGCTCAGTGCCTAGCCCATGGTAAGGTATTTGATAAATAATTCCTGGCCCTCTGGCACAAGATTTAAAGCATAGTCAGCACTCACTCAGTGTTTATTGAACTGAATGTAAACTCCCTGTTTGCCTTTCTATGATAGAAATTGACTTGTTTGGCCTTTCTGTCCCATTTTCTCTGCTCATTTTGCCATTTCTGGACTAGAGAAGCTGTCAGCTTGCTTGCTTGCTTGCTTTCTTTTCTTTCTTAGATTTTATTTATTTGACACAGAGCACAAGCAGGGAGAGCAACAGGCAGAGGGAGAGGGGGAAGCAGACCTCCCACTGAGCAAGGACCCCCCCCCCCCCGCCCATGCAGGGCTTGATCCCAGGATGCTGGGATCATGACCTGAGCTGAAGGCAGATGCTTAACCTACTGAACCACCCAGGCGCCCCAAAGCTGTCAGCTTTCTATTTTGTATTTGCTATCACATCTTATTTTGCATTTTATACTTTTGTTCACTTATTTACATACTAAATGTTTGAATACAGCTATGTTTTAGAGAGGTATCTAGATATTTTTCCTTCTTGACAAGAATGGAGCATTCTTGCAGACGTTAGACCCCCATATGTAAATATTGTTTTATCACTTAAAGAATGTAAAGAAAAACATTCGTGCCATCTGAAGTTTTCCCTCACAATTTTAATTAACTCCCTTGAGCCCAGTGTGGGTTACTAAGAATAAGGGCCAAAATCTTCACATCCCAGTCAAGGAACTTCTTGAAACAGACTGGTTGTCTGGGCATCTTGCCTTTATTCTTGCTCCAAAAAGATGCTGTGTGTAGTAGAGCGGGAGGAGGCGGGACCTTGGGTCTGTACTGTGTGGTGCCAAGGTAATGGAAAAGTGGAACCAAGACAAAAAAGTGTCGGGTAGACAATTAAGAGTCATTTTGCTATGTGGGGGTGGGGGATTATTGGTGATTTTTTTTTTTTTTTTAACCCCCTACAAATTTCAGTCTGGAGAAAATGGTTGTAGGCAAGAGCCTATCAATTGTAGCTATAGTTACTTTGTAGTGAACCCTAATCAAACAACTTCTCTTGTGCTTTATAACGATCATGTGGGGAGAAAGCATAATGCCTGTGTGAGTGAGCATTGGGAGTCCTACTTACTCACATTTGGCTCGTTGCTTTTGCAGGACTTTTTACTTTATAGTACTTTATAAAAATTGCAGTGATTATTGAATTATAGTTGATTATTACTGCTTGCTTTACTTGAAAGAGATTATCCATTAGTTAAAAATGAGTTGAAATACTACCACAGGAGTGATAACTTTAAAAAGTATATTCAGTATCCAACAAGAATTAATATTTACTTTTTGTTTCAGCCATCTACTTTCATTTCTAGTTTTCTGTGTTTTGCCTTTTAATTCTTTGCCAGAAAAGTTCTTTTCGAATACTAATTTATAATATTTGAATCAAATATTCAAAATTTGTTTCATTTGCAAAACTGCCCCCAGGTGAAGAGGCATTATTAATGGCTTTTCTACCTAGTTATTGCTTCCCGGTATAAAGAGTTTTTCTGACTGAATCTCTGAGTGTCTGAAAAAACTGAACTGAGAAAGATTATTTGACCCAGAGGACCAGCACAGGGCTCTAAGAAAATATGAAGGAAACACCAAATGGTGAACAGTCTGCCTTCTTGAACATAGAATTGGGATGGGGTGGAAAATGATTTTCTGGTTTTACACTCTGTCCATGCCTGGGTAACAATAAGCATGTATCTCTTTTATAAATAAAAATTTAGTCATCACTAGCACTTCACACCGATTAAGATGGCTACTCTAAAAAAAAAACAACAAAAAGCGGATAACATAAGTGTTGGTGAGGATGTGGAAGCCTTGTGCATGTCGATGGGAATATACAACAGCACAGCTCCTGTGGAACAGGTGTGGCAGTTCCTGAAAAAGATTAAAAATAGAATTATCATTGACCCAGGGGGAGGCAAACTTATTTCTCCCTGTTCACACAGTACTTCTGTACTCTAAATATGTGGGTTTTTCCATACCCAGCAAGTCTCCAGTTCTCTGCAGAGACCGAGTACCCTACAGTTTAACCGAATCTTGGCATTACCTCAAGTTAGTGAAGATGCTTCCGATTAAGGGCTCACTCCCACAAGACTGTGCCCACTGCCTCGGATGCATCACGAGTCCAGGTTGTCACCTGTGCTTTTGGCTGTAAATTGGGGGTTTGATATCTTGGGTTTGATGATTTTCTAGAACACCTCGTAGAACTCAGGGATACTGTTTACTTCTGCCATTTTATGACAAAAGATATTTTAATGGAAATAAACGAACAGCCGGATGAAGAGATATATAGGGCAAGGTATAGGGGAAGGGGCTTGGAGCTTCCATGTCCCCTCTGGACGTGTTACCCTCCTAGTGCCTCCACGTTTTCTCCAACCTGGAAGCTCTCTGATACTTCGGGTATTTTATAGATCTTCGTTGTGTAAGAATGATTGACTGACTCATTGGCCATTGGTGATTGAACTCAATCTCCAGCCCCTTCCTCCTCCTGGAAGGGGCATGGGGGGGGGGGCTGAAAGTTCCAGTCTCCTAGTCACACATTTCCCCTGGCAACCAGCCCCCATCCTGAGGCTGTCCTGGAGCTCCCAGCCTTGTTACCTCATTAGTATATCAAATGGCATTTATTTTGGAGATTCCAACGGTATTAGGAGCTTTGTGCCAGGAAACGGGTCGGAGACCAAATGCATTATTTCTTATCACGTCACACCCTGGACTTGCGATTGGCATCTGAGGCAGTGGGCACAGTCTTGTGGGAGTGAGCCCTTAATCGGAAGCATCTTCACTAACTTGAGGTAATGCCAAGATTCGGTTAAACTGTAGGATACTCGGTCTCTGCAGAGAACTGGAGACTTGTTGGGTATGGAAAAACCCACATATTTAGAGTACAGAAGTATTGTGTGAATAGGGAGAAATTCCACTTCTGGCTATATCCCTAAAATAATTGAAAGCCAGGTCTTGAGATATTTGTACACCTAGGTTAATAACAGCATTGTTTAGAATAGCCAAAACGCAGAAGCAACTGAGGTGCCCATGGACAAACGAGTGGGTAAGCAAAGTGCAGTGCATGTGTACTCAGCCTTCAAAAGGAAGGAAATTCTGACACATAGTACAACATGGATGAGAATGGAGGATATTATGATAAGTGAAACAAGCAAGTTACAAAAAGAAAAAATATGGTATGATTCCACTTACAAGAGTTACCTAGGAGTAATCCAATTCACAGAGACAGAAGGTAGAAGGGGAGCACGACAGAGGCTGGGCAGGAAGGAAATGGGGCATGGTTTCATGGGTACAGCATTTTCGTTTTACAAGATGAAGAGTTCTGGGGATTGGTCGCCCGATAACGCGAACATCCTCAACACAGTTGCCCTGCACAGCTAAAAATGGTTAAGGTGCTACATTGTTTGCTATGCGTCTTTTGTCGCAGTTAAAAACTCACCCCCTCTTCCTCCCCACAATAAAACATTCAAAGGTGGAAAAGCAGGGTGGTTTTCCCAGCCCCGGGCTCACAGGCCGCATCCCTGGTGTCTTTCAGGCCTGGCGCTGCTCTGACCATGCAGGCGTTCTCCGAGGATGAGCGGAAGCAGTGGTTGGAAGCCCTGGGCGGAAAAGAAGCTGTAAGAATCCTCACCGGTCGAGTCGTATTCACATCCTTCAGTGTTGACTTGTATTCCTTTTTATGGGATTTTTGCTTTCTGGTATTTGGCGGGGAAGAAAAAGGTTCTCTGCCGACGCTGGTGTTTCGATTCCTCTGGGAAGCGTCCCGCATTCCAGGAATTTGGCGGAAGCCAGCAGCCACACACAGAAGACCCGTGTGTCCTTCGTTTTGATTTTTGATTTTTCTTGACTTTGCCACTCAGGTTTGCTGTGCTCGAGGAAGTCATCGAAACGCTCAGTTTTGTTTTTTTTTTTCTTTCCTACCTGACAGTTCTTTGGGTGATGAACACAATAAATGCTTGCAGTTCATGTTGATCTCAGTGGAGACAGAACAGTAAATACGAGGCCATGCAAGCAGTATTATAAACAACTGCTTATATTATATATTATAAATATTAGATATTTTGCTTGATTTAGCAATTTATGGGTCAGGCTAATGGTTTATGGTATGCAGTATCAGGTAGCCCTAGTAAATGGGCCTCTGTATGATGGGTATGAGGAATAAATTAAAGGGAGTGGTAGAGATCCAGAGGCACATCAACTCAGTCTGCTTGCGACTTGATTCAAGCACTGCTTTCATCTTAGTGGGCTGCTGGCCTTCGGGGGGAATTGAGAATTTGGCAGATTGTGTATTGAATTGGGGACTTAGGGTAATTATAGAAAACACCATAGAACCAATTTAAATAAACTCTGCTGAAAGTATTACGACTCTAAGTAAACTGCCAGTAGAGGTAGCAGGGGGGCTTAACTGGAAAGCATTTGCCATCTTAGCAGGGTTTAAAAAAAAGGGAAAGAGAGTGGCTTGCAACGTGAAAGAGGGGTCATACGTAGTAGTAGGAGAGGTGTCCGAATAGAGTTGTGAAACTGGCAAAGGATGATGTTATCTGATGGTCACGGGGAGCACACTGGTGGAATTATAGGATATGGGGGCCGGGGAGATGGGCCATGGTGTGTGTGGCAGTCTGGTTCAGTATTTGAAAAACGAAAACCCCAAGAACACATGTTAAAAATAGATGCTGTAGAGGAGAATATATCACGCTTGGGAAAACAAAAAAGTAGTAATCAAATTTATCTATTATTTTGTTGTATTTGACCAACATTTAGCCTTCATAGTTTTATTTCTGTCTATTCTTAATTTGTCCTTGAAATTTTTAGCTGGGAATCAAGAGTATTTACAGCATTTATGGTTACTGAGATCCAAAACACATTATACTAATCCTCTCTAGTAAAAGCAATGCAGTGACTAGGACTTCTCTCCCCAGAGATTCAAGAAGTGCTTTGGAAAGTGAGTTTGCCTAGCAAAAAGGTCACATGACTAAGTCTTTGAGAAATAAATCTGTTGTCAAAGGCAGTGTAACCTTGAAGACATATATAACCTCTCCTTTAGAACAAGAAACCAAGTAATTAATTTGAGATACACAGACAAAGGCAAATCTGCAGAAAGAAAATATTTAGATATGTATTTATGTGAGGACACTTAAGGACACGTATTTTTTTTTCAGGTGCTATATATGCCTTGCAAATAATGGGTCAGTGCTGAAGTTCTTAGAAGCAGCCTGGAATTATCACCTAGCTATTTCAGATGTAGTTATTTAAATTATGAGCAGGAGTTCTCTCTTTTTTAAGAAAATACCAGATTTTAGAAATAGTGGTAAAAAAAATGAGCTTCATCTTATTGCTTAGAATGCAGCAATTTCTTTGTCATTCGATACCTATAAGGCTGAGCATTTCAAATTTATATAAACTTCCAGTGAGTTCCTAAAGAATCATAGCTCCTTCATCTTATTTTTACTACTGTGGCATACCTCTCTGTAAGAGAGTAGACTCAGAGATGCCCCTTATTGTTCCTTATCTTAGTATTTGAGCACATTAGTATATAATTAACCAATATCAATGTATTTTTTTGCATAGTCCTAGGCATGCCTACTTGAATCCTTTATATTGATGTGTTAAAAATACTGTTTTCCCTTTTTTTTCTTTTACTAGCTGTTACATAGTTTTAATAGAGCCATCATCCCAAGACCAGAAGGAAGTAAGTGTTAATTCATAAAAAGGACTGTTTGTTCCCCTTTTTCATGAGTTTGTTTTCATTACTGATGTCAAAGTGTTGCTGAGTGCTCTGTACTCTAACTAGTCCTCCAAATAATACATGTATTCTCTTTTACTTACTGGGGACCAACTCAGATTTTCCTGGACTGCTGTAATCCTCATTGATCTTTTCCATCTCTGGGCTTTTTTTTTTTTGGTCTTTCTCTATAATTACTTTCTCTACAAAACCCAAAATGCTTCCTCCACAGTTTACTTTGATATTTATTCTCATGGCCATAAATAAACACATAAGAGTTTCAGGGATGCATCTTTCAGCTTCCTAAATTGTAAGCTCCTGTGGGAGCTCTATCAGGTCCCCTGTTTGCAACCCCCTCACCATGACCCTTGATATTTTTTTATCCTTAAAGTCTGAGTATGGACTATATGAGTAGTAAATCATTGCACTTTAGAAAATAACAATCAAACACATTCAGATATTCTAGGACATCGATCTTCACGTGCATTGTATGCACTTGAAGAACATAAAGCCTAGCTCTCTAATCTTGATTTTTACTGAGATAAAACAAAAATGTGATCAGAGTTGTTGGATTCTTTGTAAGTTTACTTTTGATATCTTTGGAGAAATTAAGGCTACGTTTATCAAATGTGTACAGTTTGGAAACTTTATATTCTCTAACACACAGTTTCAAAATTATCATGATGTGTGTTTCATTTGAGCTAGTGTTGAGTAAAAGACATTTCTAGCCTGCCACCGAGAATTGCCGGTTGTAAACCTACTTGAAGTGCCTTCTTACCCTCTTCCCGTCCCTCCCTCCTCATTCTCCTCCCTTCCTTCCTGTCTTTCTCCTCTTCTTTCCTCCTCCCACTCCTTTTCTCCTTCTCCCCTTCCAAAGGTTCTTATTTTTTATGGAGAAATAAAAACATGCTACTTTTTTTGAAAAATAGTTTTGCTAAAAATTTTATAAAATTTTGTGACTAGTGGATCCTTAAACAGTAAACCACTGCCTTATTTTCCTCCTTAACATTCTCTTCAAGCTTAGCATTAAACCTGCAGTTTATATTCATGGATTGTTCATGCTGTCTGCTCTGAGAGACTAGTGTTAATATTAGTGTTCCCTCGTTCTAAATACAGACTCAAGTATTCGCTTCCCCTGATTTCATTTTTGAAACAAGAATAATCTTTTATTAGGACACTCAAATGTGTCAGCCTAATCACAGGCAAGCATCTATATTAGAAAAAAAAAAGAGGAAATTTTTGAAATAATCTTTTCTGCTACATGAATCACTTGTTTTAAATTCATTATGAAAATAATAGAATATTAAACACTTAGAGCATCGTATGAAATGTGAGATTATTTTTCAAGCTCATGGCCCATATAATACTTTTTTTCCCCAAATAATACTTTTAGAAGTGTTTAAAAATTTTTTTTAAAGATTTTATTTATTCGAGGGAGAGAGAGCATGACCCTGAGGTGGGGAGGGGCAGAGGGAGAAGCAGGTTCCCTCGTAGGGATCCACCCCGGGACCCTGAGATCTTGACCTGAAATAGCCACTTCACCAACTGAGCCACCCAGGTCTCCCTAAAATTTTTTTTCTTTAGGTTAAAAAAAAAAAGTTTGTGTTATTTCTCTGTCAAGTAATTTACTTCACTCATATATAACTGAAAAAAAAAAAAAAATCCTGAGGTGGTGGTAGAATTTTGGCAAAATGTATCTTAACCATCTTTAGATAGATTCCCCCTAAAGATTTGTATCATGTTCTTTTCCACTGTTTAAAATAAGTTACATTTATTAATATAAAAATTACTTTATATTATAAATTTATAAATTATTGGTAACAGATGTCCTAATATTCCAGTAAGTGCTTCTCTAAATATATGAAATTCTCATTTACATTATTTAAACAGGAAACACATGGCCTTTAGCTTTCTTTTAATAGCGAAATGAAAATTAAATTGGATTTAAGTAATTTTTTCTATTTTTGTAAAGAAGAGAAATGTAAATAATTCATTGTGCCCTTAATATTTTATAACTGTATTTCTTTTAGGTGCACAGTTGGATAAGATGGGATTCACAATTCTCAGAAAATGTATCAGTGCAGTTGAAACACGAGGTAACGTGATTGAATCATTTTATTCCTGAAAGGCTATAGGTATGTAAAATCTAAGAGTCATTTAAAATGCCTGTTGCATGGGTAAGTGTTGTAGAATGGAATACTTCAATGCAAAATGTACGTTCTGGGTGTCAGAGATTGAGTTGCTCATTTACCATGACAGGGTGGGATTTTCCTTTCTGTTTACGTTAATATTTCTACCTCCTGCCACCCCCGCCCCACATTGAGATTGAAGTCAGAGCTGAAATGAGAAGCATTTGAAGAATCAGCAGTGTTGGACAGCCAATCTGAATCACGTTTTGTACGCTATTAAGATATTCTCACCTTCCATCGTCTTGTTGGCCTCCCTTTAAAAAGTCCATTTCATCGAGGTGTCATTTACATAAAAAGAATTCACTGACTTTGTAGAAATTGGTGAGTTTTGACAAATGTACTGTCGTGTAACTGCCATAACATAGAAGTAACAATCATAGAAGATTTCTAGCTTTCCTCCCCCCATTCCTTTGTGCCCCTTTGCAGTCAGTCCCCACTCCCTCCTTGGCCCTTGGCAACCACTGAGGTGCTTTCTATCACTTTAGTTCTTTCTTTTTTAAAAAGCATTTCATATAAATGGAATCATGAACTATAGTCTTTTGAGTCTGGCTTCTTTATGTAGCATAATGCTTTTGAGATTCGTCTCATTGGGTGTATCCCTAGCTCCTTTCTTTTTATTGCTAGGCATGATTTCATTACATGGATGTTTATTCATTTACCTATTGATAAATATTTGGATTGTTTCCATTTTAAATTTAAGGAAAGCTAATCCCTCCCGTGACCGAAAGCTTTCTCTTTATAGTCCCTAGAAAAACAGGGCCCTTCCACTTTGCAGCCATGGCAGCAGACTTCGGAGAAACGAAATATTGAACATTACAAAATGGGCTCCTTCTGGAGGTCGAGTTTCTCTTTGTTTAGAGGCCTAGTGAAATATGGATAAATGGATATTTAATTCACTCTCATATATTGCATACCCTGGTCCCGCTTTAGATGACTTTGTGGATGAAGCATTGTGTTCATACTTTCTGTCAAAACAAGGTCTTTGTTGTGGAGCCAGGTGCCTGCCATGGCTGAAATGAGAGTGTCAGATGACAGAAGACCGGCCGTTTTATGACTTGGGGATTTGCCCATTGATAGTAAAACCCAAGCCACAGAAAGCCTTTTCTCCTCCACTCTCTTCCCCTGGCAATTTGGGCTGGAACAGATTTTCCTCCATCTTAGCCTGCCTTCAAGTTGAGCTGACAAATTTCTTCATTTTCCTAGATCTTCACACATTTCCAAAATTTAGAAAAAATACTGTGATTTTCATATCTCTCACTCATCATTCATGGTTCTGTTTCTCCCAAGCTTCTGAAGTGAAGCGCCTTAATTGTATCACTTGTGTGCTTATATTTTGATAAATTATGTTCTTTCCCCAAAGAATATGTTTTATACATACTTGCTTCTGACTGAACAGATTAAAATCTATCTAGAATGCTTTCTGATTGGTAGGTGTAGCTTTACGGAGTGTTACATACATTGAATGGAATATATATACTAGAGCCTGCATGTATTGAATGTGTTTTTATTATAAATATATAATTATTGGATGTTTTTAACAGAAGAATGAGTCTACACAATTTTTTTTTTAAGATTTTATTTATTTGAAAGAGAGAGAGAGAGTACACTAGTGGGGGGCAGAGGGACAAACAGACTCCCGGCTGAGCAGGGAGCCCCATGCGGGACTCGATCCCAGGACCCTGAGATCATGACTTGAGCCGAAGTCAGACACTTAGCCAACTGAGCCACCCAGGTGCCCCGAGTCTACACAATTTAAGTTAGATTTTCTCATTTAAAGATAACAAAAAGCATAGTTTTTCTTTTTCAAATCTTTTGTTCTTAAAGGTTGTCCATTACTGAATGAAGCTTTTTGCTTTTAATGGAATACTAGACTAAAAACAGTGTTAAAAGCATCAGTGGTCAGATTATATTATTAAAAATGATGAGAAACATTGTAGAATCTCTGAGGCTTTTATCCTAAATTTGTAAGTTCCTCCAAGTAATATTGCTCTTAATGATTTCCTCCAAATCAGCTATCATGGCTGTTGTTTTTTTTTTATGCTACAGGTATGGTTGCCTTACTTCTTTTTTTTCATCAGGATAAAGCAGCTATCTCTGTCCTGTAACAAGAAACACACAAGTCCCTGTGGCTTAAAACAACAGGACTTATTTCTCACTCAAGCATTGGTAGGAGGGCTTTGCTCATCACCAATACCTTGGCTTACAGGTTCCTCGTTGCCTTTGCAAACCAACCAAATTAAAGGTTCCTGGTTGCCATGCGAGAGGGAAACAGTTCCGGAGGGCTTTGGACCAGCAAGTAGAATGATCTGGCCTTGAAGCGAGTTACATTTACTTACAACTAATTGGTCAATAGAAACCTCATGGCCCCACTTGACCCCAAAGAGTCTAGGTTGAACAACCCTACCAAGAGACTGGAAAACACACAGAGAGCTGGAAATATTTGGTGAATAGCATTAGTGATAACTGTGTTTTTTGTGGATCTACATACCTAAAGGCCAGGGGCATTTAATGAAATCTGACTGAAAAATTATTTCTAATCACTGCTTTTAGTGTTTTAAATGTGACTATCATTGTCTGAAAACTACCATTTCATGTGTTTGGATTAAAACTATTAGTGTGCCTTTTTCCCTAATATGTTCTTCTAAAAATGACTTTTGGCATTTTTATTACTATCCACCTTAATTGTGACGTCACTGAAATATTTGGAAAGCATCAGACAAATGTCTAAAACTTACTATGGTCCTCAGTATCCTAAGAAGAGGTAACATTTTTAGTGTACTAACATATC
The DNA here is from genome assembly GCF_011800145.1 of Mirounga leonina. Taxonomy (NCBI): domain Eukaryota; kingdom Metazoa; phylum Chordata; class Mammalia; order Carnivora; family Phocidae; genus Mirounga; species Mirounga leonina. Next base: position 37,497,485 of record NW_023270454.1, on the reverse strand, counting down.
TTTGACAACATATATAATTTATATTACACTAAGATGACATATATGACACATATATATGTGACACTAATATATGATATCAATATATGACACTAATATAAATATATAATCTGTGTTAACATGTACAGTGTATGTTGACATATACAGACGCTAACATCTTGACCTGAGTGGGACTATTTAGCAGTTAACTCTGCTTTTGGGATAAGAAGAAACCTGTTTCACTACAATATTAACATCAGTTAACAAATCATACTCATCATTTCCATAGAGTTGTTTGCTCATGAGGTTAGGGGGTATGTGGGAGTCAGAGTAACTGATCTTTCAGCCATTTACCAAATGTTTGTAAATGCTATGTACCAGCTCTTAGTGGATTCAGGCGAACTGACTACCGCTAGGAAATTATTGCTTAAGTATGCCAAGCTGAAGGCCTTTCTAAGGCCAAGATTCCAAATATTGCTGCACATTGGGATCATCTGGGATCCTCAAAAAATATGACCCGACTTCCCCCCTGCCTTCTCTGACTTTATTGCTATCTGGTATGAGCTGGGAAGTGGGATTTTTTTTTTTATAAATGTTCTCCAGGTGATTCTACTATGTAGCAAAGTTTGGGAACCACTGTCCTTAATGGAAGGGTTGCTTGTATGTTGGAGAAATAGGTGCACAATCATTATTTTTATGGTTAATATATCCTGCCATGTGGGGAGCTTTTCTTTTAACTTCTTAAAAATAACCCATCCAAAACCCAAACAAACAAAACTGAGAAGTTCTGAAAAAATAGCGCAGTGTTCTTTTCCTTCTCTCAGTAACAGATGACCTATCACAATTAAATCCTAGTTCTAACGTGAAGCCAGTCAGCTAACCAGTATTTATTTATTGAGCAGTCATAGTGTGTACATAGCTTTGTTCTAGTCCTTTGGGACACATATTAAAGGTTAGTTATATATAATGCTGGATACATGAATAGTAAACATAGAGATTTGTAATGTAAATACACCATGCGATAAAGTAAAAGTGTTATACATTTGCAAGAATTAAGAGAATTTGAATGTATGTTGATAGATTGCAGTGTACTTGATGTTGAGGACTGTGTTTAGGAATAGGCTCCCTTAGATTTAAAGGATAGGAAGGTATATTTTGGCATTTAGAGACACCTCTGCAAAGATGTAGAGACAGAATGTGAGGAACAAGGCAAATGTGATTGGAAAGGAAGCATGAAGAAGCAGTATAAAAGCAGGTACTCAAACATTTGCATTTAATTATGAAGGAACTTGGTAAGCCCTAGAGGATGGTGGATAAAGTAGGAGGCTTAGAAAGATAAATATGAAAATTAGTATTGGTAGCCATGTGTGGGATGACTTGAGTGCAAAGGAGCCCCAGAGTTCTGCCTAGGTTGGAGGATCTGGCAGGGCAGGTAGCAGCTGATTCAGGATGGGAGATTTGGCAGTGAGGTCAGATAGCATGGATGCACCCCAGTGATTTAGCAGATGAAGTAGTAGTCACATTTAGCAATTGGTCGTATGTACAGGATCAGAGTTCTGCAAGGAATTTCACCTTCAGATTTTAGTTTGGAAAATAAAGGATATCAGGGAAACTTCAGGGTCCATGGCAGACTTGTTGCAGATTCCTGGGCTCAGTCAGCTCTGTTAAATCGTAATCAGTGGTAGCTGGGCCTCTGCTGTAGACAATGTGAGTTCCAATAAGAATAGTCAAGGGGAGACAGGGATTTTCCCTTCTTCTGCTTTTAGGAGGTAGAAGAAGCCATGATGGTTTCCTGAGAGAGTAGAGTTTCTGAGGGCCCTGGGTCATGGATCCATGTAGCTTTGGGGATTATGAGTGTGAATCTAGCAGATGCAGGGTGGAACCTCCATCCTAAAAAATGCAGTTGAGAGAAGAAATAAGAAAATGGCTCCAGGTGGCCAAGTCTCAGTCAGAAGCCAAGGGCATTTCAGATTTCCAGCACATTGTAGGTGGATCCAAGGCAAATTCTGAAGTGTTCATGGGGTCTGTTGTTCACTGATCCTGTGCTTCACCCCCAGCCCCTTTACCTGCTATTCCATGTGATGCCTAGTTTCTGGTGCCCTGTAGTAGTTTGTTCCTTTGTGGGAAAACACCTGGTTATTCTCAAGCAGTTTTATACATCCTTTCATCTATTGTGTCTAGGCTAAAAACCATGCAGCCACCACGTCTCTGGCTATCTGATGATGGAGAATATGATGGGCTCATTCATCTCCTGTCTGATGATGGAGAATATGATGGGCTGATTTGCCCTGCCGCTGCCCACGCTGCACCCCCCCCCCAGCCCCAGCCTCTGAATCACCGCTGACTCAGGGCTTCCCTGGGGACTCAGCACATAAGCTGCGTTCTAAAGGACGAGGAATTGGCCAGGTGTACAACTGTGGGGTGTCAGGAAGGATTTTGGCAGAGGGAAAGGGTGGGGTCGAAGTGTAGATGTTTGACAGAGCATGATGCATCTGGAACCTGGAGGTCATTGGCCAGACTGGAGGAAGAGAGGCACTTGAATTACTCTGGAGAAGGTACATCTCTTTGTTGGCTGGTAGGAGTGGTCAGGTTTACACTCCAAAATGATGCAGTAAGGTAGGCATTTTGGAAAGATTTTTAACCCTTCAGACCCTTAGTCTCTAAAAGAATGTGACTAGGAAGTTCATTCACACTGTCTACCTGCACCCACGTTTGTGAGGATGAGAGCTGATTTTAGTACATAGTAGATATTTATTAAATGTATTTTTAAACTTTCTCTTTCCATCCTCCCTTGAAGAGGTTTCCTCATGAAAAGGAAGTTCCTCATTTGGCAGTTATATTGGCTGATATTGTTAATTATATTTGATCTATTTATTTTGTTTCTGGAACTTTATGGTTTCCTTGGAGTGGAAAAAAATGTCTTATTTATCCTTTGCTTGCCTCTTCTCATCTCTACATATAGTCTGTGTCTTACATACACAGAACTCAGTAAGCAATTGTGTTTTGCTTGAGTATTCAAAGATTTGACTAATGCCACATCAGAAAATTATGTGTTCCAGCAATTTGTAAAATTATTGGAAGGACTTTTTCTTCTATATGTGGTTGGAATTGGTACTTTTGAATAATTATGTAGGATTGGTTTTCATTCCTTTATGAATTTATGTCAGCATCTTTGGGAATTAAGGGTAAGAGTTTAGACATAGAAAGATACATCATGTTACATGTTGAAGCATTTTATGGTTTCAGAGCTTGGAGAGTAATTACACGACTTCCTTAAGTAAATTACTCCCATTCCTATAAAGGGACCAACTCCCATGACCAGTATGTTGACTTTCTCTGGAACTGCATGCCATCTAGTTTTTCAGGTGCATGCATTCATTGTAAAATACACAAAAACAAAGTTAAGACTCTTGCTCAAAAACTTCCTCTAGTTGCTATTTTTTAAATAGTCATCATGATTTAAAACTAAATTTGTATGCCGCTTTTGTTTATGAAGTTTCTCTTTAAAAATCTTCCATATGTGAATAATTTGAATATTCACTTTAATTTCTAAAGTATGGCATTAAAATGTTGGTCTAGGCAAGCTGTCAGTTATCCAGTTCAGCACTGTAACAAGCTGTGAATTCAATGGGATAGAAGGAGGAAGTCACATCTAAGATGTGTCAGTCTTTGATTTGTTGTATGTAAAAGTGAATTTCTCTTTCCTTGAAAAGCAGAGTTTTAGGTTTTTGGAAAATCTTTTTGAAGTTGACTTGAGGATTTTTCCACTTCTGGAGCACCTCTGGAATTGTCCGGGGTTTTGAGAAGGGGCCTGGTAGAAGATGATGCTGTATAGCTTCAGTATTATGTGGGAGGGAAGATGCCCAGAGTGAACTTGCAACATATTTTACCATGATTGCACATTAATCTTAAATTGCCAAGGGCAAATTATATGCAAAATGAAGAAAATAAAGAACAGCTGTCCCCAGAAAATTTACAGCAAGTGAACTTGAGTTTCTCGCGCACTGTCTCTTTTTTAATCATAATGGGTGTGAGATGGGAGTGGGTGGGTAACAGAGGACAGTCTTCTGTGGGAGGGAACCAGAGAGCCTTGTGGTGTCTGCAGAAATGCAAATGCAAAACTGAAATACTAAATCCAGGGCAGTCAGGATTATTCATTTTCTTAATTAGTAATTTTATTTGTTTTAAGAACAAATAAGCCTCCAAAGCTATTAGTTTCCAAATGAGTGGTTGCTGCATAAAGTTCATAGGGAAAAATGGTTAAACTGTCTTGCTACAGAGTAGGCGTGCTAGGTTCTCTGTGTTTGGTTCAGATTCTGAGGAGGTCCATGGTGTTTTACTGCAAGGGAGTGGCGAAGGGCATGAGCTCAAAGGTCAGTCTGGATTCGAATCTCTTTCAGCACGTATTAGCTCTGCAACCACCACCGGTTAGTTACTTGACTGCCTGGTGACCTGGTTTTATCATGTGTCGTCTGGGATAATGGTGGCATCCCCTTTGTGGGCAGGTTGTGAGAATGAAAAAGGAGCGCTTGGGACATTGGCTCACATTGAGTGCCCAGTAAGTGTGAGTCACTTAACTAGAGATCCACCAGCAAATCAAGGCCAATCACAATTAAGTAGTTCTGTTATTGATTCAAGGCTCTGGGAGCATGGAGAAATTTAGTTTTTGGTTTTTTTTTTAATAGTAATTTACATAGGGAAATAAATCACTTGAGTTCACTTTAGTAATTTTATGTGGCGCTTGTAACAAGCAGTAACAGTAACTGCTTTGGCTTTCATTCTTCTGTTCCTCAGTGTCTTGTGGACGCTTGAGTAAAAAAGTGGCTGGGAGGCAGTGAAGAAAAGGAAAGAGCCATAGGAAGGAGACCATTTAGATTACCTCAGGCTCCCCCTCCCCCGCACTCCCCCCAAAAAAAGAAATTGCCCGGAGTTGCCCAAAACTGGTTTGGTCCCTGATGCCGCAGCTACTCTGAGGTGGAGAGACAGACGTCAGCAGCGAGACGCCTTTAGGCCTTTCCTGATGTTCTGCTCTCTGTAGAGAAGGGAGGAAAAGGAGCCTTGAAAAAACAACAGCCAGCTTCTGCCTTGAGTTTGTGTCTTTTTTCTGATTTACGTAAGTAAAATTTTGTGACTGCTAAAGCTTAAGCTGCATGAGCGGGTTTGGAAATAAAATGTACTTTTATTTAGCTGTCCCATCCATTCCAGCTTATTTAATACTTACATATTCCTGGGCTTGCACGTGTTAGATGGGCTTTAGTCCTTTCTTTTTGGGTGTTTCCTACAGGAAAGATAATTGGAGGAAAAAATGGTGGAGATACGGTTCCTTTTCTTAAAGATTAGATTCGATCTAGTTTCAAGGCAGTGAAGGCCCTGGTTTTATGCTTTCATGTGAACAAGTTATTTTGAGGTTTCATGGATGCTAGTAGAAGACTCAAGACTCCTAGATCAGAGATGAAGGATAGTTTATTACTCTCAGTAGCCAGAGTATTAAATTTTGTGTTGGTACCTGATTCCCAAGGGCACTGCAGAGAGGGTCAGGTGAGATCTGCACACATAGTGGGTCGTATTATAAGAAGGAAAAAAACCTCTGAACTTAGGAAACTTGAGTCTTTTATTATGGCCAACAAGCACGCCTGCCCGTTGTTCTAGATGGAGACACTATCTCTATTTTCCAAGGCTGATTCAAACCTGTTCTTTGCTCCAGAGGGAGCTAGTGGAACAGATGGTGTTCATCCACCCTGGGGTGTTGCCGGCACAGGGGGTGGATGGGTATGATGTGACAAGATGCTCTGTTGAGGCCAGAGTGGGGCAGATCCCAGGCACTGTGCTGCACGCTTGCCTCAGTTCTATAGGCAGTGATGAGATATTGACAGATTTGAGCAGGAATGTGTTCACATCTTTTAATGGGAGGAAGTAGATTTAATGGGAGCCAGGTGGGATGGAGGGGATGGCAGGCAGGATGGCTGGTTGGATTTTAGAAATAATCCACACAGGAGTTGATGGAACTTTAAACTAGGGCGTCGGCAATGGAAAGAAGGGATGGATAGGACGAGAGACTTGGCAGAAGAACAGAATCTGAAGACAGGTTGGCTGTAGAAGGTAGGGAAAAGGGAAGGTAAACTGTAAGCCTTCCAGCCAAGGTAGATGAAGACATCCTTAGCCAAGACAGAGAATGCAGGAGGAGCAGTAGGTTTGGGAGGAATATAAGGATTGGCATTGGTTTCTGATAGGAATTCAAGGTGCCTGTGACATTTCTGTCAGAAATAAAATGAAGGTAACAGAAGAGATGGTGGGCATGATTTTTGGAGACGTGAAGTTTTGAGTGTCAGAAAGTCATGCCAGGTGGATGGCTAGGGAAGAAGATAATGGGGCAAAGGGCAGAATCTTTGGGGATCTTTGAGCTCAGAGAATATGAGGAAAAAGAATAATTGAGACACAGCACAGTCATGGGTTGGAGAGGAACCCAAGGCAGTGTGTGTAAAGGAATCCAGAAGAGGGGCGATTCCAAAGAAGAGAAAGTCATACCTATGTCAGCTGCTCTAGCAAGTTCAGGCAGGAGGAAGACCAAGAAAAAAACCACTAGGTTAAGAGTTGGGAAGCAAGAAGCTAGAGAATAGCTAGGCTGGACAGGTTGTACTTCTTACAAGAACCCTATGAGACAATATTTCTCCATTTTGCATGAGCATCTGAAGCCAGGAGACGTGATTTGACTTGCATAAGTCTCAGCTAGAAAGCATTAGACTACAACTCAAATCCAAGGCTGAGTTTTTAATGCTGGTGCTATCAACATCCATGAACATGAGGAGATGGAGACTCTGTAGGCTGATTTCCTAAGGATGCTGGAGATGAATGAAAGAATACAAATTTTTATTATTTATTTTTTGAAGATTTTACTTAACAGAGAGAGAGTGAGAGAGCACAAGCAGGGGGAGGGGGAGAGGCAGAGGGAGAAGCAGGCTCCCCACTGAGCAAGGAGCCAGATGCGGGGCTTGATCCCAGAACCCTGGGATCATGACCTGAGTGGAAGGCAGACGCTTAACTGATTGAGCCACCCAGGCGCCCCTAGACAAAGTTTTAAAGAAGAAAGGAAGTTTGAAACTGTAGACAGTAGAAAAGGGAAGCAGGGAGGGCAGATTTAAGTGTCCATCTCTGAAGTGCTTATCCAGATTTGAGATGAAGCCGTTCTAAAGTCATGCCTTCTTCTTTCCATTCAAGCTCCATCATGGACTTCTGAAGGGGTACCATCAGCCCAAGAAAGATTTATCCTTTGCTAAGAATCTCTGCAGCACCTTGGAAAGTCTTAGTGGAAGACATAATATCAGTGTGGATTCTGCATCTGACAATATTTAAAGCTTTAATAATAAATGGCATTTTATGTTTTCCAAGTATTTCATGTACTCTAGCTCACCCAGTCCCTATAAAACTCAGGAGGTGGTTGAGGAGATTGATCTTGTTTATTAGGCTCGGGTGCACATGAGGGATCTGAGGCTTGGAACAAGTTAAGGGTAAACCTGCCACAGTTCACACAACTAGAAAGTGGCAGAGCTGGGATTTGGATCCTCATCTCCTGACTCAGAGTCAGAATTAATCCTGTGGCAGTAGAATAAGGTGAGAGGAAGAGTTGGTTGACAACTCAGCTTAGTGGTGGTAGGGGAGCTGAATTCTGGGATGCCCAGGGACTGTGAGATACTCCTTTTCCCCAGGGTTTCCACTGTGAGGAAAGATGGAAGGGCACATTGGATGAGTCATAGCTAGATCTGTCAGATCTGGGACAGCAAGACCTCTGGAGAGAGTTTGGGACCCCAAGTATTACTAATGAAAGAGGAAACTTCCTGTTAGTGTGTAGTTTCTCACCAGCCCTGCTGGAGGCGCCCTGCCCACTGGTTTGGGTGTTTGTGCAAGGAATAGCAGCAAGTCTAGAGGTTGTCCGAACCAAAAATGCTTTTTCTCATGTGGGCTAGAAACTGGAAATGAGGCCGGCCACATGGAGTACTAGGAATATATATTCTGTTCTGACCGTAATACCAAGGTAGCAGCTAATAAACCAAATACCCTTTGTATTTGAGACTTGGATTTGAAAGGATGAGTCTTAGAGTCAAGCCTAGATGATGTGTCTGAAGAGTCTTGAAGTGATCACTGCTTCCAAAAATATTGGCTTAGACCTGGAATTGGATATTTGCCTTGTACTTTGTCCACACTCATCACTTCTGCTGGGATGGGATGCAGTAATATAAGTGGATGTGACAGCCAGACTCAGTGGATACAGCTGCCCTCATGTGCTGAGCTGTTGGGTTTCTGAGCTAAGTCCTGGGTTGATTTGGGCGTGGGAAGACCATGTGGATGAAATCACGAGACCTTTCCTCAAAGTCCCTGCTGGTGGGGAGGCTATTATCGTAGTGCAGAAGTGGATTTCTATGAAAAGAGTACGTGGAGGCCAACTGAAAGTGAAACCAAGACTTCATAGGAAGGAAAAGTGCTGAGTGGTTCCCGGCAGATAGTAGCTGTCTGTTGTGATTTCCTGTCTGCAGCTCACATCATTATCATCTCAGGGAGAAATTCCAAATGTGATCAGTGAACAGGAATTTCATATTTTCCATGAGCCATTCATATTGAATAAATTTTGGCTCTCTTCTCAACATGTGCTTTATTGTGTAAAAGTAGGCTATAGACTATAGACTATGCGCCTCAGGTAGGGCAACCTGTGTTTCTATTGTGTCTTGTACCGAGCTTTTTTGATACTGATTTTGATACTGATTTTGAATTTTTTGCTCAACTAAAGCTTGTAATGGGTGCTTGGTATGTGAGGCTCATGCACATGCTTTACACATGTTGTCTCCTTTAATCTTCATGACAACCCCATGCCACCATTAACCTTGTTTTTCAGGTACAGAAGCTGAGACACAGGGAGATGGAGCAACTTGCCAGGTTGTACAATGGGGTAGTGTTAGAGCTGGAAGTTTCCAAGATATCAGTAACCTTAACTCATAATAATTTTCATCCTACAAACTTAAACTCAACAAACTTGTGTTTCTTGATTATGCTTTTTTTTAAAGTGAGGGGACCAAGATCTAGAAAGGTTAAAATGTTACTATCAACTGTAGTTAATCTCTTTCAGGGCTTAAAATTTGTTTTTTACCCTTTTTGCAGTATTTAATTCATTGGAAGTGTTAAAAACAATGCATTCTTCTTCCAAAGTTTTAGAATTTTAGAATACTAGGGCACCTGGGTGGCTCAGTTGGTTAGGTGACTGCCTTCGGCTCAGGTCCTGATCCTGGAGTCCCTGGATTGAGTCCCGCATCGGGCTCCCTGCTCAGCAGGGAGTCTGCTTCTCCCTCTGACCCTTCCCCCTCTCATGTGCTCTCTCTCTCTCCCTCATTCTCGCTCTCTCAAATAAATAAATAAAATCTTAAAAAAAAAAAAGATTTTCTCATAAGACAAATATCTGTGTGACAGATATGACAGCTGAACTCAATCTCACTAGCCAGAAGTGGGTCACATGGACACCCATACATGGAGGAGACTGGCTGTGTTCCCTCTCTCGCTGTGTCTCTCTCTCTCAAATAAATAAATAAAATCTTTAAAAAAAAAAAAGAATTCTAGAATTCTATAAATCCAGTCTCTTAAATTTATGATATTGAATGTTATGTCCCTTTGATGGACTAGAGGAAATGATTCTTGGTTCTGCCTGCTTATACTTAAAAATAATTTAATGTAAATGTGTGTTTTTTACAGAACCTTAAGTTATTATGAATTGTCCGGTATCTTGGAAGGGCATCTTTGTGTATGAAGCTGTTTATTTTTATGTAACCCAGTTCAGTGGATAGCCTGGAAAGTGCTTATTGGATTTGCACAGACATGTAAATAGAGTGTTTATTGGAGATTAGTTATAAATAGATGTAAGGGACACATTATCAAATTTTTGTAATTTACTGATGACCTGAAGCAATATTCATGATCCTCATGATTGCTATTTTTGGAGTCACCTTTATAGCATATCATTCTTGTTGCTGGGTCATTTCCTCACAATTTTTCCTAATCATTTTACCTATAGTGCTTTTTTCCTTTTATTTAGAGTCTTTCAAGGTTAGTTAATATTTATAATATATAATTATGAAACATATTTACAACTATGATTAATATTTATGCATAAAATTGTATGTTTGTTTATTACATAGCCCAAAGGGGAATTCGTCTTTGAAGCGCTGGGGGACATGTAGACCTACATTTGTAAATATGCTTGCGTGCATGCGTGCGTGTGTGGATGCCTTATTAATGATAACATGTGGCAGACTTTTGATGTAAATTCTGTGAATGTGAACCTGAATATTAATGACCTTTCACCCTGTTGTCAACTTGTGCACATGCAAATAAATGATTCAGTCCTTCCACAAATATCCTATCAAGCACTCTGCTGGTTACTTGATGAGAACTGAATGAATGTTAGTTGCTAGACCCATAACATATGGTCATTTATTTCTGTAGAATCATACACCTGGAAAATTCTTTTTAGTGATTTTGTGCCTGTTCATCAAAAATATTTAAGTTCCACTTTGAGTCTTATTCTTTTATACTGCTATATCTATCTTTTCTACTAACAACCTTTTCTGTCCCTTTTTATTTTCTGTTCTTATCACTTTACAAATCAACTTATTAATCATTTATTCAGTTTATCCATTAATTTATCCAATTTGTTTGTTAAATGTATACCATGTGCTGAGGATCATGCAAGTTATTAAGAATCCTGAGTTATCAGGTATGGAATCTGCTCCTGAAGCCAGAAAGGAAAGGAAAGACTTTATGGCTGGGTTGGTCCCAAGTTGCTCGCTCTTTTAATTTTAATTCTCTTTAAAAAATTTTACCCTGTCTTCACTTTATTCTACCTTAGTGCTTAAAATATAGTAAGTACACAATATTTTATGAAATTAATAAGAATTTAAATGTTATATAATTTCCAGTCTGCTTCTCATTGATTTCCAATTTCTCCTTCCTTTCATTCTGTTCTTTGTTGACCTTTCCTCTGTGTGTGCGTGTTTTAATTACCTGTCTTCTCTCTCCTGCTTCCTTTACTCTAAATGCCGCTTCCTGTGTTCTTCTTACTCAATACATTTATTTGCCAGTTGCAGCCACTCCAGCCTTTGTACCCACCTCTGTTGTTTAACTGAACTTATCCACCCTCTTTGGCTTTCTTTTCCTTTTGCATCTAATTCTTTTGTTGTCCCAGAGCATCTTATTTTTTTGCTTCTCCAGCTCACCTGCCAGGGCCTGAGTGCCCACTGGTGTTGGGCAGTTCTCTGCAGGTGTTTTATGAAGTAGAATAGACTCTGGTTCTGGCAGCATCTTCTGGGTTCTGAGAGGGAAGCTGTTGGGCAGAGATGATGATGAAACCTGACTCATTTCCACTTTTTGACTTTCTCCTTAAGAAAGATGTAGCTAGTTCTCAGTGACAGGACTGTGTGAGATTGGAGGAGACAGGTGGTGGGAAGGAAGACACATCTGATTTCACCTTGTCCACTTTGCCCGGGAACAGCTGTGAGCAGCTGCTCATCATGGTGACGGAGAGCACTTACCCTTTTTTTTACTACTGATCAGAAACAATCTTATTTATTAAAAGAGAAAAAAATCTTTGGGTCTATAACACTTTGATCAGATGATGAATTTTTGTTAAAAGTTAGAAAGTCTTGTAATGACATCAGAGAATGTTGATATCCTGAAAAAATTGTAATAACTTGGATATTTTAAGTTTTTAGTTCCTAATTGTAATGTCTGTTTTGGACCAAGTCCAATCTATATCTGTAGTTCCAAGTTAATTTTGAGTCAAGTCACCCTGGCCATGCCTCTTCAACTATTCTATGCAAGGCACCATGAAAGCTATTAAAAACAAAAACCAAGATTGACCTAGTATCTTTCCATGTCTCTGTGTATTTGGGAAGAGAAGGTAGAACACAGGGCTGAAAATCATGAGGTTGGATGTGTTTTTAGAAAGGTAATGTAGACAGTATGTAACATCTCCAGATAGGTTGTGTGTGGAAATTGCCTTTAACGTGGTTAATTAGGAATATTCACATTGAGTGGGGGAAAAATACATAACTAATCTGATGTCAGGTCAAGCATTCAGATTTTGATTTTGGGAATTGCGAATAAGAGATTATGGGCTTGTTTTATTTTTTTTTGTTTTTAAGAGGAATTAATTATGAGTCACATTCAGAGAAAGGAAATATCACTGTGGGCTGGTGGTAGAAAAGGTGGGATTTTTATCTGGTTTTGAAGGTCCGGATGGGACTTCATTTTGCTCACCATTGAATCTCGGGCAGCTAGAACAGTATTTGGCACATATTTGATGAATAAATACTTGACAGTGGAGTAATTTGTGAAGCAAAGGGAAAGAACGTTTCTGTCAGACGGGACCTCTGCCTCAGGAGGGAATGAATTTGGTTACTTGTGGGTGATAGTCTGGGGTCTGCTCTGATGAAGGTGAATATTCCACAGTAAATGTGGGTAGGTGAGGTAGGGCCCATTGTGGATATTTATGTGTTTATGCCTTCCCTACTTGTTCTGGAATCGAGACTTGATCTGATGGTTTACTCTTAAGTGGGGATGAAAGAGAACTTAGATAATCAAGAGAACTTAGAAAAATAAAAAGAAAAAATGATGATGTTCTGAATGAATTATGGTCGTGTGTGCTTTCCTGTAAGGATACCGTAATAAATGTGTGTGTATAAAATTGAAGACTGTGTTGAAGGAGCAGAGATTAGTCTGAAGTTTGAAGAAATTGTGTACACTGACCTATTGAATTTGGAAAGTGACAGAGAGGAAGTCAAAGAAAATTTCAAAATTCTAATGCTTGGTGATTAGCCATAGTGACTCCTTTGACTGAAAGGGGAAAATGTGGAAGAGAATCCGGAGAGACTGTGATAAACCCACTCATGGGACTTGGCGTATTGATTGGTTTATATTCTTCAAATATATTTATTTGTTGTCTTTTATAGGACACGTGTGTGTTCATAGATATAAAGTATGTTCCAATTTTCTTAATTTTAAGGACATTGTAATAAGAAACAATATCCTACATGATGTGCATGCGTGTGTGTGTGTGTGTGTGTTTTACGGGCTGTTTCCAAGCTGCTTTGATAAGAGGTTTATTTAAATTTCATCTTAAAAAAGTGGAAACTGTGTTGAGTAGGATCAATTCCCCCTTGCGCCTTTCATTATGCATTAGCAATTAACTCAGCTTCTCTCAGGTTGATGAATTTGAACTTGATCAATTATCTGATAGTAATTACCAGCACAGAGTGATGATTATTGCTGAGGTAACATTCTTATTTCATTTCTCTATGTATTTTAGGCCCTTCTCAAAGGCGCATGTTTGTTTGACTGCAGAATATGACTTGCTCTTTTGGCTTCTGGCACTGAGGTCAAACTATTTTAGGTTTCTTAAATAGAGGAGTATTGAGAAAAAAATCCTCTGGTATTTTAAACTCTCCGGACATGGCCTTGTGGCCTCTAGGGGGAGGAAGGAATGAAGCCCAGTCTTTTCTCTTGTAGCAGGCTCAAACTCTGATTTTTGTGTTTCTTGACAATTTCCTTTCCTTTTTATCAACTCCTGGCAGGGCTGACCTGAATTTTTCTCTCTCTTGGAGTCCGTGAGCTTCCCCATCAGGAAGATGCCTCTCTGCTGCTTTGGTTCTTTAGCATTCAAAACGTCTTTAGAACAGACATGTGTAGACTGAAAGGCTAGTCTTTGCTCTTCTGGTTCTTTGAGATAATTGAGAGAGAAGGTGTATGTGTTTGCTTGGACTACCATGGTGAAGTACCACAGACTGGGTGGCTTAAACAATAGAAATTTATTTTCTCAGAATGCTTGGGGCTAGAAACCTGAGGTCCATGTGTCAGCAGGGTTGGTTTCTTTTGAGGGCCCCTCTCCTTGGTTTGTGGGTGACTGTCTTCTCCCTGTGTCTTCACACCGTCTTCTCTCTGTGTGTGTGTCCCAACTTCTTATAGGAACATTGGTCATACTGGTTTAGGGTCTACCCTAATGACTTAATTTTAACTTAATTACCTCTTTTAAAGACTTTATTTCCAAACAGTCAAATTCTGAGGTAGTGAGGGTTATGGATTTTGGAGGGACACAAAATTTTGCATATAATAGATAAGTAGGACATTTGAGAAGCTTAAAAAATGATTAAGGAGAAATAAATGAAAGGCAAAAAGAGAAAAGGAAAATAAAGACTTGTTTTTTTACAAGGAATAATAAGCGCTTTTATGTGTGTGGTGTGTAAGAATTGACAGTACATGTGTTAATACCGTCTCAGTATCCTCCCACCATAACACAAGGTGCAAGATGCTATCCTTGATCTCAGATACCTCATCGAGACTCAGAGAAATCTCCGGTCTCTCTGCCCAAGGTCTCAGGGTTGAGGAGTGACTGAGCTTTGACCTGAATCCAGCCCTTCAGAATCTGTCTGGTATTCTATTCATCACCCATGCAGGGAGGCAAAAAGAAAGTAAGCCCCCTTGGGCAAATTCCAGGGCCTTTTGGGTGGTGTTTTGTTTTGGAAACTTGGAGGATTGGAGGCATCATCTTCCTTTCAGCCAGTTGTGTTCTTGTTAGCTTTAACATTGGTAGTGCAGACCATAAACATAGGCAACAAGCTGTAACTCTCTTGAGAAATAAAGATAAGTCTTGTTTTTTTGAAAGTCATTATTTTATTATGAAAGGTTGCAAGCATAAAAACAGTAGAGAGAGTGGTACAGTGAACTCTCTTGTATTCCTATTACTCAGGCTCAACAATTATAAAGATTTTACTAAAATTGCTTCATCTATCCCTTCTTTGCTCTTAAAGCAAATCTTAGATAGGTTTCTTTCACTCTTTTCGGTATGTACCTTAAAAAAATAGGGATATTTTCTGACCTAATCTTAATGTCACTCAGAGTTTCCAGATTGCCTCAAAAGTGCCCTTTTATAAGTTGGTTTATTCAAATCAGAATCCAAACGTGCCATGTATTCGATATACTAAATTATGTTCGACAGTATATTTTCTTGCCTTTACTTCTTGTCTGTTGTGCAAAGAGATATTTTGTTTCCCCGGCTCTGCAGAGAGAGAATGCTGTGATTTGGTTCATTTTGATGTATACTTTGTAGTAATATTCCTTGGAAGTTTCAGAGCTCCTCACTGGACAGGGCATATAACAGCTCTTAAAAACAAAAACAGTTCTGCCTTAGTTTTGAATGCAGTTTCCATGGTCTTAAAGAATCATCCAAATAACAATTTCTTTCTGTGTCCTAATTAACACCATGTTATTTTTAAAAGGCTAAAACTTTTCAAGAAAAAAGTCAAGAATAAGTAAACATAATAAACACAAAAGTTACAATGCATCTTTACAGAGTGCATTGGTACACATGAGTACTACTTAAGGAACTTCTTTCATTAACATTGACTCATTACATTTTGTCCACATGGAACGTTGTTTTTATGAGATTATTTTCCAACCATAACTCATGAATACCAAGCTGCTAAAACAAGTTGGTAAACACTTGCTTTTGTCGAACGTTATTTTTATAGTCAACAGGAATGCTGCTAATGTGAGTTAGCAAAGATTCTGAATGCAATTGTTTGTTCCCAGCTTTTAAAATATGACAGTCTTGTATTTTGCTAACACTTTGTCTCTTCCAATAGGTATAAATGACCAAGGATTGTACAGAGTTGTGGGGGTGAGTTCAAAGGTCCAGAGACTTCTGAGTATGTTGATGGGTATGCCTCTTTTCTAATCATTTTCCATGCATTATTTGTTTATGTTCATTGACTTCACCACTTAATATTTCATAGTAATGTACAGCATACTTGTGAATCCATTCTGTTCTTCTACTGCCTAGATGACCTTTCTCCTGAGCAGAGCTAGCTGATGCAGAGAAGTAGATTAGTGTTTGCCTCAGCCCAGATTATCCACTCCCTCTTTACTGATTAAGAAATGGTGGTGGTGGTGGGGGGTGGTGGAAAAAGAATGCAGGCTCATGGGTGAATGTCTTCTTGCCCTGGCTTCTCAGAGGAAAGAAGCAGCCAGGCCTCTGCGATTTGCATGGCTTCCAAATTGCCTGTCCAGAGTCTTGACAGTACATTTGGTTGGACAAGACCACTGGGACTCACTCATTTTTATGTTGCTTCCAAAACTGTCACTTGACAGCAAGGATCTGATTTTCCGGGATTCATTGGTATTCACAGTGGCTTGTTTGTAGTTTGCACCAGGCTCTTCTCCAGAACCATGCATGCTCCATCTGTGCTGATAACACAGTGTTCTTTGGCATCGCAGACTAGAGGAAGCCAGAAAGCGAATTCATTTCATTACCCCAGACATTACGTGAATGACAAAGCGCTTTTACATTACACGCTGCTGTCATCTCAGTGCCACCTGTAAGGGGCCCCACTTCCCTCCCCACCCCAAAGCAGGCTGCCTCTTTTTTTTTTTTTTTCATTTTTTTATTCTTATGTTAATCCCCATACATTACAACATTAGTTTTAGATGAAGTGTTCCATGATTCATTGTTTGTGCACAACACCCAGTGCTCCATGCAGAATGTGCCCTCCTCAATACCCACCACCAGGCTAACCCATCCTCCCACCTCCCTCCCCTCTAGAACCCTGTTTGTTTTTCAGAGTCCATCGTCTCTCATGGTTCGTCTACAACAGGCTGCCTCTTGAGGAGTGATAACTCATCAGGCTGGAGGGCCTGCATGTCAAACCAGTCTGTCATTTTGACCTTGCTAAATATTAATTAACTTGATATCTCACTTTAATTAATCAATATTAACAATGCCCTCAGGTATGCTGTCAATGCATTTAAACCTGCCTGCATCTGAAAGCATTGTAGGGAAGACTCAGTTTTCGGAAGCATAAACCAAGATGAATAAAATCAGCTGATGTGTTGCAGATAGGATTGCTTGTTTGGCTGTATTTGAATTAAGGATTTAATAAGAATAACCTTTTTTTTTTTTTTTTTTTAGCTATTAACCACAGGAAAAATTGCCCGTCATCAGTTGGAGAGCTGTCTTAGAATACATTCGCTTTCATGAGCTGTTTTCATTTTCTGCCTCTCTGGTTTAACTTGGGTGTGCAATTTTGGCAGTCAGATTTTCCTTTTTACCATTAGTGGGCTCTAAATTAAATAGACTCGGGTTGCCAGTGGTTCAGTAGCAGCTGGAAGAGTTTAATGGGACTCCAGCATCTGCTTTTAGTTAATTTTAAAATTAGAAACACTTCTCTCATTTCCAAGAGATGGTGTAATAATGATTAGAATTGGAAGACTCTGTTGGCATCAGAAAGGGATATACGCAAACAATGAATCGTGGATCACTACATCAAAAACTAATGATGTATTGTATGGTGACTAACAAAATAAAATTTAAAAAATAAATAAAATAAAAAAATAAAAATAAAACAAAAAAGAAAGGGATATTTTGGCTGAAAGGCACACTTGGGCAGCAAATTGGTCAGAAGGATCCTAGCATTATTTTTATTATCTTCATGTTCACGTCCAAGGGAAGCTCAAACCAGGGTGTCTCCGTGGTCACGCCAAAGTGTTAAGCTGTCTCAAAAGTTATTCTTAATCTCATAAAATCCCACTTGATCTGCATCCCTGAACAAGGTGGTAGTTTGCTGTGCTCATGGGAAATGTCTCAAAATAATCCTGAACCGGCAAGGTGTTTTAAAATACCTAAACCCTCAAAAATTCATGACCTGGAAAACGGTTTTCACTTTCCATGAGACTCAGAGCAGCGAAGTCGGGGATACAAGCATGATACAACCTGATTTCAGTTACTGACAAAGG
The DNA here is from genome assembly GCF_011800145.1 of Mirounga leonina. Lineage (NCBI taxonomy): Eukaryota > Metazoa > Chordata > Mammalia > Carnivora > Phocidae > Mirounga > Mirounga leonina. The sequence goes on along the minus strand of NW_023270454.1, from coordinate 37,479,689 downwards.
AAATGCTGTGTTTTCCCAAGAAGTATTTATCCAGGAAGTTGAAGAATTGATGAGAGTGTTAGCTCCTTATTAAAGGAGGGTGGGGGTGGGGTGGGCGCTACACAGCAGAAATTATTTTACTTAATCCATAATAATTCCTAGTATGAATTTAAAATGGCCAGTCACAAACCTTGGATTTTTATTAGGATTAATCCACTTTCTTGTTACTTTGTTACCAACTCAAACTTAAGCTCTTAACAGAATAGATTTATTCGCTGTGTTCTAATTTAAAATTCCCTTAAGATACCTCTTTCCATAAAAAAAAAAAAATCTCTTTCCGTCCATCCTGATTCACTAAGTGTTCACAACAAATAATTTATACCTCTTCCCCCCCCCCCAAAAAAGATTTTAGAGTTTCTGTGTATTGTATATACCCTGTCCCCTGGACGTTCTTTGTTTCCATCTTTTCTCACCTCTCTGTGTTCTAGGGTTCTATATCTTAAAGAGAAAAAAAAAATTGGATGAGTCTGCCAGATTTTTAGCTTTGCTCTTTTAAACCAATCCATAATTCCTCCCCTCTAGAGGAGTTAGTTCTGATGATTTTGCCTATTGTGGTACTAGGTAGTTTTTTTTTTTTTAAGTTACCATTTCTCTAGGTAGTGTTTATTTCAAATTTGAATTTTTCAAAGTGCAGTTTGTGTGTAATGGTTTTGTTCTTTGTAGAGATGAGAAATCATCTAATTTTTTAGTATCTAAGGAAAAATTCCAAGGCATTTACTATTTTTTGACAAGAACTTCCATTTACTTGGTTTCTTTAGTTCTTGAGAGCTAATTATTTACTTGGATATTTTTCTGTTATTGCCATTTTTATGTAACACATTTGTATATTGTTTGTTTGAAATGTTTTAAGTATTTAAGTACGCTTGCATAAATGTGATAATTTCTAAAGAAAGGGTGCATGTTTAGTATCTTGCATGTTTTCTTCACTTGTGTTGTTTTTTGGTGTGTTTTCACCCCTGGTATTTAAGATTAAAATAAAAAATGTTTTTCTCCATTCTTCTCCTCTCCCATCTCCTCTCTGCCCCCCCCCTTTTCCTCCACCCCGTTCTTCTCTTTTCTCCTCTGCCAACAAGAAATACTAATGATAGTTGACCATACAAAGTCCTCTAAATAGACCTGTCATCTCTACTCCTCCAGGTCAGGTCATGGTGATGGGAGTTGTTTGTCTTCTTAGTCGTCTTCCATTCTGGGAGCAGAAGATAGAGGTCTGCTAGCTTTTCCTGGACCAAGCTTCTTAAGTTTCCAAAAAAAAAAAAAAAAGCCCAAGTGAGCAATTGTCTTTGTTCGCTTTTCAGGTGTTTTTCTTTCCTTCCCCTTTTGCTCTAACAGAGGGCATGCATAGGCATAGTTTTGTAAAAGTTGTTTGTTTGTTTAAATAGAAACTTGGAGCACTTGGGGAGGGAAGGGAGAAATATCAGATGAGGTGTCTTTGGGTGAGTCATGGATTTTTTAGTAAATGGGGTGAGAATATAACAGATTAATTACAATAGTATTGGTAGGTTAGAACTAAGATGGGTTAGAATTGTCATTATTCTTCCCACCTCCCCACTGAAGAATGAAAACATCAGAGCAGGGTGGGGGAATTGTGAGAAAAATGTGGTGGTAGCTTATGTGTGTTGGTGAATTTGGTGGTTATTTCTAAATTTAACTTGCAAAACAGGCTGGATGATTTTATTTTTAGACACAAGCATAGAAAACAAGAAATAAAACTAATTTAGAAGTTTTACTTTAAAAAATACTACCTTGTTTATTTGTAGGACAGCTTTTTTTATATGGATTGGGGGGAAAAATTAATGTAGGTGAAAAATTCTGATTTTGATTATAAAGAATATTCTCAAAATTCATTCCATCAGCGTGCTCTGTCAAGTACTTTAAAGTGGGGCCCAAGTCAATATTCAGAAGGGTGTCAGCACTTTGTATTTAGGTGGGGCTGAAAATTTCCAGTTTCAAAAAAAACAGAACACTGGTTACATAATTATGAAACATTAGCCCAAATAAAAAGTCGACTATTTGTATCTGTGCTTGTTAGTTTAGAGTTTTAACTAATCCATAAGAGTGTTGTCCCTTGGTCAGAAGGGAAGCAAAATTCCTTCCTTGTTTACAGTAGAACATATATTCTGATTGAACACTCAAATGCATTTTTAAGTTTGAATCCCAAATAAGTTACTAGCAAATTTGCCTGGTCCCAGTGCATCCACTGATTGTAAAGAACTGCTAGGGATGATTGAGTTATTTGAAAACAGTGAAAATTTAATAGAGGATTAGTACCATAGGCCCTATGTAGTCATTAGCTTCTGATACGACAGCTACTTTTTATTCCATGAATTCAAAGGATGGCTTATTTTTCCATAGAAAGAATATTATTCTCAAAATATAGACCGATTATTTGGTAGAAAGATAAAAATAAAAGATTTCCTTTAGAAGCCTCCTGATTTTAAAATGCTGATTTGCCGGTAGCAAGTTGATTGAAAATGTTATCTGACTTGTATGTTAAAATGAGATTTAAATAATTGATTTAATGAGAGAGAGAATATTCAGTTACTGAAGTAATTGGTTGGCAAAGCCTTTAGAACAGAATTATTTAGTCCTAGTTATAAAGGATTGCACCTTTAATCAGGGTGCTTAATTTGATTTCTTGAATGTATCTGTGGCTTGTCTGACAAGCCCAGTAACAAATGAGTTCTGAATTGTAGGAACTGATCAAAATGTAATCAGTGTCAATTGCCATTGTTGTAGTTTATTGCATGTTGCTGTCAGTTGCTGTAATCAAGAACTGTTGAAGTGCTTTAAAAAGTCTCCAGACTTTTGAGTAATTGACTTCATATGTATGATGTTATGGCTGTGGAAGAATCATTACTTCCTGTTTTATTTTCAGAAAGTTTGAGAATAACGTTGAGTTGCCATCTATCCTTCCTCCAGCCCAAGCCCAAAGCTTTTTCAGTGGCAAGCCTGACTGACTGCAGTGGTCCCGCTCTGACAGGCTTTTCTTTTTAGTGCCTTTCAAGAGGAACTAACTAACAAGATTTTCCTCCCCTATATAGACAAATACAGAGTTAAGAGGAAAAAAAGTCTGAAACGACTTGTTTTCTTGGGTCTTGGTTGAAACAGCATTCTAGAGTGAGGGAGAAATAAAATCTCTTCCAGGAATGTCTGATTTTTTTCCTTTGGATGATGGGAGTAGAGAAAACCAGGCAAGTTTTGTCGATTGTTTAATATCATTCATCATAACCCATTTGCTGCCCCCTCCTTTTGAGTAGGAACCGCCTCTGAACGCTTATACTTTTAGTGACTCAGCTGTGGTAATTGCCTACTTATTTAAACAATTTATGGGAATCTGTACACATTCCTGTTTTACTTTGCTGCTCTTCAGAGTTGAGAGCGTTTACTTGATCTCCATGGTACAGGCGAAAACCTGAAGTTCGGACAGGTTTAGAACTGACTTGGTTTGGGTGGTGTAGCCCCTCAGGGTGGTGGCGGGGATTTAAGCCCAGGTTTGTGATAACATGCTGCCCACCTCTCCTCCTCCCCGGTGCCGAGCCAACAGCCGGGTATAGTAGCCCAGCCTTGGAAGGATTAAAGGTCCTCCCCTACCCAGAGTGCTTGCCTTTCCCTTTTGCACCATCCTTTCCTTTTATTTTGACCAAAGACTCACTTTGTCCTTTTCAGAATTTACTACCTCCCTTCCCCTCCCGTTTATTTGTTTGTTTAAGCCACACATCTTTTTCTACCGAGTTTGTTGGCTATCTGAAAGGGCATTTGGAAGGAACACATCATTAACACTTTTAGGACAAAGAAAACTAGTTTTATTCAGAATGAATGTCAGAAGTGTTGCACGGAGGCTTCTGATAAGTATTTCTTAGACGAGCTTACAAATTGTGATGTTAATGTGAAAGTTGAGTTTAAATGTATGTGTCACCCTATTGCTATTTTGATGGATCATGTATTAATCTTCAGAAAGGTATATGTTGAGTACAGGTCTTAGAAGCATGGGACCAAGCTTACTGTCCCTTCTTCCCACTGACTTGCTGCCATCTTGCCCTTAACAGTGCTGTTTCCCTTGTCATAACACAGTGTGATGACTGTAATGTCACCTGAGACGTGGTAAAATACGTAGACACTGCAAATGCCACATGCTCTAAGCCATGGCTACCGAGTAGTGTCTTTAATAATAGTAATAACTGTCAGCATCGCCGTCATCGTGCCCACATATGCTTTGAGTTGTGACTATTGAAATGCCCCACTCTGTCCAGGTCTTCCCTCCTCCCAGCCCCATCTTATCCTGTTCCTTTGATTTCCACTACAGATCTTCTGAAGTTGCTTAGGAATGTCTAATAATAGGACACAGCTTATACTAGAAGAAACTGTGTATGTTTTTATAAGAAATCCTGGAATTAATTATTTGTGGTTTGGCCATTTAAAAGTGGAAGCTTTGTGAGCCAGTCAAGGGGGCCGTTGAATGTTCCGGGTTTTAATTACTGTTTTCTTGCTTGCTTACTCACTAGATGTAAAAACATGCAATGAGGTGGACCTGGAGAATTCTGTAGATTGGGAAGTGAAGACAATAACAAGTGCCCTAAAACAGTACTTGAGGTAAGCTCCTCTCAGTGACAGAACGGAAGCGTGTGCTCTTGGGCATCTAACACATGGCGGATGCCGACTCTGCCCAGAGATCTCAGTCGTCGAGTTAAACCTTATGAAAAAGGGGGACATTTAGGAGGGATCTGTGTCTTCAAAAGTGTGGCAAGTAGTAGCTGAATGTCAGTTGTTAGGTAAATTGCAACAGAATTGGAATGGATTTGGTTTTTGAAATAGATGTCTATTGTAGATGTGAGTTTTAGGAGTTAAGTGTTATGAAACAGGAAGAAGGCTATTTATTGAATTCATTGACTCTTTTAGGCGGAGATGAAGATTTTTTTCGTTTAAATTTAAACCATTGAACCTAGAGGCTTATAACGATAACACATAAATACAAAGCTATTTGAAAGGAAGTTCACTTGAGATTTTAAGATAAACTGAAGTCTTGCATTTATTATAGGAGATATTTAGGACCAGAGTTAGACTAGGGCTCAGCATCTCTATGGGGCATTACCCTTTTTATAAAAAAGAATTTAATGATAAAAAGCTTGAGATTAGATGAAGAACAATACCGCGAGAGGGGAAAAAAGAAGTAAAAGAATGGAAAAAGGATGACGACCATAATTCCTGTGCTGTGGTGCCCCTATGGAGGACTTTGATTTTTGTGTGGCAGACAAATGACAGTGCTTCCCCAGGACTGATTCTTGGTCACCAGCACAGAGGATTGTGTTTCAGGTATATATTATTTGGGTTCGAATGAGCACATAAAATGAACTGCTATTATATATTTTAAGCAATTCATCTATTTGAAAAATTCCAGGTCTGTAAAACCAGAGAGGTTAGTATACTGAATCCTCATGGCTCTACTACCCCGTGTCTACAGTTATCAACATCCTACCCTTCTTGTTTCTGCAGTCCCCCTACCTGCTACTTCTTTTGGATAATATTTGAAAGATTTTCTAAAACATCATATTGCTGCACCCATAAATACTTAAGTATATGTCTATAAAAAGGTAAAGACTTAAGAAAAAAAGACAATATAGAAAGACAAAGAGAATACAATGATCATACCCAACAAAATTAATATCATCCAGTACTGAATCCATGTTTGATTTTTTTTACTGATTTTTTTTTTTCCAAAAGGTCTTTTCATATTTATTTAAATTCCTGTAGGGTTTGAATAATGTCAACACATTTTATATGTTTTAAGTCACTTTTAATCTGCACAGTCCCCTGCCTCTGCACAGCTTTCTTCTCCCTCAGCATTTCTGTTTGTTTATAAACCTAGCTCATTTTTATTTTTTTGTTCTTATTTTTTTAAGGATTGATTTATTTATTTTAGAGGAGGGGTGAGGGGCAGGGCAGAAGGAAAGGGAGAGAGAGAGTCTTAAGCAGACTCCGCACAGCACGAAGCCCAATGTGGGGCTCGATCTCACAACTCTGAGATCATGACCTGAGCTGAAACCAAGAGTCCTATGCTCAATTGACCATACTCCACAGGTCCCAACCTGGGTCGTTTTTAAGTATAATTTTCCATATTTTAGATATGGCAGTTTGTGTCATGGTGTCATTTAACGTGTTTCTCTAGCCATCATATTTCCTGTAAACAGTTAAATCTATAGAATTCATTAGATTCAGATTAGGTTTTTTAAAAATTGATTTATTCCAAGAATATCATAGTGGTGTTATATTCTTCCTGTAATATATCAGGAGGCCTGTTACCTGTTTGTCCCACTTTTTCATTTCTTTTCTTTTTTTCCCAAGATTTATTCATTTTAGAGAGGGAGAGAGCTGAGAGAGAGCGCAAGCATGGGGAGGGGCAGAGGGAGAATCTCAAGCAGACTCCCTGCTGAACGTGGGGCCCGACATGGGGCTCAACCTCACAACCCTGAGATCATGACCTGAGCCCAAATCAAGAGTCGGACACCCCAACTGACTGAGCCACTCTGGTGCCCGGTTGTCCCATTTTTTAATGAGATTAAAACTTATCAGTGGGTTTAGATGTGTATTACCTATTTTTGAGTATTTTATTTAAGCAAGGTATTTTTAACCACTGTTTAAAAATTTTTTTCTTAAACTCTGAAGTACATTATTGTCCCTAGTTGATAAAAGGATAAAATTACTGCTAAATCTATGTGTTAATGTCTCCCTAACTGATAGTGACTAACTGGTTTGGATGAGAATTACGGACAAAATGAATTTCCTTAGGTCCCACCTGGGGATTAGAATGTAAGCTTCCTAAAGATAGGCATCTTGTGTGTCTTGTTCATTGCAGTATCTCCAGCATCTAGAGCTGTACCTGTCACCAGGATATAGGGCTTCTCAACTGGGGAAATTTTGCATCCCCCCAGGAGATACATGGCAATGTCTGGAAGTATTGTTGGTTGTCACGATTGCTGGAAAGGAGGTGCTACTTGGCATGTAATGGGGGGGAGGCCAGTGATGGGCTGCTAAACATCCAGGAGGTTACCCATGATTGCTCCCAAATGTACAGAATGTTAGTAGTGCTGAGATTGAGAAAGCCCGTAAGAGATGGATGAAGGAAAGAATGGGAGAGGGATATAAAAATACAATGAACTGCATATGTTAACTTGAGAAAAGGGTGCTGCCACTCTAGGAGGTAGCTTTAAACTCCTTTTACTCTTTGGCTAATACAGTTAAAGGGATTGACCAAAGTGACTCAGTTATTGGTGGGAAACTAAAGGCAAAAATCCAGCTGTTTTATAATGAATTGCATGAGGTTTTTGTTTGTTTTGTTTTTTTAACCCTGTTCCACATGGTTCTTTTTTTCCTGGTGGGGTAAGTAGTTTAATAAACTTAGAGGATCTTTTTATTGAGTACCGTACATAAAATTTCTTTTTAGTTCTTGATACTTTCTGAAGCTAGTCCCTTATCGCTCCTAGTCTTATGTTGCTTTGTCTGCCTTTTTCTCTCATTACATTGCTTTATCCTTTTGAATTCTGCTTTTAAGCAAACATTGCCTACAGAACAACATTATGAGATGCTATTATTATATAACTTCATTCCTAACAATATACGCAGTCTGCCTGAATGTGATAAAGTGATTATCATAAAATGGCAGATGCCTTGGGAGATTTTGAAAGTTAGGTTGCTGTTCTTTCCCCTGTGTTATTTTTAGCGACTAAAAATGCAGTAATTAGGATTTAAGTAATACTTTCTCTGGTGATGCACCAAATGGGAGAAAAGGGAATTTTTATTTTGGCTATCTGGTTATGGCCTGAGCCTGTGCATTTCTTTCAGTACAAGAGGTAATACCGTGTGTTGGTCAAGAGCATGGTTGGAGCCAGCCTGCGTGGGTTGGAATCCCAGCTTTGTCACCTAAGGTACCATAGCACAAAGTTGAATATAGCTTTTCTCACCAAAAAAGCTGTTGCTCTTGAATTCTTCTCACTGCAAATAACCCAGCCATCTTATTGGTTGGGAGGTTGGAGGTGTAAGAAGGAAGTAGCCAAACCCCTAAAACACTTGAAGGATAAAGATGTGCAGCAGATAGATGTATGGCATCTCCGTTTTTCTTCTCCTGACTTGAGGCAAAAATTCTTTACTTTAGTGTTTTAGAGGGCTGAATACCAGTTCCCTGATTGATTACCTATCTATTCATACCATAATTTTGATTTCCAGCAATGTGTTCATTACAATGGTTTCCCATTGTGAGGGGACAAATGAGCTATTTTGTGAGGTTTTTCGTAAACTGATTTGAGCTAGAAGAAACTTTTAAAGCCTGGAAATTGGAATGGAACTTTTCGGGAAGAAAATGCCAGCTTAGATAAATATTATGATTTATACTCATAGACAGTTCCCAAGGGGTGGCAAAGAGAGGTAGCTTGAAACATGTTGGATGGCAAGTTGAGAGACCGAGTAACTCGGTAGAATACATTTTGTATGGGGAACTTGTCATCTTTATCACTGCTTCCCTCCCATCAACAATATTTAATACTTACTATTTATGCTATGTTGACTAGCAGACAAATGGCAATGGGAGATGCAGCTCGTAGAAGGTATTTCGATGCAAATTCATTTTTATTGGGAAAGAAATGCTCTCTATGGCTTTTCTAAGTGTTCTCTACCACCCTCCTCACCCCAGTTTTCTTTTCAGGACTGTGTAGCTTTCCTTCTGTGCCAAGTCATCATTTTCCTTCCTTGCCATTTTTCACACATTTTGAAATAAAAAACTCCTAAGGTTTACTTCTTTTTATTTAGGCTGTGGGATAATTGATTTTGTTTTTCTTTTTTAAATGAGAGCGTAGGAGATGAAGGGGAGGGAGAAAGGAAATAAGAAACAGCTTTTCTTCACTAGGGCTTTAAGTTTTAGTTGACGTGCCTATGGTTGTCATTGTGATTGTGTGTGTATGTGTGAATGTGTGTGTGTGTGTACTGTAGTATCCTAAGTTGTGTATAGGGAATATGACCTGTAAATATATTTTTGTATCTGTTTTAGTTTTTTTTTAAACAGCTTTAGTGAAGTGAAATTGACCTGTAATAAACAATATATTTTTTACATTGGGGTAAGTTTGACATGTGCATACACCTATAAAGCAGTGGCCATAATCAAGATAGTGAACCTAACCACTACCCCTCAAAGTTTCCTCATGCCCCTTAGGGATCCCCCTCTCCTACCCTTCCCTTTTACTCCCTCATTCCTAGGCAACCACTGGTCTGCTTTCTGTCACTGTACATTAATTTGCATTTCTTAAAATTTCATATAAATGGAATAGAAATATATCTTAAAAAAAAAATCTGGTTTTTTTTCATTTAATTAGAGGTTCGTTTGTGCTGTAGTTTGTACCAGTAGCTCATTCCTTCTTGTTGCTAACCAGGGTTCCGTTGTATGGATGCAGCACAGATTTTTTTTTTTTTTTTTTTTTTTTTAAGATTTATTTGTTAGAGTCCGTGTGGGTGGGGGAGGAGCAGACAGAGAGGGAAAGAGAATCTCAAGCAGACTCCCCACTGAGCATGGAGCCTGATGTGGAGCTCGATCTCACGATGCTGAGACCATGACCTGAGCCGAAATCAAGAGTTGGACGCTTACCTGACTGAGCCACCCAGGCGCCCCTACACCACAGATTTTTTTAAAATCCATTCACCTCATGATGGATATTTGGGTTGTTTGTAGCTTCTGGCTATTACAAATAAAGATACCAAAATCCCTTCTGTACATATCTTTGAGTGAACAGGCTTATATTTCTCTTGGGTCAAGCCAAGGAGTGGAATGTCTGTCTACATTATATATTGGATGTATGTATAACATTTTGGGGAACTGATGAATATTTTTTTCAAAGTGGTTACATTTTTTTGCGTTCTCACCCTAAATGTGCAAGAGTTCCATTTCCTCTGCATCCTTGCCAACTCTTGGTATGGTTAGTCTTTTTCATTTTAGCCATTCTAACAGGTGTATAGTGGTATCTCATGTGCTGTTAATTTTCACTTCCATGATGACTGATAAGCTTAAACTTTTCTATGTGCATATTTGCTATCTTCTTGGGTGAAATGTCTTTCATGGAATTAAAAAAACTAAACTGTTTCCTTATTGTATTTTGATAAGTTTTAATTGTATTTTGGATACAAGTCCTTCATCAGATACGTGCTTTGCAAATGTTTTCTTCAGTCTGTGACTTGCCTTTTCCTTCTCTTACTAGTGTCTTTCAAAAAGCATCAATTTTGATGAAGTTCTAGTTTATCAGTTCTCTTTTTTGAACTGTACTTTTGATGATGTATCAAGAAATCTTTCCCTCATCCAAAGTCACAAAGGTTTTCTTTTATATTTTCTTCTAGAAGTGTTTTAGTTTTAGGTTATACTCTTAGATCTATGATCTGTTTTGAGTTCATTTTTATGGAAGATATGAGATATGGATCCAAGTTTGCTTTTGAATATGAATGCCTAGTTATTCTAATACCATTTATGGGAAGAACTATCTTTTCTTCCCTGAATTACCTATTCAGATGATCATACAGTTTTTCTATTTTAGTTTGCTAGTGTGGCGAATTGTATTCATTTTGTTTTAATATTAAGGCAGTACCACATTTGTGTGATAAACCCAACTTGGTCATGATGTATTATCCTTTTACTTATCTTGTTGAATTTGAATCTTCTTCATTTTATTTCGGTTCCTTTGCTTATTTGGGGTTTAATTTACTCTTGTTTTTTTCTTCTGACTCTCCAAAATGGAAAGTGAAGTCATTGGTTTAAGACCTGTCTTCTTCTATAGGTGTTGAATGATACAAATTTACCCCTATATACTGCTTTACTAATAGCATCCCTTAAATTCTGATATGTTGTGTTTCATTTTCATTTTGTTCACAATACTTTCTAGGTTTCTCTTTCTTTGGGGTTTTCCACATATCTTTTTGTTATTGATTTTTAATTCAATTTTTATTGTAATCAGAGAAATAGCTGGTATAATTTAAACCCCTTTAAATTTATTGAGATTATTTGATGGCCTAAAATGTGGTTTATCTTGATAAGTGTTCCATGTGCACTGGAAAAGAATGTGTTTTCTGCTCCTTTTGGATGGGATATCATTTAGATGAGGGATATATCAATTAGGTAAAATTGGTTGATAGCTTTATTCGAGTCTTCTGTATCCTAACTGAATTTTTTGTCTACTTGTTCCATCAAGTTATTCAAACAGAGAAATATTTAAATCACCAGCTATAGGTGTGGATTTGTCTGTTTCTTCTTATAGTTCCATCAATATTTGCTTCATTTATTTTGAAACTCCTGTTATTATTAGACACATTAACATTTAGAATTGTTATGTCTTGTTGATTAATTGTCCTCTTTATCGATATGAAATGAACTCCTTTATCCCTGCATTTTTTTCTTGGCTTTTGTATATGTCTTAAATTTTTTGTGTGTGTGTGTCTTTGATTTTTTTTTTCTTAAGCATTTGAAGAGGAATTTCTGGGTTACACAATTTAAACCTCTTAAAGATTTTTAATATCTTGCCAGATTGCCCTCCAGGAAGACTGTGCAGATTAATACTTGTCTAAGTATTCTTTAAGTGTTTTTACAGAGTTCAGAGATCGGGTCTTTTAAAATTTAAGATACATATAAAGATTGACTGAACTGTAGCACTCTTTGACCACAGGATAAAATACACTGCCATTCGTGTAATCTGTTTGGTAGAAGATTAAAATTATGTTGGGCATTTTTCACATTGTTATCAATTTTATTTCATATCTCTTTTATTGTTTCATAGGCATAAGCCAAAAATGGATATCATATTTCTGTAATAGAGATTTGTAAGGGGAGAGGATATCTTTGTTTAAAGTTTTTAATGTTTTTTTGTAGCATCTTCAGTTAATATCCTAGAGATGATTTTCAAAACTATATGCTTATATTTGGTTGGTTAGAATGTTTGACTTTAAATAAGTTAGTATGTGGAAAGAAGTTTTATATATGAACTCCGATGTTTATAAAGGTATTTTCCAAGATTAAGTATGAAATTTTTAAAAAAGATTTTATTTATTTATTTGAGAGAGAGAGCATGAGAGGGGGGAGGGTCAGAGGGAGAAGCAGACTCCCCGCCTAGCAGGGAGCCTGATGTGGGACTTGATCCCAGGACTCCAGGATCATGACCTGAGCCGAAGGCAGTCACTTAACCAACTGAGCCACCCAGGCGCCCCTAAATATGAAATATTATGTGATTAGATCTGATAAGGATTTGTGACTGCTTAAGCTTTGGTAGTGCCTGGTACAGGTAGTACTTAATAAAGTAATCCATATAAATCCAGATATTTATATATCTTTTTGATATGTAAAAAAATTTCCTAGGGAAAGTTTTACACATTAACTGAGAAATGCACATCGTATTTATAACCTTTTATAAAAAATGAACACAAAGAGCAGTGATCTGTTGGGATGTGTTTGGTAATTCTGGGCTGTCCTTTTCATACAGGAGTCTTCCAGAGCCTCTTATGACCTATGAACTACATGGAGATTTCATTGTTCCAGCCAGTAAGTATTATGTAGAGGCGTAGTGGTTGACAGAGTATTTAAAATTTCCACATGAAAAATCTCACTTAATGTTCTTGTAAATGTTAAAAATAGAAATCCCTTTAGAAGGTGTTTGGTCTCTTTCCTCTTTTAGAGGGTGAAAAAGAGTGAGAATTGATTAATTAATTCCCATTTATTTATTGCCTGCTGTATGCTAATCACTGGTAGATACTGGGTAGGTGGAGCCCTGAAAGGATTTCTGCCTTTAGGAGTCCATTCTCCAGCAAATATTGGGGCACACACGCCTCCCATTATCCCATAAAACAGAATAATGGCATGAGCAAAACGCTTTGGGAGCACAGAAGTATTTAATTTGCAGAAGGTTGGGGAAGATTAGCAGATTTGGAGAGATTAGCAGGTTGGAAATGGCTTCCCATAGAAAGATATTTAGATGGAAATTACAGGCAGAGGGAGTAATGTGAGATAAAGCCAGAAGCCCACACAGTATCCGATAGAGAGAGAATTATATGTGATAAAATGTTAAAAAAGGCCTATAGTTGGTAGAATTTTAATTTGTGATTGAATGTTTCGTGAGTCATACTCATCTGAAGGTGTCCTGTTTTCTCTCTGTTATTCATACACCTTAGTTTTGTGTTGACACATGGTGTTTAATCATCAGAGTTGTCCAAAATCCATTGGTGTGAGGTATTTAATAGTTAAGGAGATGAAGGGTGAGACATGTGAAGTCACTTGCCAGATTATAGAGATCTTTATTTAAAATTCAAAACCCTAGCTCACTGGCTAAAACCTGCAGGATTGGTTTTCACAGGTGCACTGACAGTAGCTATAATTGTATTTTCATTTCCTTTTTTTTTTTTCTTCCCCCTTGGATGTATTCCACAGTTTAATCTGTTGAAAAATTTAGAGCAATCCCTTTGGGTCCTATGTTACTGCTGCCCGAACATTGCTTTAAACATTATCTTCTTGTGAGGTCTTTACGGCAGCCAGTGTAAAGGTTCCTAGTGTGTTACAGAGAGAAGCAATGTGTAGGCCCAGCTAGACTAGACTGTGCTGATAAAACAGGCCTTTGGAAAAGGCAAAAAATATGGTCCCACTCACTTCTGTTTTCACATAGAAGAGGAATTTTTTTTTTTTTTTTTTTTTTTAAGAGAATTTGTGTGATCAAGGAAGTGGGGGAAAGTTTTCTTGGCAAAAACTCAAGCAAACGCTTAGTTGTTTTGATTCCTTCCCTGTGGCATTTTTGGCAAACGGCCAAAAGAGAAATTAAACTCTAGTTGGAGGACAATTGTTTCATGTTCTTCACCTCAGAGACTGGAAAAAGCAGAAGAGTGCCAGTTTTAATCTAGAATCCTTTGAGAATGGGGGAAAGATACAGTGATTATGGAGTAAGGTTTTAAAATACCACAAGCTAATGTCATTAGGATTATCATGCCTTATAACTGAAACTGGTATGTTTGAAATTCTGATGTGAATTTTTTTTTTTTTAATACCCGATGAAGGCTTCATAAGAGGTAGGAGCTTGCGAGTAGTAATGGAGTCTGTAGCAGTAGGAAAGGACTTTAAAAAGTTTGTCGAAGCCATCCTTGAGTAATGTGGTAGAAGAGATTGCATAAATATAAACGGTAGCATCGCCTACTAGATCGGTGCCTTGTGTTTGGCCTCCCGACTTTCTGGGGATGCTGTAATAGAGTCTCCACAATGATTTGAGTAACAGGCCTGTTCCAAAGAAATACTATAACTACTGTAATTATTGGCATGAATTTGCACCCAAGTGGAGTTGCAGTTAGAGCAGGACCTGTAGTTACCTTCTTTAACGAGAAAAAGTGTGTGTGTTACACAGGTGTATCCAGTATCCTCAGTGTGGACTATAATTTTTTATTTATTTTTATTATTATGTTAATCACCATACATTACATCATTAGTTTTTGATGTAGTGTTCCATGATTCATTGTTTGTGTATAACACCCAGTGCTCCATGCAGAACGTGCCCTCTTTAATACCCATCACCAGGCTAATCCATCCCCCCACCCCCTCCCCTCTAGAACCCTCAGTTTGTTTTTCAGAGTCCATCGTCTCTCATGGTTCGTCTCCCCTTCTGATTTCCCCCCCTTCATTCTTCCCCTCCTGCTATCTTCTTCTTCTTCTTCTTCTTTTTTTTTTAATATATAATGTATTGTTTCAGAGGTACAGATCTGTGATTCAACACGCTTGCACAATTCACAGCGCTCACCATAGCACATACCCTCCCCAATGTCTATCACCCAGCCACCCCATCCTGCCCACACCCCACCACTCCAGCAACCCTCAGTTTGTTTCCTGGGGTTAAGAATTCCTCATATCAGTGAGGTCATATGATACATGTCTTTCTCTGATTGACTTATTTCACTCATCATAACACTCTCCAGTTCTATCCACGTCATTGCAAATGGCAAGATTTCATTCCTTTTGATGGCTGCATAATATTCCATTGTATATATATATACCACATCTTCTTTATCCATTCATCTGTTGATGGACATCTTGGCTCTTTCCACTGTTTGGCTATTGTGGACATGCTGCTATAAACATTGGGGTGCACGTACCCCTTCGGATCCCTAGATTTGTATCTTTGGGGTAAATACCCAGTAGTGCAATTGCTGGATCATATGGTAGCTCTATTTTCAACTTTTTGAAGAACCTCCATGCTGTTTTCCAGAGTGGCTGCACCAGCTTGCATTCCCACCAACAGTGTAGGAGGTTTCCCCTTTCTCTGCATCCCCGCCAACATCTGTCATTTCCTGACTTGCTAATTTTAGCCATTCTGACTGGTGTGAGGTGATATCTCATTGAGGTTTTGATTTGGATTTCCCTGATGCTGAGCGATGTTAAGCACTTTTTCAAGTGTCTGTTGGCCATTTGGATGCCTTCTTTGGAAAAATGTCTGTTCATGTCTTCTACCCATTTCTTGATTGGATCATTTGTTCTTTGGGTGTTGAGTTTAATAAATTCTTTCTAGATTTTGGATACTAGCCCTTTATCTGATATGTCATTTGCAAATATCTTTTCTCATTCTGTTGGTTGTCTTTTGGTTTTGTTGACTGTTTCTTTTGCTGTGCAAAAGCTTTTTATCTTGATGAGGTCCCAATAGTTCATTTTTCCCCTTGCTTCCCCTTGCCTTTGGTGATGTTTCTAGGAAGAAGCTGCTGTGGCTGAGGTCGAAGAGATTGCTGCCTGTGTTCTCCTTTAGGATTTTGATGGACTCCTGTCTCACATTTAGGTCTTTTGAACATTTTGAGTCTATTTTTGTGTGTGGTGTAAGGAAATGGTCTAGTTTCATTCTTCTGCATGTGGCTGTCCAATTTTCCCAACACCATTTGTTGAAGAGACTTTTTGTCATTAGACATTCTTTCCTGCTTTGTCTTAGATGAGTTGACCATAGAGTTGAGGGTCCATTTCTGGGCTCTCTATTCTGTTCCATTGATCTATGTTTCGGTTTTTGTGCCAGTACCATACTGTCTTGATGATTACAGCTTTGTAATAGAGTTGGGAGTTGTGATGCCGTCAGCTTTCTTTTCTTTTTCAACATTCCTCTGGCTATTCGAGGTCTTTCCTTGTTCCATACAAATTTTAGGATTATTTGTTCCATTTCTTTGAAAAAAGTGGATGGTATTTTGTTGGGGATTGCATTGATGTGTAGATTGCTCTAGGTAGCATTGACATCTTCACAATATTTGTTCTTCCAATCCATGAACATGGAACATTTTTCCATTTCTTTGTGTCTTTCTCAATTTCTTTCATGAGTATTTTATAGTTTTCTGAGTACAGATCCTTTGCCTCTTTGGTTAGATTTATTCCGAGGTATCCTGTGGTTGTGGGTGCAATTGTAAATGGGATCGACTCCTTAATTTCTCTTTCTTCTGTCTTGTTGATGGTGTATAGGGATGCCACTGATTTCTGTGCATTGATTTTATATCCTGCCACTTGACTGAATTCCTGTATGAGTTCTAGCAGTTTTGGGGCGGAGTCTTTTGGGTTTTCCACATAAAGTATCATATCATCTGCAAAGAGTGAGAGTTTGACTTCTTCTTTGCTGATTTGGATGCCTTTTCTTTCTTTTTGTTGTCCGATTGCTGTGGCTAGGACTTCTAATACTATGTTGAACAGCAGTGGTGATAGTGGACATCCCTGCCATGTTCCTGACCTTAGGGGGAAGCTCTCAGTTTTTCCCCATTGAGAATGATATTCGCTGTGGGTTTTTCATAGATGGCTTTTATGATATTGAGGTATGTACCCTCTATCCCTACACTCTAAAGAGTTTTAATCAAGAAAGGATGCTGTAGTTTGTCAAATGCTTTTTCTGCATCTATTGAGAGGATCATATGTTTCTTGTTCTTTCTTTTATTAATGTGTTGTGTCACACTGATTGATTTGCGGAACCAACCTGCAGCCCAGGAATAAATCCCACTCGGTTATGGTGAATAATCCTTTTAATGTAATGTTGGATCCTATTGGCTAGTATTTTGGTGAGAATTTTTGCATCCATGTTCATCAGGGATATTGGTCTGTAATTCTCCTTTTTGATGGGGTCTTTGGTTTTGGGATCAAGGTAATGCTGGCCTCATAAAACAAGTTTGGAAGTTGTCCTTCCATTTCTATTTTTTGGAACAGTTTCAGAAGAATAGGTATTAATTATTCTTTAAATGTTTGGTAGAATTCCCCTAGGAAGCCATCTGGCCCTGGGCTCTTGTTTGTTGGGAGATTTTTGATGACTGCTTCAATTTCCTTAGTGGTTATAGGTCTGTTCAGGTTTTCTATTTCTTCCTGGTTCAGTTTTGGTAGTTGATACATCTCTAGGAATGCATCCATTTCCTCCAGATTATCTAATTTGCTGGCATATAGTTGCGCATAATATGTTCTTATAATTGTTTGTATTTCTTTGATGTTGGTTGTGATCGCTCCTCTTTCATTCATGATTTTGTTGATTTGGGTCATTTCTCTTTTCTTTTTGATAAGTCTGGCCAGGGATTTATCAATCTTACTAATTCTTTCAAAGAACCAGCTCCTAGTTCCATTGATCTGTTCTACTGTTCTTTTAGTTTCTATTTCATTGATTTCTGCTTTGATATTTATTATTTCTCTTCTCCTGCTGGGTTTAGGCTTTATTTGCTGTTCTTTCTCCAGCTCCTTTAGGTGTACGGTTAGGTTGTGTATTTGAGACCTTTCTTGTTTCTTGAGAAAGGCTTGTATTGCTATATACTTTCCTCTTAGGACTGCCTTTGCTGCATCCCAAAGATTTTGAACAGTTGTGTTTTCATTTTCATTCGTTTCCATGAATTTTTAAAATTCTTCTTTAATTTTGTGGTTGACCCATTCATTCTTTAGTAGGATGTTCTTTAGCTTCCATGTATTTGAGTTCTTTCTGACTTTCCTCTTGTGATTGAGTTCTAGTTTCAAAGCATTGTGGTCTGAAAATATGCAGGGAATGAGCCCAGTCTTTTGGTACCAGTTGAGACCTGATTTGTGACCTAGGATGTGATCTATTCTGGAGTCTGTTTCATGGGCACTAGAGAAGAATGTGTATTCTGTTGCTTTGGGATGGAATGTTCTGAATATGTGTGTGAAGTCCATTTGGTCCAGTGTGTCATTTAAAGTCTTTATTTCCTTGTTGAACTTTTGCTTAGATGATCTGTCCATTTCAGTGAGGGGGGTGTTAAAGTCCCCCACTATTATTGTATTGTTGTTGATGTGTTTCTTTGCTTTTGTTATTAATTGCCTTTATAATTGGCTGCTCCCATGGTAGGGGCATAGATATTTACAATTGTTAGATCTTGTTGGATAGACCCTTTAAGTAGGATATAGTGTCCTTCCTCATCTCTTATTACAGTCTTTGGTTTAAAATCTAATTTGTCTGAAATAAGAATTGCCACCCCAGCTTTCTTTTGGTGTCCATTAGCATGGTAATTGGTTTTCCACCCCTTCACTTTCAATCTGGGGGTGTGTTTGGGTCTAAAATGAGTCTCTTGCAGACAGCATATCAATGGGTCTTGTTTTTTTATCCAATCTGATACCCTGTGTCTTTTGATTGGTGCATTTAGCCCATTTACATTCAGGGTAACTATTGAAAGATATGAATTTAGTGCCACTGTATTGCCTGTAAGGTGACTGTTACTGTATTTGTCTCTGTTCCTTTCTGGTCTATGTTGCTTTTAGGCTCTCTCTTTGCTTAGAGGACCCCTTTCAGTATTTCTTATAGGGCTGGTTTCGTGTTTGCAAATTCCTTTAGTTTTTGTTTGTCCTGGAAGCTTTTTATCTCTCCTTCTATTTTCAATGACAGCCTAGCTGGATATAGTATTCTTGGCCGCATATTTTTCTCATTTAGTGCTCTGAATATATCCTTCCAGTCCTTTCTGGCCTGCCAGGTCTCTGTGGATAGGTCCATTGCCAATCTAATGTTTCTACCATTGTAGGTTACAGATCTCTTATCCCGAGCTGCTTTCAGGATTTTCTCTTTGTCTCTGAGACTTGTAAGTTTTACTATTAGATGTCGGGGTGTTGACCTATTTTTTTGATTTTGAGAGGGGTTCTTTGTGCCTCCTGGATTTTGATGCTTGTTTCCGTCGCTAAATTAGGGAAGTTCTCTGCTGTAATTTGCTCCAATATACCTTCTGCCCCTCTCTCGCTTTCTTCTTCTTCTGGGATCCCAATTATTCTAATGTTGTTTCATCTTATGGTATCACTTTTCTCTCGAATTCTGCCCTCGTGATCTAGTAGTTGTTTATCTCTCTTTTTCTCAGCTTCTTTATTTTCCATTATTTGGTCTTCTATATCACTAATTCTCTCTTCTGCCTCATTTATTCTAGCATTTAAAAAAATTTTTTTATTGTTATGTTAATCACTATACATTACATCATTAGTTTTTGATGTAGTGTTCCATGATTCATTGTTTGTGTATAACACCCAGTGCTCCATGCAGAACGTGCCCTCTTTAATACCCATCACCAGGCTAACTCATTCTCCCACCCCCCTCCCCTCTAGAACCCTCCGTTTGTTTTTCAGTGTCCATCGTCTCTCATGGTTTGTCTCCCCCTCCTATTTCCCCCCCTTCATTCTTCCCTTCCTGCTATCTTCTTCTTTTTTTTAACATGTATTATTTGTTTCAGAGGTACAGATCTATGATTCAACAGTCTTGCACATTTCACAGCACTCACTATAGCACATACCCTCCCCAATGTCTATCACGCAGCCACCCCATCCCTCCCAACCCCCCACCATTCCATCAACCCTCAGTTTGTTTCCTGAGATAAGAATTCCTCATATCAGTGATGTCATATGATACATGTCTTTCTCTGATTGACTTATTTCGCTCAGCATAATACCCTCCAGTTCCATCCACATCGTTGTAAATGGCAAGATCTCATTCCTTTTGATGGCTGCATAATATTCCATTGTATATATATACACCACATCTTTATCCATCCTCTCATGATGGACATCTTGTAGAGCCTCCATTTTTTGATTGCACCTCATTAATAGCCTTTTTGATTTTGACTTGGTTAGATTTTAGTTCTTTTAGTTCTCCAGAAAGGGTTTCTCTAATAACTTCCATGCTTTTTTCAAGCCCAGCTAGTATCTTTAAAATCATCATTCTGAACTCTAGTTCCA
Source organism: Mirounga leonina (assembly GCF_011800145.1). Lineage (NCBI taxonomy): Eukaryota > Metazoa > Chordata > Mammalia > Carnivora > Phocidae > Mirounga > Mirounga leonina. Next base: position 37,459,456 of record NW_023270454.1, on the reverse strand, counting down.
ACATTGTACTAATGTCCATATTGAGTAGGTCCCTGGCAGTCGGTACTGCCTCTTGTTCTTTTTGTTGAGGTGATTTTTTCCGTCTTTTCATTTTGTCCCGAGGAGAGTAGATGAATGAGAGAACAAAATGCTAACTGGGTAACAACGTCCCCAAAAAATATACACTAAACAAATCAGAAAAGACCTGAGACCAGGGGAAAAGAAAGGGAAGGAAAGAAAAAAGAAAAAGAAAAGAAAAAAATAAAAACAAACAAAAACAATACAAAACCATCATATGATCAGATATGATCAGGCTGGTGCATAGATCAGTGCCACACACTAGATTTTGGGCGTGTTTCGGTCTTTTAGAAGAAAGTGCCTCCCAAAATTTTAAAGAAAGTAAAACTTATATATGTACAAAAATAAGGGTTAATACGATGAAGAGATGGAATACGACTGTAAAGATGAAAATTATAAAAGGGTTTATAAAAGAAATTGATAAGAAGTTGGTTGAAAAAAGAAAGAAGAGGATTTAAAAAAAAAAGGAGAAAATGTGATCAGGCAGGAGAGTAGAACAAAGCCACACACTAGAGATTTAGGGTATATTTTGATCTGTTAGAAGAAACCGTATCTCAAAATTTTAAAGAGAGAACAACTTATATACATATATACCAAAAATAAGGGTAACTACTATGAAGGGATAGAATATGACTCTGAAAATGAAAAATAAAAAATATTTTTTAAAAAAGGGATTGATAAGATGTCGGTTGAAAAAGGGAAAAAGAAAAATTAAAACAACCCAAAAGACAGTTAAAAAAAAACCATTAACTTTGAATGACTAAAGAATCAGGGGTAAAAAAGCCATGAATTCTATGTGCTGTATTCTCCTAGCGCTGGAGTTTTGCCATTCTCATTGATCGGTAAACTTGGTCTTGGCTGGCTGCTCTTGCTGATCTGGGGGTGGGGCCTGTTGCCGTGGTTCCCAAATGTCTTTGTAGGAGGCGGAATTGCCCCGCCCTTGCTCGGTCTGGGCTAAGTAATCTGCTCAGTTTTGCTCTCAGGAGCTTTTGTTCCTTGCAAGCTTTCCGTACAGCTTCGGAGGAGGAGAGTGAAAATGGCGACCTCCCAAACTCTGTCCTAGAGGAGCTGAGAACTTGGGGCCCCGCTCCTCAGTGCGCCCCCAGAGAAAAGCAGTCACTCCTGTCTTCCCGGTCTCCGGCCGCACTCCATGCTCACCCAGCCTGTGACTGAGCGTTTCTGTGTCTGGCGCATGACCCCGTGTGGAGTCTCCAAACCCAGCAGATCCCTGCGGTGCGCTCCCATGCCACTCCTCCTGGGGGAGGAAGGGGAGTCTCCCCAGATCTGCTGCTTGTTGGGTTCCTGCTGGAGGAGCAGCGGCCCAACTGTGCCGTGGATCACAGTTTATGGCAACCCCGGAGCTGAGAGTCCACACCTTGGCTCAGTCTCTGCAGCCGGCTTCCCCACTCTGATACCTGGGAGCTCTGCCGCACTCAGGCACACCCCGTCTTTCTGTGACCCCGAGGGTCCTGAGACCACACTGTCCCACGAGGGTTCCACCCCCCTGCTTAGCTACTGGAGCGATGTCCCTCAGCAGAGCTGACTTCTGAAAGTTCCGATTTTGTGCTCCGCGGCTCTATCACTTGCCAGAAGCGGCGGACAGAAGCCCCCTTCCCCGCCGTCTATCCTCCCGAATATCGCCTCGGATTCACTTCTCCGCATGTCCTACCTTCCAGAAAGTGGTCACTTTTCTGTTCAGAGAGTTGTTGCTATTCTTTTCTTCGATCTGTTGAGTTTGTAGGTGTTCAGGATGGTTTGATCCCTATCTAGCTGTATTCCTGGGACCAGATGAAATCCAGGTCTCCTACTCCTCTGCCATCTTGCTCTGTCCCCCAACTTTAATTTTTTATTTGAGTCTCTGTGAGTACCCCTCTCAGTCTTCACTGTGCCTCTCTTAGGAAAGAGTGTGGGAGCAAATTCTCTAATCTTTTGCACATGGACTTGCAGGTATTACATAAAAACAGTTACAGAAGTCAGATGGCTAAAATTAGTCTCCCCTTTTGAATATTGTTGGAAAATTGGGATTGCAGTCAGGCTATCATTTTCCATTAACAACGGCACAGGTGACCTTGTTGTGCGAAAATGTCTGTTAGCAGAGCTGACTGCTAAAATTATCAAGCATCGCCCATCTTTGTTACTACCTCTCACACCAGCACGGAAACTAATTTTTGATTCCTTTCAGTCATGTGTGGTGGGTTCCATCTGTTCTGGGTTGTTGAGATGGTCTTGTTTGCCTTCCCTGCTGAGAATTCTGGAGGTTTCTCCTGGGTCCCTTTATTGTCTCTCCTCAGTTTCTTCTCTGTAGGCTTCTGTTGAGAATCCATGGGTTAATTTCTGGAGTGCCTGATACAAATATGAATTTTATTTCTTTTTTTAGAGAGAGACATTTTTTGTTCTTCATGAGACAGACATTTTTTGTTCTTCATTCTTAAAAAATACTGTTCAGTGTTGAATGCATTGGGAAATTAATTTTTTTTTTAATATAGAAAATTAAGAGTGTTAACTACACCCTCTCAGCTGAGAGCACTAACTAAAATTGCCAAAAGGAACTAGAGTCCCTCTGTATGGAAAACCATTCCTTTGTTTCTCCTTTACTCACACATACAGTACTTCACTTCTGACACCTCTGGTCACCAACTGTGTGGGCTTTTTTCCCACGCCAGCCAATTCTGTGACACCAGCCGAGCGTCCTACAATTCAGTTCAGTTCTGATTCTTTCTACCTGGAGTTAGCATCAGGTCCTGCAGGGCAAGGGCTCAGTAGCACAAGCCTGCCCCCACTTCAGACACCAGTTGTGAGTCCCAGGTTGTCTGCAGGACTTCTGACTAACTGGCTTGAAATCAGTTTCACAACCCCCACCTCAGGTATGTGTGATAAATGGCTCACAGAACTCGGGGAAATACAAAGTGGTATTTGCCAGCTTGTTATATAATAGAGGATATGATAGAGGATACAGATGAAGAGCCAGGTGAAGAGATACATTAGGTGTGATCCAGAAGTGTCCTGAGTGCTGAAGCTTCTGTCCCTGTGGAGTTCGGGTGTGTCCCCATCTGGGAGCCCACCACAAAGTCACCTCATTAGAATAAAAGATAATCTTATCACCCAGGAAATTCCAAGGGACTTAGGAGCTTGGCGTCAGACACTTATATCGCTTACGAAATTATGGAGGTTGTGGGAGCTTTGTGTTAGGAACTAGGATCAAAGACTAAATATTAGGGGTGTCTGGGTGGCTCAGTCATTAAGCATCTGCCTTTGGCTCAGGTCACGATCCCAGAGTCCTGGGATCAAGCCCCACATTGGGCTCCCTGCTCAGCAGGAAGCCTTCTTCTCCCTCTTCCACCCCCCCCCGCTGCTTGTGTGCCCTCTCTCAGAGCTGTCTCTCTCTGTCAAATAAATAAAATCTTTAAAAAAAAAAAAAAGACTAAATATTAGAACAGATTAGAACACAAGATTCATATTTGTATCAGGCACTCCAGAAATCAAACCTTACTCCTATTTATAAGACTTAGGAGCTCCATGTCAGGAACCAGAAGCAGAGACCAGCATATATTTCTTATTACTTCATACCATCCATCTTGTGAGAAAATATAATGAGCTTTTTAGTATAGAAATTCATAAGATGAAAACACAGTTTAGTTGGTCTGTGCAGGAATGCAAAAGATTGTGCCCATCTAGGGAAGGCTATTAGGTGTCTACCTGGATGTTTTTCTACGGCGTTTATTATCTCTGAGAATGTTTTAGTCCATGGTCTGTGTCTTAGCCTTTCAGGCTCAGAGTTCTTGATATATCATATTGATAAAAACTGGACCCATTCAGGATTGGACTCATATTAAGCTTAGCTTGAGAATGACCGCCGAAGCCTGGATGCCTAATGTAACATCATACAAAAATATTTCCGCCCTGAACAAGAACACTTGTCTTACTATGTTCTGTATATTTTCCTTCTGTAGTCAAGTTACCTGGGAAGCAAAATCATAATCACAAAGCTCTTAAGTCATTTATGATGAAAAATATAAACTATTAGAGGATCCAGGGCACTGGTATTTGCCTAACTGGAATGTTCTATGCTAGTTGGTAAACCTGCATGGGAAGCAGGAAAATCATGTGGTCTTAGTTGGGAAGGACTTGGAAACCTGGACATTAGAGGAATTGAATGCCTAATGACATTGAGCTATTTTAGCCGGATATATTTATTTCCCAGTGGATAGGGTCACCCATGGAAGAACTCGAATACTTGATGTCTGTTGAGTGAAGCACTTTGGGAAGTGTTTGGATGTTTACTGCTACACTTGCTTTAACTTACAGTACTATTGACTTATGACATTTAAATATTGAAATAATTTAATATTTATCTGCCTGGGTATCTTTGATAAGCTCCAATAAGCTATGATCCTATCTTTTTCAGTCTCTGTTAGTTGGCACAGCATCATAAGCACATAGATAGTAAGTGTTGTGGATGCTGATTTCTTGTTTCACAATTAAAAATGCTTTTGCTATTACAGTAAACTCCTAATTCCCTGGCATATGTTAGGAATTTGGTGTTATGATTAATTCAGTATCCTAGATTTAAAAAAAGTTATGCTTTTCATTATATAATTTATATAAATTAAAATATAATGAAATGCATATAGCATAAGCCACTGAAGATAATTTATCTAACTATGTACTTTATCATTTAGAAAACTTTTTTGAGTACCTTTAAGTTATTATTATGTTGCAACTACATGGAGATGCCCATTTAGTAGAGATTTCTGATTAATGTCAAATAAAATGGAGAAAAAAGTAGTTTTACTTTAAAAGCCTTACTTGCAGGGGTGCCTGGGTGGCTCAGTTGGTTAAGCATCTGACTCTTGATTTGATTTCGGCTCAGGTCATGATCTCAGGGTCCTGGGATCGAGCCTCGCATTGGGCTCTGTGCTCAGTGGGGAGTCTGCTGGAGATTCTCTCCCTTCCTCTGCCACTCCCCCACCACCCCAAAGTAAATAAATAAATATTTAAAAAGCACCTTATTTCCAAATATTCTTCTTTTTGAAAGAGGGAAAAAGTAGGCTTGAGAAAAATGCGTGTGTGATTTCAAATGAAGATGGGTGTGGGAGAGGCACTCAAAGAAGGAAGTGGAAGGCTTTGATTCTATTTTTCAAAACCGATTCTACTATTTTTAGAAATGAAGAACCTTAACCTTAGGGAGTGGGAAATGATTTCTCTAGCTTGTGTTTCTGAATAAGTAATAAATCCCCAAATATTAAAATTAGATTTTCTTTGGAGAGAAATGCTTATTAATGACAAGGTAGACAACATGAGTTAGAAGTAGCTTTTTGGCTCAAAGTTTTATAAAATATTCAGTTTTTGAATGTACGAAATTCTTATCATAGGCAGTTACCCTTTTATTCCTTTGGAATTTTTAAAAATTATTTTACAGAGTCCTGACTTTAAATTTCCCCCAATTTTTTTTTTTAAATTTTTTAAAGTTTTATTTTTAAAATTAAAGCTGTGAATTGAAAATGTTGTTTTTTTAAAAATTTCTTTCATTTTTCTCCAGCTTTGATTTAGTAAGGTATTATCTTGGTTTTAACTCCAGACAAAAACTTGATTATGATTTATCACCTAATTTTTTTTTTTTTTTGAAGTATTGTATTTGAAGTACTGACACACAGTGTTACATTAGTTTCAGATATACAACAGTGTGATTTGGCAAGTCTATTCATTATGCTATATTCATCACAAGTGTAGCTACCATCTTTCACCGTATCATTGACTACGTGCCCTGTGCTGTACCTTTCATCCCCCTCACTTATTCATTCTGTAACTGGAAGCCTGTACCTTCCACTCCCCTTCACCCATTTTGCCCATCTCCTGATCCCGCGCTCCCCTCTGGCAACCACCTGTTTGTTCTCTGTGTTTGTGAGTCTGTTTCTGCATTTTTTGTTTGTCTGTTTGCTTTTGTTTTTTAGATTATACATTTAAGTGAAATCCTATGATATTTTTCTCTGACTGACTGATTTCACCCCTCTAGGTCCATCTATGTTGTTGTGAATATAGCAAGATCTCATCTGTTTTTATGGCTGAGTGATATTCCTTACTAACTCTTTAGATAGTTGTACTTTTGATTTCAGTGACAAATTTGTCTATCTCTAAGAGGTTTTTTTTTTTTTTTTTTAAGATTTTATTTTTTTGAGAGAGAGAGTACAAGGAGGGAGAGGGAGAAGTAGACTCCCTGCTGAGTGTGGAGCCCAACCCTGAGATCATGACCTGAGCTGAAGGCAAATGCTTAACTGACTGAGCCACCCAGGTGTCCCTGTATCTAAGAGTTTTTAGTATGTAATATGATTTGATTATTTGTATTCGCCTTATCAGATGCCTTTTCATTTCTTAGCCTTTTTGCTTCCTTTGTCTTTAGCAACAACTGTGTCCTGTATTGTGAAACCTCATTCCTCACTCTAAAACATTACTATTGGAAGTGTAAACTGGAACAGACTTACCTGTACAATCACTGGAAGCAACTGTTCAGAGAGTTGATGGTGTGGTGCTTTTTAATGACATGGAGAGATGTCCATGGTATATTAAATGCAATAGGCTATTCATGCATTTCATTATGAAAAAGGAAGCAAAGTTCTGAAAGGATTAAGCCTAAAATTTACCAGCCTTTATTATGGGTAGCTTAATGTAAGTGAACTTTTTGTTGAAACATAATAGAAATGTATACGAATAATAAGTATACAGCTTAATGAATTTTCACATATTAACATAGCCGTGTAATCAGCCCTGGATCAAGAAATAAGACATTGTCAGAGTCCCATAAACCCTTTCTCACACCCACATGGTCCCTATGACACACGAGCACTCCCCTGACTTCTGACACCATAGGTCCAGAGGTTAGGGTTGCTGCTGCATTCGCATTGTATCTAAATGGAATCATCTAGAATATCCTCTTTTGCATTCAGCTTCTTTTGCTCATCTTGGTGACATTCCTCTGTGCTGAGTGAATCAGCAGTTCATTCTCTGTCCTTGTGGTATAAGATTCCATTGTACGAACACACCACAATGCATTTATCTGTTCTGTTGATGGAGACTTGGGTGGTTTCACTTTTGGGATTATCAAGAGTGCTACTGCTGTGAACATTCTAATATGTGCCTTTTAGTGAATGTTTATGTGCATTTCTCTTGGTTTTGAGTAGAATTTTTGGGTTGTGGGTTGGAATGTGTGCATTCAACTTCAGTAGGTACTGCCAAAGAGTTCTCCAAAGTGATTGTGCCATTTAATTATTCCCACGTAGTTAGAGTTGGACAGTTCTAGTTACTTCTTATCCTAGCCAGAACTTAATGCTGTATTCATTTAAAGCCATTCTGATGGATGAGTAGTAGTAGCTCATTGTGGTTTTAATTTTATTTCCCTGATAAATAACGAGGTTTAGCACTTTTTCCTATGTTTATTGGTCATATGGCTGGTCTCTTTCCTGGAGTTCCTGCTCCAGTCTTTTACCTGTTTTTCTTTTGGCTTGTCTCTTTCTTTTTGGCTTGATTTGTAGTTCTTCATAGTCTGATGGCATGTTCTTTTTCAACGATATGTATTTCAAATTATTAGTGATTGCTTTTACTGAGTTGTTTCATCTATGTTTTCTAAAATTTTAACAGTAGATATTTAGTTTTTACAACAAGGAAAAAGTAAAACCATCATCATGTTGGAGAAACAGATTCCTAAATCAGACAAAGACAAAAACCATATTATTTCACTTATATGTGGAACCTTAGAAAAGATAAACAACAACAAGCAAGCTGATAGATACAGAGAACAGATTAGCGGTTGCTGGGGGCTGGGGAGTGGGCAAGATGCGTGAAAGGAGTTGGAAGGTACAAACTTCCAGTTATAAAATAAGTAAGTCATGAGGATGGAATGTACAGCATGGTGACTATAGTTAATAATACTGTATTGTGTATTTGAAAGTTGTAACAGAGTAAATCTTAAAAGTTCTTTTTTTTTTTAAGATTTTATTTATTTATTTGAGATAGAGTGCGCGCGCGCGAGAGAGCACAAGCAGGGAGAGGGATAGAGGGAGAGGCAGAAGCAGACCCCGTGCTGAACAAGGAGCCTGATGTGGGGCTTCATCTGGGGATACCAGAATTATGATCTGAGCCGAAGGCAGACGCTTAACTGACTGAGCCACCCAGGCACCCCAGTCTTGAAAGTTCTTATCACAAGAAAACAATTTATAACTGTGTGATATTAGATGTTAACTAGATGTATTGTGGTGGTCATCTAGCAATATATACAAATAATTGAATCATGTTGTACACTTGAAACTAATATAATGTTATATGTCAATTATTCTTGATTTGCTTTATCTCTCTTCCCTTCCATTTCTTGATATTTGAACCAGTGATCTGAAATCCAACTCTCTCTGTCCCTTCTAGCCACTCACTCTTTAACCTCCTTGTATAACTAAAGAGGGACTCTTGGCTGGCAAACTTAGTGGTGGGTGCCTAGGCCCTCCTCCCAGTCTTGCTTTTCCTCTGTCCCTCGTTAACTCTTGATACCACTGGCTACCCAGGCCTTGCATGTTTCTTCTCACTTGACTTTCTGATGATATTGAACCTCCTGTCCTCCTTCCTCTTCCTCCTCCTGTGCTTTCTTTAGCCCCCAGTTGGCATTTCCCATGCACCCAATGGAGCTCTTGTCCCCACAGGATGCTCTGTTAGCTTTCTGAAGTAGTCAGGCAGCCTTGGTCACATGCCGGACGTCCCCTCCCTCCAGAGAACATTGCTACCTTCATCTCTAACGCCTCCTACCATTCCCAGCTCCCTGCTAGATATCTGCCCTTTGAACATCCCTTCCTCTGTCACTCCCCCCATCACCGTCCCCCTCAAACCAGCCTTGTCTCCTCTGCTCCTGTCTATTGGGGGACTGACCATACTACTGCATAACCCAGGCATGAAACATGGGTCATCTTTGCCTTCTTCCTTCTGACCCACGGCCAGTCTGCAGCTAGATCCTGTCAATTCTGTGTCTTCCGTGGGAGCTCTCACATGGGAAGAGCAATGCAAACCACAGCAGAGATGATGGCTAACAGTGAGGGAGCACCTGTCTGTGCCCGCCACCAGCACTCAACACTTCTCAGGTGCTACCTCACTGAGTCTCAGAGTGGCCTTAGGAGATGGTGCTGTTAACTTCATTTTGCAGATGAGGAACTGAGTCCCAGAAGCCTCCATTAGTAGGTATCTTGCTCTTGTTGTCAGTTGGAAACAGCAATTCTAACGCCTGCCTGCCGGCTCTACTTCCTTACTTGTAATTCTATCACCCGCACACCCCCCCCGCCCCCGACTCATTACTTCTTGCCCAAATAGCCTTTCCCTCCTGATTTGCTTTTTTTCCCGTTCAAATCCATCCTCCAGAAAACGTCAGGTGTATCTCCCCAAATTTGACTCTGTGCCTGTCTCTTCCCAGCCTTCCTTACAGTGACTGATTTAGAAGCCAACAGTAAAGACAGATTCTTCACATTTGCTTTTACAAGCCAGAGTTTGGCCTCTGCCTTTCCATAAGCTTAAAGTGCCCTCTCTGCATAGGCTGTGCATTTTCTTACACTGTTTGCAGAATCTGGAGCGTGCCTCTTCCTCCTCAGTTCTGCCTTGCTTTAAATTCTTCCCTGTTCTTCAAGACCCAACTCAAATGCTCTCCCTTATGTGAAACCTTTCCTCAGCTTCTCCTGCCAGCTCTCTGTGAGCCTCCAAGCAGTCTGTACCATCCTTTCTGCTGCCTTAACTGCTAGCTGAATTCTCCTCAGTTACTTCTTTGACACCCCTGAAAATTCATGTGGAGTTCTCAATAATAAGCATTTTATTGATTTGTTTGATACTTTCTGTCAAGAACACAATAAAGGGAATTTGGACGTGTTGCTAATAAGAGCCATGGATAATTCATTCCAAAGTCTAAGGGGGAAAGTGAGTGTGTTAGTTCCCTAGGGTTGCTGAATAGCTTAAATCAATCAATCAATCAGTCAATAAGTAAATAAATAAATTCATTCACTCATTCACCCACTCACTCACTATTCCAGAGAATGGGAGTCCAAAATCAAGGTGTAGGTTGGCACGGCCAACCTCTAAGGCTCCAGGGAAGGCTCTTTCCTTACCTCGTCTGGCATGTGGTAGTTCCCAGCAATCCTTGGCATTCCTTGGTTTGTAGACACATCACTCCAGTCTCTGCCTGTGTTGTCACATGATATTCTCCCCTGTGTCTATCTTCTTATGGCCATTTTCCCTTTGTGTCTTTCTTTTCTTATAAGGGCACCAGACATACTAGATTAAAGGACCACCCTACTCCAATATGATCTCATCTTAACTGATGGCTTCTGCAATGACCTTATTCCCAAATAAGGTCATTATGTTAAGCATGTCTTTTTCTGATGTTTTGACATCTGGGGCTTTACTGATCCTGGGGAGAACACCCTTTCTGGGGCTATAACCAATTCCTTGAGATAGTAAACTGAGCATGCTTTCCATATGCCAGTCAATCCAGAGCCCATTTTCTCTCCTTGACTCTGTCGTTTGGGCTCTTACACTCCAAGTCAGTATTCTGCCCTTAGCACCTCGGGGCAGGTACCATATGTCTTGGCACAGCTCTTGTGCTCCAGAGCCTGCTGAAATAATTCAAACCAACCAGTCCTCAGTCTTGCCTTGCCTCTTCCTCACATGGAAAATACAATAAAGCCTCTTGCCCACATTTCCCCCTTCTTCCCTCTGCCTCTTGGCTGACCCTGGCTTACCATGCCTCCTGTTTCTAGGGGGTATGAGTATAAAACTCTTCCTTCAACTCAGTCATTTTCATGTCAGCATTTCTTACCATACCTGATTAAAACAAATCCCAGGCACGTTTTAAAACAGTCATGTTCTGAGACTCTAGGGAGTTAGAACTGCAGTGTATCTTTTTGGGGGATAAAACTCAACCCTAAGAGGGAAGAACCTATTTGCCCCTGTTTTATTTGCATTCCATTGTGGGGCAGTGACCCAGTGACTGACTCCTTCAAGGGACGAGCAGACTTGAAGTGTAGAGTGCAAGAAGGAGAAGCTGTAGTCGTCCTCTGTTCTTAAATATCACCCTAGGGATAGGCACTCATTACATTCACATTGAAATAGATAGACTCCCCCTTTTTTGGGAAAGGTGGCAAAATACGTTTAAATTCTCTGTTGAAAGATGTTGAACAGATGAGTTGTTGTCATCGTTGATTTCTGGGACTGTATTTGATTCTGAGTAATCTGTTTTTTTCTTTTTTCTTTTTTTTAAAGAAAGTGGAAGCCCAGAATCTCGTGTTAATGCTATCCATTTCTTGGTACACAAACTGCCAGAGAAAAATAAAGAAATGTTGGACATTTTGGTGAAACACTTAACAAAGTAAGCCCCCTTTTCTTCCTAACTTTCTTTGTTTTACTCTGGGTGCTATGTGGGGTTCTTGGATTCATAATGGTTGGAAGTGGGGCTGTCTACACAATACCAGGGACCACGCCTGGAAAGGCAGGCTGGACAGTTGAATCACTGTGCATATTTTGGACAAGAGCATTGAAATATGATGCTTTCGTGAAGTTGTATAATTATTTGCTTAACATCACTGCCAGCAACTTGGGGTTTGATTGGAAGTAAGAGAAGAGAATATTATACACTTCCCTATACACGGGTCCTGGAAATGTGATTATAAGTCTGTTAGCGAATTTAGCCTGGTTTCACACCTACCTAACTCTAAGTTTCCACATGGTCTTTAAGTTAGTTTAATCCAGTAATAGGTAGTTATTTCATAGGATCCATTCTAGTCTTTTTACTCCCTCTTTAAAAAGCAAGCAAAATCTAATCATTTAGTGGAGAAATTAGCCCTTTCTTCAAACACAAATGACTCTTAGCTCACTGTAATTATAGAAATTTGGAGGTAAGAAGAGGCTGAGGAATGCTGTTTTAGAATGTTCTTAATTTTCTTTTGTTATCTTATTTATTTTATTATGTTTTTATTTTGTATAAAAAGAAACTGAAGGCCAGAGGATATTATGACCTGCCAAGTGTCCTACTGCTAGTGGAGCTATTTGTTCATTTAGTCAACACATATTTATCGAATGCCTTTTTTAGGTGCTTGTGGATACATAGTTGAACAAGATTGATGAATTCCCTACTTTCACGAAGTCGCTTCTTTCTAAGAGGGAAAAGATCATAAACAGATTACAAATAAAAATACGAAATAATTTCAGGTGATAAGTGGTTAAAAAAAATGAGGGGATAGAGAATATAGATTGAACGTGGGACTTTAAAGAGTGTTGTTATGGAAGGTATCTTGAGGATGGGAACTTTGAATTGAGACCTGAATTAAGCATCAGGGCTTCTGAGAACAGTTGTCTAGGTTGCTCACTGCACAATGTATTGGGCCAAAGGGGTGAATGTGGGTTCTCTGACCAAGTTCTGTGTGCTTGTGAAGCTAAATCTGATAAAGATACCATACAATCTGGTCATTCCTGGAAGCCAAGGGTATAATAGTCTGGGGAAAGTGGGGATATTCTAAGTAGAGGGGAATGGTAAGAGAAGGTCTTCGGGGGGCACAAGTCTAACATAAACATGGAATTATTAAGAAAGCCATTGTGGTTAGAGCAGAGCATCGAGAAGAGAGGAATAGTAGGAAGGTAGGCAGGGGCCTAATCCCCTAGGTTCTTGTCAGATTTTGTTATTTCAGAAGCAGACATGGAGGACAATTGAGTGTCTTGACTCCTTGTTTTTAAGGAAACACAGAGTTGCAGAAGATTGTACGTCCCCAGCTATTGCCTCTCTTTTAACTGGAGACTTTCTCCCCCTGCCCCCTTCCTTATCAGTGTTTCAAATCACTCCAAGCAGAACCTCATGACTGTGGCAAATCTGGGAGTGGTGTTTGGACCAACTCTGATGAGGCCCCAGGAGGAAACTGTTGCTGCCATCATGGATTTGAAGTTTCAGAACATCGTGGTGGAAATCTTAATTGAAAACCACCAAAAGGTAAACTCTCTTTGTTTCTTCCATAGGGGAATTCCTGGTTTTGGCTTTATCACCATGTGAAACTAGCCTCTAAGATTCCCCACCACCGTTAAATGACTTTATTATTATTGCGATGATGAGTTTGGTTCTGAGAAGTTCCTGCTGAGCTTCTGTCTTCTGATGGATTTCCATAAATCTGAAGTTTACCTGGTCTTCTGTTATCTCACTGGTTTAAGGAAGCAGCATTTTACCCAGATGCAAATGACAGTCTGCAATATAATATTGAACTGTTTAGATTCTTTGCAGCTTTCAGTCCTATCTTTAGATTTCTCAAACTCTGTTTTTGTAACCTAGGGAAAATATTTTTGCCAATCTGTGTCACATTCTCCCTAAAAAAACACACATATAACTTCCCCTTATCTCCCAAATTGTGCTGACAATTTCAGGGGATTCACATGCATCCCTGAATCTGGGAACCCCAGGTTAAGAATCTCTGGTTTAAAATGAATAATCTCCTTAGTGACACATCATTTTACTTGTTTCTCTATAATCAGGGGACTACAGAAGTTTACAAAATATGATAGATTCTTTGAAGAACTTTTATGTGGTTTTTTCTCACTATCATTATAGATCACAGCCTTGCTAATAATTTTCCTCACTTCTTTTAAGATAGGGAATTTGAAAATTGTTAAAATGCTTGGTTACTCATTTGTTTATTAAAGGTTTGTTGTAGTTTGTTTGTTTTCAACTAAGATTACACTATATGCCAAGCATGTATGAGGTGCAAGGCTATGAAGAAGAACATTACAGCCCCTGATGGAAAGCAGCTCACAGTCTGGGGTGGTGCCCCATTTTGGGACTTGTATCCCACAGCACTTATCTCTGTCCAATGTGCTATCTAATTTATTTATTGTTGTAGTTATCTGTTTCTCCCTGCCAGATCCTTGAGGGCAGAGATCGTTTTTTACACTTAGAATAATACCTGGTACATACTAGGTGTTCAGTTCATATTTATTGGATGAATTAATGAACTCAATAAATTTTAAGGGGGTCAGAGGAGTGGGAAGGAGAGAAACAGAGCCTCCATGAGCAAAGCACGGTAAGAGCCTTGTTGCATTTGCTGTTTGCTAGAGCGATTCTAGCTTGTGTGAGTTAAGTGTGAAAGCTGGTCAGAGATTTTCTTGCCCAGGATAGTAAAAGCAGCTTGTTTATGGGTGTAAGAAGTTTGGGGTTTTTGTTTGTTTGTTTGTTTGTTTGTTTTTAGCTAGCAAGTGGTGCCCTAAGCTATCCAGACAGCTTTAAGGAAAGATGGCTATAATCGTTTTTAGAAAAAGAAATAATTGAGGACACCTGGGTGGTACACTTGGTTAAGTGTCCAATCTTTGGTGTCAGCTCAGGTCATGACCTCAGGGTCATGGGATTGAGTCCCACATCGGGCTCTGTACTCAGAGTGCAGTCTCCTTGAGATTCTCTCCCTCTGCCTCTCCCCCGCTCACTCGCTCTCTTTCTCAAATAAATAAAAAAAAATCTTTAAAAAGAAAAAGAAATAATTAATTAGACCCACAAGCTTTGAAACAGTGTTTAATGGTACAGCTATCATTAGATTAAGTCCCAATTAGGGAACTTTTACGCAGTTTATGGGGAAAATACTGGCTCTGGGTCTTGCTCTCAGATAAAAGGATCTCCATTGAATCCTGCAGCTTCCTATTTTCTTATTTGAAGCTGAGAAGATAAGTTCACAATTTTTCCGCTTGGGAAGTAGATAGTGCCGCCTTCACCTTGTTAACAAATCTTACAGGAATTTCCAAGTGGCATTGGTGAACCAATTATAATAGTGATGGCAGATGACACTGGACCCACTCTCAGAGATTAAGCTCCATAGAGCTAAGGAGAGGGCTTTCACTTTTCCGCTCTGCCTTTCTGTGGCTACGCTAGATAATGCTGTGAAGGCGTAGCCAATGTGAATTGAAGCACTGACTTCCTATTAAGAAGGGGGCAGGTGGGATACTGAGTTTCAGATTCTTCACTGAGTGCGTGGGTTTAGTTTGGAAGCACAGGGTGGGGGTGGAGAGCTGTTAGCTTGGATTAGTTCATATTTCTGAGAACTTAATTTCCCTATTTCCTCTTCTTTTCTCTCCGATTTCATCCTTGTCCACTTTCACTCCCGGCTCTTTGTTCCTGCTCAGCTGGACTTCACTTCAGAGTCTAGGCTCTGCTATGAGGAAGGATATTTCCGCTGACAAGGGTGGTTGTGCAGAAAACTTCACGTGGACGCATGTACCCATAGGAGCCTGAGGTTTCCTTGGCAACTGATCCACGTTTACCACCCAAAGATCTTGTGTTTGACTTGAATGTGGTGAGGGAGGGATGTGGTTCCTCTTAGTAACTATGTTCGAGAACAAAATGAGAAAGAGAGAGGAAGGAGGATAGAGGGTTAAAAAGAAGAGTCTTCTGGGGGAGGAAAGAGTTATAATAGATAGGGGGGCAAATAGGCGCAATGAGAGAGGGAATGAAGAGGCCTACGTAGTGTCTATGAAGGAGAACCGATGGAGGGGAAAGTGACAATAGAAGGAATGCCCTTTCTTTTCCTCAGTTACTTATTTTTTCATCCTGGGAATGTGAAAAATGTTGACTCTGACCAGGAACATCACTAAAGCAAAAGAGGAAACTTTCAGCATATAATTAAAGCAAGAAAGCTCTGGATTAATTTTAGAGTTAGAAAAAGACCGAAGTTAATCTGCCTCGGAGATCACATTTTATCCTAGCCTTTTGCTGTTTTCATAAAACCCATATGTACTCTATAGGAAACTTAATCCACATGTTTTGGCCTCATTCCCACACAATACATTAAGATGTTGTTTTAAAAGAAGCGTTTACAGGCCAAAAATATTATCAAGGTCTTTCTTCCCGTGCAAGCCAGAAAATTGCAGTTCCCAGGTGGAAAAGGGTGCAAAATTCCCACAGATTTTCAAGTTGGGATTGTGCCTTATAATTTATCAGTTTTACATAAGTTTTCTTTCTTAAAGATTTTACTTATTTATTTGAGAGAGAGAGGGAGAGCCTGAGTATGGCAGGGAGAGGGTGGGGCAAAAGGAAAGGGAGAAGCAGGCTTCCCACCGAGCAGGGAGCCCGACGTGGGGCTCGATCCCAGGACCCTGGGATCATGACCTGAGCTGAAGGCAGATGCTTAACCAACTGAGCCACTCAGGAACCCCATAAGTTTTGTTCTTGACAAAGTATAATTCTTATGGATTAATGCAGTGTGTTTGTGGTGAGCGCCTGCTTGGAGTCAGATGTGATGTGAGATTTGGAGGAAGAGTCTGGCAGGGGAAGGATCTGTCCACCAGTAATTGCAAGATGCAGTGGAGAAGAGTACTCTCAGAGAGATGCAGAGAAAACTGCTGAAACTTCAGAGGAGAATTTATGTCCGACTGTGAGGATTCTAGAACGTTTCCTGACTAGGTGGTTTTAATAGGTTTTAGAATGGAGTTTGAGCAGGTGGAGATGTTTTAAGAGGACATTTCAGGTATGGGGAGGTCATGTAATTAAGAGAAGCCCCGAGAATATGTGTGCGTCTGGGAATGCAGCTTCTGTTGGAACAATTGTGAGGGGCATGAGATGTGGTTGGAAAGAGATTTGGGCCAGGTGTAAGGAGGTTGGGAATGCCACCCTAGGACTTTTGGATTTCATTTGGATAACCAGGGCCTCTCATGGTTTTTAGGTAAACTGCTTCAGGAAGTTTAATCTGGCATCAGGTTAGCAAACAGAAGGTGGAAGAATAACAGGTAAGAGGTCACGTGGCTGAGGACATGGTAGTGAGAGTGGGAGTTCAAGGGGAGCAGGCTTCATCTCCCAAGGCTCGGTGGACACAGTCCAGGGACTGGATCGGTGGGCCGTCTCAAAGCAATGTGTTAGGAATGATGGTCAGTAGGTCACAAATGAGGACCCAGACCTGGGAGAATATTAGGGTCATTAATAAAAATAGGGGAAAAATGGGTTTGGGGCAAGAGTTCAGTTTTGTTTTTTTTTTTTTAAGATTTTTTTTTTTAATTTATTTGACAGAGAGAGACACAGCGAGAGAGGGAACACAAGCAGGGGGAGTGGGAGAGGGAGAAGCAGCCTTCTCGCCAAGCAGGGAGCCCAATGTGGGGCTCGATCCCAGGACCCTGGGATCATGACCTGAGCCGAAGGCAGACGCTTAACGACTGAGCCACCCAGGCGCCCCAAGAGTTCAGTTTTTAACGTGCTGAATTTTAGCTGTCTGGATGTCTAACAAACAGATGTGGGGCTCAAATTTGTGAGAGAATTTAGTGGTAGGAGGTAGAAGATAAGATAAAAAGGCATGATATGGGCATAGGAGAGTGTGCTCACTGTGCTATATGCTTTCGGTCTACTACATGGGGTACTTAACCTCCTGTAACCCTAGTGTTTACATGCGTGTATGTAAAATAGATACAGTTACTTAAAATAGATAAAATAGATACAGATACTTAAATATATAAAGTAAAACATATAAAGTGCCTATTGCATGCATATGTAATAGTATCCTTATGTATACAGAACTCTTATTACATATATTGTCCCTTTACACCATGGGAGAAAGCTGAAGGGTGAGAGATTAGCTTGTTTATGGGCACACCGCTGGTGAGTGGCGAGGCTTGGGTTTGAACTAAGGGTTGTTTGACCCCCAAACCTTTGCTTCTCATCACTAGGAGAAGGTTAAGAGCAATATCCTTGAGAAACACCAAGATTTTCCTATGACAACAGGAGCCAGAAGAAACCCAGGCAAGTTTCAGTGTTAGGATTGTCAGGGGCCTTGTCAGTGATGCTGGATGCTGGCACTATGGGAGAGCACGAGTATTTACTCCCAAGAGTAAAATGTCGAGAGCAAGAGCTGAAGTCGACTTCAATGAGTGAGCGTTGGGGAATGGGTGCTAACAAGTGCAGACCTATGTTGTATTTTTCCCACATGACAGAACATACGGGAGGAAAAGGCAGAGCAGACAGGACAGGGGAGGGAAAGAGTAGGGTAGGACTGCTAGCACCTGATGTATATACAGTTTGCCAATCAATTTCAATTCTAGTTTTCGGTTAGCTAATTTCTGGGATTGGGGGCTCTTTAGAGGAACTTAGGGATGGAAAGAACCCTCCTGGGAGTTAATAGAGTTTGTTGAAATGGAGCCCATTCTGCTGTTATACATTTGTAGTGTCCTAAAAGGAATTTGTGTTTATAATGTGACCCTCTCCTAGTCTCTCCCCAAGTCCCTGAGGGCCCTTGAAGATTATGAAGAGCCTTTGAGAATCATCAAAGAAAACATTAATATCAGTGTGGTTTTCTTTTATTATCCATCTTATTTCATGTTAATACTTAAATTGGCAGTTCATGTAAAGTAAGATATATAAGGTTACCTTAACCAAATCACTTTACATAATATATATAATTTTATTTTATTTATTTATTTTTTTAAAGATTTTATTTATTTATTTGAGAGAGAGAGAATGAGAGAGAGAGCACATGAGAGGGGGGAGGGTCAGAGGGAGAAGCAGGCTCCTCGCTGAGCAGGGAGCCCGATGCGGGACTCGATCCCGGGACTCCAGGATCATGACGTGAGCCGAAGGCAGTTGCTTAACCAACTGAGCCACCCAGGCGCCCCCATAATATATATAATTTTAATCCAGATTATAGGCGTGCCTTATTTTATTGCCTTTTGCTTTATTACCCTTCGTAGATACTGTGTTCTTTACAAGTCAAAGTTTTGTGGCAACTGTGCATGGGGCAAGTCTATCGGCGCCATTTTACTTTGTGTCTCTGTCACATTTCATGTTTTGGTCATTCTTGAAATATTTCAGACTTTTTCATGATTATATTTGTGGTGGTGATCTGTGATCAGTGATTACAACTTGCCGAAAGCGCAGATAATGGTTAGCATTTTTTAGCAATAAAGTATTTTTTAATGTATGTACTTTTTTTTTTTAGACATAATGCAACTGCACACTTAATAGCCTGCAGTACAGTGTAAACATAGCTCATGTATGCACTGGGAAACCAGAAAATTCATTGGACTCACTTTATTTCAATGCTCATTTCGTTGCAGTGGTTTGGAACCAAACCCGCAATATCTTTAAGGTATGCCTGTATATTTATCTTGTTAAGGATTATAATTGGATTTTCAGTGTGATCGGCCAGATATGGTGCTCTGGTTGCTTTCAGCTTTGTGTGATGCTTAAGTTTGCCTTGATGTTCACGGGTTCTGTGGTGGTCAGTGGGGCATGAAGTTGTTTTCTGGTGTTAGCCTTTAAATATCACCGTTTCTGTGGACCACAGGGTGCCAAGAGATAATCACATTTTACTTCCATAAAACTTTTCCTTGGTCAGGATTCTTAAAACTTTGTCAAAATAAACAGTGTTGTCTTTGAAACAGGTACTCTGGCAGTCTGTGTCTCATTTTTCCTGGTGAGAAAATGGAGGCCATCTGTGATGCTCAGGCTTTGTGGAAAAGGCTGATGTTGTGTTCCCATTCTGAGGTTTCTTCCGTAACCCTCCCTGTAACATAGGTTGCAAAATCCTTGAAGAGCCAGTGCCCCTCCAGTCACAGAAGAGTCGAGATGAGAAGGGCATACCTGTTTCCTCTCAGGTGTGCGACACAATCAGAATATTAAGTCACACGCACAAGTGCAGAGTATCCAATGACACGCTGCATTCTTCTTGTTGACCTTGGATCCCACTTTCTCACCTACACCCCTGTCTTTGCCAAGAGCTAAAAGAAGGTGTCCCTGCCCCCAGGCCCAGTGGTGGCATGGATTCCCTAGTCAGTCTCAACCCGCAGTCCGGCAGCAGCCACACGTGGACCGGGTTAAGTTTGGGGCAGCCTGCTTCCTGACTCCTATAGTTGCAGAGACAAAGCACCTCCTAGCTCTGTTCTGCTGGTTGGTCTCTGTCATCCCTGATGGTAAAAGAGGCCCCAGTGGGTAGTATGCAAACCATTTTCCTTGAGGTGCAAAGAACCTTTAAGTCTTCCAGCGCGCCTGTCATTCAGTAGGAACAAGAAATTTCTTTAAAAAAAAAAATGCAGCTTAAAATGCTTCTTGATTTAGCTTTGCTGGCACTGGGTTGCTAAGCAGCACCAGTTTTCATGTGAGAGAAAAATAAGTATCTGAAACAACAGCAACAATGATAAAACTCCAGAGTTTCTAGAAGCTTTTTGTTTGCCTGATTAGTGATGGTTCAGTGTAGAAGTCAAAACCCCATGGCAAGAATAGTTGACAAATTGCAGGGGGGTGGCTTTTTCCCTTCTCCCAGTTTTTCTTGAATGTTGGCCATCTTTGGCCATCTTTGGCATAGCCATGGAGACTTACTTTACTGTTAGGTCTCCCCTCTCCCCCCCCCCCAGTAGGGCCTTGCATTCTCTGGAGTGTTTAAAAAGAGGCTTTAAAACCACAGAAAACTTTCTGTCTGCCTTTCTCCTTCCTCAAAGGAGAGTCAGAAAATAATGACATTGTCTTCCCAGTTCTGCTGTCTGCATTTAGCTATGCTACAGGAAGTCCATTCTCTGTGCCGTAGTGTGCTCTGGAGAGGGTAGGTAACATTTTCCCATGGTACTAGTGTGGTTTGATAAGAGAAAATTTGAGAGACAAGGTCCTTTCATTCTGCAGCATTTTAGTGTCCAGGATAGACAAAGCACTGGGGCTGTCTCAACAAAATCTAAGAGCTGCAATACAGAAAGGGGGTGGGTAGATTTATTCTCTGTTATCTAAGAAAGCATAGTCAGTACAAGCGAGCAGAACCTGCTAGGAGGCGAGTTTTTGATAGAATAGAAGGAAGAACTTCATAATATTTTTCATAATGAGAATGTGTTCATGTTGGAAATGAGGATTGAGGAGTTGGAGAAAGTGAGCAGGCCTAGGAGGCCTGGCCCACTCAGAAATTCTCTGCCAAGGTCCCTGGAGATGTAGAGCCGCGAAGACAGGTCCTCAGAGCAGAGCTCTGGGCTTGGAACTTGGCACTTAATTAGTATTTGTGGAACTAAGGATGATGAGGAATACGATCTTTTTGTTCATCTCTCTTTTATGAGCAGCACCAAGAGTTCTTAGAAGGGAAAATAAGAATCTGGGAGTGAGGGGATGGGGGTGGTGGGGAATGGGTAGGTGAGCAATGCAGAAGGTACCGTCGGATGCCTTTCCTTGGGGGACAGGATAGTGTGGAGTGTTTATGGGCTTGACTCTTTGCATGGTTGTGCCCATTTTTATTTTCTTTTATAAAATAAAAAAACTTTCAGAGCTATCTCTTCCGCATCTTTCAATATATAATTGAGAACAATAATAATTATAATAGCCAATATTGACAGAGGGATGATTATGTGGTGGGCACAAGGCTTATCTCCTTATATGGCATTTTACTGAAATACTCTATAGATAGGATCATATAGTGTAGCACAGTGAGCTCTAAAGTGAAATTCCTTGGGTTGGCATCTCAGCTCCACCACCTTATGTGACTTCTGTGTGATCTCGCCACCCTGTTGACTCTCAGTGGCGGTTTCCTCCTCTGCAAAAGAGAAATAATGAAAGTACCTCCTCAATAGAGTAGTTGCAGAGATGAGCTGAGCTGGTCCACAGGAGAAACTCATCTCACTGCTGTTGCACACGTGAGGAAGACGAGGCTCAGGGAGGCTCAGTAACTTGCTCAAGGTCATAGTCCTAGAAAGTGGCCAAGCTGAGATTTGAACCCAGTCTGTCTCCAAAGCCTATCCCTTAACCTTACACTGTCACTGTCAGATAATGTGTGTATAAATAGACACAGTTTTATATTAAACAACTTTAATGACTCATTTGTATTTTTAAAAGACTTCATTTTTTTTTTCCCGCGGTGTTAGTTTACAACAAAATTGAGAGGGAATTGCAGAGATTTCCCATATATTCCCTGCTCCCCCCCCCCCCCCACATGCAGAGCCTCCCCATTATCAACATCCTCCCATCAGAGTGGTACATTTGGTACAGTTGAACCTACACGGACATGTCATTATTGTCCCAAGTCCAGAGTTTCTTTGGTTCCCTCTTGGTGGTGTAGTTTCTATGGGTTTGGCCAAATGTGTTATAACATATATTCATCATTATAATAGCAGCATATTTTCACAGTCCTAAAAATCCCATGTTCTGCCTGTTCATTTCTTTCCTTGCCTGCCCCCCGCCCCCACTTCCCAGGTACACCACTCACTGGTCTTTTTACTCTCTCCATAGTTTTGCTTTTTCCAGAATGCCATGTAATTGGAATCATATGGTAGGTAGCCTTTCAGACTGACTTCTTTCACTTGGTAATATACATTTAAGGTTCTTCTGTGTCTTTCAATCGTTTGATAGCTTATTTCTTTTTAATGCTGACTTGTTTGTATTTTGAGAGAACCAAGGGGTTTATGTGATCATTGTACCCATCAGGCAATGGGAATAAGGCCAACTGCTCTCAACTGGCCATCTTTCCTCCCCTCAGATCGCCCTCCATTTGCCGTGTCATGTGTGACAGGCAGCCTGCTTCTGAGATGCCCTCTCTCTGGTGTCAGCAGGTTGTGTCAGGCCTCCCAGCTCACTTTTGCCAGAAACTCAGCTAAGAAGCTCTGCTCATCATCTCTCTCCTTGTGTTCATCACCATCAGGATAATTAACATATAATAATAGAAAGCCCAATATTTATTAAGTGCTCACACTGTTAAGTATTTTACATCATAATCTCATCTAATGCCCTGCTCAACAGCTCTGTGAGGTAGATACCATCATCCTCATTTTACAAATGAGGAAACTGGGGCTTTGGGCAAGAATTTGCCCAAGGTCACTCAGCTGGTAAATGGCAGTGCTGGGATTTAAACCCAGGACAGTCTGGCTCTGGAGGTGGGACCGTTAAACCCTAGTCTATACTGCTGCTCTGTCTGTTCTCAGTGGCTTTACATGGAAGGCTCTGTCTGTGTGGTCCCTGGCTAATAGACTGGACAACTACATTCTGATCCTTAGAAACAGCAGACCTGGAGTATATGTAGATTGAACAAAATTACTAAAAATAGAATGTTTCAATGTCTCAAATAAATTTTCAGAAATCCAAAGTACACCAAATAGTGCAAGTGGGAAAATATAAACATGAAGTATCATTTCAATAATATGTAAAGAACTGATTTTTCTAAACTTTAAGTCAGACTATCGCGAATAGGCTACCTGCTTTTAGCAAAAACTTTAGAATTACCGATAGAAGTATTTTATTAATGAAGTATGTATGCTGTTGAAGTCTATGTAATGATAATATGGCCACTTGCATCGGACTAGGATGCTTGCAGAGAAAGTTTTTTTTTTCTTTTTCTTTTCCCTTTCTTGTCCTGGCAAGATGGCCTGCTACTATGTAGATAAGCAGGGCAGGGAGAAGGGTATTTTTCTAGACTGAACTCCATCTCTTCCCCTTTTACCTCTCTCTGGTCCCCCTCATCTGTACTGCCCCATAGTCATTTAGTCCAAATAGGTCCTGGCAGACAGCTCCGTGCCTCTGAGAACTGCTTACTGTGGAACTCATCCCTCCCGTAGGTTTCTAAGACGTGGTGCCACTTGAATCTAGATCTGCTGGTGGGAGCTGGTTAGATGCTCAAGAGGAGTCTCACTGGAGTCTGGGCTGAGTCAGGTTCTCTCCCCTAGAGATTTGGAATTGGGAGAGGGAGAAACTCAGCCAGTTACTCTAAGATTGCCCCTGGGCTTGAGGCTGAAGGAACCCTGGTGATGGGTCAGGTGCCCAGCGGAGAAGGCAGACCACTGGGAAGGATGGGGAATCTCATTAGAAGAGGGTGCAGAGGTGAGAAATGGAGAGTTGTTGGCCAGCTCTCGATGGCCTCAGGTGACTCTTGAGTTCCAGTTCTTCCTACTTCCTGCTGATTCCTTTTAATGAATCCCTTTTTACTTCTGTCAGTTTAGTACTATTTTGGTTGCAATGAAACCATCTTTGGACCCTGTGAGAAAATTCACAACGCACTGTACCTGCGATTTGATAAATTTACAGATACATGATTTATTCATCGACTTTGATTTAACTCAGTTTATATTTTGGTGCCATCAGGTAGCTCCAGCATATCCTTAAGGCTGGCTACTACTTCGGCCCAGTCCTTATGGAAACAGATCAAGTGGGTCCAGTCAACAGAGTTTTAGGTGGAAACTGGCATTTTGAGGTCACCCAAATCTGAACCTGTTGCTTTATTCCCATGATTTTAACTAGCACTTCCTTAACTTTCTTCTTCAGTTTTCTCAGACCAGTATTTAAATCAGAAGTGACTTTTCTCTTAACGCTAATGTAATTTCTTTTTTTTTTTCCGAGGTAATTTTGTTCCCAGCTGTTGGTCTCCAACTTGATATACCCATTTCATCCCCCGCTGCATTCTCACACATCTTCTGGCGGGGTGGGCCTCTGGTCTGCCACTCAGTCATGTAGCATTTTTAACGTATACTCTTGCATCTGACGTACTCTTCCTCTGCTTGAGCAATAGTTTTGAAGTTTTATTACATTAGGACCCAGTTTGAAAATTTAATGAAAGGTTTGGGTCCTGTTCCCAGAAAATAGTATTATATATACACAGAAGATGCACTTTTAGGAATTTGAGGTTAAGAACCTAGAACAGTGGGGAAACCAAGAGCTGCCATATATATCCATGAGAAGTTAGGGTCTGGAACATGTCTTCAGGCTCAGCCTTTCTTGTCTTTTGCTGTTGACTTATTCCATGTTTCTGCTCAGAAGCTGGGAGGGGGACAGATAAAGATGTCACTCATATCAGACTTTAGCTTTATTTTGTCAGTGACACTTCATTGTTTCTGTTCCTTACCCGGGACAGCCACCAAGGAAACCCTTTATTAAAATACTGATGGCTTAGTTTGGCCATGGAAAGAATGAGCCCATGCTGAAAGGCATTGTCCTTAAATAATGAAAGGCAGCCATTTTCCATTATTTTGAGATGTGCTGATATTCAGACTTCTGCCTGAGTGGGAAGCAGAAGGAAACTGACTTCGGGGCAGACTCAAGAAGGCACCTCTGTCCTCACCAGGTTTTCACAGTGCAACCTTGTTGTCTCATTTGAACTCCTCTGAATTGCCCTGAAATTAAAACCGTTGGGAAACACCACTGCTGCACTTAGTGATAACCAAGAGCTGACCATGTGCTAGTATTTTAGCTCCTGCATCTTTAGCATGGCAAAACCAGTGTCCTACCTAAGTGTTTTGACTAATGAATGGTAGCTGGAAAATGGCTAAATTAAGGGTTGGCAGTTTCAGCTCATGCACAGTGGGGCATGGCAGTTCTATTTCTGCTAGGCTTCCACAAGTTCTCCAATTTCCACTGTAGCTAAAAGTCAGAGTAGATAAAATGTCTACTTGATGAAGCCGGCCACTATGTAATATCCTCCAAATAGAAGTCTTCCCAGCAAGTGTAGTACCTGCTTCCCTGGCTCTGTCTGGGGTCCTCAAGACCACCCCCATGTTTGGGGATGTGCTGGAAGGGGGATGTGCTGGAAGGGGGTAAAGTTGTACTCACAGCTAGATTCATCACAGCAATGTAGTAAGGACACACAGAGAAGAAGACAACCCGGGTGGAATCTGGAGGAATCCACATGTTGTTTTGCTTATGCTCTTTCCTCCCAGGAGAGGTCACACAAAGCAGACTCTTCCCCCAGCCCTGAAAATATAGCAACATGTGTTTGATACTTCCATTCAGGAAAGCCCATTGGAGACCAGTGCCTATTGGGAGGTAGTCCCATAGGCATCCTTTGCCCTCCAAATACCAGAATTCCAGACTCCCAGACAGAAAGCAGGTGTTTCACAATAACCCCCACATATGCACATTTATGTACAAACAGTTTAGGCATGATGGGCCATCCTAACTTTAAAGGGAATGTTTTCTATCAGTTTAAAGACCTGTTTACCAGCCTAGTTCCCAGACACCAACCAGGGGCCAACTTTGCAAGCAGGCCTTTCTAAGGATGCCCATCTTAGGCCTGCTGTGTTTATTCTCTTCTACATACTGGGCATCTTCTAACTGCTGGGGTGAGGAGCTTGAGGGCAGGGGTGACCATGAGTTACGATCTCTCTTGCAAGGTTGTTCTCCGTCTTTGGGATTTAGAGCCTTTTCTCTTGTGCTTTGGAAGTGTCTTTTCCATGCTGTCGGGGAAGTGTGTGTTGGCAGCCCTATTAGGAAGTACAGGATTAACTTTATTGAGGAGCTTGGGAATTGACACAAATGTGGTCAGTGCAGGTCAAGTAAATTTCAAGCCATGCAGCCTGATGTCACTGGACTAATTTGGCACAGGATGAAAAGTCCCTTAAAAGCCCTCCTTGTCTTAACTTTCCGGTTGGTTGATTTCTCCTTGAGTATGACCCCAAAGGGCAGGAATCAGTTTTGTCAGCTTTATTTCTGTTCTCACCCTTCAGCTCTATTGAGTGCTGTCATTGGGGGCCCCACATTTTCTCAAGGATCAAGGTGCTGCCATGTCTGTCTTGCCTTCCCTCCTTGGCATCTGGTCAAAACCCCCCTCTTCATCTTGGCCTGAGCTTTGTAGTGTCTGGCTGATGCTGACCCTCCTCAGATCTGCACCCTCTGCTATTTAATCTTCTGGATTTTTCTCTAAAAAATCTTTTTATTTAAAAGGTAAAAAAGGTTAAAAAAAACCCTATAGCCTTAGATGAGGATTTGTTAGATGAGCTTGTCATCCAATATTAGCACTGTGTTCCTCCTCCCAAGTCATTATTTTTCCTCATGCAGATATTTGTAGAATTATTGTCTCTCTCTCTCTCTTTTTTTTTTTTTTTTTTTTAACTACCATTACTGTCTAACCGGTAGTGAGTTAGGGGAAGGGTTTGATTTCCTTTTGTTTGTATCACAGCTCCTCTCTTGACCAGATAGCAATGACTTCTATTGTTCTTTACGTAGTATTGTGTGTTTCTTGTTACTGTAGAGATACAAGTGTCTAGAATTCTAGAGTCTACTAGACTAGTCTAGAATTTACTTTAAGTAGAATCTAATTAAAGCTTCTTAAACATTTGTACTAAGTCTGGAATCTGCCTCAAAATAATCTAGGGATATCGATGAATTAAGCTGGCCATCAGTTAATGATTATTGTAGTTAAGGGATGTGCACATAGGAATTTCTTATATTATTTTTTACTTGTATATATATCTCAAATTATTCATGATAGAAGTTAAATGAACTAATACGTGGTGTTGGCATCATTTCTTTTACGCACTTACTAATTCATTCACCAAACATCTATTAAGCCGCTCCTTCATGCCTTGTACTGCATGGACAGGCACAAAAAATTAAGGGAAAAAAAAAACAACACATCTGCTTTCTGGAAGTCCAGTGTGTAACAAACTCTGACATAGTGGTAGAGAGCTAGTAACCTGGCCCGAGGATTACATGTTTGGAGTTTGGACCTACAAGAAGCCAGTAGCTTTCTTTGTCCAAAGCCAGTTTAAGATCATTTCTATACTTTGAAGACTTACTGTACTAGGCATTCCTTTGTGAATCAACTCAGTTGTTTCTTCAGAAGGTGTTTACCCATTCCATTCGCAGCAGTGAGCTAGGTCTGGAGGAGATCTAGTGGACATAATTATAAAATTCAAAATTCCTTTTCCTAAGCATTTAGTCTGCATAGGGCAGAAGGCCGGCACTAAGGCCTTCTTGAGCACCTGATGTTCCAGGCGCTGGCCAGCTCTCATTCATACGACCCACGAGTCAACCAGCCAACCCTGAGAGGGTAGGTAGTATTAGTTGTATGTATGTTTGTTTGTTTGTTTTCTTTTAGGTAGTTTTGTTTTCTCCGCAGTTTAGGGACTAATGCAAGAAATGGAAGCTTGGAGAGTTGAAATTAACTTACCCAAGGTCACACAGCTTGCTTTATTGACAGTCTGCCTCGTTCCAAAAAGGATTTCAGGCAGTTAAGCCACACAGTTAGAAAATTCTTTGTGGTCTTTCTACTGTCCCAAGAAAAACAAGACCATATTTTTTTCTTTTTAAGCTTCAATGATGCATAGTGTTTCAGTCAATATTACTACATGGATAGCTCCAAGTTTAAATTGTGCAAATGTGCTTACGTATGTCTCTGTTGGAAGGTGTAGGAGTAAGAACGGAAATCTCTATATTTGATTTCATAAAGTCATGAGCTTTATATAGTTGCTTGAGCCACACATGCCAGTGCCTGGTTGTGTGCACAAGACAGTTCTTATTAATCTGCACAGCTGGTGTGTTGTTTGTCATCATTATTACTTATTCGTAATTACCAAAAGTGCACATGGGCTGCAGACTGTAGATTGTGCCAAACCAAACCTCTAGAGTGGTTGAACTAATAGGTTTTGAGGAAGATTTACAATCATTTGTAAATGATAGCAGTGCTGTATATATTCACATAAAGAAACAGTGTACTTCAGAAACTCACATGAAATCTGGATCATAATCTTGAGTATAGGATTCTCAGTATCTGCCTCCTGTTCTCTTTAATTTGTTGCTGAATCAACTTTGCTTGCTTTGTATACTGAGAATAGAATCTATTTATAGGCTATGCCCTTTTTTAAGGTAGTTGTTTCTCTTTCCCTAACTCAGCAGTAAGTGGAAGTGGAGACATTCTTTCTCCAGGAAAGCCTTTAAACCCTTGATTTCTCTAGAATGTCATTTCTGTTTAGATGAAATGCGGGACATGACCACTAAGAGGATTAGTCATCATTTTCAAAATTTAATGAAGGAATTAGGTCATTTGCGCTTAATGTGCTAATAAGCTCAGAGTAAGCTGTACTTACTGATGGATTGATATGGAAGGGTCCTCGGAATGATAATTGTTTCTCGTGTCTACTCCTTTTTTTCCAGTTTCTGTAGGACCGGGTTACCTGCAATGCCCAGGGTCACAAACAACCTGTGGTTGAACTTTTTTGGAAGTCCTGTGGGCTTTGTCCAAATTCCATGTAACTTAAAAGAAAACTCTTTCACTTGACTTTATTATTTGGATGAATCCAAACTCTTGTAAATGGTTTCTAATTCTCCGTTATTTTCCATTCTTGGCAGCTTTCCTGCTCGTTACTGTAGGTCAGTGGTTCCTAACCAATTTTTGTGTTTCATACTTCTTTGAGAATCTGATGAAAGATAACAATCTCATTTTCTAAAAAGAAAAAATACAAATGCATATATACCATTTACAGATGATTTGAGGGTATACAGTAATACCAAAGTCTGTAAGAAATCTCAGTTAGGAACCCCTGCTTTGGTGAACTAAACTTGAGTGATATTGAAATAACTTAATAAAAACATGTGGCCCATTGACACAGCGTGGAAGTGAGGGAACTAGAGAAGTTTATCAAATTACAGGTTTCCACATGTGATGGTGTGTGTTACCTTTTACTTATGTCTTTACCAGTAGTATTTATTGTCCATTTCTTATCTAAAACAGATACCTCAAACACATGCTTTAAGATAGCAAACTCAGATCTCAAAATCTTACAATATAAACCAAAAATAGGTTAAAAGGAGAAAAGAATAACACCTTGGTGTCAGTCAAATGGAGGAAAAGGCTAGAGACTAGCAAATAACATTTTTAAAAATTGGCATGGACCATATCTGTTTTACTCCTAACTCAACCTTCCACAGATGTGATACCCAACAGCTGTATATGTAATCCTCAAAATCCCTTTTTGGAGGGAGGAGTATAAGATGGTTTGGTCAACCTTGGGTGAGACTTGCAACTTGCCCAAAGGTAGACGCTCCTCCTGACCACCCTGCTCTCCCACCAGGGCAAGGAGAATAGGTGGGGTGTGATATATCATGGACTCTCACAAACATCCCAGGGGTGGTGAGCTCCAGCAAAAAGCAAAGTCAAAGAAAACCTCAGAATCAAAACTAAATTAAAAAAAAAAAAAAAAAGCTTTTGTAGGAGAAGAAGATGGGAAAAATGAACCCCAAGAGTAGAGAGAGGAATGCCATTTCCCACCCTGATAGCTTGTGGTGTGAGTGTCTAGAATTCATGTCTCTTACCTGGTCCATCTTGTGCCTGGAGAATGATAGGAAGTGGTGATAAACCGGCCACTGAGGACAGAGACTCCTGGCAGGGGCTGAAGGGCCAGGGCCTCTGCTGGAATTATGGGCAGCCCAGGCAGGGGGACTGAACACAGACAAGGGCATTTTGGCAAAACCAGAGATGAGGTGAAAGACCAGGTTGCGTGCAGCCCTGGCTGCATCCTTGTCCTCCCCATCCCCATTGGTTGTGGACCGGTTGTGTCCTCTCAAAATGTTGAAGCCCTAGACCCCAGTGGAGGGGCATTTTGGAGATGGGGGCAGTCTTTAAAAAATGGAATTAAGATTAAACGAGGTCATAAGGCCCCCATCCAACAGGACTGCTGTCCTTATAAGAAAGGGAAAAGACACCAGGGATGTGCATGCACAGAGGAAAGGCCATGTGAGGGCACAGCAAGAGGGCAGCCACCTACAAGCCCAAGAGAGAGGCTTTGGGAGCAGCAGACCCTGCTGGCACCTTGATCTTGGATCCCCAGTCTCCAGAACTGTGAGAAAATAGATTTTTGTTGTTCGAGCCACCCAGTCTGTGGGGTTCTGTTGTGGCAGCCCAAGCAGACGAACACACCATTCTCTAGCTACAGAACACCGGGCAGGCAAAGCTGTAGTGTGTAGAAGAAGAAAATAGACCCCCGCAACATGGGAAGAGATTCAAGGACATCTCACCCCTGGTGTTGTGGTGTGAATAAAGTGTTGACAAAGCTGCCCATTTAGAACACAAGTAGAATTGAAATCAACCAACCAAAAATATCCAGCGTGGAGTCTGTATGAATGTATTGCAGCAGGAGGGGAGAAAATGTAAACTGTAGTGGAAGAATCTGTTTTGGAAGAAATACTGATCTAAGGAAGAGAAGAAATGAACTTACTAAAATTTGTCTCTGTAGAAGAATTAAATAGTTAATGAAATGGGAGTTGAAAAAATAAAATGATTAAGGAAGATGTTTTTTTTTTTTTTTGATATTTCTCTTTCACAGCCTACCCACTTTATTTATTTATTAACATATAATGTATTACTTGTTTCAGGGATACAGGTCTGTGATTCATCAGTTTTACACAATTAACAGCGCTCACCATAGCACATACCCTCCCCAATATCCATCACCCAGCCACCCCATCCCTCCCACCCCTCTCCACTCCAGCAACCCTCAGTTTGTTTCCTGAGACTAAGAATCTCTTACGGTTTGTTGATTTTTTTTTAAAGGTACTTGCAGAGCTCAGAAAACAGACTGACACATGTACAGTATTTTAAAACAAATGAACAAATTAAAACATATCAAAAGGAATAGAATCAAAAATTAAATTACCCTTATTGATAAAACAGTCACAGTCAGTTGAAGGAGAGGGGCAGGTAAAAGAAGTCAAAGAAGCAGACGTGGAAGGCAAAAATGACCCGTTACAAGTCACCACGGCAGTATAGAACAAAATGCATGGAGCACAAATAATTTTCTGAATCAAAGTAAGACCATAATCTGTTCAAAACGTTCACTGAATTTCAGGAAACCTCAATTCTGACTTTTAAGTTCTTCAGAATTAACCGTATAGGGACAAACTGTGATCCATTTATTAGATTTTGAGGAAAAATAAAAAATCCACTAGGAGGATACATCTGGTTGCCTCATATTTTCCTACAGCAACTCTGTAGGAGAAAATGAAGCAGTGTTTATAGGTTTTCAGTATCTATTTTTGGCTACAAAGAAAAATCCCAAATTTCAAAAGGCAGAAATAACACAGACAATTTTTTTCCTGATCTGTAATCCTCTAAATCTGGAAATTAGAAGCAAAAAAAAAAAAAAAAAAGTCCCTGGTCATCTGGAAATTTAAAAACTTTCATGATTCATGGATTAAAATAGAAATAAAAAAGTTGGAGAATACCTAGAAAAATATTGTGAAAACAAGAATATCAAAACCTGAAGAATCATGCAGAAATTACGTCCTAAGGGAAATGGATAACAAAGCGAGAAAGAATGAAATAAGTTACACTTCCACCCACCTCCCCCCAAATTTGAAGAAATTAAGAAATATAAAAGATGAAATTATTAATTAGGAAAGAAAAAGGTTTTTTTGTAAAACCTCTTACATTTTTGGTGGAGTGGAGAGCATAAAATAAAACATTTTCTTGGCTAAGCTAGTCAAGAAGAACGGGTGGGGGGTGCCTGGGTGGCTCAGTCGTTAAGCGTCTGCCTTCAGCTCAGGTCATGATCCCAGGGTCCTGGGATCGAGTCCCACATTGGGCTCCCTGCTCGGTGGGAAGCTTGCTTCTCCCTCTCCCACTCCCCCTGCTTGTGTTCCTGCTCTCACTGTCTCTCTCTCTGTCAAATAAATAAATAAAACCTTAAAAAAAAAAGAAGAACGGGTGGGAGAGAAGGCTCACATATATAAATAGAAACAAATGTGGAAATAACCATAGATACACAGTGCACAGAATTTTGAAAATCAGGATAAAATCAGTGAAATAATAAACAGAAAACTTTAAAAGAGCTGCCATCCCCCCAACAAGCACCAGGCACAGATCTTTTCACAGGTAAATTTTAAACTTGGAAGAAACCGTTTAATCTGTTAATGTTTTAACTGGCCCACACCATAATAGAGGAGAGTTTCAAATTCTTTTTATGACGCTGGTAGGGCACCAATGCTGAAGCCTGTCAGATATAAAGTTGTAGATCAATTTTACTTAAGCATAATTTGCAGAGCCCTTAAATAATACATCAGCAAATAACAGCAGTACTTTGTGTAATATTTCAACCTAAGTTGACTTCATCCCTGAAATACAAGGGTGGCTCAATATTAGGAAATACATTAATATAATATATTATTAAGTCAAAGGAGAAAATCTTACAGCAGATGCCTAAAAGCATGTGACAAAATCTACATAATTCCTAGGGAAATATTTTAGTAAAGCAGAAATTGTGGATACTTACTTAAAATGATCTAAAATGTGTATTTTAATCCTTTAGTATTCTCTTTAATGAAATGCTTAGAATGTTGAAATTGTGACTTGGCTCACTGTTACTAATTAACAATTGTCCTGGAATTATTAGACAAGAAAAGCGAGAAAGCAATACGAGGTAGTTTGGAAAGTGGAAGGGGGAAAGTTTGCATTATTTATGGGTGTGATTGTACACATAGATTGTGTGATTGAAGAGCAGAGAAGAGAGCAGATTGAAGAGTTCTTACATACACTAAAATGATTCACTGGGATGAAGGATTAAAAGTAATTACCAAAATCGATAGCTTCCTTATATATCGCAAGACATCAGAAGACAACAGTGGGAGAGCAGGCCCTATTATCAATGTTTTCCGAAAAGATGAATTGCCTGAATGTAAGCCTAAATCAAGAAGAGATAAATCACCAGTGCGTAAGTCTAAATGAAGAGATGAAGAACACCTATTTGAAGAAAGCTGGAAAGCTCCACTGAGAGCCAAGAGAAGTCTCCGGGAGGAGGAAATGAGTGTGTGTGAGCTGGAATAGACTTCCTGTGATGGTTCGCAGCGTCCAGCAAGGCTTAGAATGTGCTCCTGCTTTGAAGCCATCTCTCTGTTACAAAGTACTCTATGGATAAGTGTCAAGATTTTGCAAAAATGTAGAACATAGGGGCGCCTGGGTGGCTCAGTCGGTTGGGCGACTGCCTTCGGCTCAGGTCATGATCCTGGAGTCCCGGGATCGAGTCCCGCATCGGGCTCCCTGCTCGGCGGGGAGTCTGCTTCTCCCTCTGACCCTCCTCCCTCTCATGCTCTCTGTCACTCATTCTCTCTCTCGCAAATAAATAAAATCTTAAAAAAAAAAAAAATTAAAAAAAATGTAGAACATATTTACTGCTACTGCAAATCTACCGTACCTCTCAGTGCAAACATCAGAAACGGGCTGGGGGCTCTGCCACAAGTTCCGAAGATGCCACCCAAGGGAAAAAGTGGTTCCAGGAAAGGGGGGAAGGGGGGAGCAGCTTCTGGGAGTGACAGTTCTGACAAGAAGGCTCCAGGTCCCAAAGGTGGTGGCAGTGCAGTAAAGGTCAGACACATTCTGTGTGAAAATCATAGGAAAATCATGGAAGCTATGGAAAAGTTAAAGTCTGGAATGAGATTCAGTGAAGTGACCACACAGTACAGTGAAGATAAAGCCAGACAAGGGGCGACTTGGGTTGGGTGACTGGAGGTTTCATGGTGGGGCCATTTCAAGAAGCAATATTTGCCTTGCCTGTAAACAGGCTGGATAAGCCTGTGTTTATAGACCCTCCGGTGAAGACAAAATTTGGGTATCATATTATTATGGTTGAAGGGAGAAAATAAAATTGTATGAAAGACAAAAATCAGAAACAGCCTCCAATGGCAGTGAAGTGGGTTAAATAAATTATGGGATGGTCATAAGGAGAAATGTTCAGCAGCCCGATAACAAGAATGAAGTAGACTCATAAGCACTGATACTGAATGTGGTGGACACGCGCTAAGGTGGCCCAGTGGTCTAGGCCCTAGGATGCCTGTGGGACCTGTGGCTTGATTCTCACCAGTAGAATCTGAG
The DNA here is from genome assembly GCF_011800145.1 of Mirounga leonina. Lineage (NCBI taxonomy): Eukaryota > Metazoa > Chordata > Mammalia > Carnivora > Phocidae > Mirounga > Mirounga leonina. Next base: position 37,424,864 of record NW_023270454.1, on the reverse strand, counting down.
GGGATGGGATGTTTTCCCCATGATGGTTTTGTTATAGAAGACTCCATGGGAGCAGACTGGAGACAGAGGTTCTCATTGGCCTGGAAGAGGCAGATAGCTGTGTTGGGAACTGCCTCAGAGAGGACCACAAGGTAGGGAACTAGGGGGGCCTCCAGCCCATGTTCATCAAAAAGTCAGAACCCTCGGTCCTATGACTGCAAGGAAATGAATTCTGCCAACAACCCAAATGAGCGGGGGAAGCAGGTTTATCCCCAGTTCGGCCTCTGTAATGCTAGCTGGCTGATACTTTGATTATGGCCTTGTGAGTCGAGGACCTGAGCAGAGGGACCCAGTTAAGATGTGCCTGGACTCCTGACACTTGGAAACTGTGAGATAAAAGCTTTCTTATACACATTAAGAATCAGAAAACAAATAGTAAATGTGTTGTTTTTAGGCTTTGAGTTTGTGGTAATTTCTTATACAGCATAGTAAATGGACACACTGAAACTGAATGATACCTAAAACACTGGTGTGTACTGTCCCACTCTGAGTTAAATTAAAAAAATCTCCTGCTACTGACTGACCCAACTTTTCTTTCATACCCTCATGACCGCAGTCATCCTGGCCTCTTTGGCATTCCTGGAACATGGCAGGCACATTTCTCCCTCAGGGCCTTTGTGCTTATTTATTTCCAATGTCCAGAACATTGTATGTTCCATAGTAAGCATTCAGTTAACAGTTGAATAGTTAAAAATTGAGGCTTGGAAGGGCAAAAATGAACTATTAGGACTTCATCAAGATAAAAAGCTTTTGCACAGCAAAGGAAACAGTCAACAAAACCAAAGACAACTGAAAGAATGGGAGAAGATATTTGCAAATGACATATCAGATAAAGGGCTAGTATCCAAAATCTATAAAGAACTTATCAAACTCAACACCCAAAGAATGAATGTTCTTTTAGGTAGAAAAGGGACTATTTTTAAAGGTTACATATTTAAAGAGCAACACGTTATCTGCATATTTTCATCCAATAATAATTCTAAAAACGGAAAATACAGTGCAGGATCTGCAGGTGATTAGTTAGCATCTCATCTTATTCTCCCCATTTGACAGCAGTTTTAGAGTTTTAGCCAGCTTTCACCAGCTGCCTAAAATTTCCACCTGCCCTGCCCTCACCTCCCATCCTTCCCCAACACACAGACTATACTTATCAGTGGGACTCTGGGGCCTCTTTTGGAGCTGTGCTCAGTATTACTACTACAGTACCTGTATGGTTTTTTTCCTGTTTTTTTTTTTAAACATATTTTTGCATAGTAGGATATAGGAAAATAAGGTTAAAATGCCTGTAGGTGCTATGACTCTTAGGAAACTCCAAGGGGGTTAATCATCATGCTCTTCGACGAACATGTCTCTATCCATGGCTGTGGAACTATAAGATCACTATTTCAGGAGCCACATAAGGATGACTTTATCTGTAATGAGTGCATTTATGAAATGGTAACAGTTTACAAAGCCTTTTCGTGTATTAATATCTGACATGTTCTTCCACTGCAAAGGGAAAACCAGAATAGAAAGAATGGTAAGACGAGATTACTCCGTAACAGTCAGGGCCACCCGTGTCATGTTAATGGTGCATCTGGGACAGAATGAGCACTCAGAGCATGGCCGACTTGTGGCAGGAAATAAGGGAGCTCAGGTCTCAGCATGGAACAGTGTGAACTTCTCAGGGGTTGGGGAAAGGTTACCCTGTATGGCAGAAATGGGTGACAGGTCAGCTTGACAGGCTTGTTTCTATATTAGGGAGTCAGGCACTTGGCTCAAATAGCTTGGCGAGTGAGACTGTCTTTTGGGGAGGGGCAGATATTTTCTCATTCACAGATTCATGGGTCAACTATTCAAGCCCAGCCTGCATGCAGTGTTGGAGCCTCTTTTGGAACGCTCCTAGTCTTACCTTTGTTAAGACTTTGTAAAAGTTTGGTGACATGGAACTCCTCATCTCCTAAATTTACTGCCTGAGAGTTATGTAACTTCATTAGTTCAGAAGGTTTTTTTCCCATATATTTAGTTGACATATGCCTTCTTAGATTATTAACCCATTAGCCCTGGCTTTAATCTCTGGGCCAAATACAAGATGAATCCCTCTTTCACATGATAGTGTTTTTAGAATTAGATGATTGATAAGTTGCATGACTTTCTTTTGAATTTCCGGCCTTCCTGGTCACATTGTGTTGTGGTCTATAGCAAGTAATATATATATTTGCTCTTTGTCCATAGTTCCTGGCTCCCAGTTCCCAGAACCCTTGGAATTTCTTGAGCCATAAGAGCCACGGGAACATCTTTGTTGTATTTGGTCTCTTGTCCTCAGTTCCTGAATCGCTTCAGGTGAAATGGGAGTTTTTTGTTTTTTTTTTTTTTAAAGATTTTATTTATTTATTTGAGAGAGAGAGAGAATGAGAGACAGAGAGCATGAGAGGGAGGAGGGTCAGAGGGAGAAGCAGACTCCCTGCTGAGCAGGGAGCCCGATGTGGGACTCGATCCCGGGACTCCAGGATCATGACCTGAGCCGAAGGCAGTTGCTTAACCAATTGAGCCACCCAGGCGCCCAAAATGGGAGTCTTATTATTCCTGAAAAGCTTTCTCTACCACAACTGGGCTTATGTAAATGAGGTGACTTTTGGAAAGTACTGAAGGATGGGGGCTCTTTGCCAGAGGAACCTACAGTGAATAGAGTATTGAAATTTTCAGCCCTACCCCCTGATTTGGGGATTGAAGAGAGAGGCTGGAGGTTGAATCAGTCACTAGTGGCTAGTGATTTAATCAATGATGCCTATGTCATGAAGCCTTCATAATGAATCCGAAAGCACAGGGTTTTGGAGAGCTTCCAGTTCGGGAGCCAGAAAGCTTCCCACATGTCATGGTGGCGAATCCCAGACTCCATGAGAACAGACTTCTTCGTTTGGCACCTTACCCTATGTATCTCTTCATCTGGCTGTTGATTTATATCCTTTAGAGTATCTGTTGTAATAAATCAGTAATCTAGTGAGTAAACAGGTTTCCTGAGTTCTGTGAACTGCTCTAGCAAATTAATTGAACCCAGGAGTGGATCATGTGAACCTCTGATTTATAGCCGGTCAGAAACCCAGGTAAACACCTGGTCTTAAAATTGGCTTCTGAAGCAGGGGATGGCGGAGGCAGTCTCTTGGGACTGAGCCCTTAACCTGTGGGATCTGATGCCACCTCTGGGTAGATACTGTCAGAATTGCATTGAATTGCTCTAGTGCGGTCCAGTCAATAAGGAATGTAGTTGGGATTAGCATCTTCCTTGTTCTAGGTGAACTCTCTGTCTACTAATTCTGTTGGAGATGTCCTTGGCTTGCCAGTCATAACATACGGTGGCCTCACCCTGGCCGTACTGTTCACACTGACTACTCACAGCTGTGGTTGAGGCATATGTTCTCATACTGTACTTGTGTGGCTGTTTTTACATGGGTTCAAGTATGGCCCTGATAGTTTTTTTCTTTTGAACCCTGCTCTGTTTGTTTCCAACCTGCTGAAAGCTACTTGGGCACACTTCTTGCTCAGGAAATTGTTCACTGTCTCTCCAGTTTTGTGTCCTCTGTCTATGAAGACCAAGCCATTGTTAATAAATATTGAGCTCTGAGGCATAACAGTAGAAATATTTCTCTAGAGGCATAGTGGTGGATCTCAATCCCCAGGGAACATTTGGTAATGTGTGGAAACATCTTTGATTGTTAGACCTGAGTAGGGCTGCTATGGGTATCTAGTGGGTAGAGGCCAGAGATGTTGCTAACCATGCACAGGATGTGCCTTCAACAAGAATGATCAGACCTAGAATGTCAAGGGTGCTAAGGTTGAGGAGTCTTTGTCCGTATTGATGTAGTTCTAAACAGTGTCTGGTGAAAATGGTATTTTTAATTTTGTTAATCAGGTTTATTAGCATCCAAGACAAGGTTTCTCAAAGTGTGAATGGGGGTTCCCTGGGACCCTTTTAGGGGTCTCCGAGGTCATACCTATTTTTATGATAATTGCCTTTCTCACTCATTCTTTTACAGTTGTAGAGAGGAGTTTTCCAGAGGTCATATGACATCACAATATGGAAACAGATTGAATGCAGAAGCAGATATGAGAATCCAGCTGCCTTCTTTTAAATCTGACATTGAAGAGATTTTTCAAAATGGAAAACAATGTCATTTCTCTCATTAAATTATTTTTGTTTTGGAAAACCATTTTTTTTATAAAATATGTTGATATGTAATGGATGTATTATTTTTAATCAACTAATATGCACTTAAACATTTTTTTAAATTTTGGTTTTTATTTCTATCACTAAGAATGTCGGTGGACATAATCCACACAAACAAAGATCCATACTGTTCTTTGGGATGCCAATAATTTTTACAAATATAAAGAGGTCCTGTTTTCATGTGTCTGTTGGCCAGTTGGATGTCTTCTTTGGAGAAATGTCTGTTTGTGTCTTCTGCCCATTTCTTGATTGGATTATTTGTTCTTTGGGTCTTGAGTTTGATAAGTTCTTTATAGAATTGGGATATTATCGCTTTATCTGATAATACATTTGCAGATATCTTCTCCCATTCCGTAGGTTGTCTTTTGATTTTATCAACTGTTTCCTTTGCTGTGCAAAAGTTTTTTTTATCTTGATGAAGTCCCAATAGTTCATTTTTGCCTTTGTTTCCTTTGCCTTTGGAGACGTGTCTAGCAAGAAGTTGCTGTGGCCGAGGTCAAAGAGGTTGCTGTCTGCATTCTTCTCTAGGATTTTGATGAATTCCTGTCTCACATTGAGGTCTTTCATCCATTTTGAGTCTGTTTTTGTGTATGATGAAAGGAAATGGTCCAGTTTCATTCTTCTGCATGTGGCTGTCCAATTTTCCCAACACCATTTGTTGAAGAGTCTGTCTTTTTTCCATTGGATATTCTTGTCTGCTTTGTCAAAGATTAGTTGACTGTAGAGTTGAGAGTCCATTTCTGGGTTCTCTCTGCTGTTCCATTGATCTTTGTGTCTGTTTTTGTGCCAGTACCATACTGTCTTGATGATTACAGCTTTGTAATAGAGCTTGAAGCCTGGCATTGTGATGCCATCAGCTTTGGTTTTCTTTTTCAACATTCCTTTGGCTATTCAGGGTCTTTTCTGGCTCCATATGAATTTTAGGATTATTTGTTCCAGCTCTGGGAAAAAAAGTTGATGGTATTTTGATAGGGATTGCATTGAATATATAGCATAGACATTTAACAATTCCAATCCATGAGCATGGAATGTTTTTTCCATTTCTTTGTGTTTTCCTTAATTTCTTTCCTGAGTGTTTCATAGTTTTCTGTGTATAGAACCTTTGCCTCTTTGGTTAGATTTATTTCTAGGTATCTTACGATTTTGGGTGCAATTGTAAATGGGATCAACTCCTTAATTTCTCCTCCTTCTGTCTCATTGTTGGTGTATAGAAATGCAGCTAATTTCTGTGCACTAATTTTATATTCTGTCACTTTACTGAATTCCTGTATGAGTTCTAGCAATTTTGGGTAGAGTCTCTTGGGTTTTCCACATAGAGTATTATGTCATCTGTGAAGAGTGAAAGTTTGACTTCTTTGCTGATTCAAATGCCTTTTATTTCTTTTTGTTGTCTGATTGCTGAGACTAGGACTTCTAGTACTATGTTGACCAATAGTGGTGACAGTGGACATCCCTGTCATGTTCCTGACCTGAGAATGATATTTGCTGTGGGCTTTTCATATATGGCTTTTATGACATTGAGGTGTGTTCCCTCTATCCCTACCCTATGAAGAGTTTTAATCAAGAAAGGATGCTGTACTTTGTCAAAAGCTCCTTCTGCATCAATTGAGTGGATCATATGGTTCTTTTCTTTTATTAATGTGCTCTATCATGTTGATTGATTTGCAAATGTTGAACCACCCTTGCATCCCAGGAATAAATCCCACCTGGTTGTGGTGAATAATCCTTTTAATGTACTGTTGGATCCTATTGGCTAGGATCTTGTTGAGTATTTTGGCATCCATGTTCATCAGGGATATTGATCTGTAATTCTCCTTTTTGCTGGTGTCTTTGGTTTTGGGATCAGGGTAATGCTGGCCTCATAGAACGAGTTTGGAAGTTTTCCTTCCATTTCTATTTTTTGAAACAGCTTCAGAAGAATAGGTATTAATTCTTCTTAAATGTTTGGTAGAATTACCCTGGGAAGCCATCTGGTCCTGGACTCTTGTCTGTTGAGAGATTTTTGATTACTGCTTCAGTTTCCTTGCTGATTATGGGTTTGTGCAGGTTTTCTATTTCTTCCTGGTTCAGTTTTGGTAGTTTATACATCTCTAGGAATGCATCCATTTCTTCCAGGTTACCTAAGTTGTTGGCATATAGTTGCTCATAATATGTTCTTATAATTGTTTGTATTTCTTTGATGTCGGTGGTGATCTCTTTCATGATTTTATTTATTTGGGTCCTTTCTCTTTTCTTTTTGATAAGTCTGGCCAGGGGTTTATCAATCTTACTAATTCGTTCAAAGAATCAGCTCCTAGTTTCGTTGTTCTGTTCTGTTCTTTTGGTTTCTATTTCATTGATTTCTGCTCTAATCTTTATTAATTCTCTTCCTGCTGGGTTTAGGCTTTATTTGCTGTTCTTTCTCCAGCTCCTTTAGGTGTAGGGTTAGGTTGTGTATTTGAGACCTTTCTTGTTTCTTGAGAAAGGCTTGTATTGCTATATACTTCCCTCTTAGGGCTGTCTTTTCTGCATCCCAAAGGTTTTGAACAGTTGTGTTTTCATTTTCATTTGTTTCCATGAATTTTTTAAATTCTTCTTTAATTTCCTGGTTGACCCATTCATTCTTTAGTTGGATGTTCTTTAACCTCCATGTATTTGAGTTCTTTCCAACTTTCCTCTTGGCATTGAGTTCCAGTTTCAAAGCACTATTGTCTGAAAATATGCAGGGAATGATCTCAGTCTTTTGGTACTGTTTGAGACTGGATTTGTGACCCAGTTTGTGATCTATTTTGGGTAATGTTCCATGTGCACTCAAGAAGAATGTGTATTCTGTTTCTTTAGGATGGAACGTTCTGAATATATCTGTGAAGTCCATCTGGTCCAATGGTTCAAAGCCCTTGTTTCCTTGTTGGTCTTCTGCTTAGATGATCTGTCCATTGCAGTGAGTGGGGTGTTACAGTCCCCCACTATTGTATTATTATCACTGTGTTTCTTTAATTTTGTTTGGTTTATATAATTGGCTGCTCCCATGTTAGGGGCATAAATATTTACAATTGTTAGATCTTCTTGTTGGATAGACCCTTTAATTGTGATATAGTATCCTTTCTCATCTCTTACTACAGTCTTTGGTTTAAAATCTAATTTGTCTGATATAAGGATTGCTACCTCAGCTTTCTTTTGATGTCCGTTAGCATGATACATCGTTTTCCAGCCCCCTTTGCAAGCTGGAGGTGTCTTTGGGTCTAAAATGAGTCTCTTGCAGAGAGCATATCGATGGGTCTTGCTTTTTTTTTTTTTTAATCCAATCTGATACCCTTTGTCTTCTGATTGGGGCATTTAGCCCATTGACATTCAGAGTAACTGTTGAAAGATATGAATCTAGTGCCATTGTATTAACCTATAAAGTCTGTATATTGTCTCTGTTCTTTTCTGGTTTGTGTTACTTTTGGGCTCTATCTTCGCTTAAAGGATTTTAATATTTCTTGCAGGATTGGTTTAGTGGTCACAAATTCTTTTAGTTTGTGTTTGTCCTGGAAGCTTTTTATCTCTCTTTGTATTTTGAATGACAGCCTGGCTGGATAAAGTATTCTTGGCTGCACATATTTCTCATTTAGCACCCTAAATATATCTTGTCAGTCCTTTCTGGCCTGCCAAGTCTCTGTGGCTAGGTCTTTTGCCAGTCTAATGTTTTTACCCATATAGGTTACGTACCTCTTGTTCTGAGCTGCTGTCAGGATTTTCTCTTTGTCTCTGAGATTTGCAAGTTTATATGTGGGGGTGTTGACCTATTTTTGTTGATTTTGATGGGGGGGGGATTCTCTGTGCCTCCTGGACTTGAATGCCTGTTTTTTTCCCCAAATTAGGGAAGTTCTCTGCTATAATTCACTCCAGTATACCCTCTGGCCCTCCCCCTTTCTCTCTTTCCTCTTCTGGGATCCCAATTATTCTAATATTATTTTGCTTTATGGAATCACTTATCTCTTGAATTCTCCCTTTGTGATCTAGTAGTTGTTTCTCTCTCTTTTTCTCAGCTTCTTTATTCTCCATCATTTGGTCTTCTATATCACTAATTCTCTCTTCTGCCTAATTTATCCTAGCAGTTAGAACCTCCATTTTTTATTGCATCTCATTAATAGCTTTTTGATTTTGACTTTGTTGAATTTTAGTTCTTTTATTTCTCCAGAATGGGATTCTGTAGTGCCTTCTATGCTTTTTTCATGCCCATATATTATCTTTATAATTGTTTTTCTGAACTCTAGTTTGGACATCTTATTTAATATTTAGGTCCCTGGCAGTCAGTACTGCCTCTTCTTCTCTTTTTTGAGGTGAGTTTTTCAATCTTGTCATTCTTGCAGAAAGTGGTTGCTTTTCTGTTTGGAGAATTACAGCAATTCTTTTCTTAGGTCTCCAGTTTAGTTCAACGGTGTTCAGAATGATTTGATAGCTATCTAGCGGAATTCGTGGGACTAGACAGAACTAAGGTCTCCTACTCCTCCACCATCCTGGACTCTCTCCACCAAATTTTAAGAACTTCTGACCATGCTACATTTCTTCATTTTATGTGTGAGAATATCATATCATGAGGCCTTGTTAGAATCTAGATGTATAGTGTGTTGATATTTCCCAGCCTGAAAGGAAATTGATTGGCAGGTTCCTAGTTAACCTGTGGTAGTTTCTGGTTAGCCTTTTCTGCTCTCGCAAGTGATCACTATTCCTTTTGTAATAAATCTGAGCCCAGTTTGGGATCTCCATTTGTTGGAACGATTTCTTCTGCTTCAATTCCTTTCCTTCATTCATGGGTACCTTTTGTTTTTGTTGTTGTTGTTGTTTTAGAGTTAGGATTAAATTTTTGAAAATGTCTTTGGCCCTTTGAGAAGGCTTTCCTTTCAGGACCTCAAACAATGGAAGCAACATTACTTTACACAGACCATTTTGATGTCTACTTTCGTGAAACCTAAGTCTGGTATCCAGATAAGGGACAGTGCTATTCCTTGGAGAGAATATGTGGCTTAACTCCTGATCTTTTTTAATTTTTGGAATTACATTTCATATGATTAACCAATTAAAAACAACACTGATATCTGTGATTTAGTGTTGGTCATATGGATATGTTTTTTAGGTATGTTTGCCTTTGCTCTTTAATTCTGCCATGAAAGTAGTGGGAGAATAAAGACCTGCCCAGAAGAAGTGTGTGAGGGATGTAGTGGTTGCAGGGTGCATTGACTCATGGGAAGAGCATGGTGTTTGAGATGCTAGACATCATCTGGTCTGGTGCAACCCTTTCAGGTGGATCCGGAAACTGAGGCCTAGACATGCTATTACTTTGTGATCTTTTGGCCCTTTACTAGAATTATGATTGTACACAAGTTATTTGATCTCGTCACACATCTCTTTCCTCATCTGTATCATTGAAATCAAAATAGCAGCCTTATAGCGTTGTTGATATTAATTTACGTAATACCCTTTCTATTGAAAAATTTCAAATCCACAGAAAGGTTGCAACATAATGCAATAAACATTTGTATTTCCTATACCCGATAGGATTTATTACATTATTATTGTTATTGTCGTTGAACCATTTGAGATGAAGTTCCATTTCTTCATGACCCCTTCATTTCTAATTACTGCAGCATGTGTCTTCCAAACCAAGGACAAATTCAGGAAGTTTGACACTGACACTATGTTGTTATTTAGTGTATTGCAACACTAAGTGTGACCCACAGTCCCAACACATTGATGCTGAGAACTTGTTAGATTTGAGAAGTTGGGGTCCCATTCCAGGGCTGCTGACTCAGAATCTGCATTTTAACAAGACCCCTGATTTGTATGTGTATGAATATTTGAGAAGCACTGTTCTGAGTAGCTCATATTCATACTTAATTAGGTTTTACATGATACTTTTTTTTTTTTTTTTTTTAGTAATCTCTTTGCCCAACGTGGGGCTTGAACTCATCACCCTAAGAGTTGCATGCTCCACTGACTGAGCCAGCCAGGTGCCCCACGATATTTTTTTTTTTTTTTTAAGATTTTATTTATTTGACAGAGACACAGCAAGAGAGGGAACACAAGCAGGGGGAATGGGAGAGGGAGAAGTAGGCTTCCTGCTTAGCAGGGAGCCCAATGTGGGGCTCCATCCCAGGACCCTGGGATCATGACCTGAGCCGAAGGCAGACGCTTAATGACTGAGCCACCCAGGCACCCCACATGATACGTTTTATAGAAAAATTTACCCACATGCAGGATCCAGTCCAGTATAATGAATTGTGTTTTAAATAATTGGCATGTCTCTTTAGTTTCCTTTAATTTAGAGTAATTCCTCAGTCATTGTCTTTCATGATATTGATAACCTTTAAAGAGTATAGACCAGATGTTTTTAATTTTTTATTTAAAAATTTTAATTCTAGTATAGTTAACATACAGTGTTGTATTAGTTTCAGGTGTATGGTATAGTGATTCAGCAGTCCTATACATTACTCAGTGCTCATCATGGCAAGTGTGCTCTTTAATCCCCATCATCTATTTTTACCCATCCCCCATCCACCTGCCCTCTGGCAACCACCAGTTTGTTCTCTGTAGTAAATAATCTGTTTTTTGGTTTGTCTCTAATTTTTTGTTGTTGTTGTTCATTTGTTCGGTTTCTTAAATTCCACACATGAGTGAAATCATATAGTATTTGTCTTTCTCTGACTTATTTCACTTAGCATTATATCCTCTAGATCCATCCATTCTTTTTTAATGGCTGATTAATATTCTATTTTATATATATATAAACTACCTCTTCCTTATCCATTCATCTATTGATGGATACTTGGGCAGCTTCCATAATTTGGCTATTGTAAAGCTGCAGTAAAGATAGGGGTGCATATATATTTTTTAATTTTTTTTTAATTTTTAAAGATTTATTTGAGAGAGAGAGAGAGAGAATGAGTGGGGGGGCAGAGCCAGAGGGAAAGGGAGACGCAGACTCCTCATTGAGTAGGGAGCCCCATGGGGGGCTAGGTCCCAGGACCCTGAGATCATGACCTGAGCTGAACGCAGATGCGTAACTGGCTGAACACCCAGGCGCCCCAGGGGAGCATATATTTTTTCAAATTAGTGTTTTTGTGTTCTTTGGGTAAATACCCAGTAATGGAATTACTGGCTCATATGGTAGCTCTATTTTTAATCTTTTGATGAACCTCCTTACTCTTTTCTACAGTGGCTGCTCCAGTTTGCATTCCCATCAACAGTGCACTAAGGTTCCTTTTTCTCCACATCCTCGTTAACACTTGCTGTTTTTTGTGTTTTTTGATTTTAGCTATTCTGAGAGGTGTGAGGTTTTTATCTCATTGCAGTTTTGATTGGCGTTTCCCTGATAATTAGTGATGTTGAGCATCATTTTATGCACTTGTTGGCTCTATGGATGTCTTCTTTGGAGAAATGTTTATGTTTTCTGCCCATTTTTAATTGGAATATTTTTGTATTTGTGTGTGTTGAGTTGTATACGTTCTTTATGTATTTTGGATACTAACCTTTTATCCTATATGTCATTTGCAAATACCTTTTCCCATTTGGTAGGTTGTCTTTTAGTTTTGTTGATTATTTCCTTTGCTGTGCAGAAGCTTTTCATTTTGATGTAGTCCCAATAGTAAATATTTGCTTTTGTTTACCTTGCCTCAGGATACGTTTTTAGAAAACTATTGCTATGGCTCATGTCAGAGAAATTAGTGCCTGTGTCTCTTCTAGGAGTTTTATGTTTTCATATCTCACATTTAGATCTTCGATTTATTTTGAGTTTGTTTTTGTGTATGGTGTAAGAAAGTGGTCCAGTTTCATTCTTTTGCATGTGATTGCAGTTTTCCCAACACTATTTGTTGAGGAGATGGTCTTTTTCCCATTGCATATTCTTGTCTCCTTTGTCATTTATTAATTGATCATATAAATGTGGGTTTATTTTTGGGCTATCTGTTCCATTGATCTATGTTGCCTAGTTTTGTGCCAGTACAATAATGTTTTGATTACTACAGCTTTGTAGTATATCTTGATTTTTGGGATTGCCATACTTCCAGTTTTGTTCATCTTTTTCAAGATTGCTTTGGCTATTTAGAGTCTTCCCTGGTTCCATACAAATTTTAGGATTATTTGTTCTAGCTCTGTGAAAAATGCTGTTGGTATTTTAATATGGATTGTATTAAATGTGTAGTTTGCTTTGGGTAGTATAGATATTTTAACAATATTTGTCCTTTCTATCCATAAGCATGGACATCTTTCCATTTGTGTTGTCTTCCATTTCTTTCATCAGTATTTTGTAGTTTTTGGAGTACAGGTCTTTCACCTCCTTGGTTGAGTTTATTTCTAGTCATTTTATTATTTTTGGTGCAATATAAGTGGGATTTTTAAAAATTTCTCTTTTTGCTGCTTCATTATTAGTGTATAGAAATGCAGTGAATTTCTGTATATTGATTTTGTATCCTGTGAGTATAGTGAATTCATTTATCAGTAGTAGTAGTTTTTTGGTGGAATCTCTCAGGTTTTTTTTACATATAGTATCACGTCATCTGCACGTAGTGAAAATTTTACTTCTTCCTTACCAATTTGGATGCATTTTATTTCTTTTTCTTCTCTGGTTGGTATGCCTAGGACTTCCAGTACTGTGTTGCTGGATGAGGCTGGACATGGATATCCATGAGGCTAGATATCTTTGTCTTGTACCTGATCTTAGGGGAAAAGCTCTCAGATTTTCACCACTGTGATGATGTTAGCTGTGAGTTTTTCACATATGGCCTTTATTATATTGAGGTATGTTCCCTCTAAACCTACTTTTTTGAGGGTTTTTATCATGGAGAGATATTGTACTTGTCAATGCTTTTTCTGCATCTATGGAAATGATAATATGGTTCTTATCCTTTCTCTTGTTGATGTTATGTATCATGTTGATTGATATGTGAATATTGAACCACCTTTGCATCCTAGACATAAGTCCCACTTGATCATGGTGAACGATTTTTTTTTTTTTTTTTTTGTGAATGATTTTTGCATTGGTTTACTAATATTTTGTTGAGGATTTTTGCATCTATTTTCACCAGAGATACTGGCCTGTAGTTCTCTTTTTTTGGTAGTGTCTTTATCTCATTTTGGTTTTATGGTAATGCTGGCCTCAGAAAGAATTTGGAAGCTTTCCTTCCTCTTCTATTTTTTGGAATAGTTTGAGAACAGTAAGTATTAACTCTTCTTTAAATGTGTGATAACATTCACCTGTGAAACTGTCTGGTTCTGGACTTTTGTTTGTTGAACTTTTTTGATTACTGATCCGGTTTCATTACTAGTAATCAGTCTGTTCAAATTTTCTTCTTCTTGCTGATTTAGTTTTGGGAGATTATATGTTTCTAGGAATTTATCCACTTCTAGGTTGTCCAATTTGTTGGCATATAATTTTTCATAATATTCTCTTATAATCCTTTGTATTTCTGTGGTGTCAGTCATTATTTCTCTTTCATTTCTGATTTTGTTTATTGACCCCCCCCAATCTGGCTAAATGTTTATCAATTTTGTTGATCTTTTCGAAGAATCAGCTCCTGGTTTCATTGATTTGTTTTTTTTTTTTTTTTTAGTTTCTGTTTTATTTTTGCTCTAATATTTTTATTCCTTCCTCCCTACTGCTGGTTTTGGGTTTGTTTGTTATTCTTTTTCTAGCTCCTTTAGGTATAAGATCAGGTTATTTGTAATTTTTCGTGCTTCTTGAGGTAGGCCTGTGTTGTTATAAACTTCACTCTTAGAATGGCTTTTGCTGCATCCTAGAGATTTTGGACTGCTGTTTTAATTTTCATTTATCTCCATGTATTTTTTGATTTTTCTCTTTGATTTCTTGGTTGACTTATTCATTGCTTAGTAGCCTGTTCTTTAACCTCCATGTATTTGCTTTTTCCAGATTTTTTCTTGTGGTTAATTTATAATTTCATAGCATTTTGGTCAGAAAAGATACATAGTATGACTTCAGCCTTTGTGAATTTGTTGATACTTGTTTTGTGGCCTAATATGTGATCTGTTTTGGAGAATGTTCCATGTGCACTTGAAAAGAATGTGTATTTTGCTGTTTTAGGATCAAATGTTCTGAATATATCTGTTAGATCCATGTGGTCTAATGTGTCATTCAAGGCTACTCTTTCCTCATTGATTTTCTATCTAGATGACCTATCTATCCACTGATGTAATTGGGGTGTTAAAGTCCTCTACTACTATTGTATTACTATGGATTATTTCCTTTGTGTTTGTTATTAGGTGCTTTATTTATTTAGGTGTGGGGTCTGGTCCTCTCCCCTCTCCATGCCCACTGTGTCCCTTCCTCCTGAAGACAGTCCAGCAGGTCCATTTGGCTCCTGACAGTGTCTTTGCCCTTCCTACCCTCTTCAGTGTGGCATCTTTTCTACATTTAGCTGTGGAGAGTCTGCTCTGCCAGTCTTTGGGTCCTTTTCTGGGTTATTTGCACTGATGTGGGTGCTATTGAGTTGTAACCATGAGACGAAGTGAACTTAGGATCCTACTACTCCACCATCTTCTCTGGAAGTCTAGACCAGTTCTTTTATAAACTGATCTTTATTTTGAATCATTCTTCATGATTAGATTCAGGTTATGTATTTTTGGGAGGTAAATGATGTTGATTATTCTAGGCAAATCATCTGGGAAGTTTGAATGGCTGGGGGGCTGGAATCATCTGGAGGCCTCCATACTCACATCTGGTGCCTAGGCTGGGGTGACTCAGAGACAAGACTCCTCTCGGACTATTGAGCAGAGTCTCCTACACAGGGTTGTGTTTCCTCACAGAGCATGGCAGCCTAAGGAAGTGTTCTAGCCACCACGACAGAGACTGTAGGGCCTTTTATAATCTAGCATCCACAGTCCTATAGCATCACTAATGCATATGCTGTTGGTTAGCATGGTCAGGAGCCTGCTCAGATTCAAGGGGAAGGGACATAGATGCCACTCTTGATGGAAGGGTGTCAGTGAATTTGTGGTCGTGTTTTAAAACTGTCAGAGGTGATGACTGCCAGATTTTTTAATTGTAAAAACATGTTTTTTCCCTTTGTAGTTAATGGTGATCCATTAGGATATAGCCTGAGACTTTTGCTTTTTGTTTTTTAAAGATTTTATTTATTTATTTGATAGAGAGAGAGAACATGAGTGGGAGAGGGAGAAGCAGACTCCCTGCTGAGCAGGGAGCCTGATGCAAGGCTCCATCCCAGGACCCTGGGATCATGAACTGAGCCAAGGCAGATGCTTAACTGACTGAGCCACCCAGGCGCCCCACCAATAGCCTGAGACTATTTAAGAATCCTATTCCACGGTAGACTTTTATTCTTTAGTGATAGCATTCATTGATGTCTCCCGAGCATTTATGATTTGGGACTTAAATTACATAAAAATCTTAAACATAATACACTCATCTCCCAGTAAATAAACATATAATGATGACAGCCAGTGTTAGATTCTTGAGTAATTCCTGTGACAAAGATAGGCATGCATGACCCAATTTGATGGGTACTAAACAATTTACATGGATGTAAGTAACAAGCACTTAATTATTTGAATGTCAACAGAAATACAGATGAAGAGGTTCTCTCTGTGTGTGGTTCTGTGGCTGTTTTATCCTGACTGTTCTTTCCTTCCAATTAAAGGAATGCACTTAAGGCATAACGCACCATTCATCATGATTGGAAACATTTGTGTCAAAGCTGGTTCTAGGAGAAGTGAAATCAGTTGAAGAAGATCTTCCCTTTTACACTTCAAACACAGCTGTTGTAACTAAGATTTAGCAGGTTCCAAACTGCCCTATAATGCAGGAGCATAAGCATTAACCTTTTGAGCCTCACCTTTGAAGGTGCAGGAACTATTGTATTTAAGTCTTATTAAAATGAATTGTGCAGTACATACTGAAGGAGTGGGTATCAGGCGCCAGTATGTGTGACTTCCACAGAGGCTTGAGTTGGCAGGGTGAGGGTTTAAACATTGGGCTGCTTGGCATATTCTTAAAATTATGCATGAGTATTTTCTAAATTCCTAATTAGAAACATTTCAATTAGGAGG
This sequence comes from Mirounga leonina, assembly GCF_011800145.1. Taxonomy (NCBI): domain Eukaryota; kingdom Metazoa; phylum Chordata; class Mammalia; order Carnivora; family Phocidae; genus Mirounga; species Mirounga leonina. Next base: position 37,408,582 of record NW_023270454.1, on the reverse strand, counting down.
TGAAATCTAGCTATATGCTAAGGTGTTTAGAAATCAAATCTTGCCCAAAGCTTATTCCTAACAGTTGTGTATGGCAGAGGTCACTACCTAGCACATGTAACTAAGGACTGAATACTGGCAAATTCTAGGAGACCGAGGTCCATGTATTTTTGTAGTCATGTATTGACTTCTTTAAAATGAGACAAATGTTACATGAGAAAAAAAAAAGCTCTGAGAATAATCATTAAAATTTTAACAGAAATATTTCTGTGTGTGGGATGTTGGGTGGTTTTATCTTCTTAAAAGAGTTTTCTTTCTTTCTTTCTTTCTTTCTTTCTTTTTTTTTTTTGACTTACCAGAATTCTACAAGGAATATAATGAGTGTTAGTTATCACTTTTGTAACATGAATAAATTGTACAGTTAACCTTTGAACAATACGAGTTTGAACTGCACAGGTTCACTTACGCACAGATTTTTTTTTTTTAGATAAATACAGTATAGTACTGTAAATGTATATTCTCAATAAAATTTTCTTTAGCTTATTTTATTGTAAGAACACAATGTATAACACATATGACACACAAAATATGTGTTAATCAACTGTTTATATTATCAGTAAAGACTTCTGGTCAACAGTAGGCTTTTTTTTTAAAGATTTTATTTATTTATTTATTTGACAGACACAGCGAGAGAGGGAACACAAGCAGGGGGAGTGGGAGAGGGAGAATAGGCTTCCCACGGAGCAGGGAGCCCGACATGGGGCTCGATCCCAGGACCCTGGAATCATGACCTGAGCCGAAGGCAGACGCTTAATGGCTGAGCCACCCAGGCGCCCCAACAGTAGGCTCTTAGTAGTTAAGGTTTTGGAAAGTCAGAAGTTACATGTGGGTTTTTGATTGCTTGGGGGAAGGGAGGTCAGCACCCTAACCCCGACATTATTCAAGGGTCAACTCTAATTTGAAACAAAAAAATTACCAATAAAAAATTAAACCAAACTGTTCCTATAAATTTTAAAACCATTGATTTAATATGAAGACTGATAAACATCCTCTGCCCCCACCATGCAGTTTCTCATTAAGGACCACCATTGACCACCTTCAAAACATGGTTTTGCTTTAGGCATTTTATTTTTATGAAAGTTAAAAATGGAGGGAAAAAAAAGTCTGCTGCACTATCTCTTAAATATTCAGACCATGCCTGGGGGCATACATACTTGAAAAAGGTTTTAGATGATTCTGATAAATATAATCATATACATGCCTTCAGGAGATGTTGTCTTCATTGTGATTAAAATTCACACATTTCCTTTTAGAGAATTAACAGGTCTGTGGCTTATTTTTTCTTTCTAGGGACATGGTCATTCTGATCTCAAATGACTAGGGGTCGTGGCTTGTATTCCAAAAGAAAAATGTCATTCACCTTGAAAATGTCATAAAATGATGAGTGTATTTACTTGTATTCAATTTAAAGTGTTAACAGGTATCATTGAAGGAGGGGCCTGCTTTTTGTCATGACTAGAGCTAGTGCTGGGTTGGGGAGGCCTCTTCTTATGGATCCCCAGGCCTTTGGGGATTGCAGATGGTGGGCTTCCTGTGTTCTGATCCTCTGTGCTGCTATTAGGACCAAGTGATTTCTAAGGGAGCGTTGAGTCCTGCAAAGATAAAGGGTGAAAAACCCAAAAAATTTTGGGAGAAGTGGTACACCAAAATTGGAGGAAGAGGAGTAGGAGAAAAAAAGAAAGGAATATTATGTATTGAGTATGCTTCATTGTTGGTGTAGAGTATCTCTATTTCCTTCATGTTATTCTAGGCTTTTATTGCTGAAATGAAAACTTTTTTACTTACTGGGTTTTTATTTAGTGAAGAATATTTATTGGAATTTGGGTTTTGAAAGTCAAAGTTACAGCTGTGTTTGGGAAACTGTGTTCTCTTGACTTTGGAAGGTGTATGCTTGTGTTTCCCAGATGTTTGCAGGTGTAAATTGATAAAACTGCACCTGGAGTGTTTTTAAAGGTTTGCAAACCAGAAAACAACATTTTATATCTGGGAATATATGTTCACACCATGAGTGTAAGAGCAGTGTAGCTTTGGCTGAATCAGGAGAAGTTTCCCTTATGAATTGAGTGGGGAGAAAGTTATTTAGGGAGCCTGTAAAAATTTTCTTAATGTCATTTAGTTCCCAACATATCAAAGTTATTAATTATTATCATTACCTCTGTCAGTTCTTGTTGAACACTGGAAACACCAGGGCACTGATGTTGCATGCACTGTTAATGGCACTGAAAATACCCATGGTCTGGGGTAGGTAGTTCTGGGGTATGTTTCATTATATAAAGTCTGGTAGATAAAAGTTGTCATTTATTGAAATCTTGAAGTAAAGAAACCAAAGTCAGTTATATATTACTCTAGTGCATGGAGTGCTACAGAAATCCGTGTGGTATATACCCCGTTAGGACTTGGGAAGGGGTCTGAAAATGTCTCTAGAAATTAAAGCTAAAAGCTTGGAAAGAAAGAAAAAGAGGAATTCTAGCAATTGGATAACTTCAAAAAAGTGTACTTTTTTTTCCCCCTTTATCTTTCTTTTCTTTTCCTTTTTTTGGGTGGGGGGGTTGTTGTAAACCAAAATTTAAGTTGTTTTTCGAGAAGCTCACGGTAAGTCAGGGCCACAGTGAAAGCCCGAGCCTGTAGGATTAATAGGCTGGGACTGGGAATGTCTCCTGCCCCCCTTTTCCCTCCCATTCTTCCTGGCTGCCCTTCCCCCTCTCTTCTGTGACATGGTGGGAGGGGCCTCTTGCTGATGGGTAGCTGGGGCACTCTGAGCCAAACCCTGTAACATGGTCCAACGTCAGCCTCACAGATCCCCGTGTTGAGGCTTGCATCAGATAACGCATATGAAAGCACTTGAAGGAACTGCAGCTATTAAGCAGAATCTCCCCTGATGAGGAAGCACATGCATAAAAGAGCAGTCTGTTGGAAGGAAAGGACCCAAGCCAGCAAGATGGGAAATAGCAGTTGGCGTTGAGGCCTTGGTCTGGGAACAAAGCTTGAGTTTACCACTAACTAGTGGTATAAATATGAGCAAATCTTTAACCACAGGGGCCTCGGTTTGTTCCACTGTGAGATAACGGGCTTGGCGTAAGTGATAAGTAGGATACTTTTCAGCTCTGAGATTCTGAGTTCTAATGAGCCAGAACAAACATGAAGCCTTAGAATATTTCCAGTGTCAAGTCTAAACCCAACTGGTATTTCACTGTCAGCCCCTATTGTCGATTCTAGTTACATTTTCTGTAGAAGACTGGTATTTAGTCATGGGGTCGAGCTGATTCAAGGACAGACAGCTGGAAAGTTTTCAGAGTTCTCTTTGTACTGCTCACACAGTAGCTGACTTCTGAAATTATATTGTAGACGGAAGGTTCAGGCTACCTTGGTGCCAGCTTGGAGTCCTACAGCCTGAAGGTGATAAATGTTTGCCTAAACACACTATAGACTCTGAAGCTGAAAGGAATATCTGGCCATTCTGTAGTTCAATATTGTGGAAAGAAGACTGGAAATTTCATTTCTGTCCTTTTGTATGTGAAATGTTTACTAAGGGGAGTAGCCATTGATTTCCAACCACCTGCTGGCTATTTATATAGTTATAGTTAGGTGAGATACGCCATCATCAAAGAGGACATAGTGTGAATGGGGCTTAATGCGATTGGATGATACTGGAGACAGGGCAGCATAGTGACTGACACATCCACGTTGAAGTCAGGAAATCTGGGTTCTTGGTTCAAATCTTTGGAGGTCAAGCACTTGGTCATAGGAATATGTGAGACATATATTTCAACTACCCAATAGTAGTTGGGTAGTATTATTATTGAAGATGATAGGAATATGCACAGGTATTAGTAATCTTCCTATTGCAGTAAAGACCAGTGAATTCTTCTGTAGAAACATGTAAAAAAATAAAAAAGAATTACCTCATCCCCCTTAATTTCCTTTAACCATATTACTAGTTAATTTAGTTGAATCAAATGCCACAGGTTTGAATTGGGTATTAAACTTTTCAGAGACCTTTTTTTTTTAAGTTTTTTTATTGTTATGTTAATCCCCATACATTACATCATTAGTTTTAGATGTAGTGTTCCATGATTCATTGTTTGTGCATAACACCCAGTGCTCCATGCAGAACGTGCCCTCCTCAATACCCATCACCAGGCTAACCCATCCTCCCACCCCGCTCCCCTCTAGCACCCTCAGTTTGTTTTTCAGAGTCCATCATCTCTCATGGTTCGTCTACCCCTCCGATTTCCCCCCCTTCATTTATTTCCTGTTATCTACAAAGCATTTCTAGCAGACGTAGCCCAATCATTTCCATATGTGGCCCCTGGTGGCAGAGCAGGAAGGACTTGGGGAGGTATCTATCTGTATGGCTGAGTCCCTTGGGCATACACGTGCAGTTTGTTGAGTCTGAGGAATCTGTGACTGAGAGGTGGTGCCAGACTTGTGTTTGTGCTGACACTCAGGAGACCTGAATACGCACTTACTTACCTGACATGCTTACGTGCTGAATTTTGTTTTTTGTCATTGGATTGTCTGGTTTGAGTTTTTCTTTGTTATAAAATACTAGGTGCAGTGAAGAAACTTTCTACCCTGAAAAAAATGTTTTGAGTAGATTTGATCTCTTAGTATTGTTTCAGATGAGTTCATCTGCCCTACAATGAAGGAAGCCTGGTGCTAGGGAAGTTAGGAGAGTCCAAAGATTTTGAAAAGAGACCTGGGCAGTAAAGGAATTTGCATCCATACAGTGGTTCTAGAATCGGGAAGTCAGTGTTAAAGATGACACACATCTTGGCCACATAGAACAAGACAAGCAAAATTGTAACTTCTGGAATCAGATGGCCAGAAAACAGGTCAAAACTTTTAAAGTATAATCAGTTTACTGTTTCCTCCTCTCCTAAGTTTAAAAAGAATATTTTTAAAAAGTTATTTCTGGTGTTCAGCCATGAGAGCATAGCTTTGTAGCTTAAACAGAGTTGAGTACTTGAGGCTAGTGCTTTGGCAAACAAGGTAGATGCACATGAAAGGTAATGGGGTCTTGAAACATCTGGGAGGACATAGCACATGATGGTGAGTCTTAGGTTAGATAATCTCTTACACACATAATCTGAGATGATATAATCTCCAGTTTTACTCTTTTAAACAGATATAGAATAGTATAGTTGGTGGGGTTTTTTTTTTTCCCCCTGAGAATTAAATTTTGTTTTTTAAACTGGCAACAGGGGCTTTGGAATCAGAGCTGAGAGTGGAGATACCAACTCTACCATTTTCAAACTGGAGACTTGGATTCATGGTTTAATCTTTGAGCTTTTATCATTTTAAAATGTGGGGAACAATGCTTCCCTCAAAAGTTGTGAGAATATTAAAGAAAGCCTACTACCTAGTAGGCGTTTTTTAAATGTTAAATGTATTCAATGAAAGAGGAAGTAATTTAAATCTCAAATTTTTGAGCTGCAGTGCGCACAAAATAATGATGTGATTCTAGCTGACTTGGGAATTTCAGGAAGGGGCTCTATGTGTTTCTTCCCTTTTGCCCTTTGCTTGATGGGCTTTATCCATAAACATTTTGGAATCATAGTGTTTAGAATAACTAAACAGTGAATTGGAGGAATATTCAAGACCTCAAGCAATTAGTGCCCTTTCAAAACAGTGGTTGAGCTGAGTAGTGAGGGTCTAAATCCATTTTTATTATCATTATTTACTATATGTGATCATATTATAGGTATCATTAGCTCCCGTTTATTTTCTGGTTATGGTGGGCCAGCTGCCGTACTAAACACTTTATAAACATTTTCTCATTTAATCCCTATAATAACATGAGATCTAGTTGTTATAGTCTTCATTATACAGATGAGAAAATGAGGTATGCTGTTTTAAGGACTATGTCTAAACTTCCATAGTTGAGGAGACTTAAAAGCTAGGATAGTGCCTTCTCAAGTTAGCAAATGCTTTGGTACCCCCTCATTCAGATGATAGGTTAACTCTTTGAAATGTTAACACAACGTGGAGTTTATTGAGGGAGTGGTTGATATTTAGAATCTTTGAAATATTTTACTCTGATTAAGACTTGGGAAGGTCCAAGGAATTGATTGTGTATGTTCAGTGTCAGTTTTTCTGAAATAATTTTTCTGGTGTTTTGATTTTGACTTTGGTCTATCCAACAAAAGTAGAGAGTGCTATATAATGATTGAATGGGCATCTCTCAGCCTTGGCTACACAGAAGAATCACCTGGAAGCTTTAAAATGCAAATCCAAGGAAAACTGAAGCCCAGTCCCCATTCCCAGATATAATTTCTCCCCAGTTTTATTCAGATATAATTGACATAAAATGTTTGTATTAGTTTAAGGTGTACAGAATAATGATTTATGTATATATTGTGAGATGGTTACAACAGTAAGTTTGGTTAACACCCATCATCACCTCACATACTTAAAAATTTTTGTTTCTTGTAATGATAACTTTTTTTTTTAAAGATTGTATTTATTTGACAGAGAGATCACAAGTAGGCAGAGTGGTAGGCAGAGGGAGAGGGAGAAGCAGGCTCCCCGCTGAACAAGGAGCCCGACGTGGGACTCGATCCCAGGGCCCTCGGATCATGACCTGAGCCTAAGGCAGACGCCCAACTGACTGAGCCACCCAGGCACCCCTTGTAATGAGAACTTTTAAGGTTTACTCTCTTAGCAACTTTCAAATATGTAATACAGTATTGTTAACTATAGCCACCCTGCTGTACATTCCATCCCCAGAACTTTATCTTAAAACTGGAAGACGTTTGTACCTTTTGACCACCTTCATCCATTTTCCCCCATCCCCATCTTCCTGCCTCTGGCAACCACTGATCTGTTCTATTTCTAGGAGTTCGGTTTTGTTTTGTTTTTCTTTTTTTTAGATTCCTCCTATAAGTGAGATCATAAAGTATTTGTGTTTCTCTATCTGATTTCACTTAGCATAATGTTCTCGGTGTCCATCCATGTTGTCACATATGGCAAGATTTCCTTGTCTTTTTATGGCTGAATAATATTTTCTCAGATACTCTAATGTAAACTAAACATTGTCATAAGTATTCCAGAGGCTTTTAGAGGCTCAGCCCTGGGATGTCTCAGATCAGTCCCCCAAGAGCATTGGAGTCCCACTCCCAGGTCCTGACTTGCTTGGTAGTTTGACTCTTTGGACTTGAGCTGCCCCACAGCTCAGCCCCCACACTCCTACTCATCCTCTTACCCTGAGGTGTGTGGGGGAACAGCAGTCATCAGTGTGGATCTTGGAGGAAGGTCTGTTCAGAAGGTTATCAGCTATCCAGCATCAGTTCAGGGGATGTAACTTTGTCATTGTTTATTTAGGCTTTGGATGTATTGGTTCTCTGTATTGTTTGGTTTCCTATTCCAGTACTGTCCCAGAGGTATTTCCCATATTTGTAAAGATCAAACACAGGTAATTCAAGAAGCTATTCCAAAAGTTGACCGCATACATGTGCTGTTTTCTTCCAATGGAAGTAAGTTTTCCCGTCTTTTCTTCTCTCCTTCACATTGTCATGTGCTTCTCAGCCTAACTTCTCTCCTGCTCCTGCTACCCCACAACCTACTTTAATTTGCACAGTGACAGATGGTAGTAAATCCAGCTGTGGACAGTAGTTTAGGCAGCAGAGGAATTTTTTTTTAAGGCAGATAAGTAGTTTGCTATTTGCCAGAATGCCCGATTGGAACACAGAGTCTGTGGAAATATGGTGTTAGCAGGTTACCAGTTGGAGCACTAAATTACATTTTCACTAGCAAATATTTATCCAGAGTAATTTAAATCATTTTGTATTCCATTTACACATGAGGGGGCAGTATGGTACTGTAAAGCAAAGGCTCTGTTGAAATTATCTATTTTTATTGGTATATAATAGTTTTTAGGTGAGAACTTTTAGACTCTGGGATTATAACTGACATGGTTGTTAGCTGTTAAATGTGATACGCATATGTGATACCCTCACTCGTATACCCAGGTCACATGCCTGTTTTTATTTAAATGCATAAATAATCATGTCCTTGCGGCAGTGGGGTTTTCCCACAGTGCCTTTTATTGTGAGTTTTATATTTATATCTTGTTTAATGCTAGCTAGCTTTCTTCCTGTTTCCTGCTTTCCCTTGGGGACCATCAGCCCTCTTGGAGATGCAGTGTCTATTAGGTTAATGTGTCTAAATATTTTATTTTATGACTTCATTGAAGACTGAAGGGTCTGCAGTGTTGTTGCGGACAGGAAGCCTCTGAACCCAGGTCTTGGAAGGTCTGTTATAAATCACCTCTGCATGATATCTTCCCTTTACAGTACAGATCGCTTTTCTCAAAAGAAAAAAATTGCTAAGCAAAGAAGCAGCACATTTTAATTAATGTTATTATTGCTGATCTATGAGTGACACTGTAAGATAATCAAGGTGCTAATATTCTAGGTTTCATAAATGGAAGAGAAATTATTAAAAGAAGTTGGAAGGTATTAATTGATAAAATCTATAAAGCATTTTATGAAAAATGTACATGGGAATCTGAAAGGTAATTTCATAAGCATAAGCTATTTTTAAATGTGTAAAAAATATTTGCAGTCCTGTGTTTGTTTATGTAGTTCAAAAAAAATTGCGACCAGCATTTGGCATAAATATAACCCTGTATGAAATTTAATGGGATATTTACTTTGACGTTTTATCCTGGCTACTTTCTTTGTGGATGAATAGCTGTGGTATTGTCTACACCTGGTAAAGATAATTATACGTATTTAGTTTGGGAATGAATTTATTTTGAAATGTAATGATTGGATGTTGCTTTTACTTAATTTTAATGGGAAATTTTATTTGGAAATCTTCTGGTAAAAAAGTAAATGAAAGGTTTAGGACCTGTACCTGAAATTTGAAGGAATGGGTTTTTGGCTCCAGCGTGTTTTGGATGAACTCCAAATCAAATGTTGTTTCTTTCAACACACAGGTTTCTGTTCATGGGAAGCGATTAATGTTCTTTGTGCTTTGATGGCAGATTTTTAGGACCCTGCCTGATGCCACGTTCCCAGAGCCGGTCTCCCTGTCAACATCACCCCCAAATGCTCCACCAAGGCAATCGAAGAGACAAGGCCAGAGGACTAAGAGACCCGTGGCTGTATATAATCTTTGTCTTGAGCTGGAAGATGGTAAGATGTTAATTATATTTTTCTGCTTGACAGCATGTCCAGAGCATGGTATATCGTATGTCCCCAGGGAAGGCCATGGTTTTCCTTCCTTTGTGCTTTAATTCCTTTTCCCCTTAAGATGATAATTTTTGAGATTAACAAGGAGGGTAAAGCTTTCTTGTCAGAGAGAGAATGCAAGTTTCAGGTTTGTGTTTGTATTTGTTATGCATGCTTTTTTTATTTTTAAAAGACAGCTTAAATTTCTTTTTTGGGAGACTTGTGTGACCTCCTGTGAGGTTATATAACTGAGACAAATGGAAAGGGGAACTAAAATTAAAGCAGATCTTTTGAGAGGAGCTGATAGTTTAATGTTAAATGCATCTAGATTAGAGGCACAGTGTCTTTTCTGTTGCACTAGCTTCTGTATCTTACTTGGCCCATTTTTTGGACTTTCTTGTGATGCTGGCGTCTCCTCATCTAGCAGGGGTGGCAAAGTGACCTGCCTTCGGGGGCCAGGCTGAGTGAAGTAAGCTGCAGTGGGACTCCGGCAAATGGAAGTTCTCCTGTCTCATCCTGGTTGCCATGTTCCAGTTACTTGTTGTCATGCAGCCACATTGTGTCAGCATTGCCAGATTGCCTCGCTGTTTAAAGAGAGCTTGGAAATTTGAATTTTAAACACTGATCTCTACAAAACAAGATGGTGCCTTGTAGAAGTCACCGATTGCCAATTTGTAATCATGTGGTTATTGGTGTGGAGAGGAAAATGATCCTGGTCTCAGAACCTCCAATTTCAGTAGGCATGTCTGAAATGGGGGCTCTTTTGTTGTGGGACTTCACACCTGTTGAGGACATTTCCTGAACTTGAAATTCATCGTCATTCTTCTTCTTCTCATCCTTTTTTTTTGTTTCTTTCTTTCTTTTTTTTTTTTTTTAAAGATTTTATTTATTTATTTGACAGGGAGAGACATAGCGGGAGAGGGAACACAGGCAGGAGGAGAGGGGGAGGGAGAAGCAGGCTTCCCGCCGAGCAGGGAGCCTGATGCAGGGCTGGATCCCAGGACCCTGGGATCATGACCTGGGCTGAAGGCAGACGCTTAACCGATTGAGTCACCCAGGTGCCCCATATCTTTCATTTATTATCCTTTTAAGCTACCAAAGTTATGCTGGTTTGGAAGTATGAGGTGATTGTCAGAGGGAGAAAGGGAATGCAGACAGAAACAAACAAAAATACCGTCATCATAAGGAGCTATATAGTCAGATGTCCAGGTAGTTAATATCCAGAGATCCACGCGAGCAAGTGACAAGTGACTTGGGAGTCACTGCAGGAGGACTCGGAATGCTTCCTGTAATAGCATGAGGGGCGAAAGTGTGCTGGTATTCTTTTACATTGTTTAAGACATACATCATATGATACAACTATTAGTTTTACCATCAGATCCTTATTTTCCAGAGGAAGAGTATGAATCATTAAAATCAACCTATAATTTCAGAGCTTCCTTTTAGACATCAGTTTCAACTTCTGATCCCACCTAACTTTTTTGTTCTCTTTTTTTCCTCACCTTCACTCTCTCAACAGAGTTGCTAATAAGGAGTAAAACTGACTGGTTTGAATTGCACCTTTTCTTGTATCTCACTTGTCCTCTGGTGGAAGTGTTAATAAATCGTGAAAGAGGCTAATAGTGGGAAGTAGGAAGAGAAAAAGAAGTCAAGGAGATACAGAATAATATCTACATTGGCTCATGGGCCCTTGAGCAAAACTGAATTGGCTGTATTTCATAAAGGAAATGACCAAAGAGGGGCTATTTGTCTTAGAATCACATCTACTTTTTTTGTATTTTAGGGAATTAAATCATAATACCCAATTATGTGTACATGGTATACTGGTCTTTTGCTCATTGGGTTGCTAAGTGATTATTAATGGGTAAGAAGTTGCTGAAGTGGTGTTTGGCACATCTTTTATGGGAATGCTCACGATGGTATATAATCATAACTTTCCTAGTTTTTAGGTCATATAATAATTCTTAATTATTTGATTATAAGGGGAAAGGATTGTGAAATATTCAATTCCTTTAGTCTGTTTTTATGTTCATTATTTATATGATTTTTAGTCTACATTTTGTATTTTATAACTTTACATTAATCTTTCTTGATTGCAGCCTTGGAATTTGTCATTGGTGTTACAAGTTGTCAGAATCAGGAAAGTCCATGATTTTGTCGTAGAGTGATTTTATTTGATCTTAGAGGTCATAAGATAAAGCAGTTAAAAACTATTATTTATTCCCCCCCACCCCCCCATTATTTGTAGCTAAGCTTTAGTGAAACTCAGGTTTGTGAAAAAGAATTATTTCAGAGAGTATAGTAGGGTCTACATATTGCATTTTCCAAAAAGAGAGTGAGTGGGGGATAAATGAAGAGAAAAGCTTTTGAAAGGAAGCAAATAGGGGAAGGTTACTAAAGAACTGTGTTATTGAATATCACTTAACATATTGAAAACTCTGCCCCCTTCCAGAAAAAAAAAAATCTACTCTTGCCATTAAGACATAAATGCTTTTTATTTTTTTCAGTAGCGTGAGTTCTGTAATTGTCAACTCAAAGGTTTCAAAAAGTTTTTTTTTTTTTTTTTTTTGTATTATCAATGGTAGTAGCCACTTGCTATGTTTGTCTAGGTTTGGTTAAGGTATGCATTATAGCCAACTTTGGTGGATTATTTTTATCAATTTTGTAGCTTTTATGAGTCTGATAGAAAATTTAAATGCAAATATGCCCTCTCTCCATTTATGCACTGTGGTATAAATTAATCTTGACTTAATAAAACCCAGGGCAAATAGTTTTTGTTTAGATTTAGGTGGATTATCTGCCAAGATTCAAGGGACTAGACTGGATAACTGGAGATTTTCTTCAGTCCTATTATTTGGTCACAGATTTGGTATTTGAGTTAAGTGGTTTGTAGTATGTTATTTCTTCTTCTACATTGAGTAGGGTATGAAACTTTCTGATGTACCACACAGCCAACTCTGGAAAACCATCAGAACTGGCTTCAGTTTAACATCAGGCATATCAAAAAGCATTATTAGCAAAGAGTCAGCAAAGCAAGCCTGTTACATGAGCTGTTGTAGGATAGGCCTGGAAGCAGAGAATCCAAGCGGGCGTAAAATGAGAGCGAAACCCTCCGCTGTTAGACATGATTTTTATTATGATATGTTCAACCCCACCCCCATCCCAATTGAGAGATGACCAATTTAATTAAAGATGCCTAGTATCTTTACTTTGTTAAAGACTTTAATTGGCTTTGGCACATCTAGCCATACTGTATAGACAATGCTCGTTATTTTTTTTGTAATATATGATTAAATGATATTAAACTTACTATTTGCAAAAGACTTTAAAATTCCAGTTAGTTGCTTAAGGATCCTTGTTGATGATTAATATGAACTGAAATGGATATAGTTTCTGGCTAGATTTCTTTAAATAGAGCAGCTATTAAGTCTTTACTAAAATTCTTATCTTTATTTTGTAGAAGCCATATTGTTCATTTTCATATAGCATTTAATAATCTCGTGAACTTCAAAGTTGAGGAGATTTGGCTAAGTCTGTTGTGAAATAGCAAAATATGAGGTAGGCTGGAAAGTGCTAGAAGGAAAATTAAAAATCAGAGGTCTACCTTTATTCTCCAATTATCTTTCTGTGTTTTTATTTTCTTAGATTTAGTAATAAAGTAACTCCAAGTTTAGTATATAACATATGTTCCTTTTCTTCTGCCCCTCCACATTTATGTCCTTACTACCTCTTATATAGAGACTGTTGTCTTTTTTTTTTTGAGAGAGAGAGAGAGAGAAAGAAAGGGGGGAGGGGTAGAAGGGAGGGAGAGAATGACTCCCAGGCAGATTCCCTGCTTGAGTGCAGAGCCTGACTTCCGAGACTGTTGTCTTTGCTGTAATTCTCCCAGATACAAGGAAGGGTCGTGAGGTATATGAGATATATTCTTTGTTATTTTCATTCAAGGCAAAAGAAATATTTTAAAGGTTTGGGGAGTGGGAGAGAAGATGATTGTCATCTAAATTTTGACTAAGCTCTCTTTCTTTATGCTAGTTCTTATTTTAAACAGAACGAGTCATTCACAGGACAAGATTTTATTTGTATCTTCTTGGGTAGTTAGGTATGCTGTGCCCATCTTCTTTAGTACATGATATAGCAGTTTATTTGTTTAGGCAACTTAAAAAATATGATTTATGGAGAGTTGAAAACAGAATCATCTTGCAAGCCAGTTGGTAAGATTTAATATTATAGAGTAGGTCTTACTTGGGTATCGTTGGGTTGGCACTTTCACACTTGGATCCCGGATGTGCTAACTGCAGCACATTTTGTTGAACATGTGTTATTGTAGTCCTACAGTGTGACAAGGATGCAGAGCCTTATAAGCAAAAAGCGAAAATGTAACTGTTGAAAGGGAGATAGATAAACAGTGAAGCATGAACATTTCCCTTCTGTTCTAAGGAAGAACATACTGTGACATGGATCAGTCTCTAAAATTGGACAAAGAAGTCATATATAGATGTCCTTTTAGCCTAAATGATACCAAGTTAGATTTTTTTAAATGATTGCCTAACATTTAAATGTCCCCATCAATGAGAATAGTCCTGATGAGATAAATGAACCACCTTAGATATGTAAAAAAAAAAAATCTTATTGAATTATGAGGCATAAGCAAGAGAATAGAACTAAAAAAGTAGGCTACTATAAGGTCTTTTGAAATGTAGATTTTTAATCCTAAAATACGGAATGCTCCTGGCAGTTTGGAGTTTTTCTGCCTCTATCATTTATTAGTGATTTTTTTCATACTGGATACTAAAATCAGAATTCTACTGCATATCTATTTTTTTTTTAAGATTTTATTTATTTGAGAGAGAGAGAGTGTGCACGAGTGGAGGGGAGAGACAGAGAGAGTGGGAGAAGCAGGCTGCCCTGCTCAGCAGGGAGCCCAGTGAGGGGCTCGATCCCAGGACCGTGGGATCATGACCTGAGCTGAAGGCAGACACTTAACAAACTGAGCCACCCAGGTGCCCCTATACTGCATATCTATTGAAGAGCTTTTATAAACTCTGCATCATGTCACACAGGGTTTCTGTTTCAAGGAGCTGATGTTCTACTCTCCTTCTGTCACTACGTAGTGAAATAATGAAACAACATGGCAGTAAGTGGCCAGTGCTGGGCTATCAGCTGTGAGGACCCTCAGGAAGGGAACTCCAGGGCTGCAGGAGGAAGGGAAGGTTTCCTGGTTTCCTTGAGCTGAGCCATTTGGGAGTTGGATGGGGAATGATTTCAGGTGAGGGGACTAGCTTGAATGAAGGCATGGCAGCAACTCTGAGCAAGAACAAGGCACGGGGGTAAAGAGGAGGCTAGCTTGATCAGAAGGGGGCAGGGATGAGGGGTAGTGATGGGCGGACCTGATGAGATGCTGCCCACCCTGGCAAGGTCAGCCTGAGGAAGGAACAGGTGGTTAGAAGTCTGGGCTGAGGAATTCATATTCTGACTCTACTAGTAGGCAAATAGCTTACCCTCTCTAAGTCTGTTTTATTACCTACAAAATAGGAGTTATCATAATGTCTACTACTGAGGATGGTTGAGAAGGTTTTAGGTTGTTAATATACTTAATATAGTGTCTGGCATATAGTAAACACTCAAATACTAGCTTCTGCTGTTCAGTATTATTATTAAAACCAGAGAAAGGTGCCTTATATTTCGAATGATAAGAGAAGTTACTGTTTATCAGCAAGGGAGAAGAGTTGTAACATAGAAAATAATATTAAAGGAAATTTAATGGGACTTAATCTGTCTGTAGGAATCAGAAAGTCCGTGGCAAAGGCTGGTTAAGTAGTTTAGGCTCAGGTTGATGTGGTCTTGAACCCACACTAGGGCTAGAAGATAAATCTGGGAGAGATGTCAAGCACATTGAGGGGACTTCTTAACTGACTGGATGTGGAGAATGAAGGCAGATGATCGAAACAGGTCTTCAGCCATATTTTAGGGTCATAGATAAATGTATCATTGCATTTATGTCTTAGATTTTGCCTTGAGGGTCTTTTTGTTTTAATATCTAGACCACCTTTCCATCAAGAGGAAGGAAATACCTCATTTTGTTAGCATCTTCAATACATATTGCTGTATGTAACTGCTTTGGAAAATAGGTTTGGTAAAAATAGTGTAAAATGTATTGGTATAAATAGTGTATATGGAAAGTCCGTTTCCATATTGCCTATGAAAATTCAATATTAAGAAAATATTAAACTTTTCTGAATATTTTAAGAAAAAATATTAAATAATAGTGTTACGTCTTCTTAGAGAAAGAATAGTTTCATAACTGTGAACAATAGAGAGCTCATTTTTTTCCCCTCTACTTTACCTCACAGACTTGTATCTCCATTCACTCACAGGCTGGGAGGGTAAAGGATGGGAGGCAAGTGCTATACTAACAGACGCTCGTTTCAGTAGATGCCGAGGGTGGGTCGCGGACAGTCATGGCTGCTATGTTCTCTCTAATCTCGGTTCTAAAGAGAGCATCTTTAGAAATTGCCTTCATGAAAACATGCTTTTGTAAGTGAATTGCAACTGCTCTGTCCTCCCCAAAATGTAAGAAGAACCACCGTAAAACCATTGTTGATATGAATTTTCAGTGACATTCTACAGCTACTGACATTTTCTTGTAGACCTATCTGATCAGCTTGACACAGAATTATAACCAAGCTAAGAAACTGAGCACAAACAGATCTTTGGCTCAAGCTTGGCAATCTTCTCATGATTCTTATCGGTTTTTTTGGCATGACACTTCATGGATGGGCTCTAGATAATAACTTCCTGAGTGCCAGGCCTCTTGCCATCTCTCCAGAGGAATGTTATGATTCCCTGACATGGAATTACTATATTGTGAAGTTAAATCTAAGACCAGGCTTGAATCAGTGACAGTATATGTAGACAGATTATTTCTTAACTCACTTTTACAATGATGAGATCAATGGGTTGGAAAAGGCAGCCAGAAATTTCAGGGCTGTAATTGAGTTGTGGTGTGCCCATAAATCATGCGAGCTGCCTCCCCTGCATTGGCGTCTCCCCAGAAGCCTCCCAGAAGCTCAGCACCCCTAATGTTAGTGACAAAGCACACGGCAACTTCTTATATGACTTCCTATATAATCTTAACTATGCTTCTGTGTGGGATGAACATTTCCCCTTTTCTCTGGAGGGAAAAAGCTTATTTAATGCCTTCAAAAAAATACATAGCTGCTTCTGTGGTGAAAATAAGTTCATGGCAGGTAACTGGAATTTATAGAAGAGAGAAAAATTCTTTAAAGCTGTCTCCCCGTGGTGTGGGTTTTTTCTTCACTTCTAATAGCTTTTATTTTAATTTCTAGTTTTGAATTCAAGCAGCTGTCATTCTCTTTATAGCCCTTTTTGAAACTCCTACAGCGTAGGAGGTAGCCGGGCTGTCTAAGAAACATCTTTTCAAACCAGCCAAAGTATTGTTTATCCTGAATGAAATAGAATTTTTAAGGCTGTCAAGAGTGAGTGATTTGAAACGTTTTCTTTGATAGCCAGGAAGATGAGCAGAAATCTTGAAGGGGGGAAGGTATTAGCTCTATGTGGCCAATTCCAAGTAACTTCTATTACTCAGAAAACTCTTTTGGACCAAGATAAAAGTTACCACGAAGTAAGGGTGCTGTCTACAATTAATATAACAAAACAAACCTGTGACAGCTCAGTTTTACCTCCTGAATCCCTACCAGCTGTTGAGGAAAAAGGAAGAATGTGAGCTTGAGTCAACAGTGGAGAATATTCCTATAACTTGCCCTCTCTAGTTGCCTTTTGTGAACTCTGAGCAGCAGCTCTGCAGCTTGGTTTCCTCTGAGGGCTCATTCCGCTTCCCATGGCATTGCTGTGTACCCTCTGCGCAGTATCTGGAAGGAGTCCAATGTCACCCTTGGATGAAAAAAAATCTTCAAACCTATTAAAATGAATACTTGGGCTGGCATTTTGCATATACTAATATTTGCTCTCTAAAATCAGCAGCATGACTTTCTGAGCTTCAAATGCGATTATGGTCATGATTTTATTTTTCTCTTCAGGTCAGAAGAGAATAGTGCTTATTTAAGTCTTTGTTGATTAACTTAGTTATTTTTAAGGTGTATTCTTTTTCTTAAACGTTTTAATAGTTAATGCAAGAACAAGATACAGAATTTGGAGGGTGATAATGGTGAACAGTTACATATACCATATTGAATGCCAGACACTGTTTTTAGCAATGTCTGTTAGATAATAGATAATCCTCATAACCGTCCGAGAGCTGCTTGAATTCAGAGCTAGAAATCACATTTTATGGTTCAGGAAACTGAGGCCCAGGGGTCAGTAAGACACCTAAGTCTCACAGCTGGCTAGTGCAAAGCCAGGACTGAACCCAAGCAGTGCGATGCCACGGTCTGGCCCGTTTGCACCCGGCTGGCGAGCTGAACACAAGTGCTGTAGCCAGAGGTCCTCTTCCCCTGAGTCAACACACATGGCCTGTTGGCCTCAGACTCTTTTCAGAAGGGACTCAGTCCATTCCAAGCAGTATGTCAGTTTATTCTTTTTTAACTTTAGGAATGATTCTTAGTTTTTCTATTTAAAAAAAAGTACCTAGTTTTCTTGTACTGGATTCAGGGTAATGATCTTGATGTAGGAGATGAAAGAGCTAGAAAGAGCCAGAGATATGTATGGTTTTATCTGGGGCACAGTGCTCTGTGGCGGAAATGGGCTCTCCCCCCTGCCCCGGCAAAAAAAAAAAAAAAAAGGAAAGGGGGGATGGTGCCTGGGTGGCTCAGTTGGTTAAGTATCCATCTTTTGGTTTCAACTCAGGGTCGTGAGATCGGGCCCTGTGTCATGCTCTGTGCTGGGAGTGGAGCCTGCTTAAGATTCTCTCCTCCCCTCTGCCCCTCCCCCGCTGCTCGCCATATGAAAGTGCCATCTTTTGGTTCCAAAGTTATCTAATATTGGCAGTTTCAAAAAAAATTTCATTTATTAGGTCAAAAATACGAAAGCTATCAGAAATTTCATGTAGTTCAACCTATAGCTTCTTAAATCATTTCAGAGTTGAGATCCAAATTGGATTGCTAACCACTGTTGTTGGAAGGGTTATACCATTTGAAACTGCTGTTCGTGCGTGTGCTGTTTGTGTGAGGTTGAAGAGCCTTGGTTTGCCATGGTTTAACCTGTGGTTTCTCATTCATCCTTCCAGAATTCTTTATGTATTTATAAGCAAATATGAATATAGACTCTTACTTACCTATTTATGTACCCAACAGCCAGTTGTACCTAATTAAAAAAAAATTATAATATACTCATTGTTGCTTTTAATGTTGCTACAGAGAGCTCTCTTTACCAGTTTTTCACTGATGTATAGTATTCTATGCGTTCTGTTGTACGGATGTACTCCTAAGAGGGCCTTGTGTTCCAGAGCCCAACCCAAGTAGATAATGCAAGACCCTTACTAACCACACACAGGCTTTAGTCTTCCAGTGATAACAAAAAATGTTTCCACAGAGATAATATATGTGGTATGCTTTTGAGTGAATAAAGCAAGCTATAAACAGAATTTTCAGAATAATCTCACTTCTAAAGGAAAAACTATAAAGAAATGTGGAAGCATAGAAATAAATCTGGAAGAATATGAATCAGTTACGACCATGGTTATACTTTAAGGGGTGAGAGTCATGGTTTTCTTTAGTCATATCTGTGTTCCTTTTTCCTATATTACTTGTTACACACACGTATTACTTGTTATACACAGGTATTATTTGTTATATGCATATGTACATATTTTTATACACAATATTGTTATACACACATATACATATAAATACAAATGAATACACATATGCCACATAAATATATATGTATTTAAGTTACAAAACTTCGGCTTAACACTGATGCAAGCTGTGCTTGGTATTTGGCGTGCTGGATGTAAGTTTAAGATTCAAAGTGGAAAGAATGAAATAGATCCTAGCAAGAAGGGTTTGCAGCCCCTCTGGCATGAGTTGGCTTGGACAGACTTCACTGGTGCCACATTGAGAATGGATAGCTCTTGCTGGTTAGTGGTTTCCTGTTTGATTTAATATCTTTCACCTTCTACCTTGGCCACTCTCTGAGCCACACTGTCCAAGCATTTTGGGGATCACTATTACTGGAAAGACTTAGGTAGCAAAGAGTTTTATTGACTGGTAGAATTGTTTGTGGTCAAGTTTGGATTTAAAGTAATCTGGATTTAAATCCTTGTGCTCTTTCTGTCTTTTATGATCATGGTGAATTCTCCTCTAAGCCTCATGAGTTTGGGGCAATAAAATTTCACATGATTTTTTGCCAAGAACAAATGAGTTGATAGTTGTAGACCACCCAATATTTTGCAAATATCAAGAGTTTTAGCTTATTTTTTTGAGGGTCTGATGTATGAAGTAGAGGGTTTCAAATATATTTTCATATGAGATATACTTCAAAGAAAGTGTAATTCCGTCTTTTATTTTTGTCAAGCGTAATACCTAGGCATATTTGTTTCTCTTGTCTTTTTTTTTTTTTTTAAAGATTTTATTTATTTATTTGAGACAGAGAGCATGAGAGGGAGGAGGGTCAGAGGGAGAAGCAGACTCCCCGCCGAGCAAGGAGCCTGATGCGGGACTCGATCCCGGGACTCCAGGATCATGACCTGAGCTGAAGGCAGTCGCTCAACCAACTGAGCCACCCAGGCGCCCTGTTTCTCTTGTCTTAATCTGGTATTTGATGATAATTAACATTCCTCAGGGGAGAAGAATGGCAGGGGAGGAGAGGAGACAGGTAAATAGCTAGAAGTCTAGCAGCCCTCATTGTCTCAGCTGGATTGGAGTTTGTGTTCTGAGCAGTGATCTAAATTTCCTGAGCTGTCAAAGTGTCAGCCTTCCTCAGAAGTTTATGGAAGACAGTTTGATTCAGTATCTGATTACTTTTTAGTTCCTAAGGATAAGAGTATATCGTTGTTGTATTTTTTGTTTGTTTATGTAGGCAGAAATCTGAGTCTGTAAATAATACTTCAGGACTGTGATGACGGTGTAAAAATGCTCTCTGGCTTTATAGAGTAAAGCAATTTGCTTTGACTTCTATTGACATTGCAAGTGAACTGGTCTTACTCACTTTATAATTGAATTGCTACAGACTTCCATCGACCTTTGCAAGTAGTAGAGGTGGTTCCTGGACTTGTAACCTAATGCCTATTAGCTGCTGCTATAACGTTATAATGGGGTTTTATGTTTTATGTCATGTGATATTAACACAGCCCACTCCCTCATCAGCTTCTCCTAGCATACACGGTGGGCATATCCAGGCTGTGTAGTAGATTTTGGGGGCAAACATCATACTTAACTTTTGAAATCTTTGGGCAATAAAAAATAAAATTTGCTTAATAATTTTATGGCAACTTCATTACATCTTTCTATGCCCTTAGTATGACTCATTAATTCACAGTTCGGGAATTGCCTTTTTCCCTCCTATACAAGTGTTTTGGCAGATGCATATCTATATGTAGTTTTGTTTTGTTATGCTTTTGGGATTGGGAGTAGGAGGCTATTCTACTGAGATAACCTTCCCTAGACACGATTTCAGATAAAGAAATTGTATTACCCAAGTGAATTATTCTCATTTAGCCACTGACTGTCATTAATCTGCATGTTATTTAGCTTCATTAAGGTTCCCGTTATCATTTGTCTTGTTGGATGAGGGCAAAATGAAATCAGAGGAACTGGGACATCTTGCCCCCTACCCAGCATGACATTGCTTTAACTTGTAGCAGAACTGAGAATTGGGTAAGTGGGACTTTAGGAACCTTTCCTTCCACTTGGCAGTTATAACCTGTCTCAGTGCACCTCCCACTGCTGAGAAACACAGTTAGCTTTCTTTCCTTAATGGGCATTTGGCAGGGTTAATTTCTTAGGCCTCCACCCCCTTTTTCCCTAATGTAAGACTTAGGGAAGATTTTCTGATCAAAGAATCTAGACTGTTCTCTAACAGTAATCATTCACCACCTACTACTCTATGGACAGTTAAGACTTCCCTTTGAATGGTAGGGTTGGATTTGCTTTTTTAATGAAAGGGATCCAATTACATTAGGAATTTTAAAAGTTCAATTTTAAAGTCAAACTTTGAGTTTCCTAACCTATCTTGATTATTCTAATTAGTTTTAGAAAGGAACTCTGTGTGTGTGTGTGTGTGTGTATCTACTTTTCCAGTTAAGGAAAGCTAATGTGTAAGATAATATGATGTAATTCTTTTGGCCGAAGTTTTGAGGAGAGGATAAGAATAAATATGTGGCCTGAGAAATATATCGACTTTAATTTTTGTCTTGCTTTAGACTTTTTCTTTCAATAGATCTTGCCTGTTTAATGGCACTATTGATAGTGTTTCCTAAAGCGAATTATGTCAGGTCTTTGGCTGTTTTGGGTGCAGGAGACTGGCATATGGGAAGATGTGAAGGGAGTGCCAGGTTTTCTTTGGCTCGTTAGGTGTTAATTGGGTGCTGAATCTGATCATGACCCTTCCCAGCCATGCTGCTCACAGACTGCTCTGCTGTGCATCAGTCCTTCTGTTTGTATATCACAGCTTCCAGTTAGAGAAGGTCATAGAAATAAATCCGTGAAGTTCTGGCCCAGCCAGCCATCGGAGTAGATTGTGAAGAAACAAGCCTGTTCACTTTTCTTCAGCAACCAGAAAGTGAGCTACTTGGATGAAACCAATGTTAGGCAGACCACCTAGGCAAGACAGGCTCTTCTCTTCTCTGAGTGTGTGGCCTTTTCCCGTTTTCCTCAGTCTCATGGTAAATTTGGGTATCTGGCCACCCTCATGCCTGTAAGTCAGTAATTATGGGAATGCTAGTGCTAAGGACAAGAGCTGCAAAAACAAAACACTGGACGACACCATAATCCTGCCTTTAGAGCAGGTGCGAGTGGTAAGCTGTTCTGGGAGTCATGCTCCTTACTCAGATGTGGAGCTCGAGAATGTTTCACTGTCTGCAATAATTTCACCCCGTAATCTGAAAGCAAGTAGGAATTTTGATGTACATCCAAGACTTGGATAGAAAGTGTGAGGCCATGGACAACTGGAATGGCCTTGGATGTCCTTGTTAAAAGTAGAATTCTGCCCTAGATTAGATGGGTTATCTTTCTGATCCAGTATGACAATTCTAGGATGTCTCATTTCTCACAAGTCAAGTAGCAGAGTTTGAACCTGTATTAAACACATTTCGGGGAACAGCCCTGCCTAATGCATGCTACTATTCCCATGCACTGGATCCTTAATGAATTCTCTGATCTCTGTTCACCTTAAAATTCCATTGTTGGTCCCCTTCCTATCTTTATGGAAATCAGTGGAAAAATATTTTCTTCCTACTGTTTCATATATCTGAAGCTTCTCACCAGCTCCTGAACATATTTAGCTTTATTTATACAGGTCACTTCCATATTTGTTGTCTGTTTTTTGACATGGTAAAATACAGTGACTCAGACTTTGTTTTAGCAAAGTAGAAATGATGTCAGAAACTATAGGAAATGAATTTGGGAGTACTGTATTTGGTACAGGGCACTCCTTTTCAGTACATTAGGTCCTGGGTAACATTAGGAGGAAAGATGGCTATGGGTGGAAAGAGATTTTATTGATGTCATAATATCTGCCACATGGTGGAAACTAGGGCAGCATGAGTATTTCCTGCTTCGTTCAAAGGTTGTGTTTTGAACAGGCTTATATAAGTTAGCAAAACAAACAAATGAAACTCTCTTCCTACTGCAGCATTTCATAATTCCCCCCTTCCCCCCCACTTTCAGCCTCATCCTGTCAACTTCATCCCCAAAGCTGTTGTCTGTCCACTGCTGTGACAGATGTTGATTCTTGAGGGTATCCTTTCTCTCTTTCCCACCTGCTCAGCCCTTCTCAGCTTCGGTCATTAGGCCTAAATGTTTGGTGCCTGAGTCTTCCTTGGGTACAGCATCATTAGAGAAGACACACCAGTTGGGCAGAGAAGTCAAAATACTCCCAGCAAGACCATAGTGGTTATTATTGGGCAGCCCTATTTTTAAAGATGAAAAATACAGAATGATAGGAGAATGGATCCAGGCACAAGGGGAGGGTATAAACCACAGCAGTTTTGTTCACCCCCTGCTGCTGAAAGAGTCCACCTAATTTTGGTTGAAATCACCCTTCAAAAGTGTAATAGATCATGTTTAGTCTTGAGACCTATTTCTCTGTACCTAGGGTGAGTTTTTATTTGTCAATTCACATTTTCTCATGGAAAAAATGTGATTTTGGAGACTTTTTTCCCCCCAGAAAGTCTTAATGCCAATAAATATTAACAATAATAGTTAAGAATATTAACTTCTTACCTTATGGTACAGCTTGTTTATTAATTATAATATACAAGTAATTCCCCTTGAGTCATGCACTAAAATAAAAAAAATACATCAAATGTATTTCAGTAAATTCTAGTTTTATTGAGAGTTTACCGTAACTAAATTTAATTTGATCATTTAAACAGCCATGATGACTCTCATTTGACTATCAGTATTTTGGAAAATTGTCTATTTAAATATGGCATAAAAATGTTCTGAACCTTTTTTTGTTTTCCAATAAATATTTTAGAGCTATAAAGTTCTCTTTGGCTTTTTTTTTTTTTGCTGTGTTTCACAAATTTTGTTATGAAATGTTTTTATTATCATTGAATTCTAAATCTTTTAAAATTTCCATTATGATTTTCTTTTTAACCATATTTAGTTTACCAGCATATGAAAATTGTAAAATCTGTACTTTTGTTTATGAAGCTATAAATAGTTTGCAATTTTGATCTGAGGAGACAGTATGTATAATAGTCAATCTTTGGTATTTAAGACCTTAATCTTGCTTCAAAAATATTCTGTGTTTCTTTTTTTGTTAAAGTGTCATTGACACACGGTGTACAGCTTAATAATTCGACAGGTCTCTGCATTAGGCTCTGCTTACTACAAGTGGAGCTACCATCTGTCACCATACTATGTTATGACAATATCATTGACTATATTCTCCATGCTGTACCTTTCATCCCTATGATTTATTCATTCCATAACCAGAAGCCTGAACCCCCCACACCCCTTCACCCATTTTGCCCATCCTCTTACCCTATTTCCTTCTGGCAACCATCCGGTTTGTTCTCTGTATTTATGGGTCTGATTCTGCTTTGCTGCTGTTGTTCTGTGTGTTTTTAAAGAGTATGTATCCCATGTATTGCAGAATGTGTGTGTGAAATAGATCACTTTTGTATTGTTGACTACAGATATCTCTATTTTTTTTTTTTTTTGGCCTGCCTGATAGCATCTGAGAGGAGTGTGTTAAAATCTCCAATTACAATTGTTGATTTTTCTGTTTTTCCTTACAGTTCTACTTGTTGCTTGAGGCTGTATCATTAGGTGCTTATCTTCTTGTTATATCATCTTGTCCCTTTATCAATATAAAATGACTCTTTGTCTCTCACTTTATTGAGATCATTATCTTAATATTTACCTACTACATCTGTTATTTTTTTACTTTCAGCCTTTTTTTAAGCTTTTTTTTGTAGTCAACATATTGTAGGATTTAAAAAATACATTTGGAAAGTCACTGCCTTTTAACTGTTCAGTTTAATCCACTTATGTTATTGTATTTACCATTATGTTAGGACTTCTGTCATTTTATAATTTTTATTTAATAAACTTTGATATGTTTTTTCTTGCTTGCTTTTTCTTCAAAAAAGCAAATGTTCTTTTGTTTTCAATATTGTTTTTGTTCCTAAGGTGTTTGCTCTTATTTTGGGGTATATAATCTCATGTATCTCTTGATTTCTTAAACTTAATTATATGTGTTTCTCTCCCCACCCCTTATAATAAGACAAATAATTTAATGCACTCTCCTCTGCCTCTGGGCTCCCCTCCCCTACCATGTTGATATTTTCCAGAATTTTAGTTCTGGATCATTTTAATTATGTTTTTACCTTTTGTCCTAGAGTTTTTAGAAGGTAACAGTATACATTATCAAGTTTGTTGAACATCCGGTATTATTTCTTTTATTTAAACACTTAACTACTTCAGCTCAGGTCATGATCCCAGGGTCCTGGGATCGAGTCCCGCATCAGGCTCTCTGCTCCTTGGGAGCCTGCTTCTCCCTCTGCCTCTCTCTGTCTGTCTCTCATGAATAAATAAATAAAATCTTAAAAAAAAAATAAAAAATAAAAAAATAAACACTTAACTATTTTCTTTAAGAGTGTTCATCAGAAAAAAAAAAAAAAGAGTGTTCATCAGTGTAGTTCTTTGTGTGGCAAACCTTGTGTATTTTTATGTCTAATAATACATTTATTATGGTCTCACATTTGAATGGCAGTTTGGCATTTTGAATATATAATTCTTTGCTCAAAATTCTTTAATACTTTAAAAACATTACTTCATTGTGCATTCAGAGTTGCTGTTGAGAACTTTGATGTCAGTCTGGTTCTTTTTTCGTATGATCTGCTTTTTATATCAGGAAGCTTTTTGTTTTTTTCTTTGTATTTGATATTCTCAAATTCTGCAATAATGTATTTTATATGCAATCTTTTCTTTCTTTCTTATTATTTTTAAATTTTAATTTTAATTCCAGTTACCATACAGTGTTATTTTACTTTCAGGTGTACAATACAGTGATTCAATAATCCCGTAGGTCACCCAGTGCTCATCATAACAGGTGTGGTCCTTAATCCCCATCACCAATTTCATCCATCTCCCCACCCCTCCTCTCTGGTAAACATCAGTTTGTTCGCTATAGTTAAGAGTTTGTTTCTGGGTTTGTCTCCCCCCACCCTTTTTTTTAACCTTTGCTCATATGTTTTGTTTCTTAAATTCCACATATGAGTGAAATCATATGGTATTTGTCTTTCTCTGACTGTTTTTTTCACTTAGTATTATACTGTCTAGCTCCATCCATGTTGTTGCAAATGGCAAGATTTTATTCTTTTTATATTCTTTTTTTGTGGCTGAATAATATTCATATATATAGTCTATATATAGTCTATATATATTCCATATATATTATATATAGTCTATATATATTCCACATATATATAAATATATATATAAATAAATAAATATATATATATATAAAAAACCTCTTATCCATTCATCAGTTGATGGACACTTGGGCTGCTTCCATATCTTGGCTATTGTAAATAATGTTACTATAAACATGGAGGTGCATGTATCTCTTTGAATTAGTGTTTTTGTATTCTTTGGGTAAATAGTGTGATTACTGGATCATAGGGTAGTTCTATTTTTAATTTTTTGAGGAAACTCCGTACTGTTTTCCACAGTGGCTGCACCAGTTTGCATTCTCACCAACAGTGCAGGAGGGTTCCCCTTTCTCCACATCCTCACTAACACCTGTTGTTTTTTGTGTTGTTGATTTTAGCCATTCTGATAGGTGTGAGGTGATATCTCATTGTACTTTTGATTTGCATTTCCCTGATGATAAGTGATGATGAACATCTTTTTTTTTGTGTCTGTTGGACATCTGATTCTCTTCTTTGGAGAAATATCTGTTTCATGTTTTCCGCTCATTTTTAATTGGATTATTTGTTTTTGGGGTGTTGAATTTTATAAGTTCTTTATATATTTTGGATACTAACCCTTTATTGGATGTGTCATTTGCAAATATCTTCTCCCATTCCACAGGGTGCCTTTTAGTTTTGTTGTTTCCTTGACTGTGCAGAACGTTTTTATTTTGATGTAGTCCCAATAATTTATATTTGCTTTTGCTTTCCTTGCCTCAGGAGACATACTTAGAAAAAAGTTGCTTTGGCCAATGTCAAAAAAGTTACTGCCTGTGTTTTCTTTTAGGATTTTTATGTTTTCAGGTCTCATATTTAGGTCTTTAATCCATTTTGAATTTATTTTTGTGTATGGTATAAGAAAGTGGTCCAGTTTCTTTCTTTTGCATGTTGCTGTTTAATTTTTCCAGCACCATTTGTTGAAAAGACTATCTTTTGCCCTTTGGATAGTCTTTCCTGCTTTGTTGAAGATTAATTGACCATATAACTGGGTTTATTTCTGGGTTTTCTATATTATTCCATTGATCTGTGTGCCTATTTCTGTGCCAGTACCATACTTTTTGATTATTACAGCTTTGTAATATAACTTGGAGTCTGGAATTGTGATGCCTCCAGATTTGCTTTTCTTTTTCAAGACTGCTTTGTCTATTTGGGGTCTTTTGTGGTTCCATACAAATTTTAGGATTGTTTGTTCTAGATCTGTGAAAAATGCTGTTGGTATTTTGATAGGGATTGCATTGAATCTGTAGATTGGTTTGGATAAGTGTAGACATTTTAACAATACTTGTTCTTCCAATCCATGAGTATGAAATGTCTTTCCATTGTGCAATATTTCTTTTATTCCCCTGTTTGGCACTTGGAGTTCTTTGGATTGAGGTCTCTGAAGTTCCTTTAATTTTGAGGAATTAGTTGTTGTTTCTTTAAGTATCCCTTCCTCTCAATTTATTTCTTCTTTTGGGGCCTGGATGTTGGCAATTTCACTTTCATTCTGTATTACAAAGCTCTAAATATTTTTGTATTTGTTGAGTTTGCTATCTTAGTTTTCTTTGTGTTCTAGAAATTCTATAATTCTCTCATAAAGGAGGATTTTGTGTGTGTACTTATGGTTGTGATGAGTTGGAACCTCCTTCTCTCTTTTTCTCTTTTCTACTCCCTCTCTGGCTCTTGCCTCAACCTAAATGCTTTGGTTCACAACCAGGTCTTATTCCTGCTGATAAATCACATCCTGGGGATGGGAGGGGCAGGAATGTCACATCTAGTTTCCCAGGCAAGTGGGGAACTCAGTCATAGACTTTGGGCTTCCATTTAGTGTGGAGAGCCTCTCCCAACCCCCAGTTCCACATGGAGAGCCTGGTTCTAGCGCCTTGCCCCATGCCTGGTGGATTATAGGTACTTGGGACATCACAGGATTTAAATGTCTGTCTGGTTCTGCTGGTTTCCATAGGTCCTAGAGCCAGTAGTCCTTTGGTTTATGCTCCCACTGACCTCTGAAACTATGTTCCCCTTCTGTTTCACAGATAGGTTTAACAAAATGTGGAGTGCAGTTATAGCTTTTTATTTATTTTAAAAATATTATTTTATCATTTTGTTGGTGGTGGTGGTGACAGCGTATGTGGGAGGGAAGGGTGGGTTTCCACTTAAAATTTCATTGCCCTCTTGAGTGGAAATTTCCTGACCAGCCTTTATTGTAAGAGTGTTGCCGTGGTGTTATAAGTGCAGTTACTTTGTTCTCAGTAAGTGCTTCTTTGATCCTAGTGATGAACTGTTTGATATTTAGAAGTACCTACGATTTCCCCAACCTGACATGGGGTGTACGTGTGTGTCAGTGGAGATGTAGGTGTGGTCTGCGGTTGCCTTCCAATGAGCCCAGATGCACAACTGTGAGGCTCACTAGAAAATGAAGTTCAGATAGTACACTGGATCTTCTCTTTCTATGCTTTTTTCTTTCCTTTTTTTCTGTCCCACTTTCCTTTTCTTCCTTACTTCTAATACATAAAGCAGGATGTTTAAGAGAGAAAAACATGGAATATTCTTGTTGCTGTGGAGACAATTCATTTCTGAGGAATAACCTGAAACTTCTGTGGTTCTTTAATGGATGCACACATTTTAGGCTAACGTGGAAAACAGCAGGGAAGAGATTCAAAGGGAACTATCCCTGACTTCTTAACAGTTAGGAAGTATATTTGAGAGGAAGACAAGAAGGAATTGAATGAAATGGAAGGGGAAACTCAAAGCCTTGTTCCCTCCAACAATGCAGAAGCACTTCCACTTACATGAAATGACCAGAGATGAGTAGGGAGAATCATTTGTCATCATCAGAACAAGAAAGTTCAACTACTAGCGTAAAAGTCTATCCGTCTATTAGCCTGGTGATGGGTATTAAAGAGGGCACGTACTGCATGGAGCACTGGGTGTTATACGCAAACAATGAATCATGGAACACTACATCAAAAACTAATGATGTAATGTATGGTGATTAACATAACATAATAAAAAAAAAAAGAAAACAAATAAACGAGATGAACGTTCTCTGCATTGTTAGATATGGTACAGCTATCAAGTTCTTGTTTCCTCTTCTTGCTCTAGTTTTCTGCCAGTCTTTGAAGTTTCAGTCTATCATGAAAGTAAAACACTTCATGTCCTCAGGGTCATAAAAAAAAAAAATCAGACTAAATAGTGAAATGTAGTAGCCATCATGAAAGGCATGTCCTCTTGCATGCTTTTTTGCCCACTTTTTATGAAAACATATGCCTGTGAGGGAATCCTAAATATTTGCAAAATCACACTTCGTATTTATCGTCATGACGACAGCAACAGTCACCGCCAGCGCCACCACTGCCAATAATCTTGCTTTAAGGAGAAGCCTGCTCCTTGCATCTGAGGCTTCTCCAAGGTTCTCTTACATTTCTATATCGCTTCCTCTGTGTCCTCCATCCAGTGCCGTGACTTCAGTTCTACCTATGTGACACTCAACTCAAAACAGCTGTCCCCAACCTCTTTCCTGAGCTCAGGGGTTGTATAACCAGCTCTCCTCTGGGTATTTTCACCTGGATTTTTTATTGACACCTGTAGCCCAAGATGTCTACAACTGGTCTTATTATCTCTCACACCCAATTTGTTCTTGCTTTTTACTCCCTATTTCAGTTAATAATTCTACCATTCGCCTTGTTGCCTAAGCCAAGAACTTGAGGGTCATGTTAGGTTCCTCTTCCACCCTTCACCTTTATTCACAGAGTTCTAGTGACTGTGCTACTGAATATCTCTTGAATCCATTCTCTGGATCTTGTCACTTTAGTACTTCACCCCTGCAATAACTTCCCAGTGCCTATGGAACAAAATCAGGTGCCTTAATGTTTCATATATCGCCCCACTTCATATTCTTACTCTCTACCTTTGCCCTTATTCTCCAGCCAAATCCAACCATCCATGGCTCTGGAAACTGCCACATTCTCTGTTTCTATGCTTTCAACCATGATATTTGCTCTGTCAGGGGTTCTTCCCTTGCAAGTTTGGCAGTAATTTCTTCCTTTTCCTGTTGCCTGACTCCCATGTCTTTCTCCCTCCACCACTGGCAGGTTTGGAAATTTCTTTCTCTGGATCTCAAAGCTGCTTGATAAAATCATAGTATGGCTGACACCACCTTCTGCTGTGTTTGTCTTTACTGTCCTCAGCACTGTACTGTGAGCACCTTTGGGTTAGGGACTGATTCTTCACCTTTATAACTCAGCAGCCGTGATGTGCCTTGTACGTAAGTAGAGGCTTAGGAAACACTTGTTTTTTTTTTGTTTGTTTGTTTTTGTTTTTTAAAGATTTTATTTATTTATTTGACAGAGAGAGAGAGATAGCGAGAGCAGGAACACAAGCAGGGGGAGTGGGAGAGGGAGAAGCAGGCTTCCCGCGGAGCAGGGAGCCCGATGCGGGGCTCGATCCCAGGACCCTGGGACCATGACCTGAGCCGAAGGCAGACACTTAACGACTGAGCCACCCAGGGGCCCTAGGAAACACTTGTTGACTGAATAAAGAAGGTGAAAGATATTTCTGGCTTCAAAGGGGAGAAGATGATAATCGGAAGCCGTGTGCAGATTTTGTAACCATACTTTGAGGCTTATAGATTTTTTTTTTCTCCTCCTTCGTTCCTAGAGGCACTGGCTTTCCATATTCATAATATTTCATGTGGCAGTGAGTCCACAGTATTTCCTGAAGATTCCTGGTTTGCCTGGCCCTGCATTATGTCCTCTAAGGCTTACCGAGACTGAGGCCTGGTCTCCACCCTCAAAAAATGCATAATGGAAATGAGGAATTAAAACCAGGTCATGAAACCATTAGAGGATAGCGAATGCAAACTTGCTTGCTGCATCTCGTTGTGAGAAAGGAGAGAAGAGGCGGAACAGGTAGCTGGCAAGTGCTTTGTGGAGAAGGTGGGAATGAAGCTGGACGCTGTGAAGAACTCATTTTCTCTTCTAGGTGGTGGTAGTTCTGTTTCTAGTGAGTTTCTTCTCTGGGAGTCTCTTCATAATGAAAGTCCTTCAGCACTATTTCTGCTCACTTACCGGAACAGCCTTGTTACTCACAGGTGATTTGTCTGTCTGTGGGTGCCTGTTAAAGGGTAGCACCTACGGAAGAGGTTGTGTGACACTCAGAAGAAATGGAAGGTGAGAAACGATGAGAGTATCCGACTTTAATTCTCAAGTACAAATCAGTTTATAGGCTTTAAAATCTTTAGCCCAGAAATCATTTGAACATAGAGGTTTTTTTTTTTTGGAAAAAGTTTTATTATTTTCACACTAGTTAAAAAGTCCTGGTTTGATTTGGGGGAACTAAAGTTTCAGAAATGGTTATAAGTACTTAATGTTTATG
This sequence comes from Mirounga leonina, assembly GCF_011800145.1. Lineage (NCBI taxonomy): Eukaryota > Metazoa > Chordata > Mammalia > Carnivora > Phocidae > Mirounga > Mirounga leonina. The sequence goes on along the minus strand of NW_023270454.1, from coordinate 37,376,953 downwards.
TGCCTGAGATGTTCTCTGCCCGCTTTCTCGAATTCAGTGATGCTCAAGTAGATAAGCTCATTCTGGAACAGTGAAGGAGAAAGGAAATCTGTGCGCACAGAAAGTAGGGTGAGGTATCTCTTCATTTGATCAGTTTGTGGAGGTATCTCTTCATTTGATCAGTTTGTGTAAACATATTCCCTTCTACCAACATTCTTTTCACTCGAGGGTTCAGATCGCTACTGTTGGGCAGGACAGGAGAGAGAAATTCTCGTAATAGAATGCATTTAAGATGTTGAATGGCCGTTTGTGCTGTGTCGGTCTGCTGGGGAAAAGGATCTGAGGCATTGTGGATGAGCTAGTGTGTCTGGTTGCAAAAACATTTCAGGCATCTTTTGGAAGTAACATTAGACCCTTGCTTTCCACTTCCCCAAAGTTGCTTCTCATTGAAAGGCTTCTCCTTGTAGGAATGAGTCAGGGAATAACTGGTCCCAGACTCTCATTTGCTGCTTTTGCTATGTCATGCCCTGCCCTAGAGACAGGGCATGAGGCCCAGAAAGCAGAGGGCCAGGATCCAGCCTCGCGGCTGGGAAGCTGCCTCCGTCTGACTCACTGTTGAGGTGATCCTGCTCTGCCTCAGAGCTGAGCGTATTTTGCTACTTCTAGCCAAGCCCCGATTTGGCAGCTATTGTGTAGGTACCTGTTCAGGAGTTCCTGGGGAAGCTAGAGCTCCAGCCCCTCATTCTTGGGCATATTCACAGAACAGAACTGGATGGATTTGAACTATCCAGACACAGGAGGAGAAGTAGCCTTAGTTTCAAAGTGGACTGTAGCCCAGAATGAAAATAAATCAAAAGGAAATCATAGTGGCCTATCAGTGGGTTATGGTTTATTTGCCTGAAGTCTGACCCATGTATTTGGGGCTGAGTTACTCCAATTAGCTAAACATTTTGTGGTGAAGGGCTATGGAAAAAGTGACTTCACCAAAAGAGGAATCATACAGTATTCTAGACTGCACATTTGCAAATGGGCACCGAGCAAGCCTTTACAGGGACACTGAGACCAGGGAGAAGACCTGCCCACAGAGGTTGCATTCATCTCTTGTTGCAGTTTCTCTCTCACCTTCCCCGATGACAACACACTTAAGGAAAGAAAAAGCTCAGAAAACTCTCGTTTACCAGAATCTTCTGCCCACGATCATCCTGGTAGTTCCTCTTAACTACCCCCATAAAGAATTCCTTTTTCCAGCCATCACCACCATCTGTAATTCCTACTTCCTTGAATTCAACCTTTCTAGATCTCCATTTCTAAGATTCTCTCTCTTAGCCTGAGTTGTAAGCTGGGTCAGAGTTAAATAAGAATTATCTCATACAATCAATTTTCAAGGTTAGCATCTTGGGATCTAGCTTAATCAGAGCCCAGAATTTCTCTTGTGCTTCATTGTTAGTAGAATTGGAAATCCATTTGAGATGGTGTTCTGAGGGCAAGTTCCTTGCTATTCCTGGCATTCATGCATACTCTCTTTCTAGACCTGGGACTAATGGACTAAGGAAAAATGAAGGTTTAATCAGCCAGAAGCTGTTTGTGGCTGGGGTATGGTCCTCCAGGTTGTGTATCTTCTACTTCGTGGCAGTTTCTTGATCTACTATTGTGACCCATCATCTGTAAAATCAAGGTCAAACCAGTGCCTCTTGATAGAATATTGCTACCTCTGCAAAGCATCCTGGAGCAGTTGATATTTTGATGGGGACTGTGAATGTGGCCAGAGGGTCACAGCTCTGATGGGTGCTGTTCTGGTACATTATGGTAGGTGGGAGTACCAGGAAAATAAGGAGACCAGTTGAGGAAAACAGCTGCTCTTGTGAGCTCTCTTTTCCATCTTCTCCATTTTTTCACCCCAGTTCGTAATATGTACAAATGATACTAAACGTATTCCATAAAATGGTCCTCTGTGAATGATAAATCATGTAACCCATTTACAAAATGCTTTTTAGTTTTGGTTTAAAGTCCTCCCCGCAGTCACTGCAGGCGCCTGATTCTTCTATAATATCCTCCCTAATGTTCACAGGGAAATGGAAGTTTCTCTATGTCTGAGATTTTAATAAATTGGACTATTAAGTTGTAATCCAAGACCCCAGCTCAGAAGACAAGATCCCTTTAGAGTTGTTGACTTTATTACACACGAAGTGGGGACTGGCAATGTCTTAAAGAAACATTAGGTGACTAGAAAGGGAGAGGTTGGTCACGTTGGGGCTGGTGTACTGCTCTGAATTATTCTTGGGGTTATCACTGACTTATAACTGTGCACCTTAGAGATTAGGAAGTCATTGTGGCTGCCATTAAGGCTCTCATCTTCCATTGGATCTGATTTTGATTATTGTGTTTTCCTGTGGGGAAAATACCCCTCACTGTGTATTATCTATGCTTCAGTTTAAGTGTCTTTGGTTCAAAACAAAAACAAAAGCTTTAAAGAGAAGACACCCAAATAATCTCAGGGTGAATTATAAGTATAATTTTGGTTTTCATTTGATTTGAGTAATCAAATGATGCCACATAATTATTAGTGGAGTTGTTTTTTTCCTTTTTTTTTTTTTTTAAAGATTTTATTTATTTATTTGACAGGGACACAGCGAGAGAGGGAACACAGGCAGGGGGAGTGGGAGAGGGAGAAGCAGGCTCCCCGCTGAGCAGGGAGCCCAACATGGGGCTCGATCCCAGGACCCTGGGATCATGACCTGAGCTGAAGGCAGACGCTTAACGACTGAGCCACCCAGACGCCCCTGTTTCTTCCCTTTTGAGTATGTGTTTGGAAGTTCATGCTTTTTTTTCCTCCCTAGGTGACAGTGCTAACCTTCCTAAGGAGGACACCCCTACCGGGAATCTAGATTCACTGTCCTCTCCATCTCCCACGACTGCAGCTGTCCACAGGCCTCCTGGACCAGACAAAAACCACCTTCATGCTGATGGGGGCAGCTTTGGGGACTGGGCATCCCCTGTGTAAGTAGCGGTGCTTCTGTTTGGTGCTGAGGAAAAGAGGGCCATGACCTTCATTTTGAAGTTCACATGGCAAGTGGGTTCTAAAGTGTTAGGTCTAAGTACTTCTGTTCTCGAATCAGTGGGACTGCTTAAGGGAGGATGGCCCATAAGGAGGCCTTCCTTGAAAGCGTCTCTGTTCCCAGTGTGGAAAGGTGGATGGTGCTCTTTCATATCTATTTTGAGTTTAATTTGTGGCAGTTTTGGATTGCATGAAGGAAATTTGTTACTGTCCTACTCAGATACTCAGGATGTTTTCTCAGTAGTAAGGCAAACTTTTAGACATAGGAGAATGCGTGCATTGTGATCCATAGACTATTGAAACTATCTGTAGAATGATATTTTAGTTGTTTGAATTTTCAAGAGCTTTATGCTAGTGTTCTCTGCCTTCTCCATAACACCTTGCATACTTGACAATTGATGGATGAAATATCTGATTTTATCTTCTCAGTTGGGTTTAGTGACAGGCATGTGCAGATCAGCTCAGGTATGTCAGAACAAATAATACTAATACAAACAATATCATGGACCTGGTCCGACTACATGGTTTGTCTTTCTGCGCTGACCAAGCTGTGGAATAAATGCAGACTGGTGGTGGTTTGGGACATCGAAAGAACATCAAATTTCAAATAAATGGTTGGAGAACCAAAAAAAAAAAAAAAAACCCTACTATTAATTACATGCCATTACTTGATTAGTCAATCACATTACATCCAAAAAGACATTTATAATTCAGCCTGAGAGTATTTGGGCATCTTGTCTTCAAAGTTAAAAGAGAAAAATTTTTTTTTAAATCAAAGTTGCCTAAAATAAATCACAGATAATGATGTCATCCAACCCTAGCTGGGCATTCTTGGGACTTTAAATGGAATTGGAAAGTGTCCCTCACATTACTTGGCTTTTTATAGTTACTGCTGGATTCACATGAAATCATTATGAACTTAATTAAGTATTAAAAGAGGCTGGGAGAATTTTGGTATGCTAAAATTTGGGGGTGACCTAAAGACTGAAAATCTAACTGAAACTGCAAGTGAAACTCAAAGTATGGAAACATTCTCCAGATGAGATCTTTTTCCCCAAGATTGTAATATATGTATATTCATATGCCAGAGACTGTGTATTATAGACTTAAATTGCCTATTACTCAAACATGCTTGTCATTTTTATTATTCTTTTTCTAGATTAAAAATTCTCTTTTCACTTCAGTACTCCAAGCACCAGTGACAATGGTTACATAGGAACCAAGAATCTAATCCTGGGCCCTTGGGGGGTAGAATTTGCATGGGTGCATGTGGGCACATGTGTGTGCGTTAAAGCAAAAACCAGATTTCTAATTATTTCTTTCAGTAAGCGTGTATCATAGTGGAGAGCAGCTTGGTTAGTCCTACTTCTTCCAGAGTGGTTCTGTAGGAAAGTGACATTATGAGCCATGATATAGCCAATGCTCAATTCATAGCACGTTCATGCCTGAAACATGAAGGGCTTGATATTTTTGGTCATAAATCAAACGAGGAGTGAATTCCCCAGCTTCCTATTCATACAAATTTTAAAATGTCATGGAAAGCACTCCAACACAGAGAGGCCGAAAAGGGAGAAGAGAAAATAAGTAGTTGAAGCAAGTCTGGAAAGGAGATTTGTATTATAAGGTAGACTTTCTCCTACTTCAAGAATTTGGGTTTTTTTTCCCCTGTGCAATGGATAAAATGAATGGATATTTCTCTTAATTATAGGGAGTGTTTCTTTTGTATCTTTTGAAGGGTTTACTTGTAAGCATATTTCAGTTCAGATTTATCATGAAGTGAGGAAATGTGTCTCAAGCTTGAGCACTCAGCAAGATCCCCTGGAGGGCTTGTGAAGCCCCCACTGCTGGGCCCCACCCCAGAGTGACCCTGAGGCTCGAGGGGCAGGCTCCAGGTGTGCATTTCCAACAGAATGCCCCTCTCATCCCCCCCCCCCACACACATCCAGGCATGTGTGGATTGGAAACAGCTTCCCTGAGGAGTATTATAATTAGGATGAGTGATATCTCTTCTTGCTTTTTTTTTTTTTTTTTTTTAAACTCTTCTGGGATGGTGTGTTTGCTGTCTTGAAGTCCCCCTTAGTGGCTCCCCCATACTTTGATTCACTCTGCTTGAACTATTTCCCCCTTTCTTTGCTCAAGGCGATCTGACCTATCTTTAGGGTCTAATTTAGTTTCGACTTTCAGGAAGCTTTCTCTAGTGCTGTAGTCTATAGGAAGATTCTCAGTATCTTTCTGTCTATACCTGATGCTGGACATGGGGAAAATATTGCCTTCTAGTATTAGGTAATATTTACCTTTTAGTGTTAGTTGATATTTAAGCGGTGTATGTGTATCTGTATATTCATATCAAAGTCTCTATCTGCCTGTCTGCCTATTTGTGTATTTTAGTCCATTCAGGCTGTGAGAACAAAAGTACTTTGAGTGGCGTATAAATGACAAATTTATTTCCCACAGGTCCATTAGAGAACAGAGGTCCTTAGACCTAACACTTTAGAACCCACTCACCATGTGAACTTCAAAACTTCTGGAGGTTAAATTTCCAAGATTAGGGTGTCCTCATGCCAGGTTCTGGTGAGAGCCTGCTTCTGATTTGCGGAGTGCTGGCTTTGTGACTCTTATAAGGACACCTAATTCCATTCATGAGGATTCTACTCTCATGACATCACTGAATCCTAATTACTTTCCAAAGGCCCCACTTCCTAATAGGACACGGGGGGGGGGGGGTGGTGCGTAGGGTTTCAACATAAAAATTTTGAAGGGACATAAACATTCAGTCCATAACACTGTCTTTCCCTCACTCCAAGATAGAGTATAAAATTATTGATGATAGAAATTGAGTTTTATAACTCTTTGAACTTTTTAGTGATCTTAACATAGTTCTTAAAATGGGAAATAAAATACTATGTATTTATAAAAATGCCTTCCTCTTAGAAATCTCATTTCTTTCTATATATCATTGAATGTCTGTTAAGCAACTGTGCTTTGTTTCTGGTCCGTCTTCCTTATAAAGATTAATGAGTCTTCCTCCAGGAATTTCACAGAATTAATCTTACCATTTTCTCTTTATGGCATTTTTCTGTTTCCTTAGCATTTGTAAATGTGGTTTTCATTGTGTGGTGTTTTTGTTTCTTCTTTTTTTAATCCATGACCTCTGCACACAAGCTGTACAGTATTGAATATAGTAGGCTCTGTGTAAATACTGATTAAGATTCCTTTTAATGAAACCAAAATTGCTGTGGGGTCATTAAAACTTTACCTAGGGCTTTAAAAAAGGAGGCAGTACCTGGGCTGCCTGGTTTTAAACCAGGGTAGTGATTCTTCATTCCAAAACTTAAACTTGCCTTATCTTGTGTCCTGAAACACGGACAAATGTATGTGGATCACATAGGACCCCAGTAAGTCTGCTGTACAGAAATGCCATGACCCTAGCCACGGGAAAGCAAATTTGCAGAGGAAAACCTACAGCAGCCAAGATTCAGATGGAGGCAATGTGTAAACACAGCTGTAGCCTCTGACAGGTAGAAAACAATACAGCCGAATTGGATTTCTTGGGTTTCTGCTGATGTTTATGACTTGTGGGGATTATTCATTGCAGTCAATCAATCTGGAGCTATTACTTACCTGTACACTCAGGAAGGTGACGGGTGACTTCATTGCCAGTGAAGAATTGCTAGCTCAGTCTCCTTGGAGGACATTACATCATAGGTCAAGGTATTTCAGATGTTTCGAAGTCTTTTTTTTTTTTTTTTCTTCAATAAAGTGGCTTTCTCTAAACAGATTGTCTTCAGTTGTAAATGATAGAGCAGGTTCTTGACAAGTAATCCTTTTAGGTTCTCTGCCACAAAAGAAAATCTCTTTTAAGAAATACCAGCCATTGCTATCTGCTTCCTTCATAGATTGCAAATGAAAAGGGCCGCCCCCTTTCCTGCCAGCACATCCCCACCTCCAAGGTGGCAGCATCATAGAATATCTCTGTGTGGTTGGGAATGTTGGTATCCCAAGGTACAACTCACGCTGTGCTCTGGCGGGCCAGAAGGGCAGTAGATCCTTCTGCCCCATCTGATGAGAAGCTCGGTTTAGTTTATCCTGAATAGTAAGTCCTGACCCATCTTTCCCGGTTGCTGCCCAGAGCTGCTTTTGGACAGCAGCTTCATGCCTACCCAGACTTGATGCTAGTTGCTTGCAATCATTAGGCAGTAGACTCCCACTCTCATTTACAGCCTTGTGCTGCATGTCATCCCTAGACGCTGTGTGCGCTCACTGGTAACCATTTGTATGCTTGTCAGTGAAATAACTTGCTTCCTTTAAATTGTGCAAACAGTTCAAGGTTGCCCATAGACAACTACTTGGTATTTTAAATCACTTGGCTGTTGGTTCCATGATTGCTTTTTAGGAAAAGTTGATGAACACATTTTGCTGGGAGCCCTTTAAGTTTGATTTGTGGCTTAGTGTACAACACACACCATGAGTGATTTGTCTGAGGTTCAGAAAATTAATCATCTTAAACAGGTTTTTAACAAATTTCTGTGAAATTTGGCACACACCTAGAAATTAGAAGATAGCAGCCATAGGGAAGCCTTGTCTTCACCTCCCCCCTTCATCTCATTTTCTGCCCTTTTTGTGTCTTCTCCAGCCCTTCAGGGAGGCTTCCTCTCGAGTTTACTGCTCCCAACCCTTCTTGGCCAGGGGTAGTCAGTTCACCCTAGAAATTGGTATCTTATATTTTCCCCCTCTCTTGTTATGATTACTGTTTAAAAAGAAAATAGGGAATTTATCTCTTAAAAGTTCTCCCCACATCTGCTTTTTTTTTTTTTTCTAACTTGACTCAAATGAACACATAATGCTTTTGTAGCAAAGGGAGGAAAGCTACGTAAATTTGAAAAGAGATCAGGAAGCAATGAATTGTCCATCATAGGAATTTTCAGCATCTTTAGTAGTTAGGGGGGAGATTGTATCCTAATAAGTGTAGCACATTTCTCTGCTTATCTGTAGGCTGGCTTTGGTTACAGACTGTGGTGGGTTCCATGGATTGAGGTCTCTAGTTGAGCTAGTACCTTCATATGGAAGGATGTCCTTTCTGGTGCTGGCTACTGTGAAGAGTGAGTTGGAAGCCAGTCCCTGCCACCCACCCACCCCCCCTGCCCCACCTAAGTGAGCAGCAAAGTCCCTGGGTGGATTCAGAAAGATTGAAGTCTCAGATAGCTCAAGTGAAGGAAGAATAGGGCCTGTGAGCAGGAGGAGTGTGTTCCCTGGCTGTGAGCCCAAAGCAGCCTTTTAAATTATGCTCAGAGGATGGCTCCTTTCTGGACTTTGTTTTGGGGCATCGGGGACTTACAGGGAATAGAAGCTTCTCTTCATCAGTGGCTGGTGGTTAGAGGCTGAAGAGAAGGCTTGATTAGATACTTATCCTCTTGCATTTCTCAGAACAATGGGGCGTTAATTATCGGGGGCCACTAGACATTGTTTTAGCCACTTTATAAATGATATTTCATCTTAGTCCTTACATGAACCCAGCGGGGTAGATATATCTTCATTTTTAAAGATTGGGAAATCAAAACACAGAGGGGAGGAAAATTGCCCCAAGCCTCAAGACTCATAAGGGACAGAGGTGGAGTTTGTCCCTGATCTGTCTGTCCAGTGATCATGGTGTCCTTAGACTTACTGTATTGTAGGGATTGAAATTATCTAGGTGCATATGAGAGCATTGTTTGAAGTGCAGGTTTCCCTCGAATCTGAAACCCAGTGAGATCACAGTGGCTGTCAGCCGCTCATTGCCCTTGTTTTGAAGAGGGAGCTCTGCCCCCACATTAGGTCCTGTGGCTTTGGTTTATAATTATCTGTGGGGGATAAACACTTGAATCTGGTTGCTGCATATTCATCATCCAACACCTTTGGCTGAGATTTGGGGAGGAGGGCATCCTCCCCAACAACAGAGCTGAGAGGCTTAGAAATTTGAAAATTTACAATAGAGCAGCATCCATAATTTTTTTTCTGAGTAACGTGGTATCTGGTCGTCTCTCTTTAGCTTCAGTAGAGCACTTGAAGCTAATCTCAGAGCCCGCATACTTGGCCATCGACCACAAATGTCTACTCTCACTCCTTTCTTTTGGGTACAGTTTTGGTCCTGGCTGTTTCCTTGACTCTTCTCTCCAGCTCCATGGGAATGATCCTCACCACCTTCCATACACGACCCGTGTGTCTTGCTAGGGCATTTTTGGTATTTGTACTGTGTACTTGGATTCGAGTGGCCCTGTTCACGTCTTCCCTTGTGCTGTAACTACAGGTTCTGAAATTCGAAGGTTTTATTTTCTGTGCAGAATGTTAATTGTTCATGTAGCTTCAAAGCCCCATAATGAAAAGTGGACTTCCTAAAACTAAGACACACGTCGGAATTTTGTCGTAGCTTTTCTCCCGTTTAACTCAAAGAACAAATTACGTCTTCTCATTATTACTATGTTTCATTGTTCTTTGTTGTTTTAATTTATCATTTGCTCTGCATGGATTGGTTGGCGGCATCTTCATATCAAAACGAAGGCAAGGACCTCCTGAGTTCTCTGTAAAGTGGAAGATCGTTGAGATTGGTAAAGCATTGATTGGAGAGTCACACAGGCTTGGCTTTGTATCCACCTTCTGCTTCTGAAAACCTTGGAGGCCTTCTATAAATGATTTAAACAAACCAGGGCTTAGCACAGTTGTCTGTAAAAGGGGAATCACAACTGCCCCTCTGGATTGTAAGGTTTCAAGGTATCACATCTAATAAAACCCAATCACGGTTCTCCTGGGAGCACCAGATGCCACCTGTCTGGATTGCTTCCATCTGAGAACCTAATTTGATATTCTTAGTTTAGGTTGGCCCGACTTCCTGGTTCATGAGTTCCAGAATCTCCTTACTAAATCACTCAGGGAAATAACCTCTCTGGTCCTGGGGAAGCCTAAGAGGTTGGTCCAGGAGGACTCCGCTTGGGGTTCCTCTCCTTGCCTCTCTGTGTAGGAACCCCCTTTGTAGAACCCTCTGAGAATAGGGTCTTTGGATATTGCGTGACCAAGGCATGCCATGCCCACTGGGACCAGGCCACTCTGTGAATTATTCTGAGCGGTATGGCTAGCTTACTATTAGAATAGGTAACTCATAAAACCAGCTTGGTAAGTAACTGGAGGGTATTTCTTAGAGTACTGCTGTACCCCTTTTGAGCTGCGCTTGGGAGGCCCTGTGTTACATGTGCGGGCCTCACACCAGGTCGCACCTGTTTTCCACATAAGAATTGAGCTGCTAGAAACATTTTTGTCAGTTATCCCGCAAGACCTCAATGCTGAGGCCTCTAATGCCCCATCATTTTCTGAAATGAAGCTTCAGTTCCTTTTCTGTTCAGCCAGCAGGCCAAAGTTCAACCCTCTTACCTGATTCCAGTAATCATCTGGAAGGAAGGAAAATGGGATTCAGGGAACACTCTTTGAGTGAAAGATGGGTCAGAGCTGTAATTCTGAGACAGTTCTTTTATAGCAAAACCCAAGAAAATGACCACCTGTGGAGTGAACTTTGTAATCTCTAGGATGACTAGGTGGTGGCGTCCTTTCTCCTTAAGGAGGGAAACCGCCAGGAGCCTTAGCACCTCACAGCGGGAGGGGAGGACTGCGTGTTCACTGTGGCCGGGTCCAACTTGAAAAGACTTTGTCTTAGGTGTGCTCGAATGAATTCCTGTGGGGCTCTTTCCCCTGTCCCGGCCCACACCCCTCCTGCAAAAGACTTTTTTCTCAAGGACGATCGAGTTACTGCTTCTGTGTGCTAGCTTGATATATTGTTGTCTCTCTCGTGCATGGGAGGTGCTCGTGAGCAGCTGGTGAGGAGCGCTTCTGCTGCAGGCAGGCCCTGGGCATTGGTAGATGGGCTTCTGGCACATAGTGGGGGGCCCATGCCACAAAGCTAGTGTAGACAGGGGGTGGGGGGGCAGGGGCCTTGCAGGCCCACGGGAGTTTGCAACATCATTGTCATCTCCCCCCAACTCTCCACTCCGAAATGGATTCTCATCTGGTCCATCTAATGCCGGGGTCAGCACGCTGTGGCCCACCTCTGCCTGTTTTTATACATAAAGTTTTATTGACACACAGCCACCCAGTCACTGACGTTGCGTCTGTGATTGCTCTGGCGTAGCCATGACGGCAGAGGGGAGGAGCTGGGAGACCAGCTGTATGGCTGCAAACACTAATGTGTTTACTGTCTGGTCCTTTCCAGACAAAGTTTGCTGACCTCAATCTCCTCTATAAATAAAACAAATCTTTTTGGAAAAAACACCTTTCTTAAAACCCCATTTCAACAAGTGAGGTTAATGGCCTTAAGATGGGCAGTGTAGGTGATTTTTAAACGTAACCCTTACGAATCTTTTCTTGTCATTGAACCAAGCAAAAGGTTTCCTTGTGGCTTTGGATGTCTTCAAGGGGTGTGATCCTACTTTCAAAAGGTCTTTAGTGTTTGAATGAATAAAGAGTTTATATGGGGCTGTTTTTTTTTTTTTAAAACCTATTGTTTAAAATTTTTATTTGAAATAGTTGTAGATTTACAGAAAAGCTACAAAGACACTGCAGGGGATTCCTCTAGACCCTTCATCCAGCTTCCCCTGCTGTCAGCATCTTACCAAGAATCATGGCAGTTTTATTAAAAATAAGAAATTCACATTGGTTACATGACTGTTAACTAGAGACTTGATTTGGATTTCACTAGTTCTTCCATTCCTGCCTTTTTCTTCCAGGATCCATTCCAGGATACCATATGGCATTTACGGCATCCAGCGACTTTTTTTCCCCTTTTTTTAATGGTGACATCCACTTAATATCTCCAGTTCTTCCTCTTTGAAATAGTTTATATGTTGTCTTTGGGTAAAGAAAATTATTTGTTTGTGATGACATAACCCTGGAAAGCAGAAGTGACCTCTGACTCCAAAGTACCTAATACTCATAATAGGGGCTTCATTTATCGAGGGTTCGGTGAGAGCCCGTCACTCTGGGGGTGCCTCACACCTGGCACCCCACTGAAGCTGTACAGCCACTTGGCCTGTTAATGATTCCTTTCATTTTCGTTAAGGAAACTGAGGCCAGGGAGCTTGATACTTACCCAAATTTCAGTTGTGGATGGCCCTCAGCCAACGCTAACAATGTCATGGGGCACCAGCCTCCAGCGGGCACTCTGAGGTCATTCTCCTTCTCCTTACCACAGCCTCTAGCTAGTGAGAAGTGTCCTCTGTGCTTCCAAAAACAAAAGGAAAAAGCATAGGGAGATTAGCCAGAGCTGGCTTGGGAACCCAGGTCACTCTTCGGAATGGTGGCACTTCCCGCACTTGTAATTTGTGTGATTACAGTCCTTCAGTAGCCACCCCCTCTTGCCTTTAGCACACAGTCCTGCCCCCTCAGTGGGTCTGACTCCCGCCCTCCTCCATTCCTCTCCTTGAATTCTGTTCCAGCCACTCAGAAGGACCTGAGGCTGTGAGCTCTGTGCAGTCTGGTCAAACAGGCTGTAGCACCCACATGACCTTGAGCAGATCCCTGTCAGCTTTCTGAGATGCTCTTCTCGCAGGTTCTGTGAAATGGGAGCACGGCTGCCACTAAGTGCATCGGCGTGTACGTGTCCGGCCCAGTGCTGGAGCGAGCGGCTGGGCCTCGTGGGAGCTAGGGTGTGGAGGGGTGACGATGATGTTGGCCCTGGCTGCATCAGCTCAGGGCAGACACCGCCTCATCCAGAAAGCCTTCCCAGGGTCCGCGTGATCGCTGGATGCTTCCTCCTCTGTTCTCCCCAAGGACCCTGGGCAACTCTCTACGTGGCAGTCATCACACTGTGTTATGATTATCAGCTTGTCATTCTCTACTCACTTGACTGGGCACTCATGGAGAGCAGGTGTCCTAGTCCCCCGGGTGTCCCCAGGGCCTAGCATGGGGCCTGACAGGTAGTTCTCGGGCCGTAAATGATGAGTGAACTAGGTCCACGTCCAAGTCTCCTAATGGGCAGTGAAGGCCTCCTCGCCCAGCCCTGGACGAGGGCGACTGTCTTGTCACAGGCGTTTGCCCACCGCTGCTGCTGTCCCCTCAGTATGCTCATTTGGAACCGACAGTGTGCTGACGGTGGGATTCTCCCTCTCTGGCACTTAAGCGATAACTGTGGCATTTATTTGAACAGAGATTTCCCATAATATACAGATCTACAATATTTCCTTCTGTCTTTATTAACATTTTCAAACACTTTTGCCCAGGACAGTCGTTCTAGACTTCGGCTGTACGTTTCCGAGGCTGGAATGAAAGATCATTTCACTAATGTGTTAGCTTCTGCTCGGAGACCTTGCAAATGAGGTTTTAAAACCTTTCATTCCAACGCAAACTTCTGATGCGATTCTGACATCATATAATCAGAGTCAAATATCTTGGTTGGGGGGGCGATTTAATCACTTCATATAAGCCATCATTTCTTTCCTTGATATGTATTCTCCCTGTTCTGTGTCCTTTGAATATTTTAAATTATGCTCATTGCTCAAAGAGCCCAGAATCGGGCACTTGTTTTGCCAAGCACTGCCCAAAGCCTGATCCGTCTGTGTTGTGCAAGAAATGTTCACTAGATGCAGTAGTTCTCCCGTGACTGGTGCAGCTGTTGTCAAATTTTAACAGTTACGGCCCTAACTCCCCTCCCCCATTGCTGAAATGCTTGTGCTCTTCTGCTGCCAAGAAAGTTTTTAATATGCATGGAGCGTAGAGTCTGGTATTGGAAGAGATCGGGTCACAGTTTGAATCAGAAGCAGCATATATTGCTGATATGTTACATTTTATAAATATAAACTGTAAAGTATATACATACACAGCTACTGTCATAATTTTATGTATCTGAGGGTTTATTCCTGCTCACCACGAAATCTACAGGGTCTTTCCCTGAAATACAGACTCCAGAGCAAGAGTGTGCATTTATTATTATTATTATTACTTTTATAGAGGTCTCTCAGCACTTCCAAAAATGCACATTCTACTCCCCGCTTATATGTTCCCAACCCGCGCCCCCCCCCCCCCCCCCCCCGCCCCCCACCAGAGCACAGGAGACGTCTCTGTTGCCTTAGGAATAGCCAGATAGGCTTTCAGTGTAAGTATTTTCAAGAATGAGTTTCTGAGGGGCGCCTGGGTGGCTCAGTTGGTTAAGCGACTGCCTTCGGCTCAGGTCATGATCCTGGAGTCCTGGGATCGAGTCCCGAATCGGGCTCCCTGCTCGGCGGGGAGCCTGCTTCTCCCTCTGACCCTCCCCCTCTCATGCTCTCTGTCTCTCATTCTCTGTCTCGCACAAAAAAAAAAAAAAAAAAAAATCTAAAAAAAAAAACAAAAAAAGAATGAGCTTCTGAGTTAGCAGTATGAAATCTTTATGTGTTTTTCTGCAACCCTCTTGTTGCCATTTGAGAAGGAAATGTCTCTCCTCAAAGAAGGTGGCGGATACTGGCTCTTCTGCGCTCAAAATGGAGACGGGTCCATTCAGAAGAAGGCTCTTTCAGTTTAGTGTGTGAAATTGGGAAGCTAGCAAACAAACAGTTATTAGTACTTCCCTTTAACTTATTTCTGTTTTGGTAAATGTGGTTTCTGAGCTTTTCAGGAAGAGTCGACTTCTGCCTCCATTTTTGCAGACCACAAGCTGGCTTTCAGGAAATATGTGGCGCTTAGGTACTTTGTTGTAATTGGTTGCAGCTCATCATTAAATAAAATGGGTGGTTTGTGATCATGCCAGTCCTACTCATCAAAAATTTGTAAAGGGGCAGTAGGAAGAAGGATATAAATGTTTTCTGATGCTTAAATTTGGGAAGTGGTAGGAGTGAACACTGAAAATATTTCATTATGTTTTAGCAGGTAATAAGCTTTTTATTCTTAGATTACCCATCATTTTTGGTTTTTAACCCAAAGACTTTTTTTTTTTAACCAGGATTCTCCTCTGAACCACAGCCAAAAATAAAGGGGGGGGGGAAAGAAAAGGCCTGAATATTTTCTCCCATTTTCCCAAAGATGTGAATGTTAAGAACTTAGAAGTCTGAAATCTTATTCTGCTTATAAGCCACCACATTTGTCTGTTGTGGTTTCATGGATACTGGTAGAAGATGCAGGACTCCTGGTCAAAAGACTACTGATCATAGCAGGAGTAGTAGTCAGAGGATCAGATCCCTGACTCCTAGTTCCTACAGGCTAGTGCCCCATGGGCCGGCTGATACCTGCATGCGGAGTGTTAAAAGAGAGGAACCCAGAGCTTAGGAAACCCAGATCTTCTATGATGAGCAGTAAAGCCTGCTTTTTTCTCCACGGGGAGACCCAGTCTCTATCTCCCCAGGCTGTTTGCTCTACAGACATCCTTGGAAAGATAGTCTAGGAGAAAGGCAGCCAATGCCTCTGCTCAGTAGGAGTGCAGAACATGAGAAGCACATCAAGAATTGTTTCTCACCACATGGGTAGCTGGAACCATTCTAGATGTATAGGAGAGATGTTAATTTTATGTACCTGGATGCCTTAGGGCTTAATTCTCTCTGAGGGCTCAGGCTGAGAAAAACTGAGAGACCTTTGCTGGGGTCTGCCATTTCCAAAATGCCCAGTGTGTTAAATCAGAGATGAGAAAGAGAATCTCAGAAACGATATTTTCCTCTGCTGCTTTTTGGGAAAATATAAATAGTGTATCTAGAGCATTAAATACAGTTGACCCTCGAACACTCAGGTTTGAACTGCACAGGTCCACTTCGATGTCGGTTTTTTCAATACAGTACAGTAGTGTAAGTGTCCTTTCTCTTCATTACGATTTTCTTAAAAACATTTTTTCTAGCTTACTTTATTGTAAGGATACAGTACATAATGCAAATGTAACATACAAAATATAGGTGAATTGACTGTTATCGGTAAGGCTTCCGAAGTTCAACAGAAGGCAATTAGCAAGGGTTAAGTTTTGGGGGGAGTCAAAAGTTACATGTAGATTTTTGACTGCATGGGGATCAGTGTCCCTAATTCTCGCATTTTCAGGGGTCAACTGTAGTTAAAAAATTTCTGATCTTCATTACAGTAAAACCCCCAAAACAAACAAAGGACCCCACCAAATTCTGTAAAGGAGGAGGTGGTTTATATAAAGAAGCTTACGCTTACAATTTCTTGCCTTCAACAACAATTTGGGCAGTGTGCTTGTGGGAGACCCCTATGAGACATGTCGTTATTGGACCTCTGTTGGCTGAGGTGAGAACTCATTTTAGGACTTTCTATTTACTTAACCACTTCTTGCCTCTTCCTCACTCTTTTCCAGTGGAGAAGCCTGTGAAACATTTCTAGTACCCAACCCAGCAGCTGTTCTGTTTGTTTTCCAAACTTTGTTTTGCCACGTAGGTCTCCTCTTTCATAGGACTTCCGATTCTCCACGTGACTTTTGATGCCTCCTCCCCACTGAGACTGTTTCCAGACTTGGGTTTTGCTCCCTCTTTTGAATATTCCACCTCACAAAGTTTTTGCCCGTGTGCGATCCTGAAATCCGAAGGAGAAGTGACTGGCTCAGGCTTCGGAGATGCTGTAGGGGGAAACCCAGGAAATTGAATATAGAAACTTAAGTCTCAGTGGGAAGTCTGAACGGTTATCTGGGTGAACTGGTCAGTGCTGGATCACATAGCACATCTGTATATTGAAGGACATCAAAAAGATCACAGAAAGCAAACAAAAATGGCTAATGTTGAGAACTTGACCCTGAACAAGGATTGCTGAGTCTGAGTCCCTGTTTTGGGACAGGATGGAGAAGGCCAAGTTAAGGGATAGGCTTAGACCTATAACACCTGCTATGCCAACAGTTCTTTCACTTTCCAAAAGGATTTCCTTTACAGAAAAGCAAATCACTTAAAAAAAAAAAGATGTGAGGATTAAGTAGATAATAGCTATACAATTTATGATCTTTATTTTTAAAGAGCCTTATAAATATAGTCGCCATTGTTACTTTATCTTCATCCTGTAGCTGTCCTCCCTCTCTGCAGATGGATGGCCATCATTTAATCACTAGGCTATTTATGACCTGGAAGCGTTGATGGGGGTGTGGTAAAACATCTCATCTGTTGCCACCACCACCCTCCGAGCACCTTGAATAATTGCTGGGAGATGAAATGGCAATTGTTTGGCTAAGTGCGGTCTTAAATTCTCTGTCAGAGTTTCACTCACGCCTTCTTCTCCCTTCCTGATTAGGAAGACACCACTTAAGGTTCATTTTCTGACAAGGCATTGAGTGACTTTTGGTGCTGGCAAGACAGATCATTTGAGATTTATAGGTTTCTTTGCTTGGTTATGAAATAGGTTTTACGACTTCCACATGAATTGGCTGGATCGGGGGATTGTAAATAAATGGTTCAAAAAATAATGTTTTTTAAAATGTGAGCCCCTCTCCCCTTTACTGGTCAAAGGATAGGAGACCTTCTAGTGTACTAAATATCTATAAAGTCAGTAATGCAATATTTCATGTACTTGATTTGTAAAATCCAATTGTAGTGGTAGAATGGTTGTTCAGATGTTCATGGAAGACTTCATATGCCTAGCACTCTGCCTGGCTCTCTGAGGTCTGTGGAAGGAGTTAAAGACCTGATTTTACCCCAAAGGCAAGAAAGATCTCTGAAACCATCACAGAATAACTCCTGCCAACCTGCCCTCCTATTTCTTACTGGGCTGGGCCTTCAGAGATCTGTGCCTTAGACCAAAGGAGAAGCATTCGGGGAGGCAGGCCTGGAGCTGAGCTGAGGAAGGGACAGATTGGGGCTGGCAGAGGGGTTGGGGAGCCTGAGAGGTGAGGAGAGACCTGAGGCAGAGTGCGGGACCCATCAGGGAGCAGGCAGAGGACAGGTCGGGGAACGCACTCGTTCTTGGGGAGACGGATGGGGCAGCCTGGGTCTCAGGTGGCTGAGGGTGGCTGGTTGAGCCACTCGAGTTGGAGGACTTGGACTGGGGGCTGAGCCAGGAGACCACAGTGGAGACACAGGCACGAAGCAACGTGATGAGAAGGTAGAGAAGAGGACAGCCTGGGGGCTATTGGAAGCGAAAATGGACTGAATTTGATGTTAGTTCTGCTGCAGAGGAAAGAAGCAAAGGTAATGCTCAGGAATGGGGAAGGATAAGGAAGCTGCTCACGGAAACTGGTTTTAGCTGAAGAGGGTGAATTTGAGGTGAAGAGCATCTGGGTGTAGCAGCCATTGAATACATGTGTGTCGAAAATGTCGTTGAAGCGAGCAGCTTTCATCACTGTGCTTTTAAAGTAAGCTTCATATACCATAGTCACAAGCCTCTAGTTTGGAGATAATTAAAGAGTAATTTAATTCAGATCAGCATCTATTTATTGCCTTCTTTTTCATGGTTAGAGGCCCCTCCCTGAGTCTGTTCACTGACCTTTTTACGTTAGCTTTTTTTTTTTTTTTAATTTGCAAATATTAGGGAATGTTAAGGTCCCCAAAGATTTTTGCTGTTCATGGGTTTCTCTCTTAAGTGCTGTCTTTGGTCTGCTCTAGAGGAATCTTGATTCCTAGGGGCAGTTTTTTCTGAGTTGTCCTGTGTGTATGACCAGATGAAACAGCTTTAAACACTGAAAGGCCATGTGTTGGGTTTTTGGATCGACAGGTCATGAGTTTGACTGTAGATTCTGACACTTTCCTTATAAGCAGAGAACATGAGCACCTCAAAAGTCCAAGTAACTGGTCACGGCAGTTGGATTCTAGTGTCCTAATTAGTGAACTGATACGGTGCTAGGTTGGACAAGACTCGATCTTCTCCATGAACCTGGAGAAGTCCAAGGCATCTCTCCTTTGGATTGTGGTTCTTGGGGCTACAGACCAGTGAGAACTCTGTCCTGTTCTAGTCATTGGGGGAGATAAGGAAGCTATCGTCTTAGCCATTTAGGAATGGGGTGTCACGTATTTGGTGCTCTGTGGCCTTTATACTATTAACCCTGTCCTTCAAATTTCCATCTGCAGTCCCTGCCAGACGAGATCACCCATGGTCCAGTGGCTTAACACGCAGTCCCCAGCCACACCAAGCTGCAGCCCAGTGGTCACACCTTCTTCGCCCAAGCCACCGCCTTCTCCCCTCTCTCTGCCTGCCGCCATAGTGGACAAGCCGCTGGAAAGGTACGGGGTATGGAAAATGATGTCGAAGACAGGGGCAGCACACAGGCTTGATCAACCTGAGCAGCTTCTTGTGTTCCCCGCACAAAAGAGGCTTGCTCAGGTTCTCGCAGAAGTGCTGGCCTAGCAAGCCCTTCGTCCTGGGTGGTAGGCTGAAGTTCTTCTTGTCTTCACTGGCTTCTCCCCACTCCAGTGAGGTGGGGCACTTCCTTCTGCTTCAGTTTGCATCTGGCTAACACCATGGTCTCCCTCCTCCTCTGGTGTGCTCTTTCCCCAGAAGGGCACAGAGGGCATTTTGACAAGTGGTGAGAAGCTGAGCCTTGAAATGCCTTTTGGAGGCAGGCGGAGGGGGTCAAATAGCGAAGACCCAGCGCAGAACAACAAACTCCTTCCAGAGTGGTGTGGAAGGAGACTGTCCGCGTGGACAGAGGGATGTCCGCTGAGCACTGCCCCAAGTCACTCGGTGCGCGCGCCTCTCCCTTCACTGCCTCACCTTCTGTCTCAAGATACTGGTGCTTTCCTAATAGATGAATGCAGCGCTTAGGAGTAAACATACCCTGTGGCTCCGATAATGCTGAATGATGGGAAAAGGGCATCCCACCGGGCAGAGAGGAGAATTAGGTGATGAGGTTCAGTGAAAGCTTCTCAGAGAAGCTCCCAGAAGAAAGATTTGAATTTGAAACCCATCATTTACTTGAAAATCAAGTGCTGTAGATGTGCCCGATGTTCACTTCGCTGCTATTTGGTTGGTTGGTTGGTTGGTCGGTTTGTTTTTTTGGAAGGAGTTTTCCCACTGGTGCTGTGTAAATGAGGTGTGGGAAGGGGTGGGGTTGGGGGGAGGTGAGGTTTCCCCTCCCGGTTTCTCACCTTTTAATTCATGTCTTTCATGTTCCCTTCTCAGCATTGTCAGTCGGAAGGCTCGAGCAGTGTATCCGTGTGAAGCAGAACACAGCTCAGAATTGTCTTTTGAAATAGGAGCAATTTTTGAGGATGGTAAGTGTCTGTGGGAGCTCTGTGGTAGCATATATTCTGTCCCCCCTCGGAATGTCTACAATCTGGAGTAAGCAGTCACTGGTTGTGGGCTTGTCAGGGGCACACGTCCATCCCTTGACCCTTTGGGCAGGAGAGAGCTGGCCCAGTTGGCTGCCGGGGGGCGTGGGGGGCGGCTATGGAATTCCACTTCTGCTTTCATCTTGATGATTCTCCAGCTCTTTGAACTCTTGTGAATCTTTGCTCAGGACATCCTTCTCCTGATGTAGAGAAGCCAGTGCCACTTGGAACTAAGAAATACTTCTAATTTGCATCCTTTGTTTTCTTCTCCCAGAGTCTCCAGCCAAGCCTCCTCTGTGTGTCAGGTTTGCCAGATCTGAGTTACAGAAGAGAACTCTTGTCAAAAAATTTTGGTTTATAGTTCCCATGCCATTCTTTTGCTTTACATGATCTTTGCTCATTTGAATAGTGTGTGAATCTCTGGATCTGGGTATTGACTTTGTACATTGAAGCAAGGGTGTGGATTTTATCCCAGTCTTTAATATTCACACACAAGCGTTTAGGAGCTTTGCCTGGCTTAGTATTTCACAGATTTCTCCTATGGTTCATTGTTTGTCTCTTTTCCCCCGTCTCCTGATTTCTTCCTTAACAGTCTTGCTCATTCTGAAATTCATGGGTTGCTGTGGAAACAGTGATGCATGTGGGTGGAGCTGCCCAAAAGAGTTCTGGGGAGGCAGTGAGGATCTTAGATGCTTGGAATGGAAAGGTGGGTTAGCCAGAATGTTTGGAATATATGGAATATATCAACACAACACCTAGTGGTATATTGTCAGTAATGCAGCGTTTGCTGGTGATTGTCTTTTAGAAAGCAATTTGCCTATTTATTTATATTTAGAGAAGGAGCGGGGAGGGACAGAGGGAAAAGGCGAGAGAAAATCTTAAGCAGCCTCCACGCCCAGTGGGGAGCCTGACGTGGGGCTTGATCTCACGGCCCTGAGATCATGACCTGAGCCAAAATCAAGAGTGAAATTAAGCATCAGACGCTTAACCGGCTGAGCCACCCAGGCGCCCCGCAAGTTGCCTCATTTAGAATAGATTTGTGTGTGTGATGTGTACTCTTGAGAGCCAGGAACTCCTGATAGTGTCAGAAAACAAACAACACTCCCGCCAGAACCCCACATAGAGCAGAATTATACTTTATGGAGAAATTTTATTTTTGGAGTAGAAGCAAGGTCATTCCTCTGTCACCATGACACACACACATGTGATTTTGCCAGGAGAGCATGGTAAAAAGTCTGCCCTACTCCAGGCCCTTCGCATGTTGGCCCACCACGTGGCAGGACAGAACACTGAGACATTTGAGAGGTGATGGTGAACGTTTACATTGTGTGGTGATGAGACCTGATTGGGAGCTTCTGAAACCCCTTAGGCTATATTGTTCATCAGATGTTTACCTTGGTAGGAGGTGTATCTATTAGGATGCCTTTGGTTGCAAGAAACTGATACAACCGGCTATCAGTCGTGAAAATAGACTAGCTCCTACAGCGATTAAGTCTGGAAGCGTTGGCTAATTCACATTCTCAAAGACAACATCAAAATCACGGTAGAGCCATCTCTGCTGAGCCGTTCACAGCTTGTGGACAGGGGCTGGCTTCCGCGATGGGGACGAGATGGCTGCCAGTCCAGGCATCATAGCTATGCTAGACCCTCGCAGAGGGGGGTGCCTCATCCTTGTGTGTTTTTTTTGTTTGTTTTTCTTTTTTTTTAAGAAGGAGAAAACTTTTCCAGAACTTCTTCCTTCGTTTACCTGCCCTCACGTCTCAATAGTCAGAACAAGGTCAGATGCTCACTCCAAACCCATCACTGGCCAGGGCTTAGGGCAATCTGAACCACACTGGGCGCAGGGACCCCTCCTCTGGGCACACAGACACGTGAATGATGGTCAGGACCTCAACCAAATCCAGTTTCTGCCATCATGGGTAACAGGGGAAAGGCTAACAGATGTCAGACACGAGAGACTGACTGCTGTACCTCTGAAGTCCCCCCCCCCCCCCCACGCACGCACGCACACACACATACCAGTATCTCACTGTGTTCAGGAAGAGGAGAGTGATGAGAGCAGGTAACTATGGATCATCAACCCTGCAGTTATTTTGCTTAAGATCAGATTGGCTTTTCTGCTTTCTCTGTGCCTTTGGATGAGTTAAGTTCTCTCTGGATCAGATTCTCCATCCTAGTCTTCACGGATGTCTACAAGAGTGATGCGGTGTCAGAGCAGCATCTTGGGCCACGGGTGTGGGTAGGGCTTTGAGAACAGCGCAGACGTCCGTGGAGGATGGGGCCGAGCAGGGAGCCACACTTGGCGCCCTGTGGGGAGCCGGGGACCGGCTCCGTTCTGAGCCAAGGTCTGTGTCCCTCCGACTCGGTGCTCTGTAGTGCTGTGTCCAGCTCTGGCTGGGTCCCTGGCACAGTGGTTCCTCAGTCTCTCCCTCAGGCCAGCTGCCCCCTTCTCCTACACAAGTATATTAGCGTCTTATTTTATGTGAGCTCCTTGTCCTGCGCGTGCTCCCTGTGACCCTCCTGCAGTGACGGCACAGAGAAGCACGGCGGACACAGAGGAATGCATTCAGAACGTACACCGTGACCCTCGCGGTGTCTTTGGGCTAGTTCTAAAAGGGTACGGAAAGTGAAAGGCCCTTAAACAGGATTTATTCTTTTTAGTCTGCACCTTCATCTCTGTGCATAATTGATCTCTTAGCAGAAAATGCATAATTTGTTGTGTGCTTGCTTAGGATGTGTAGTGAAGCTCTTCCTTGAATGGTTTGGGGTCTTCCTCTCCGGGGACCGACACAGAGTAGGACAGAAGGGCAGCTCGTCCGGCCTCAACTTCTGTGGAGCGAGGCAGGGCTCCGGGTGGCCGCTGTGACAGCACCAGCCACAGGAATGTGGCCAGGACCACCTCTTTTCTGCACACCGGCAATACTTTGGCCTCTAAAATGTCCGAGACCTTTTCCCTGTGTTCGCTTGTCCACTGGAGCCTTACCGGCTATCATAAATGCTCTTGCAGTATAATCGCCTTTTGTACCTCATATGGGCAGCAAAGAAAATTGGTTTATGGCATTCAGTGGCCTTTGGTAAAGACAAAATCCAGGTCAAAGTGGCCCGTGGGCCGCATCATCAGTAGTTATGTGGTTTGTAATATATACAACAGTGAGAAACCCTAAAGCAGAGTGTGGAAGAGAAAGGGATCTTTAGTAATGAAGTAGCTTGATAGCTGTTCCTTGCTCTTTTGCTCTTACCATGTGGACCTGGACGTAAGTTATGAGTTTAAATTGTAGGCTGAAGATTGATCTGTATTGTAGACACATGA
The DNA here is from genome assembly GCF_011800145.1 of Mirounga leonina. Taxonomy (NCBI): domain Eukaryota; kingdom Metazoa; phylum Chordata; class Mammalia; order Carnivora; family Phocidae; genus Mirounga; species Mirounga leonina. The sequence continues at coordinate 37,353,444 of NW_023270454.1, read as the reverse complement.
ATGCTTAGCGGTTGTTTAGGGGCAGTGTCTCCCATATCCCCCAGGGAGGGCCGTGTTTGTAAAGTCTCAGGGCAGCTTATATTCCTGTGACTGCCGTATGGACCTTCCCTTCTCTCCGGGCCCGGGGAACTCCAGAAGCACATTTGCCTGGTGACCAGTCAGTCCTGCTCTCTTTCCAGATAGGCAGCTTTTCGGTTGGCAGACCCTCCTGTCAGACTGGGGAGTGGTGTCCCTCCATAGGCTGCCAGGCACAAAGAGGGGGGCCCTCTGGTGGGAGGATTTCCGGGAGCTGGCCATCTCTCAGCAGCGACCCCCCGACTTTGTTCATTTCCATGTGGATATGTGGCTGAGCCGATGCCTTGGGGAGCAGGTGTGGCCCAGGTTAATCTTTTAAAACTCCTGGTGATTCATTTTTAAAGATCTCGAATATATAAAGAGTAATCCTTGCAAAACAATTTAGCATTATCTTGGCAGGTTGAATCTGTACAGACCCCACAACCCAACAATTGTACTCCTGTACTCTAACAATTGTACCTGTGGGGATCCTTACATGTTAAGTAAAAAAAAAAAAAAAAAAAGTGAGTGCCAGAAGGCTGTATGTAATGTGGTTCTGGCTAAGCTCTGAAATAAGCAAAATAAATAGCATATTATTTAGAGATCTGTACACGTGCGATGAAACTGTGATTTAAACCTAGCTGGGGTAAGAGGATGAGAAATAGAACATTCAAGCTACTGGTCACCTCGAGGTGGTAGGGGCATTAGGTGAGCTAAGCAGAGGAACCAACCCAGGACGAGGCCCCCGTATCGGTCATGCGCTGGTGGCTTCCCAGTATTCACTGTATTATGGTGATGCGTCATAATACTTGAATATTTGTCATATATATTGTTTTTATTATGCTAAAAAAAAAAACCCACCCAAACTGGAACTGAGTCCATATTCGGTTCTGGAGAAAGCTTCTTGCAAGTTATTCTTGCCGCTGGCTCCTGTGCTCCTGTTGTTATAGGACGGTAAATGAGGAGGACGTGGGAAAAGCACAGTGAGATTTCACCTCATACCCATTAGGATGACTGTTCTCAAAAACACAGAAGAGAGCAAGCACTGGCAAGGATGTGGAGAAATCGGAACCCTTGTGCGTTGCCGGTAGGAATGTAAAATGGTGCACATAGCTGCGGGAAGATGGAATGGAAGTTCCTCAGACAGATGAATCACAGAGTTACCATCCAGTCCAGCAATTCCACTTCTGGATATACACACAGAAGATTTGAAAGCAGGGACTCAAACAGGTGTTTGGACACCCGTGTTCACAGCTGCATTTGCACGGTAGCCAAAAGGGAAACACCTGAATGTTCCTTAACGGATGAGCGGATAAACAAAATGTGGTAGATATACGTATAATGGAATATTCGGCCGTGAAAGGAATGAAATTCTGAGACATGCTCCAAAGTGGGTGAATCTTGAAGGTATTAAGTTAAGGGAAACAAGCCAGCCACAAAAGGCCAAATTGTGTATAATTCCACTTATATGAAATATCTGTAACAGGCAAATTCATAAAGACAAAGTAGCATGCAGGGTCCCAGGAGCCCAGGGAGGGGGCTGGGGAGTTAGTGTTTAAGGAACACCGAGTTTCAGTTTGGGAACGGGTAAGAGCTCTGGGGATGGAGATGGTGCTGGTGGTTAGACAACACTGTGACTATTCTGAATTGCATGCTTCCAAATGATCAAAATGGTAAATTTTAGGTTATATATACATTATAACGTAAAAGCAGTTGTCCTAGAGCGCATTGGTGTAACTGTCATCACATACTTACCGGGTTCTTCAGGCTGTGTGGCTTGCTAAGCGGCAGGACAGGGTGTGTAGCTTGGGCCCTTTCTCGCCCCCGGCGCTTGCGGAGGAGGACCTTGCTGTGTCACCTCTGCGGCATGGGAGTCTGTAAGGAGCAGCTGGCTGCCTCTGCACAGCCTCTCGGTGTGGGGAGCAAGCTCCTGACCTGTGGCCCACGGGATTGTGGCCGGCGGTAGCCCAACGTCAGGGAACTGACTACCTCCCAAAGACCCCACCTCCTAATCCCATCCCATGGGGAGTCGGGGTTTCAGTGTATGAATTCTGGGAGGACACACACATGCAGTTCCTCACAGCTGTCTTGCTGCATGCCCTGGCCTTCCCGCAGCATGAGGCGGGCAGGGGCTCCGCGGCTGACACTGACAGGTAGGGTACGGTCTACAGGGACGGGCACCCACACACATTTACTTCCCTGCATTGCACAGGACATGGACCTGGTGGATGCCTGGCATCACACTTCATGTAAATTGTCTCATTTTAGTCTTTGCAGCAACTTCAAATGAGTTACTGCTTCCCCTCTTCAAAATGAGGAGCGTGGCAGTCAGAGGCGCTGAAGTAAATCATCCAGGGTTGCCCAGTCATGAAGGAGCCAGGGTTCCAGCCAGGACCTCATTTCTCTTATACTCACTGCCTCTTGGAGTCAGAATCTTCCCCCAAAATGAGGCCGTTATTTCCGAAACTGCCTGCATTAGGGTTCTCCAGAGAAACAGACACATGGGATATGCCTGTCAGTGAATGAATCGTTTTCCATAGATAGCTATTGGCTCATGCGGTTGTGGGAAATGCACAACCTGCAGGGTAGGCTGGTGGGCTGGAGACCCAGGGAGGCATTGCAGTCCGTGTCCAAAGGCAGTGCAAGGGCAGGGTTCCCTCTTCTTTGAGGGAGCCCACTCTTTGTTCCATTAAGGCCTTCAACTTATTAGGCGAGGCCCACCTGTATCCTGGACGTGCTTTACTCAGAGTCTACTGATTTCCCTGTTCATTACATCTAAACATCTAGAATAACACGTGGGTACCATGGCCTCACCAAGTTAACACATGAAACTACCACTCTGCCATTGGAGGAAGCGGTTTGGTCGGCCAAGTATAGCAGGGAGCCTAGGATGGGTCTTTTGGGATTTGATGCTCCCAGGAGGGACTGGGTCATCACAGAGGTGGTGAGACCCTCACAGGCCTCATCTGTAACCTCTGAGCCACCTTCCCGGGCCTGGGGAGCCCAGCTATGGGTGCTTGGCCCTCCTCCATCCCATTCCCAGGCCTTGGCCATTTCCAAGCTCTTGGATACTGCAAGAGTCTCCTCAGTCCCCTCTTTACGTTGGTGACCCTTCTCTCCTGCCCTTTGGAGAGATGAGGGCTGCAGAAGAAGCAGATGAGGTGTGGAGAAGCCCCCTGGTCTGCGAGAGGATTGGTGCAGGATTCTCGACCTCGCCTGGTTTCCCACATCAGGCCTCCTTCACCTCCAGCTTCATGGGGAACTGCCCTTCTTTTTCTTCTGCTCAGCCTGTGTCTATTAATACCTACTCTGTGTGGGAGTGGGCGTTTGTGGTGTATAAAGAAACAATGAGCACCTCCAAGGTGTTCTTCCATGAGCTACTTTACAGACTCCTTGTAGCAGTCGTCTAGGCTAAGTGCTGGTAGCCCCACCTTGCAGGAGAGGAGGCTGCGTGGGGCCCTGAGGGTTCAGTAGCTCCCGGTGCACCTGGCTGGCACCCGCCAGCTGGGAGTCTCCCTTCCAGGCTCTCTGTCCTGAGCCTGGGGCCCCTTTCCACGGAGGCCCCCAAGTTGCACAACCTCTGGGAGCCTTTCCCATGGAATCCAGTCCCCTTCCCCTGACAGCGGCTTCTGCTGACATTGCCAGCTTGGGGGATTTGGAATAAGGGAGAGCCTTTAAAAATCCTGCTCTGAGGACCAGTTTCAGGCTAGAAATCAGTGAGGGAGCAAAGAAGGTGACTGGCTGCCAGACCGCCTGGAAAGCATATACCTCGTTCATTTGATTATTCATTCTTTTTTTTTTTTCTTAAAGATTTTATTTATTTATTTGACACGGAGAGAGAGAGAGAGAAGGGATCACAAGTAGGCAGAGCGGCATGCAGAGGGAGAGGGAGAAGCTGGCTCCCCACTGAGCAGGGAGCCCGATGCGGGGCTCGATCCCAGGACCCTGAGATCATGACCTGAGCCAAAGGCAGATGCTTAATGACTGAGCCACCCAGGCGCCCCGATTATTCATTCTTTAAACAAATCCTCATGTGCCGGGCACGGTGCTGGGGGTGCAGGGTCCCTGTGTCATGGTAGAACCTAGATTAGAGAGGGAGAGTCATAGTCAACCTCCCGCCCTCCCTCTCTCTCTCTCTCACACACACACACACACACACACGGAACATGTACAGTGTATTACTGGGGCTCTGACCTAGTCTGGAGCCGCTAGGACAGTCTCGGAGGGAGGGACACCTCAGCTGCTCCCTGCAGGGTGAGGAGGCGTCCTCCAGGCCTAGGTGGGGAGAGGAGCATCTGAGCCGAGGGAGCAGCCGTGTGGAGGTCGCACTGTGGGCTGCCACACATTAGTGGGTGATGAACTCCATTTGCTGAGCTGCGGTCAGCGTTTCAGAAGAGAGTAAAGAGTGCATGGCGCACAGCGAGGGAAGTACTGTTTCGGAAGCTTTTGTGTGGTGGGCACATGTCTGTGTGTACGGGTTTCTGATACATAGTAGTTGTTCTGGGGGGGATTGCAGCTGCACGGCTCAGCCAGCTCCGGGCCGGTCTGCAGGTGGGGGGGGGGGTCCCCCGCCTCCCCTCCCCTTCCCTCCCCTCTCTCCACACAGCTGCCACTTCGCTCCTGGCCCTGGTCGAGGCCTGAGTGGCGGCTTGCCCACAGTTGGGGGTTAAGTGCTTCTGTATTTTACTTCCAAACCCTGGTGACAAGTGCTTGGACTCTGTGCCCTTTCCTGTCCAGCCTGCAGTGCTTCTCTTCTGTATCTGCCATGGATATTCCTGGACATGAGCAGTTTGCCAGGCACTGTGCCCAGGTATGTGCGGCCTAGGCCCTGCCCTCAGGAGCACCCCATTCTGTGTGGCAGACAGGTGCCCAGACGAGGCCTGAGAAGTGCTGAGAATGGTCGAGGGCATCTGCCCAGAGGTCAGGACATTAGAGGTCTCTGAGAGCAAGACCACCTGGTGGAGAGGTGGGGGGGAAGGCGCTCGAGGTGGAAGGCACCGCGCTGGTGGGGAGTCGGAGGGGAGGCTGCGGGTTTGGGCAGGACCGGGTATCTGCGCACCTGACCAGGAGAAGCTGGGGTCTGTTCCTGTACATGCCAGCAAAGGTGATCAGCTCTGTGTTCTAGAGAGTTCACTGAGCTCCTTTGTGCATGGTGGATTGGAAGGAGCCAGACGAGAAGCTGGGGGACCGGTTAGGAGGCTGCTGCAGGAGGAATGATGGGGGCTGTAGTGGCCGAGGGGCAGATCCTATAAATATCGCTTGTGCAGATTTGTAACCAGACAGCCCAGCCGTGGGCCCCCTTCTCTTCTGGTCGAGCCTTTAAGATACACAGCGGTGCAGTGAATTCCACAGGAAGCAAGGGCTTGGGGGCATTTTGCTAAAAAGTGATTTCTCTTTTCAGTGCAAACCTCGAGGGAACCTGGCTGGCTAGAAGGGACCCTGAATGGCAAGAGGGGGCTGATCCCACAGAATTACGTCAAGCTGCTCTAGTGTCTGGCCGGTGAGGCCCCACGTGGACCTTGGCACCTGGGAACGTGCCTTCGCCCTCCAGGACGGAACCCACAGCCACCTGGACACAGGAACTACATATCACCGATGGGCACTCCAGGGGCAGGGAGGGGGGCCTACGGCCAGAGGCGGGGGCAGAGGACGTACCGCACGGGAACTGCATCGATCTGTGGAGCGGGAGAAGAGCATCAGCGTTAACAGGATGGACTTTTCATATGTCAAGCCTCGGGACTTCGGACTGTGAGTTTTTAATTATCCAGTCTTCGTCCTGCCCAGCCTCCCCCGCTGGTGACGGCTCCACCGGGCAGCCCCCTGGGCACCTGCTGCTGAGATTTTAAAGGGAACTGTACTTACTCACGGTGGTGTTTGCAGGCTGTGCTCTTGGCTGTGGTTGATGGGGTGTGGAGGGGGCTGCTCCTGGCAGGTGGGGGACGGGTCCAAACCCAGAGGGCAGTGGAGAGATGCTCCTTCCTAGACGGCCACCCCGGGCCCACCTTCCCTCTACTTAGAGCCCACTGGCGTATTTATAACCGGCTTCTCGTTGGTGCTTCTCCCCGTGTGCTGTTTCCCAAACGCCACCTTTTCGCCCCAAGCTCTCTGTAAATGAAATAAAACGTAATTTACTATTTGATTTGTGTGTCATAATGTGGGGAAGAGATCGTGGAATGCATTCCCCCTGTAACGTTTTATGCTTTGGCACCCGGTGCGTAGAAATTCCCTCTCCTGTGTTGCTGGCACACGCCCACGGGTAGAATTTAGTAACAAGGAGCCTTGCTTATCCACAGCAGGCCGTGTTCCTGACGGCAGCAGCCTTCTCTGGTGTGTGAACTGCTGGAGGGCCACGTCCGGCCCCCTGAACACGCCTTGCCCCCCGAGGCGTGTGTGACTCCTGAGCAGGAGTGGGGCTGGGGCTCTGCCCCCCGGTGGCTTGCGCGTGAGCTGCGTCCGTGCCGTGGAGGGCCGCCTTCCCGACTCGCGTCACTGGGCTACTCCGTCCCCACCCCACCCCATATTCCTTCTGTTTTCCAGGCCTCAGCGCTAATCTCTCCATCTGCATTAAGCCGGGCAGCCAGGCGGCGGTCAGGCATCCAGACCGTTCCTGGAGGAGTCTCAGCCATGACCCTGCCCCTTATGGCACCCCAGCTGTGGGCGGGCCCCACTGGGAGGCTTCGTCCTTCTTCCCAGACACAGACTAAACCAACTTCTCCTTTGTCCCCTGATCTGGAGTCCTTGGAGTGTGGAGCTCCTTTTTAGGAGCCTCCTGATTCTGAAGCCTGCCCCACCAAAGGGCCTGCTGTGGAGGCCTGGCGGGTCTCTCTTCCCCACGGGAGGGAGGCTCCTCAGCCTGTCAGACTTTGCTCCTGAGAATTTGCCACAGGAAGGATGTGTCTACTGCCTCCTCTCCAGATGAGTTGATTCGAGAGCTTGCTGGTTATCAGGTTTGAAGTCACCTCCGTGGACCAGGCAGGGTGTCAAGTTTGGGGTGATGGGTAGACAGGGGAATGGGCCTGTTGAAAAGCATCCATGTTTTACATAAAAAAAAAAAAAAAGACAGTCTGAGTGCAATCTAATTTAGAGTACTGACCTGTGGGCCCAGGGGAGAGGACTGGGACTGCCGAGAGCCCAGGGCCACATGACAACGGCCAGCCCTGGCGTCCTGTTTTCTGAGTTACCACTCCCTGCTCACGCCCCTGCTTAGGGATGTGGAAGGGGAATTTGGTTTATGAGAAGGCCTTACTGATGTGTCCCACTTTAAGAAAGCCCTCTGTGGGACAATGCAAACGTCTGGGCACTTGGAGTGGGCTCAGTATAGCGCTGGGAGTGATCTGCTGGCAGTTTTCCTAATTGCTGTATCCCTTTGGGGCCTTACAGATAAGCCCACGTGCACCAAGACCTGACTGATTTGCTTGCTTATGGGCAATTTCCATCCTTGACAGTGAGGTGCACCCTACCTGCTGGTCCCTGCCCAATGGCTGTTAACCCCCAAAGTGTGTTTACTGCCCCTCACTTGGTCAAGGAAATTGCTACTAAGTCTGACGACCTGTGTGATTTTGGGTCGATTAAATTGACTCTGATTCTGTTTCTGCCTCCTAAAAAGCAAACGATAGCCAGAGGTTTGGCTTGAAATGATGTAACCCGAGTGGCATGCCCAGCATGTAGTATATGTTTAGTTAATGGGACCTGCTGTCCCCTGTCTTGTCACCACTATGATTGTCACTAGCACCTTTGGTGTCAGGGCCATTTGTGTTCCGTAGGGTGACAATGGGGTGGTCGCGAAGCCTCAGAACATGCTGGGTGTGAGGTCCCCTCCAGCCCCAGGCCCTGCAGAACCCCCCTGTGGCGAGCCGGGGAGGAGCGCCAGGGGGCAGCCAGGGCTGTTTGCCTCTGCCAATGGGGACTGGTGTGGCCAGGCTTGCCAAGGCGTCCAGGCAGGGAGCTACCCTCTGGGTCTGGCCCAGAATATACTTAGTAACGGGATCGTGAGGTGTTCGCTTACACTGGCAGATCATCTTCACTTCCCCAGATGAGGAATAGGGTGTATTTGTTTCTGTGTTTCTGCTGCATGGGCGTGGCCAGTCCCCCGAGCATCTGCAGGGCTCTGGCCTCTCAGCCCACCTCATTCGAACCAGGCCTCCAGCCTGTGTTCATTGAGAGTCACCAAGGGAGGTTTGGGCAAAAGCAGACACTCAGATTTTGTGTTTCTGCTTGCCATGGGGCTGTCTATGGGGCTCACATCTGATTGCATCATCCAAGGACCTGTTCTGGGGACCTCTGTGCCTGTAAAGAAGATGCCATGTGAGATTAGAGCCAAAGAGCTTGTGGGGTTTTTCCCCTCCTTTCCTTTGTAGTAGCAGAAACATATGCAGTTGGGGGCACGGGGCAGGGGGGCCGGGGGAAGCAGTAGATTTTCTGTGCCAGTGACGGGTGTTTAACTCATTCTTTCCGTATAGTGACTGAGTGAGCCCGGAGAATTTATCCCATTTTATAGATGGGAAAATGGAGGCCCTTCAAGGACAAAGAGCCTTGCTCAGGTTCAGTCAGCTAATCATGTTCTTTCTCCTGTACCATCTTGCCTCTGGGGGCCAGCCAGTAGGGGACAATGGCTGTTTTGGGTTGATTCGCACTCCCCCTCCCAAATTCATATGCTGAAATCCTAACACCCAGTACCTCAGAACATGACCTCATTTGGAAATAGGATTGTTACAGGTGTAATTAGTTAAGACGAGGTCATTGCAGGTGAGCCCTAATCCAATATGACTGGTATCCTTATAAAAAGGGGAAATTTGGACACAGAGACAGATGCACAAAGAGGGAAGACCATGTGAAGAGACACATAGGGAGAAGACAGCCATCCACGAGTCAAGAAGGGAAGTCTAGAACAGATCCCTCCCTCACTGCCCTCAGAAGGAACCAACTCTGCCAATACCTCGATCTCAGACTTGCAGCATTAATCAACCTTATACAGCATTCCTAGGGGACTAATACAGTGGCTACCTGTATGAGTCTTGATTAAAAACAACCTATTTTGAACCCTTTTTCACTATTTTATACCTTGGTGACCTTGGGCAAGTGAACTTGACTTCTTTCTGCTTCCGTGGAGAGAGCACTACCGACCTCACTGGGATGGTGTGACCAATGGTGACGTGAAGTGCCTGAGGGGTGCGCAGCCGGAAACACAGCTCAGTAAGTGGAGATGGGAGAAGGCAGCCGGCAGGGTGGCCCGGTGGTGGGAATTAGTCTCTGCCCCCCCTTCCTGTCTCCGGCCACTCGCTGCTTTTCTCCAGGTCCTTCTCCAAAGGCCAATGCTTGGTCTTCCCCTCTACATCGTCTCACCTTTCCCTGCCTTCCCAAGGACATACTCTGCCTCTGTCATCTTGGCTTTGTCTTTGTTCCCTATTCACCTCCGTGCTGAGCCCCTTCTCACCTTCTTACGTTTCCCCTCCAATCTCTCCAAGCCAGTCTTGGTGACTCCTTTTCTCAGCCAGATGTTTTCCGTGACTTTTTGAGTCTTCTTGAGCCACACAACTTTCCTTCCTTCCTCTTGTCCAGAGAGGTTATTCCAGGAGGGTGTGGCTCTGCAAATGTCTTCTCAGAAGCTTATCAGCACTCTTTTTCCTTCACTGGTCTGGGCAGTAATTTATTGCTACCCCACTTGGGTAACCTGACATATCCTCCTAATGCTCATGTCTGCAAAAAGTGTCTCAATCTACTGGTTGGAGGAATACCTTGGGGAATTCCTTGCTATCAGAAGATCAACTTGATTGGAAAGCAGACTTCTGCATTTTGCCCAACAAGAGACGCGCACTTTGGACTTGGACAGTTAACACACCAGATTCATTTGGGCAGCTCAGTGCCATGTGCTGGTGTCGAGATTTCTCCTTCCTTGGAGGATTTAGCAAATGAGGCAATGCTGCAGACAGAGCAACTCAGAGAGCAGGAGGAGCATGATCCACCCCAGCTCAGCCAGTCTTTACAGGAGCTGTGACCCTCTCTGGACCAGGCTGGCCCAGGGCATGAAGAACCAAAGAAATGGGTTTTTCAGACCACAGATAACCCGGAAACTGCTGTCCTGGCAACATCAATTCTATGAAAAAGCATCAGAGTAATTGCTAGTGGTAGCTTGATTTAATGATCCCAAATTTCACCCCTCTCTGAATCCATGTCATTTTTGTGGAGGCCTCCTATGCTGACTCTAGGCTTGACCTTGTAACCGGTTTTGACCAGTGGAACAGGAGGAAACTTGATGCAATCAGAGGCTTGAAAAGTGTTGAACCTTTCCACTGTCCTTCTTATTAGAACCTTGCGCCTTGCCTTTACCATGGAAATATGCCCAGGCTAGCCCACTGCAGGATGAGAAGACACACGAAGCAAAACCATCCTAGACCAGTCGACTGCTGGTTAACTACAGAAGCATGATTAGGGCTGACTCAGCCAAGCCTGGTCCAGATCAGCAGGACCCTCCAAGCTGATTTGTAAACTCAGGAGAAATAATAAAAGGTGGTTGTTAAAACAGTACATTTTGGGGTGCTTTGCAGCTAACCACCTGCCATTCTGCCCCGCGGTTCACTTTGCTTTGGGTATGGTCTTGGTCTGTGCTGACCATTCAGATCATATTCTAATCGCTTCTCCAGTGTTGTTTGGGAAGCCACTGTTCGATTTCCAAGAAAACTGCTGCACTAACAAACAATTGGATGACTTGAAATTAAAGTGCCAGAGATACTCGTAATCATTTCAGTCCGTGTACACTTGCAGTTTATAAAAAGTATGTTAGCGCTGACTTTAACATAAAGGGACAATTCTATTTGCTTGAGGGGCATTCAATATACCGAAGCAAACAAATGCCTAATTATACATGTATCACCATGCATAATTTCTACCACTCTCGCATGCAGTGGCGAGCTGTCTCAGTGGTGGAGGCTTCGTTCTTAGCTAATGATTCCTCAGTGTGCCGCTGGAGTTTTTGCGTCTGAGAGCACTTTTAGAAGTTCTTAGAAATAGAGTCACCCTTGTCCCAAGAATGAGTCTGCTCTAGTCAGAAAGGACACCCACTTTAATTAAGGGTGCACACTGGTGTGGCCTCCTGCTGGTCTCAGAGGGCTCACAGCCTAAGATGGATTTTATTTAAAGTTAGGGGCCTTGGTGAAAAGCCTTGCCCCTTAATAGGTCAAATTCCATAAACTCTGAGAAAAAATTAACTGCATTTATAGATGTTTTATAAACAAATTTGTGCACCTGATTCTCAAGTTTAAAACATTTTTTCTCCTGTTCTGTGTTTAATGGCCATGTTATGTTCCAGAAATCTTCCTATCATGTTAAAATGAAGTTGAATTTGTTTAATGCTCAACTGGTCTTCTCTTTCTGGAAGCAAATAGTTTGAATGATCACCAGTTAAATGACACATTAAAAATGTACTTGAATTTATTTTTACATGTTTTCTAGTTTTAAGATGAGCTGATGATTGTTTCCTGCTCTTCCGTGGTCCATATTAATGAGTGAAATCAAGGGGAGCAGCCTGTAAGGAGTGTGAGAAGCATTCTAGCCAGTGGGGAGTGGAGTCTCTCGTCGGCCCAAGAGGACCCCGGGGTAAAGGAGCAAGAGAAGACTGTGTGGAAGAAGAACTCTGGAGTCAGATGGGACATCTGGTCTACTCAGGTCAGTCTCAAAGGCTGACAAAAGATCAAGCTTCCCTGTGGCTGTAGAGAGAAAGGAGGCAATGTGCATAGAGTGTTTAGCAGCTATGTGGTGGGCAGTACTTGTTAAACTGTTACAGGTTGTTTTAGTCACCCACATGTTATTAGCAGTAAGAAACAAGGCATCAAATCAGTCCCCAAAGAGTATAATTAACATGTGGCTAACGGGGGCTCTAACATGGGGGAAAAATGTTACTCTGTCTTGGATGTAGGTAGAAGCTCACCATTCTCAAGATGTGGAGGGGCACAAAGTCCAGGTGTTCCTACAGACATCCAAATGAAATGTTTCCAAAACAACAGGTGATTAAAGTAAAGGATTTATTGTAATCTGCTTACAGTCCTTTGCAAAGACAGACATATGTTTTTGCATAAAGATATAAATTGCTTCATTTTAAACTAATTTAGTGTTTTTTAATTATATGAAGGAGTTTTGGTGAAATATGAATTGTACCAAACCAAGATTTTTAAGAGCAATATGGTACAAAAATAAGAGCAGACAGACAATTTGGACTGGGACAGGCATTCAACAGTGAATTTAGAATATGGCTTTGCTGTTTAATCAAGCAAAGTTACCTGGAGACACATAGAGAGCCAGTAACTTTGTTAATACAAAAAGCTGACGCAGACTGTCTCCATCCCAAACCTGGTTACACTGAAATTCCAATTTAATAAAACGTAAGTCTGAGCTAAAAGCTGCTCTTGTAAGCCATTTCTTTTCTAGAAACTCCCAGTCTGCATGCTGTGTATTTATCACCTTCCAAGTGTGGCTTTCATATTGCTGTGCATGTAAGTTGACTGTATTTAAAGATCTGCCTATAAATTAAATTACTGAAATTGCAAATTATGTAAGAAAAACTCCTCCCTCTGAATGCAGCCTTCACAGGTTCCCCCTTGCATAAGGCAGATGTCTTCTGAAAGACAAGGTAATGTTGCCTGCATGGTGAACCCTGGAGAAAAGTGTGGATTCCAACGCTGCCTTCCCCTGGCCTTGGGCTTCTCCAGCGACAGCTTTTAGGTTCTGGAAAATAATGTGATTTCACTGAGTACCTGATGATTATCATCACTTTTAAAAGATTAATTTGGCCTCTAGTCAAAGTCGTTTATTTAGTGCAATCATATTGTTAGGTTTCCCCAAAGATAGACAGGTTTGTGATCTGGGGCAAGAGAAAAGCCATAAATTGCATCAGTGCCAAACAGATTAATGAATTAAAAATGTTAGTGCCACTGTCTTGCTTATATGATCTGTAGTTTTTTTTTTCTCCAAAACTGTTTATGTATAAAATTTTTAAAACCTACCTTTTAAAAATCTAAAAACCCTCTAATTACCGTGCGGTCTCCACGCGATTCTGACTGAACCGTGCCAAAATGCATCTTCCTAGTGCGCCCTGCAACGGCCTACGTGTCCCCACGACCAGTTTGGGAGTGCAAAACCCCTTTCCCAGACCAGAAGTGAACATGTCACCTTCTGCAGACGTAGAGAGTGCCTGGCATTTCCTTCCCAAAGGAGAAAATGCGATTTTCTAAAATGGGATGAGACTATGCTCTCTGGGCCATCGCATTTCCAGCCTTGTGCTCCTAGAGCGGATTCTGTTTCAAGAGGAAAGCAGGAGAGGAGGCTGCTCTCCTAGAGCTGCAGGCCCTCCCAGGACCTTCGCTCGCATGTGGTGCCAAATGACACCTTCGAGGAGCTGCAGACGCCACAGCACGTCATTCCCCAAAGGACGCAGAATGGAGAAGCCAGAGAACGTGCTCGAGTCCCACGAACACCCCCAGCGGGAGACCAAAGACAAAACAAAAGTACAGAAAAAGTAGAAAGGCTTAAAGACAACCAAAGAGGTTTAAGTGTGGTTATTTACAACAGAGACTGTAAAATGGTAAATTAGATATGAAGCTAAAAAAGGCACAGCTTTCCCTTTCTTAAATACACTGTAAACGGTTCATTATGCATGCAGAACATTTCACTTTACAAAAAAAATTTTTACCTTGTTTAGACAAAGATAGTACTTAAATAGTCTCCAGCAAAATAGAATTCTTTCAAAAATACTTTCCCCTTCATCCTATCAACCATTAAAGTTTTTTTTTTTGTTTTGTTTTTGTTTTTGTATGTGTCTCATTTACAAAAGTTCCTTACACCTTAGTTCAGGTCCTTCACAATTTATACATACAGTAATGTACAGCACAGCAAAAGACTGCAAAAAATTATTTGTAAAGCCAACACAATAGATACTAGAAATTGAAACCAAGGCATTTAACATCTTATCCGTTCTAATTAAATAATAAATGGACGCTAAGGGTATGTATACCAGTGATGCAGAAGACCATGGGTGGCCAGGAACCCCCGAGGGGGCTACCGTTCCCCTCCACGTGCTCTGTTATTACACAACAGGAATCTGTATATATTTTTTCTTTTTTTGTGTTTTTTTAAATAACAAAAGAATATTAATGCCCCATATTGACTATACGTTTTATGTGCAACCGAGGGTAAGCTCTAAAAAGTTCGTTAGTCCTTGAACCCTTTTAAAACAAGCGAACGATACCAGAAACTACATGGCATAGTTAAAACTTCCATCTGTTAAAATATCAAAATCAGAGTTATTGACTAGATATGGCTTTTCATCCAGAGGAACAGGAACGTGTTTCTAAGCACTGGGGATCAGAGAGGGAAGAATCCTTCCGACTGCTCAGGTCTCGCCGAATCCATGTCACATTGCTTTCCCGGCTCCCAACCCTTAACGTGATTTTAAACTTGAGAAACTGCTGCACAAGTAAGAATCAACCATCACATGTTAAAAATCGGATTTCTTGGGTCCTTGGTGGGTGTAGAACAGCATGGGGAAACTTAAGGCAAAGCTCTCCTGGTAAGACGTCCTCCGTCACTTCCTGTGAAAGTAGAGGGGCTTGGCGTTCCCGGACTCCACCTTTGGCAGCTGGTCGCTGATGATCTCCACCAGCATCGCGGGGAACTCCACTTTCAGGGCCTGGGACTCTCGGAAGGTGTAGAAGCAGAATTCCAGCAAGTCGCTCACCAGCTGCAACACAGACAGAGGACGTGACATGGGGGCCTCTTTCCCATCCCCGCACCCCGCTGTGTCCTAACTCTGGCGTAAGCGCGGCCTTCAGAGATCCGACCAGGGACGCGCATCTGTGACGCTGCCTGACTTGGCTAAGTCGTCTGTTTTGGGGGAGGAAGGGTGCTCACATCACTTGTCACGGAAGGTGCCTTTCATGCACAACGGATCCGGCTAAGAGCTGAGTAACTATCGAATACTGACTCTACCGGTGGCCTCGGGGTCAGGTAGAGTTCAGAGTGGCTGGGACGCTGAATTGCTCGCACCAAATTCTCATTCATAAATGTGTGGATTCGGTGGGGCAGGCATGTGCCTGTATCTCTGGGCGCCGGCTCAGAGCCTGCACGGCAGAGGCCCAGGACAGTGAGGGGCAGGGCCACAAAACCTTTGCTGGCATGGGTCCTGCTCCCTCTGGTCCTGGGTGGGCCCCGCCCCCTTCTTCCCTCCTCCAGCTTCTCACCCTGAGCTGTGGGCAGGGTTGAGACTTTTTCAGTACCCACCCCGAGCTCTGTTAAGGTATAACTGATGTGTAACATTGTGTAAGATTAAGGTGTCCAATGGGTTGATTTGATACTTATAGATTGCAAAATGATTAATACCTTCATCGTGTCACATAATTCCCATTTCCTTTTCTGTGGCAAGGATATTTAAGGTCTACTCACTTAGCAACTTTCAAGTACCTAATACAGTATTAACTAAAATTACCACGCTCTACATTTCATCCCCAGAACTTATTTGCTCAGCACTGGAAGTTTGGGTCCTTTGACCAGCATCTCCTCATTTCCCCCATCCCCTGGTTACCACCATTCTACTCTCTGTGAGTTTGGGCTTTTTTAGATTTCCTGTATGAGTGATATTGTATGGTATTATAATCTTTCCCTGACTTCACTTAGCATATTGCCCTCAAGTTCCATCTATATTATCACCAACGGCAGGACTTCCATCTTTCTCATGGCTGAACAACATTCCAGTGTGTGTGTGTGTGTGTGTGTGTGTGTTTCTTATCCATTCTCAACCATTTTCTATTTTAGCCTGATGTTGAGAAAGAGTGCAAGCAGCAAGGACAATCTCTTCGTCTACTTGCCTGTCCAGCTATTTCCCCTACCTGATTGGCCCAAGGACTTTTTCCATCCTCCTGGACCTGAACCACTTCCATTTCTGTAAGTTAACAAAACAACCATCCACAAATGCAGTATATCATTAATTTGAAAAATAAGTTTTGGTCATTTCCCACTGTATTAAAGCAGACAATATTACATGCCATAAGAATCACTCTCATCTTAATAAAATGATTCTGGTGAAAATACAACTGTAACTTTTCCTCAGAGTTTTTTCTTTTTTTTTAAACTTAATTAGCAACCCTAAGGACAGTAAATAACTGCACAGTAAAGGCCTTTAACACAAACCAGAAATAAAAAAAATGTCATCAGGAAGAATAGCCGGTGTTCTGTTTGTGCCTGTATGTGCCCTCAGTCTTAAGAGGGGCATTTCCCTAAGTAGGTTCCAAGGACTGAGAACTTTGATAAGTGTTCTTCATGCACAGAACACTGGGGCCAAACAAGCTGGAAAACAGCACAAGCCACTGTCCACTCTGGGCATGTTCACTTCGGCACCTGCCTTGTGAAGGTTGAGTCTCAGTTTCTACATCTGTAAAACGGGGTATATCTGCCTCACAGGACTGAATGAGTGAACTGGGACAGAAGATGTCAGTTCTTAAGATGTTGAGAGGTTCTGCTGGTAAAACCCCCGAATTCTGTCCTCCCGAGGGGTCCCAAACTCCTTCAAACATACAACATCATTTTTCTCTATGGGACACAGTTTGCAAAATCTGCTCTGGGTCATGTTTGTGTAATTTGGTGTCCTTGGGTCCCCCTTCTATAAATCGAGGGACAGGAGAATTTTGTGTTTCACCTTTTCAGGAGAGAGATTCTTAGAATTGAGATAAAAAAAAAAATTAAGAAATTAGCTAAGGTGGCGGGCTAGTGGCCGTGAAAGCTAAAACCCATGCTGGGCCCCAGTCTCCGGATGTGGTGCCACGAATGAGTTGGTAGTTTCGACTGCAGGGCACACCTTTCAGTGGGCGAAGGTAGAGCTCTGTGCACCAGCTGCAGGCACACAGAACCAAGTTTAAGTTCACCCTGATCTCTCCTCCTCCCTGTCCCCAACGGCCCTCTGTGTGGGGTGCCTGCAGGGCTGTAGAAGAGGATGGTTTTTCCTTTTAAAAAATGTTAACCTCCATATAAAATTGTACCAAAAAAAAAAAAAAAAAAGGACCTAGGAATCAAGTTAACCAAGGAAGTGGAAAACCTATACCCTGAAAACTATAAAACACCGATGAAAAAAATGTAGACGACACAAACAAATGGGAAGGTATTTCATGCTCATGGACTGGAAGAATAAATATTGTTAAAATGTCTATATTACTCAAAGTGATCTACAGATTTAATGCAATCCCTATCAAAATACCAAAAGCATTTTTCACAGAAGTATAATAATCCTAAAATTTGTATGGAACCACAAAAGACCCCAAGTAGCCAAAGCAATCTTGAAAAAGAACAAAGAGGCATCACAACTCTGAATTTCAAGATATAATACAGAGCTACAATAATCAAAACAGTATGCTACTGGCACAAAAACAGACACATAGCTCAATGGAATAAAGAGCCCAGAATTAACCATGTTTACATGGTCAATTAACCTGTAAAAAGGAGGCAAGAATATACAACAGGGAACCACAGTCTGTTCAATAAGTGGTGCTGGGAAAACTGGATCACCTTCTTATACTATACATAAAAATGAACTCAAAATGTATTTAAGACCTAAATGTAGGACCTGAAAATATAAAACTCCTAGAAGAAGACGTAGGCAATAATCTCTTTGACAATGGCCTTCCCAACATTTTTCTGAATATGTCTCCCGAGGCAAGGGAAACAAAAAGCAAAAATAAACTATTGGGACTACATCAAAACAAAAAGGTTTTTTTTTGCACAGAGAAGGAAACTATCAACTAAAAGACAACCTATTGAATATTTGCAAATGATAGACTGGATAATGGGTTAATATCCAAAATATATAAAGAACTCCTACAACAACCCCCAAAACCAAATAACCCAATTTAAAAAGGGGCACAAGACCTGAATAAACATTTCTTCAAAGAAGACATCCAGATGGCCAAGAGACACATGAAAGGATGCTCAACATCACTAATCATCAGGGAAATGCAAATCAAAACCACAGTGAGGTATCACCACCTTACACCTGTCAGAATGGGTAGAATCTAAAAGACAAGAAACAGTAAGTGTTGGCAAAGATGTGGAGAAAAAGGAACCTTCTTGCACTGTTGGTGGGAATGCAAACTGGTGCAGCCACTGGGGAAAACAGCGTGGAGGTTTGTTAAAAAAATTTAAAAATAGAAATGCCATATGATCCAGTAATTCCATTACTGGGTATTTACCTCCCCCAAATGAAAACACTAATTTGAAAAGATATATGCACTATGTTTATTGCAGCATTGTTTACAATAGCCAAGATATGGAAGCTGCCCAAGTGTCCACACACATGCAATGGATTATCCGTAAAGAAAGGATAAGCCATAAAAAAAAGGTATGTGTATACACACACACAAAATGGAATATTAACCATAAAAAAGGATTCAAATCTGGCCACTTGCAACAACATGGATGGAACTAGAGAGTATTATGCTAAGTGAAATAATCCAGTCAGAGAGAGACAAATACCATATGACTTCACTCCTATGTGGAATCCATAAAACAAAACAAATGAGTAAACAAAGAGCAGAAACAGAACCATAAATATAGAGAACTAATGGTTGCCAGAGGGGAGGTGGGTGGAGAGATGGGCAAAATGAAGAGGGGTGGGATACAGGCTCCCAGCTATGGAATGAAGTCACGGGGATGAAAGGTGCCGCATGGAGAATACAGCCCATATTGCACTGTATGGTGACAGACGGTGTCTGTGCAGACTTGTCCAGTCACCATGCTGCACACCCGAAACTAATGTTAATATTGTGTGTCAACTATACGTCAATAAAATTTTAACCTGAGGGGAGACATCTCGGTTTCTGGGCAATATCAACCCCCACTAGGCCAACGCTGCTTGGCTGCCACATCTTGTACTTCTCTGGGGTTGGCCCTAGTTCATGTCCAGAGATGAAGGCTCCCTGTCGTTGGGCCGCAGGGCGCTGAGGGGAGGCGGAGGTCCTTATCCACAACCCCTCCTCCATGTCCGTCCATCCATCCAATTCCGGAGCACCTGCTCTGAGCCAGAAGCTGGGAAACCGTGGCGAACACAACCAAGCCTTGTTCTCGGGTATCTACGTTCTGCTCTACCGAGGGAAACCACGAACGCAGTCAGGTGCCGCCAGCACAAGAAGGGACAGAGGAGGTGCTGTTTTCAGAAGGGTGGTCAGAGCGACAAGGCAGCTCCGGCTTACAAGCTGAAGGAGATGGAGCGGAGCTGTCCAGCCGCTGGGGCGCGTGTGGGCTCACTCGGAGGGTTCAGGGCGGCACGCAGCTCGGGGAGCGGCCCCTGTCAGCTGACCAGCTGACGTCCGAAACGAGTTACCTGGCAGGGCCACTAGAGGTTTATGTTTGTAAATGTGCCAGTTCTTGCACGTGAGGAGAGGTAAGGAGCAGAGTAAATCAGGTCGTGAACCTGAGGCGGCACACAGGAGCACCACGGGAGTCTGTCTGTGGGGATGGGTCCCAGGCCTGCTCATGGCCTCTGCACCGACCTCTAACCCCTCCATGAGCATCACCTAGGAGATGCTGGGGAGAGAGACCAGAGCCAAGGGCTCAGCTGTTTTCCCCGACAGGTTGGCTGAGGACAGGTGTGCCAGACTCTACTCACTAACCATGCATATTAACCTGGGGCTGGCGTTTCACACCCACCTCTGTTCCATGTCCCACAGACTGAGAAAGAAGTTCCTTTCCGGTCATGAGCAGACACCCAGGCTTCTGTTTACAGTAAATGCTTTGGCCGGCTGCAGAGGGACAAGGGCTTTCCTGGGGCATGTGTGGTAGGCCCGGCAGCCTGGGACTGGACATCTGACCCTGAGAACCCCTGGGGGTTGGGGGCTCCATCACCACCAACCACTCTCAGGAAAGGGCTCACCGCTGTTGAGGTGGTCAAGATGCCCACAGGCTGGGAGGCCAAGGGGCCTCAGCAGCTACCAGAAAGTGCTGACTGCTTCAGGTGTCTGGCTGGCCCTCCCTTCCCTGGGACAAGGCTGAAAACCTCTGCAGGCCTCAACCCTGTGGCTGGTGAGGTGCAGGATGATTTGGGAGAATCAAAGCCAGGTACCCCTGGCCACTGGGCACGGAGAAGAGGGGCCACTCAGGTCCAGGCTGCAGGTTCTGCCTGCCGAGAGCCCACCCGCTGCCCTCACCAGCCTTGGCCTGCTGCAGCCAGTGGGTCAGGGCCTTTAGGACCTTAGCACATGGCTGAGGTGGGCTGCTGCCACACAAGGGCACCACGTGGGTTGGAAAACACACGGCACCGGAAGGGCACGAGGAAGTGGGCACCGCGCTCTGGCAGCTGAGCAAGAGTCACACTGAACAGCGAGGTGGGCAGGGATGTTGAGCTGTCAGAATGGACACTGGTTCACGAGCCAAACTTCTGTGTCACGGCGAAGCCTCTAGTGGTCACACTGCTCGCATGCGCAGGCATCTCCTAGGTGTCACCTGGGTGCAATGCAGGGGTGCGAACTGAGGAAGACGCCAGGCAGGACCCCTGCCTGAGCCCGGAGGAGCCAGGAAACAAGGGTACAAACAAGTACCATGCCTGGGCCCTCCCCAGACACTGTCCACTGTCCCAGGTAGAGCGTGTTGGTGGGGGTGGGGCGGGCGACAGTCGTCCCCTGGAAGGGGGCACTGGGTGGTGGCTGTGCATCACTAAATGAACAGTTTCCAGTCTGAATCCCAAACCACTATTCCCACTATGAAGCCAGAGAGCACTAGGGAAGAGCTCAGTTCATCACGGCCTGCTAGCATTCTGGTGCACCATGTGGGGGGAGCGAGATGTTCGCCAAAGCTGCCTTTAAAATGAAATTACTTCAGGATAGCTCTGCCTGGATGGATTGCCCTTCAGAGATAATTCAGCAGTTCCCCTGGCTATCACCTGGCATGGAATGATTTCTCAGGAGTGTCACACTCTCTTTTCCAATAAGGTGAGTACTGGCTGCTTCTGCTTGTTTCCTGGGCCCCCCACTCCCTACAGTCACCCCTAGCTCCAGCCTACCTGGAGCCCCAGCCTGAAGGAACCTTCCTCTGCTCCCAACTCACAGATACCACCTTTTGTCTAAGTTGATAATTAGCCATGGAGCCAGGGGGCACCACGTTCTCTTTTTTCCCGGTAGTTTGCATCTCTTCTTTGTGTAACTTTTCAATTTGCAGGTCCCTAAGCAGCCTGCAAGTTCCTTGGGGGCAGGAACCACCTACTTACTCAGCCCCACAGTGTCCAGGAGAGGCCCCCTTCCCGTTACTTCTGTGCAGCCCTGCTGAGGGCTACAGGGACCAGAGCTCCTGTTGCGGGGGGCCTTGCTCCTGTGTTTCTCTGACTTCTTCCAAACTCTTAAGTGCTCAGAATTAACTTATTTCAACAGTATTTCCTTAGGACAATGTGTTGCTTGTTTTAATCAATGAACCAAAACAAAAACTGGGCAATTTAGATGGGCATCTTCATTTTAGTGGTACTAAGTAGATACTGCAGAACTTGATACATAAAGCTAACCTCTTTCATCAGTACTCAAAGCTATCCCCTTTCATCTTCCCCTGTGATTCTGGGCAACTCATGCATGCTGGGTTTTACAGCGTGACTTCATACGTATGCCACGCCACAGGTGCCATGAGCCGCAATCATTAGGGTTAGGACAGGTGTGGGGAGGGGAGTCACAGCTAGAGATAGGAGCTCTACTACCCTGTTGGCCCATCAACATGAATGCGTTAACTGCAATCAGAGAAAAGGCCAGGCACCTTAAAATTGATCCCCACCAGCCTTTCCTGGTAAATACCAGGCTAGAGGGAGAGAGGCAAGAAGCTGCATTGTAATCCGAAATGAGTCTCACAATATTAGGAATCAGAGAAAGTCCTATGCACGGACTTTTCATTCTGTACAAAATCTATCTGTTGGGATCACAGAAGTTTAGCTAGATGCCCGGCATGATTTATCCTGCCTGAAGGACCACAGCGATCAGGGCAGTAGAGGAGCTTGGCGAGATCTCAATGCAACTGATGGTCCTTTACTTGCACCGAACATGAAGCCGTCAGGCTCCGTGAGTGCCCTTCCTGCACCGAGTCATCGCCAGCCGCATGGCCGCTCCTACCACGAGCAACGAATGGCCTCTCGGGGCACCATACAGGGAGCATCTGGCACCACAGTCACTAGGTGGTGACAGGAACACCTGAACAACAGCCTCTCTGAAACAGGGTCCCACATATTTTCAACAGCATGTTCATTTCTTGTAAGTTATCTGCTGACTCCAGAACTCTCCCCCAATTAGGATCAAGCTTTTAGCCTGAAACGAGCATGGGGGGGTTAAAGGTTTATTTTCAAAGGTCAGAATTTTAGCCAGCTGTGTTAACAGGGTTACCTGCAAAAGATACACAGCTTCAACTCTAAGTACTATGACACTAATAGAAATGGCCAGCAACCATTTACTCCAGGTATTCCTGCAACAGCTTTGTGAATACTAAAACATGCTGCTCAGGGATTGTATAAGCAGTCTGGCCTTCTTTCCAAACCCCAAGCTCCACCCAGCGCAAATCACTGTGGATGACGGCTGCACGTGCAAAGGTGGGCCATGCCGGGCTGTTTCTCCGGCTGGTGAGGCCTCAGCAAAACACGATGGGAACATGGTACGAGAGTAACAGTAGCAACCCAAATTTAGTAGCATTAGCTTCTATGCCCAGAAGACAATATAAAATTTAACAATGCAGTTATACTACTATTTACTTGTGGATTCCCTTTGAAAACCCAAGCCCCACAATGCCACTACCCTGCTGAGTGCTCTTGGTGGGCCTGCCTACAGGCTGCATTTGGGAACAGTCCTGAAGGCCTCCTAGATGTGCCTGAGAGAGAGAGGATCAGGAAGATACCATCAGGGACTGACGTTAGCACACAGCGGTGGAAGGCATTCCTTCTTTCTGTTCCTCTTTTTCAATGAAGAATTAGTAGTCTATCCATGAACAAAAGTGCCTCTGTGGGAGCTGCAGGATCTGGCACCATATGCCAAGGAACCCAGGAGGAGTCTGGCTCACCTGTGCAACTGTTTATGGGCATGGGCTGTAGAACCAGTGGGGCAGTCAGCCTGCCCCAACCTCTCTTGCCATAATCAGGAAAAAAAACTCAAGAGTGCTGACGTGGGCTGATACCCACAGACAATAGAGAAACTGCCAAAGCTTAGCCCTTACAAAGAGAGATTCTAGCATGCCAATGGAGCAATAAACAAGTCTGGACACAGCAGAGATGGTAAAAAGAACTCTACCAATGCTGTCCTCACCCCCACCAAGGCAACACCGCACTGGACTGAACTAGCAGGTGACAGTGATCTCTCTCATGGAGGAAAAGAAGAGCAGCGAGTGAGTGTCCAGCTACCCCAGTGGTGTGGAACGCTGCTGGAGAAACCCGTTTCTATCCAGCAGCACCTAGAGTACTTACTTAGGCAGGATCTCCAGGACTGGGAGGAAAGAGGATAAGAATACCAAACGACATTAAAGGGACTCAGAGCCTGCTGACTGTACTCAGCAGGAAGTCCAATCATAAGCCCCTGGGAGTACTACACCTGAGGATCTCCCTACAGGGCCTATGGGCAACTCTAATGCCCCAAAGGCCGAATCTATACCTCCCTCCACTCTGTGGGTGGCTACCTGTGCACACTCCCCAGTGTGGTGGCAAGACCAAGCTCCTTAGGGAGTGTGCTCAAAAAACAGGCCAGAGTCTGTGGACAAGGGCAAAACTACAATCTTAAGCTACAGCACCGTCTTCTGGAAAATCAAAGAAAGGTTTCCAATAGCCAGCCTGGTGAGCTTTAAGAACCAAAGATGTAAAAGCTTAAGAATTTTGCCACAAGAGGGAGCAAGAAGAGTGGAACAGGTGTACCCATACAAAGGCAGAGAAAACCCTAGATGGAAATAGCACTAATGAACCAAATACCCAACCTGAAGGCAACAATCAAAGATTTAAGGAGGTGGCTGCTATTTCAAATGTGAAAGCAGCAATGAAAAACTACAAAGAACATGAAAAATCAAGGAAATATGTCAATACCAAAAAATAATAATTCTTCAATAACAGAGCTCAAAGGCAAGGGGTTTTGGATAAAGAATTCAAAATTGGTGTTGAAACTTAATGAGCTACCAGAAAACCCTAAAGACAGTTGAAATCTCTCTCTCTCTCCTCTCTCTCTCACACACACACGCACGCACACACACACACACAAATGTTCAAGATGAGATATTACCAAAGAGACAGAAATTGTAAAAAGGAACCAAGCAGAAATTCTGGAGCAGAAACTCAATAAATGAAATGAAAAACATAACACAGTACAGCAAGTGGAAGACTGAATAAGTGAGTTAGAAGATAGAATTTTGAAATAACCAAGTTGGAGGAGAACAAAGACAAAAGAATGAAAACCTGTGAAGAAAGCCTACATGAGCTAATCTATGGGATTTCATCAAAAGAACATATATTAGAATAATCCAGATTCCAAAAAGAAAAAAGAGGAGAAGGGGACAGAAACCTTATTAAAGAAGTAATAGTGGAGAAGTTCCTAAGCATGCAGAGAGAATTAGACATTTAAGTTCACAGAACTATAGAAGATCACCCTATTATCTCAATGCAAAAAGACCTTCTCCAAGACACATTATAATGAAACTATAAAAAAATAAAGAATTCCAAAAGCAACCAGGGGAAAAATATTGTAACCTACAAAGGAACCACCATTAGGCTGTCAGTAGATTTCTCAATAGAAACACTACAGGCCAGGTGAGAGGGGAATGACATATTCCAAGCACTGAAAGAAGAAAATTGTCAGCCAATAGTACTATATCCAGCATAGTTATCCTCCAGATGTGAAGAAGAAATAAAGACTTCCCTAGATAAACAAAAGCTGAAGGAGTTCTTCACCACTAACCTGGTTTTGTAAGAAATGCTGAAAGTTCTTCAGGCTAAAATAAACTGATACTAATCAGCAACATGAAAATACACAGAAGTATACAACACACTGGTAAAGGTAAATAGACTTTGGATGGTATGCTATAGTATAGTATAAATGTCAAAGAAAAAGAGTACTAAAAATAATTAGAGCCACTATAATTTAACTATAGCTACTATAATTTTATGTCATATAAATATACAACATAAAAAGAGGTAAATAATGACATCAGAAATATACAAGGGGGGAGTAAAGGCTGAAGCATTTATAGACAATTGAAGTTAAGTTGCTGTCAGCTTAAAATGGCCTGTTTTATCTATGAGATGTCTTATGTAAGCCTCATGGTAACCACAAAGCAAAAACCTAGCATAGATGCACAAAAGATAGAAAAGGGGGAAGCAGAGCATACCACCACAGAAAATCATTAATTTACCAAGTTAGGCAGAACTAGAAGGAGACTATGCAAATACAAAATAATCAGAAAACAGTAAGATGGCATTATAAGATCTTACATAGCAATAATGTAAATGGATTGAATTAACCAATCAGAAGGCATATTGGCTTGAGGAATAAAAAATGACACAACTATATGCTGCCTACAAGAGACTCACTTCAGCTTTAAGAAAACACATGGGTGCAGAGTGAAGAGAGAGAAAAAGATATTCCATGCCAGTGAAAATCAAAAGAAAGTTAAGGGTAGCTATACTTACATTAGACAAAACAGACTTGAAGCCAAAATGGTAACAAGAGACAAAGGTCAAAATATAATGATAAAGGGGTTGATTCATCAAGAAGATATAACAATCATACATACTTACACACCCAATATTGAAATACCCAAAATGAAAATAGGATATGGAAGAGATATCTGCACTCCCATGTTCACTGCAGCATATAAATATAACACCTAAATATATTAAGCAAATATTAATAGATCTGAAGGAAGAAATAGACAACAATACAATAATAGTAGGGGACGTCTAATACTCCAATTTCAGCAATAGGCAGATCATCCAGACAGAAAACCAACAAGTAAACGTTGGGCTTGGCCACACATTAGGCCAAATGGATCTAACAAAGATTTGTAGGACATTCCATCTAACAGAAGAATACACATTCTTCTCATGAGCACGCGGAACATTCTTCAGGATAGGCCACGTGATAGAACACAAGTAAAGTCTTTTGAATTTAAAATGACTGAAATCATACCAAGTATTCTCTCCGACTACAATGATATGAAACCAGAATAACAAGAGGAAAGCTAAAATATGTGAAAAGCTACAAATCCATGATAATTAAATAACATACTCTTGAACAACCAATGGGTCAAAGAAGAAATCAAAAGGAAATAAAATATTTCAAAACAAATGAAAATGAAACACAACGTACCAAAACCTATGGGATGCTGCCAAAGCAGTTCTGAGAGGGAAGTTTATAGTAATAAATGCATATATTAAAATAAAAGGATCTCAAACAACTTCACTTTATATTTTCTTTTTCTAGAAAAAGAAGAACTAAGCTCCAAGTCAGCAAAAGGAAATAAATAACAAAGATTAGAGTGGAAATTAGTGAAATAGAAACAAGAAAAATAATAGAAAAAAATCAGTGAAACTAAGCTGGTTTTTCAAAAAGATAAAATTGACAAGCCTATAGCTAGACTAAAAGGACAAAAAGAGGACTCAAATAAATAAAATCAGAAATGGAAGAGGTGACATTACAAGTGCTACTACAGAAATAAAAAGGCTCATAAGAAACTACTATGAACAAATTATATGCTAGCAAATTGGATAATCTGGAATAAATGATAAATTCTTGGAAACCTACAACCTGCCAAGAATGAATGAGGAAGAAATAGAAAATATGAACAGACCAATAATACATAAGGTGATTTGATCAGTAATTAAAAAGCTCCAAACACTGAAAACTCCAGGACCATATGTCTTCACTGATGAATTCTGACAAACATTTAAAGAATTAACGTCAACATGTTTCAACCCTTCTCAAGCTCTTCCCAAACTGAAGAAGAAGGAACACTTCTAAACTCATTTTATGAGAGCAGCATTACCCTGATACCAAAGCCAGATAAGGACACTAAAAGAAAACTATAGACTAATATCCCTGATGCATACAGATTCAAAATTCTCAACAAAATAAAATCAAGCCAAATTCAGCAACGTATTAAAAGGATTTCACACCATGACCAAGTGGGATTTATTCCAGGAATGCAAGGATGGTTCAATATACATAAATCAATAAGTATGACATACTACATTAATAGAAAAATAAAAATCATGACCATTTTAAAAAGCTGCAGAATAAACATCTGACAAAATACAACATACTTTCATAATTAAAAACCCTCAACAAATTGGTTATATAAGGAATATACCTCAACACAGTAAAGGCCACATATGACAAACCCACAGCTAACATACTCAATAGTGAAAAATTGAAAGCTTTTCTTCTAAGATGAGGAATAAGGCAAGAGTGCCCTCTTTTATTCAACACAGTGCTGAAAGTCCTGGCTATAGCAATTAGGAAAGACAAAGAAATGAAAGGCATCCAAATCTGAGAGAAAGAAGTAAAATTGTTATTTGCAGATGATATGATCTTATATAGAGAAACCCAAACCGAATTAATGAATTCAGTAAAGTTGCAGGAGATAAATTCAACCTATAGAAATTAGTTGTATTTCTACACACTAACAACAAAACATTTGAAAAAAATAAAACTATCCCATTCATGATAGCATTCAAACAATAAAATAATCAGGACTAAATTTAACCAAGGAAATGAAAACTATCCCATTCATGATAGCATTCAAACAATAAAATAATCAGGACTAAATTTAACCAAGGAAATTCTTTTAACCAAGAATTTCATTCTGTACAATGAAAACTATAAGACATTGATGAAAGTAACTGAAGAAGATACAAACAAATGGAAAGATATCCTGGGTCCATGGATCAGAAGACTTAACATTATTAAAATGTCCTTACTACTCAAAGCCATTTCTAGATTCAACACAATTGCTATCAAAGCCTTAACAGCACTTTAAACAGAAATTTTAAAAAAAATCATAAAATTTGTATGAAACCATAAAAGACTGAATAGCAAAGCAATCATGAGAAAGAAGAAATCTGGACGCATTATATTTCCTTATTTCAAACTATACTACAGAGATACATAGTAATTTAAATTTGGCTGTTATTAAAACAGACACAGAGAAATGGAACAGAGAGCCCAGAAATAAACCCCAACATTAACAGTCACCCAATACTTGACAAGGGAGCCAAGGACACTCAATAGGAAAGGATGGTCTCTATAATAAATGGTGCTGAGAAAACTGGACCACTATCCTACACCATATACAAAAGACAACTTGAAATGGACTGAAGACTTAAACATACAACCTGATACCATAAAACTCCTAGGAAAAAAACATAGGAAAGAAGTTCCCTGACATTAGTCTTGGCAATGGGATTTTAGATATGACACCAAAAGCACAAGCAAAAACAAAATTCAACAAGTGGGACTACATAAAACTGAAAAGCTTCTGCATAGTGAAAGAAACAATCAAAAAAAGAGAAAAGGCAACTTACTGAATGGGAGAAAAATATTTACAAACCATATACCAGTGAAGGGGTTGCTATCCAAAATATATAAAGAACTCATCCATCTCAATAACAAAAAAAACCCCGATTAAAACAAAACTAAAAACAAAAGCCACACACACACACACACACACACACACACACACACAAACATGAGCACAGGAACTAAACAGACATTTTCCAAAGAAGATATCCAAATGGTCAACAGGTATGTGAAAAGATGCTCAGCATCACTTAATATCAGGAAAATGCAAATCAAAACCACAATGAAATAACACCACACACCTGTTAGAATGGTTGTCATCAAGAAGGCAAGAGATAATAAGTGTCAGCGAGGATGTGGAGAAAAGGGAACACTTGTACCTATTGATGGGAATGCAAAGTTGTTCAGCCACTATGGTAAACAGTATGGAGGCTCCTCATAACATTAAAAAATGTAACTAACATATGATCCAACAATACTCCTGGGTATATAATCCAAAGGAAATGAAAATAGGATATGGAAGAGATATCTGCACTCCCATGTTCACTGCAGCATTATTCACAATAGCCAAGATATGGAAACAACTTGTGTCTGCCAATGGATGGATAAAGAAGACGTGAGATATATAGTTATATATATATAACTACACACACACACACACACACACAGAGGGATATTATTCCGCCATAAGAAAGAAGGAGATCTTGCCACTGGTAATAACAGATGGCCCATAAGGGCATTATGCTAAGTGGAACAAGGCAGACAGAGAAAGACAAATGCCATATTATTTCACTTAGCTGTAAAATCTGAAAAAGCCAAACTTGATGGCAACTTAGGAAGATCCTGAATTCACCTCCTCTCATGGACACACCAAAGTCTACACCTACATATAAAGCAATTCCTCCTAAAGAACTGTGGGCTGATTGAACAGCTTTTGCACAATAAAGCATTGTGGGGCCACACAGAGAATGGCAGGAGAGATGGAGACATGGTAGTGATGGGAACCCCACCCCCAACGTGGTAATGTGCAGTAGGGAGAAACATCACAGATGGGCAATGTACAGATTCACCTGACCTGGGGCAGTGCAAAAAACCATCAGTTTAAAGGGCAACTAGACTGCTAGTGAGGGAAACCCATTTACTAACCTTGAGTGTTTGCCAAATGGTGGGGGAATTTCTCTCTCTCTAGGGTCAACGGTGCTGGCAAGAGCCTCTCCACCTTGATAGCACAGATAGGAACATGGAGCAGGTGCTCTAGCCAGCCTGCTGCCTCAGCAAGCCCTAAGCCTCTAGCCCACACCAGCTCCAGTCACTCCATCAAGGCTGCCCCAGCATGGCACACATTGGGAAACCTGTGGCTACATTTGCTTCAGCTCCAGCCATCCCCCCAGGGCAGCTCTGGCACTCTGTCAGGGTGTCCCCTGTGCAAAATGCTCTGGTCCATGCCTGCCCTAGCTCAAGCCATCCACCAGGGTGACCCTAGCATGGAGCAACCTGGGACCTACTGGTCCATGTCCACTTCATCCACACCCCAATCGTCCAGTGCCAGCCCTGGCATGAAGCACCCATCTCATCTCCAGCTATTCCTCCAGGGTGCCCCCTGTGCACAGCATGCTGGCCCGTGCCCACTTCAGCTCCAGCCATCCTGGTAGCATGGCTCTGGTGTGGAGCTCCCCAATATCCTCCAGCCTGCACTGACTATGGTTCCAGCTGTCTCAGCAAGGTGGCCCAGGCACAGAGCAGCCTGGGACACTCCCAGAGCACCCTGGGATCTCCCAGCCTGTGCCACCTACAGCTCCAGCCAGTCAGCCTAAGCCGCCAGGCATACATGATCTACACAGGGGACATTCCTATTCATATTCAAGGCCACTCCTTCAGGACTGGGAGAGGTAGTTGTTTTACCTAATAAACACAAAAAGTCAAACAAAATGAGATGGAGGAATATGTCCCAAACTAAAGAATAAGACAAAACTTCAAAAAAAAAAAAAAAGAACTAAATGAAACAGAGATAAGCAATCGACCTGATGAACAGTTCAAAGTAATGGTCATAAAGATGCTTACTGGACTTGAGGAAAGAGTGGATGAACTTGGGGAGAACATCAACATAGATGGAAAATTAAAAAAAAAAATCAGAGTTGAAGAATATAATAACTTAAATGAAAAAGACACTAGAGGGAATCAACAGCAGATTAGCCAACATACATAGAACAGATCAGCATCTGGAAGACAGGGTAATGGAGAACACCCAAGTTGAAAAAAAAAAAAAGAATAGGTTATGGGACCTCTGGAACAACATCAAGCATACTAACATTTGCATAATAGGGGTCCCAGAAGGAAGAGAGAGAGAGAAAGGGGCAAAAAGCTTATTTGAAGAAATAATAGCCGAGAACTTCCCTAGTCTGGAGAAGGAGACAGATATCCAGGTCTAGGAAGCACAGAGAGCGCCAAACGAGATGAACCCAAAGAAGTCCACACCAAGATACATATTTAAAATGGCAAAAATTGGGGCACCTGGGTGGCTCAGTTGGTTGAGCATCCGACTCTTGATCTCGGCTCAGGTCATGATCTCAAGGTCCTAGGATCAAGCTTCGTGTTGGGCTCTGTGCTCAGTGGGAATCTGCTTGAGGATTCTCTCTCTCTCTCCCCCTCTGCCCTCTCCTTGCTCGCTCTCTCTCTCTCAAATAAATAAGTAAATCTTAAAAAAATAGCAAAAATTAAAGATAAAGAGGGAATCTTAAAAGGAGCAAGAGAAAAGCAACTAGTTACATACCAGGGAAATCCCATAAGGCCATCAGCAGATTTTGTAGCAGAAACTTTACAGGTCAGAAGAGAGTGGCCTGATATATTTGAAGTACCTAGCAAGATTATCGTTCAGAGTTGATGGAGAGAAAAAAAATTTCTCAGACAAACAAAAGTTCAAGGAGTTCTTCACCACTAAACCGATGTTAAAAGGACTTCTTAAAGCAGAAAAGGAAAGAAAGGCTGTAAGTAGAAGAAAATTATGAAAGGAAAAAATTTCATTGGTAAAGGCAAACATATAGTAAAAGGGGTAGACCAATCACTTATAAAGCTAGTAGGAAGGTTAAAAGAAAAAATGTAGTAAATCAATTATATCTAAAAATTCAGTTAAGGGATTCACAAGTTTATAAAAAGATGTAAAATATGACATCTGATACATAAAACATGGAGGGGAGGAGTAAAAATGTAGTGCTTTTAGAATGTGTTCAAACTAAAGCAACCATCAACTTAACATAGACTGCTATATAATTGGGATGTTACGTATGAACCTCACCATAACCACAAATCTGTAATAGATACACAAAAATAAAGAGAAAGGAATATAAACTTAACACTAAGGGAAGTCCTCAATCACAAGGGAAGAGAGCAAGAAGAAAAAAAGGAATAGAGAACTACAAAAAACAAAAACAAGAAAAGCCCAACTCATAAAAACAGAGAATCGAATGGTGGTTACCAGAGGATGGGAGAATAGAGGAGATGATAGAAGCTACAAAATTGCAACCAGTAAGTAAGGCCTAGAGATCTAATGCACTGGATTCACCTGTGTCCCTGAAGCACAAGACAAGGCTCAATGGGGCTGCTTGCTCTCATGTGCGCTCTGCCTGCAATTCTAGGTAAGGGGACCCCCCCCCCCCCACCACGAGGGTGGCCAAAGCCAGGGCCCCAGGCCAGGATGGGCACCTCTGGGCTCTGCCTCCAGAGAAGCCTGGCTGCCTGAAGAAGCGAGGGAGGCAGGGTTGTCCTGTGTGGCCTTATAGGGACAGTTCCAGAGTCTAGGCTGGTGCAGGTGTGGGCATTCTGGGCCGGACCAGGTGCCCAGGAGGAAGGGGCTGGCTTCTGAGGTGGGAAGTAGAAGCTGCTCCACATCTTATGAAAAACCGAGAGCACTTCTGAAACTCTGTTATCTGAGGCTACTTTTTAATTTGTCTTCATTATCATTTTTATATCAAATTCAGTAGTAATCCTTGATCTCTGGTCAGTGATGAATATTAAATCTTCCAAATACGTTGTTTGGATGCTGTGCTAAGCAAGATGGGTTCAATATCCTTCCAATTTTTTTTGTACTTAAATTTATTTAATTTCCAGCCTGTTTAAGTTTCCTTGTGTTACAAGCCTCGTTCTGGATCACAGCTCCGCCTTCTTGTGAATAAGGTCTATTGTACATGTGAAAAACACAAAGAAAAATGACACAATGGAAACAGAAAGTAGAGCTTAAAGATAAAGGGATAATTAGAACATTGCTGAACAAAGGGAATCTAAGGGAAGGGTTGTGTTTGAAATGCACTGGCATGTTACTGTATATAGAGGTATGAACTTTTCTTAATTTTGTTTTCAATATTTCCTAGATCCTTCTTGCCAAGGTACTCTGTACTGAGCAACGTAAAAATCTAAACCAATTCATGTTGGTAAGTTACCAACTTTTATATCAGGCTAACTCAAGATTAAGCAGTTAAAATCCTTATTTCAATTTCTAAAGGAAAAGGAATACTAAGCAACAAGGGGCAGACCCCACTGGGCAGGGGCAGCCTCTTCTGATCCAACCAAGGACACTTGAGACCAAGGGGTCTCATCTATTTTCCTGTTCCACTGAATGAATCAGGAGTTGGCAAACTATGGCCTGCAGGCCAAATCTGGCCTAATAACTGCTTTTATATGTTTTTTCATTTGGCTTTTTATACTTTTAAAAGATTGAAAAAAATCAAAAGAGGAGTATTTCATGACATGTGAGAATTATATAAACAGCAATTTCACTATTTTTACTAGCACACAGCCAGGCTTACTCGTTTACGTCGCCCCTACGGCCGCTCTCCTGATACAACAGCAGCGCCAGGTAGCTGTAGCAAGACTGTGGAGCCCACGACGCCTACGGTACTGACCATCTGGCCCTTTACAGAAAAAGCGTGCCGGCCCTGGACTGGAAGGCACGCCAGGGATTTAGTAACAGTTTATGGGAGAACAGGTTTTGGTTGGTTGTTAAAATATATAAGTCAAGTATAAGATGTCTCCTGATTTCAGAAATACTGAAATGTGAAAAAAAAAAGTCTGTGAACCAAGCAATATGGTTGGTAGCTAGAGCCGGCTTTCTAAGTATTATACAGATTCTCTACGCCTCGAGGAAATGCTTTCCAAAGAATTTTTGTACATCATCGTCCAGCGTAAAGCCTTCAGAATTTGTCATTCGAATGGAGAATCGCAGAGACCCTTGTCTTGCGTTTCTGGCTGTTCTTTCAGGAGTCATTTCCCTTTGAGCCCAGAGTCCCTGTAGGTTACATACATTTACAGTTGTCATTATGCATGGTAGTTCCATTCTATTATGTCATGGAGAACAGAATTAGCAGATACTGAATCCTTGTTCCTAGGGAAAATACAGGGTTAGGTATCCATGAATTGCTGGTCACATTATCAGCGATCAATACACCACCTTGTTTTATGTGTTTCTGTTTCAACATGCCTTATTTAATGTATATTGCTGATTCTTTAACATTGAACTCATGGCCAACAGCACTATAACTCATGCCTGAATGAAGTTTACTGAACACAATTATTTTCTCCATAAGGCACATCACAGCCTTCTTTCTGCTTGGGAACATGAGACAGTGCGTAAGCACTACATTTGGGGACCACTGTGAACAGCAGAATCACCAACAAAAACGCAAAAACTGTGTCACTAAACAGATCCTGAAAAGGACACTTAATTTACTACACGAGAGAGGAAACAAGAAGGCAGAACATCACCTTGCTTGACCTTAGTTGGGAACACACACATTTTTACTGCTCGGCACGCGTCTGTGAATGACTGCAAAAGGGCCATATTGATTCTGTGGTTACAAATATATTTTAGCCAGTAGGAGAATTTGTAAATACAGAATCTACAAATAATGAGTATCAACTATGTTTGAAAGCAGAGTCACCTTCTAGTTCCTTTAACCATGACCTTTTAAACAAAATTGATCAACCGGCATCTTCTGGGTCTTTGCAATCTCAGTCATTTAAAATGATCTGCCCTAGTCTGAAACAGCCCCCGTTTTAACAGTCCTCTTTTCTACTGCTGAACGACATCTCTCTCCCTTCTGAAATTTCTCCACTCTTTCTTTTTGTATCAAGTTAGGCCTGAGTTGTTCAAGGCTCCTTTTCAGTGTATGGATGAATCTATTTCCTTCATTTCTCCTACCCTGCTTCACTTAGCTTTCTGCCTTTCATATCCTCCACCGCCTCCTTTCAAAGACACATCTGCCCAGTGCATTGCAAGCTGCAAAGTGCTCTCCACACTCATCATCGCCTCTGACCACCACCATCTGAGATGGGTGATACTGTGCCTAGGAGAGGCGGCATTAGCTGTGGGGCTCCTTGTTCAAAGTTTGCTACAGATTTCAAGATGGTGAGAGCAAAACATGAAGCCAAGAGTGGGACCCTTCTCTGCGTGGGGCCCTGAAGGATCCCTCACCCACCAGGGGCAACAGAGCTAACCAGGTGCAGGGCTGGCTCTACACTGATGTATCTCACACGTGCTGCCCTTCCTCCCGTGCCCCTGCCTTCTGGTCCTGCCTCACTTACGAACCTGGGAAAGTGTACTTCATCGGTCTGTTTTTTTTTTTTTTCTTCTCTGTAAAAAGGTAAAAGAGTAAATATTACTTTTATTCCTTTTTTATGGAGAAAGGAATTAAGATGAGGTGATTAAGTGTAAACAATAGTATTTACTCATCCTTGCCTCATGGAGTTATTAGGAGGATTTAATGACAGGACTTAAGAAAGAAAGGCACTAGGTAAATCCCAGGTATTACATTGTCATTTTATATTGTAAGAAGGGGGATTTAGTCTGCATAAGAGGGGGTTTTTATTGACACAGGTGTTAGACAATGAGATAGTTTTCCAAAATCTTCCCTAGATATATTTTAGGTTAAGAAAAGATTCCTATGTGTCTGGTTAGATTTTGATGACTTCTATGAACATGACTTCCAGGACCCTCAGTGGTTCTTTCTACCTGATATTTTGTTTTTATTTTTTCAGAAAGCTCACCTTATAGCATCGTAAGTCTTACAGAATCAGGTGGGAATGGAATGCACGATTCTTTTATACCACCCCAAACAAGGCAAATTCCTAGTTTCCCCCAGCATTCTTTCAAAACTAGCTGTGAACAGCGGCACATGGTCTGTGGGTATGCAACTTTTAAAATGTTAATTAATGAAGCCAAAGAAGTAGTTATTACAAGAAAATATGCCTTCCCCACTTTTCTTTAAATAAATTAGGATTAGACACAACTTTTAATTTTTCCAGTTAAGGATTAAAAGGATTAAACTACTGTCTGTTATCATTGTAAGTTCATAAGGGAAAGATTCTGACACCAAAACAGATAAACAAAACCCACGGAATGAGAGAAAATACTTAGAAGTCATGTATCTGATACGGGGTTAATATTCAGAATATATAAAGAACTTGTACAACTCAACAACTACAACAAAAAACTGGTTTGAAAATGGGCAAAGAGGGGCGCCTGGGTGGCTCAGTTGGTTGAGCATCCAAATCTTGATTTCAGCTCAGGTCATAATCTGAGGGTGGCGGGACTGAGCCTGCTTAGGATTCTCTCTCTTTCTCTCCCTCTGTTCCCTCCCCCCACTCAGTCTTTCTCTTTCTCTCTCTAAAATAGATGAATAAATCTTAAAAAAAATGGGCAAAGGACCTGAATAGACAATTCTCCAGGGAAGAAATACAAATGACCAATAAATGCATGAAAGATGCTCAACATCACTGATCACTAAGGAAATCCAAATCAAAACCACAAGATAACACCCTCACACCAGTTAGAATGGCCATCATCCAAAACAAAACAAAACCTCAGTAATAGCAAATAACAAGCGCTGGTGAAGTTGTAGAAAAATTGGAACCCTTGTGCTCAGTTGGTGGGAATGTAAAAAACAGTGAAAAATAGTTTGGGGGTTCCTCAATAAATTACACATAGAATTATCATATGATCTAGCAGTTCTACTTCTAGGAACACACCCAGAGAACTGAAAGTAGGGTCTTGAAGAGAGATCTGCACACTCATGTTCATGTAGCATTATTTACAACAGCCAAGAGGTGGAGGCAACTCAAGTGTCCGTCAACAGATGAACGGATACACAAAGTGTGGTATACACATACAACGGAATATTATTCAGCCTTAAAATGGAAGGACATTCTGACACATGCTACAACACGGATGAACCTGGAGGATAATATGCTAAGTGAAATCTGTCAGTCAGGAAAAGACAAACACCGTATGAGTCCATATATTTGAGGCACCTAGAGTAGTCAAATTCAGCGACAGAGAGTAAAAGGGTGGATGCCAGGGCTGGAGGAGGGGGGACGAGGGGTTGTTTAATATATATATGGAGTTTCGGTTTTACAAGCTGAAGAGTTCTGGAGATTGTAGGACAACGTGAATGTACTTAACACTAGTGAACTGTACAGTTACAAATGGTGGAAGTGGCAACTTTTATGTTTGTGTATTTTACCGCAATTAAGAGGAATGACAAACTCCTATACTCAAGTTTTTTCCTCATTTCTCTAAAAGCTAATACAACTGCATCTCAGAATGTGATGTAGCTACTGACCAGCGGTTGGTAAGCACTGTCACAGTCTAAATGTCAGCCACTGAAAATATTCAAAGTTTTAAATCAACCTTCTCCAAAGAGGTAAGAAAGTAACCCAGATTCGGCATTAAGTCAGCCACAGAAAACCATGACCGACCACAAATGTCTGACGGAGCTAAAGTTCTGGGCGGCTGCATGTGGAAAGTAACTGTCATTGTCATTAGGGTTTCATATGAACGTGATGGGTGAGGAAGGACTCAGGCCCACTGTTATTGATAAAATCGTGACTGGAAATGCAAGATCAGCCTCGACGCACCGTGGCTTGCCTTCGACGCCTGCCTTCCATCTCCGTCTCTAACTAGATTGATAGATGTATGCACGATGTACACATGTATTTAGTGTATGCAATACATATATGTGTATGGAGCATATAATAAAGCTTTCACTAATTCAAAATTACTCATGTGTGACTGGATCGAGTTCTGTAATAGTTTGTTTTGGGGTTATTCACAAAGAGTTTGCTAAGCCACTGTGATTTCTTAGCTATACTCAAACACAAAAACTGCATGTTCTTTCATCCACATATAAAATACTCATTTATATACATGCCCTCACATGACAGAAAGATTCATGCTTCTATTTATTAAAGCAATTTTTCTAAGGAGCTTTACTGGAAAACATGTTCTTGAATGTTCTTTTTTAAAAAAAAAACTTGTCCCAGTTTGTTTTGTGGCTTTTGATACAGTTATTGGAAACTACTGAACATTAACACAAGTTGAATCAGTCAGCGATTTTTCACAATACCCTTCCTGTTGCTATGGCTATTAAAGTGTTCAGATCGTTTGCTGACTGACCTTTCCGCAGCTTCTGCCCCTCTGACCCCTCATTTGCACAGTGGGAGACACATTCTTTTCTGGCTTGTCCCCTATGTCCCTCCTTTTGCTGCTTCTTCTTCTTCTTTTTTAGCTCAGCAGCAGCTCCTTTGTAGCCTCTCCAGAATCTTCCCATTTGGAATCCACTGGCCATTTCTCCCTCTGGGTTTGGTTCTAGGCCCTCCACTCCACACCAATGCCTGGGCAGTCCCATCTGGCCCCAGGCTTCATGACCACCATGTGCCGCCCACTGCCCCATCTGCATCAGCATTCCATGTTCCTCATCTTCTTCTCCACAGAGCCTAGTATCTACCTGACATTTCTTCTGGGTTGTCCTAAGGACACCTCAAATCAGGACATCTAAAACCTACTCATCATATCCCCTCCCAAAGCTCTTCCCCCCGTCCCCTTGTCAGTGCTGGTTCCAGCCCATCCAGCCATCTATGTCTAAATCCCAGGGTCACCTTCGACCTCCTCCCTCCTCTCTCAATCTCCATGTCCTATTCATCACACCAAGAGCCATCCATTCCACCACACCAATATCTCCTCAGTCCCCCTTTCCCCTAGTGCTTAGTCCCCCATCTCTTACCTGGATCACCTCACCAGCACCCCAACTGGCCCTCTGTTTCTCTTGCTCGTCCCCTAATAGATTCTCTAGATCAGCACCGTCCAATAATGGACAATTGTCAGACTTTCTGCATTGCCCCAAATGGCGGCAACTAGCTACATGTGGCCACTGAGCACTTGAAATGTGGCTACTATGATTGAAGAACTCAACTTAAAATTTCACTTAATTTTAATTAACTTCCGTGTAAATAGCCGCATGTGGCTAATGGTTACTATACTGCACAGAGCAGGTCTAGATTCACGCTCAAAATCCCTCAATAGCTCCCTTGTGGTGGTTCACAGATCCCTTCATTGTCTCCATTCTCATTTCTCTCAGTTCCTCCCCAACGCTCTTGGATGCAATGAAATTCTCCATTTCTCAAAATCACCATGCTTTCTCTCTCTCGGGATATTAACTCCTTTGGCTTGGAACAGCTTCCCTCCATCTGTCTGGCAAACTCCTACTTTGCGTTTGGGGCTCAGCTTAGCAATCACTTCCATCACCTCATGCCATGGGCCATCTCCACCCTGCCTCTTCCTCTTCCAGATATGCCACCTATGGGCCTTATAGCTCATACTGAGCACCTGTCACACTGGTTTTAGTCCGCAGTTTGTCTATATTCCCCATCAGACTGCACTCTGAGGTCAAGGACCCAGTCTCCTTTGCTGCTGTTGTATCCTCAGCACCAGCACAGTACCTGGCCTCGTGGAGGCTGCTGTACATGGGCCTACTCTGCCAGGAGCTCGGGTCCCAGAAGCAGAGCCCCTCAGCAGCACTTCCTCTGCACACCCCCGTGAAGACGGTCAATAGGAAGTGTAACTGACATAGGGATGTCTCATTCCACAGAGTCTAAAACAACGAGGCACTGAGAGATATCGTCTCTTACATAGAATCCCGGTTTTTCAGATCCTCTTTCCAACAGGTTTAGGAAGACAGTAATTCAGCTATTCTGCCTCTCACAATATGAACTGATTACAAACCCAAGGGGAGCTTCGAGAGTCACAATCCTGACCATTGACTGATGCTGCCCTTAATTCACATGAGAACAAAGAAGGAACAACAGGTAAGGACATCCTTCATTATCTGTGGGGCTAGCTTCTATCTGAGCTTCATGGCTAATCCTAGACCTTTCCAAATCACAACCAAGGTCATCAACTCCCTATTTATCCACAATATCAAAATACTAGAACTTATTTTTTCCATTTTCCCCCATTCCTATTTTTTAAAAAATCTGATGCATTTTTTTTCAACCGTACGGACATAAAAATGGTCTAAATGAAAATAAGCACTCACTGGTGCAATTCACCTAGGGCAATGCATTCTGAACTATGCTATACCCTTGAAATTAGAAATCTGTAAAGGCAAGTGCCAGTCCTTAGGTACTAAATAGAAATGCAGAAACAGATGCTGCAAACCATTAATAACTGTTCCACTGGTTTCATCAACTAGACAAAGAATAAGATCTGCCATGTCAATTATTCATTTAATTTGAAATCTTTACCTATGAAGATTTCTTTTTCAAAAGGAGAGGGCCTATGCAAATTTGTATCCTCCCCTCCACTGGTGCCTTGGAAGATCAGGCTTTGCTCACTTAGCTGACTCTGGAATAAACATCTCCTCCTTTATTTAGAATCTTTTTTAGTCGTGGTCTTGTCAGAGAAGAAGGCAGTATAACGCTGTTAACAACTGTATTAAATAGTTGTTTTGCTCAGTGAAATAGAATGTGGCTTTGAACTTGATCTCTCTTACACACACACACACACACACACACAGGTGTGCTACCACCGGTACTGTATTACAAATAATCAAACAATGTCATTTCCTTGTCACCTGAGCAAAGGGAAGAGAGGGAGATTTCTCTCCTCGTGCTGAAGCACCATGGCCTGCCTTTATTCATTGCTCGCAGTGTTCTGGTAATACCTGGGGCAAGGGTTTATAGTTTGCCAGGACCAATCCTCCTGATGGTCACCTCACAGCAATCTGCCATCATTCCATCATCAAACACCTTTAATCCTTCCAGCAAATCAGAAAGTGGCTCGAGCTCACCCCAACATGTTTGTAACAGTAGCCATCTCCCCTGGTGAATGTCTAGCTGACGTGGTGTGCCCCGAGGACCTGAAGGACCACGGAAGTGCTTTAGGACTGACCGAATTCTAGCAGCTCACTACCAGAGAACGTACGTGCTTCCTGCCCTGCTCTGTGGAATGGTCCTTTCTGCCTATCTTGCCAACTGTAGCCCGTCATTTCCTTGAAGGTCCAGGCTGTGCCTCAAGGAGTTGGGTGTCTCTGTATTTAAAAGTACATGAAAACTGCCTGATGGAAGTTTTTTGGTGGCGTGGAGACACGGTTTTGGGGAAACTCTAACATAGTCTGGGAAAAGGAGGGGTATTTGTTGCCTGCTCTGCGACAGATGCCCCACTCAGGACCCATGTTATTTCATTCACTCCTAAAAATTCCCTGTAAGATGGGGCGCCTGGGTGGCTCAGTTGGTTAAGTGACTGCCTTCGGCTCAGGTCATGATCCTGGAGTCCCGGGATCGAGTCCCGCGTCGGGCTCCCTGCTCGGCGGGGAGCCTGCTTCTCCCTCTGACCCTCTCCCCTCTCATGTGCTCGCTCTCTCTCATTCTCTCTGTCTCAAATAAATAAATAAATAAATCTAAAAAAAAAAAATTCCCTGTAAGATGGACATCATTCCCATCTTACAGTTGGAGAAGTCTAAGTGAAGTGCCCAAGTTTACTGCGAGAAATGGTGGTGCACCACCACAGGCCATCCCCTGGGGTTACATTTCTGTGGTGGGCTCCTATTTTGGTCTCAGAACGTTTCCTGAGGAGAAGCGGACTGGGAAGACATAAACCAGAATCCAATGTGCAAGAAAGCGGGCTGCCCAAATGGTGGACTGAGCCCAACTTGTGGCTTGCACTCTTCAGTGTGCGGTGAGAAAGGCTGAAAATAGGTTTGCGTCGATCTCAAAACCACCTACAGTGTAACCACGGTGGAAATTACCGCTACCACAGCCCGGATGCAAAAGCACCCACTAATTGAATGAGCAACGAGAATCTCAAAATAATTTGCTAATAGTCTCCACTGCTTGCAGCAGTATCTCTTTTGTTGGTGATCGTGTCACTGAAACTTAACGCCCTCTTCACGTAGAGAATGAAGTCTCCCCAGCGCGCACGTGGAGCATTTACTGTACCACCAGATGTTCTGCTCCTCACCCCCCCTCCCCCGCCCCGGCCACCTCCCCCCGCCGTGGAAGGGAGACCTTGGCTCTGAAAGGAGAGCCACTTCAGTTGCCGAGCATTCCCTCCGGAACCAAAGAAAGCAATTCTTTAGCAACATGACCCTCAGCATGTTTCCTTTTGTCACGCAGAGAACAACATCTAAGGGACACACCAGTGCCTGCCCAGGCAATGGATAGGTTCTTACCTGGGCTTAATGATCAGATACAGAGACAAAAGCCTCCACACCAAAACCTGCTCAGCTTATGCTGAGGCCAACCTAACATTTTGTTTTGGGAACTGCTAAACATGCATGACATTTTAATACAACGCAAGGTTCACTGCCTTCAAGATGTAACCCTGTGCCTCACAAAAACAACGCATTCCAGAAGATGCCAGGGACGATCCAAATGAGTCTGGAGAGCTGGAGAGCAGTGCAGCTGTTTTTAATGTTCCTAGATGCTAGTTTTCTGATCTGCAAAGATGCAGACCAGCCTAAAACTGAACAGCTGTTATTAGCCTGAAGCTCTCCGTCATGGCGACAGTGGTGTCCGGTGCACGAGACAGTGAGTCAAGAGGGTTCAGCTGCCACCAGCTACGTATGGACCCTGCAAAGTCACTCTCTGGGCCTCTGTCTCTTCTACGAAATAAAGATTCTCTGAAGCCCTCCTGGAAGCCTTCCAGGACCCCTGCCCAGCACAGCTGGCTCCTATGCCTTTTCAATCAGGCTTTCTCTCAGTTCAGAATAAACGCCAGTGAGCCCACAACTCACGGCATGCTCACCTCGTCAGAACTCCCAAGCACACTGCCTATACAGTGCTGTCTGGGGCCCCTGAATGGACTGCAAACTCCTGGAGGCCAGGCTTCGGGTTTCTTCTCCCTTGTACACTGACTGCCTTGCACTTTCAGACATTAAAGCATTTGCTGCATGAGATGAATATCTTTCTGCATCAGACAAGTGGGATTCTGAAGGACAGGTATTCTATTTGCACTTGCACCTTTGGCCCTAGAACACATTGGGGCTCACTGGCACATGAAAGAAGAAGACCCACGTGCTCTCAAGGGTTCTACTGCTCGGGGAGCCAGTTTTGGCACCTGATTCCCTTCTGCTGTGCACTGTTCTCCAGCCACCTGTCTAGAATCTAAGCTATTTGAGGGCGGGGCTGGTGTCATGGATTTATTTTGTATCCTTTGTAGCCTTGTCGATAGTACTACCCATGAGGCACATTTTTGCTAGTGTGTATACTGAAACGAAGATGATTCTAATAGTATGACCCTGAAACTAACAGAAAAAGGGCAATTTTTGCTTCTAAAAAGTACTATTAATATCATCATTTAACATTTACTAACAGCTCTATACAATGATCATAACATAGTTCTTGATCTCTATGAATGAATGAAAGTTACCAATAACTTCATTAGAAATGTGCTTCTTGGGGGGCCTGGGTGGCTCAGTCGGTTGAACATCTGCCTTCGGCTCAGGCCATGATCTCCGGGTCCTGGGGTGGAGCCCCGTGTCGGGCTCCCTGCTTAGCGGGGAGCCTGCTTCTCCCTCTCCCTCTGCCCCTCCCCCCACTCACGCTCACTCTCTTTCTTGCTTGCTCTCGTTCGATCTCAAATAAATAAATAAAATCTTAAAAAAAAAAAGAAATGTGAAAAATTAGTTGCCTATCTTAGCAAGAGCTAGAGAATGACTATTAATTGCCAATTTTCTTTAGAAGAATAAGAAATCTATATGCCTTGCATATAACACCCAAACATTTACAATGCAAGAATACATCTATTCCTAGCAGCCTGACCACAGCTGCTTTCTTTGAAACATTCTTTGGGGAAAGATTGATGTTCAGGGAGATTATGATTCATTAAAGTTGCTGACCGATTCAAGTACTTAACTGGCCAATCTATTTTTTCAGAGAATGTTCCATTCACACACCTTGGCACCGTTCTGCCAACACATGTGTGCACCATGTGGGAGAAATCCACATGTCCTGAGATATGGACATGTGTCCTGAGGGGTGGCATACTATGCATGCTATTTAAGCAGAGCTTTGGTTTGACTTATAGGGTTCATATTTGTGAACCTTAGGCACAAATGCTCTTTTTCCACAAGGTGACCAAAACTAGGCTCGAGTACAGAGCCAGTCATTGTTAGCTCTTTATTCCCTGGAAGAAAATTCCACAAATGTTGATTCACTAATTTACTCTAATGAAAAAGCCGTAGGCAGTCTCAAGTCTGAGTAAGCGTGAATGTTAGAAAGGTCCCTCTAGACTTACAATGCATTTTTCAATGTTCTGTCTGGAATAGGAATATAAATAGAGCATTCAAGATGCTTCTGTTAGGCTACTTCTAAGTGCAAACATTTTTGATAATTTAAAACAAGGGTTTCAGAATTAAAATGACTGCAGTGATTCCCCAAAGAATGTTCTCCTTCCAGCCAGGGTGGAGTAAGGTGGACTGGATCTACCCTTCCACAAGGAAAAACCAAAAATGCTCTCAAAAAAACGAAGTATTTAAAAAAATGGTTTTCTTTTTCTTTTTTTTTTTTTTTAAAGATTTTATTTATTTATTTGACAGAGAGAGACACTGCGAGAGTGGGAACACAAGCAAGGGGAGTGGGAGAGGGAGAAGCAGGCCTCCCACTGAGCAGGGACCCCAATGCGGGGCTCAATCCCAGGACCCTGGGAACATGACCTGAGCCAAAGGCAGTGCTTAATGACTGAGCCACCCAGGCGCCCCTAAAAAAATGGTTTTCAAGACACTCCATATCAGTCAATGAAGGATAATGATCTCTAGAAGAAAACAGGAAAAAAGCTTG
This sequence comes from Mirounga leonina, assembly GCF_011800145.1. NCBI lineage: Eukaryota > Metazoa > Chordata > Mammalia > Carnivora > Phocidae > Mirounga > Mirounga leonina. The sequence goes on along the minus strand of NW_023270454.1, from coordinate 37,308,757 downwards.
TGACATTGGCTTGGGCAAGGATTTCTTGGTTACAACACTAAAAACAGGATTCATGAAAGAGAAAAACAATCAACTGGACTTAATAAAAAATTGAAAACTACTGCTCTTCAAAAGACATTGTTAAGAAAATGAAGATAAGCCACAGACTGGGAGGAAATACTTGCAAATCATAAATCTGATAGAGGATCTGCATCTAGAATATCTGAAGAACTTTTAAAATTCAACAATCAGATGATCCAACTTTTAAGAATGAGTGAAACAGATGAATAGATACTTCATAGACATAAAGATGGCAAATAAGCACACAAAAAGATCATTGATCATTAGGGAGATGCAAATGAAAACCACAGTGAGACACCAGCAATCGCTTCTAGAATGGTTAAAACTAGAAAGACTAGCTATACCAACTGCTAGCAAGGATGTGGAGCAATCTGAACTCACACACACTTCTCAAGGGAAGGTACAACTGGACAACCACTTTGGAAAAGAGTTTGGCAGTCTCTTGAGGAAAACACACCTACCATGTGACCCAGGCATTCCACTACTAGCTAGCTATTCACCCAAGGAAAAGAAAGCAATGTCCATGCAAAGAGTTGTATACATATTTTAGTGCAGCTTTATCTGTATCAGTTCCTATCCTGGAAATAATCTAAGTGTCCATCAACAGGTGACTGGACTACCAAATTGTGGGATATCCATATGGTGGGATGCTACTCAGCAAAGGGCAGGGATGAACTAGTGATACATGCATTCCCATGGATGAATTTCAAAATAATTATGCTAAGTGAAGAAAGCTAGGCCAAAAAACCTATATACCGCATAATTCCATGTATACGAGACCCTGGAATGTATTAACAAATCCGTATTGCCAGAAAACAACTGGGGAGTAGGAGGTAGCAGGAAAGGTTAAAAAAGGCAACAAGGAAATTTTGGGGGTCACAAATATGTCTATTATCTTGATGGTGATGATAGTTTCATGGGTGTGTGAAAAACTTCCCAAATGTATGCCTTAAGAATGTTCAGTTTATTGTGTATCAATTATACCTTGATAAAAAAATACTAAGAAGACACTGAGATTTGCCTTGGGGAATTTTGCAGAATATCATCATTTATGATCTAGTCCTCTGCGTCAAGGACTCATTGAGTTCCAATCATGTGCCAAGTATGGCACTAGAAAACCAGCTGGGTGAGGACAGTCTGACACACAGACCACTGGTGTGGACTCGAGTGTTTCCCCAGGGCCACTCTGCTTAAGGCACGGGGGTTCTGAGAGGCTGCGGAAGACCAAGTTTTAACTTCCGTTGCCAGTCTCATTACACGCAAATTGCCTCAAAGTGTATTATCTATTATCATATGTTGCGTTGATGACAATCACATACTAATTCTGATTTTGCACTTAAGCCTGTCCATACATTTGAACAAATAAGAGAATTCATCAAGAAAAACCCAAGAACCCATTCTGAGTCCACTATAACGGGCTTTCCACAAGCCAACCGAAGAAAGTAGATCTGCTGCCTGTTCTCATATAGGGGACCTCTGCCCCAGGCTCTAGTTTCTTTTGTTCTCTGTGTGAGTTGTGGAAAGCAAAGTGGGTTGTGATCTCTCTAAAGCTGCATTTGCCATCATCTCTTAGTCCCACGATTTTCCATTAAACCATGCTCTTTAGGCCACTGATAATTAGCCAAATTATCACTGAATTCACCTCATGGGAATTTGACTTAATACCATATGAAAAGCTGAGAGAAAGCAAAATCAACGTGATATGTACCGAGTGTTCAGTGTAAAACACTGGCGAGTGACATTCCTTATCTATCAAACCACAGAGGCATCATCACATTCCACTGGCATAAACAAAATCTTAAAGGATGACTCATGATTTCAATAAAAATACTAGTATAATACTAGCCATGGCGCCTGGCAACATTTTTCTGAACAAGAGAGAAATATTTGAAAAAGGACTTCTTATAAAATCATATGGGCTGAATGTGGGCAATAAATCTTTCAAAAGAAAGTATGAAAACTTCACAAACATAAAAAACGAAATCAGCATGACTATGTACAACTTTTTCTTTGAGCCAGAGCTACAGAAAACTGCTCGCAAAGTGAAACAAGAAGCATATTTCAAATGACATAACAAAGCAAGTTACCCAATTCGATATTTTGTAAAAACTGCTAACACCTCAGCTGCATCTATAATTGATTAATTTAGAAACAAGCTCAGAATTTACTTTCTCTAGTTACCTAAGACAAGAAAGGTGTCTCCTGTGAAGAAAGAATATAGGATTCAACGTTTGGCAAAGACTGAGATGATCCAAGTTGGCCCGGGACCACTAATAATGTTTTGGAAAGATTGGGTTATTAGATTAACAGTTGTAGAAGATGGACACTATTTATGCAATGTTAAAGCAAACATTTTTATTAACCAAACATTTCCTAAATTGTAAGCAGAAATGTGAAACTTGATCTGACACCTGTAGCAAATCTGAGGGCCTTCCCTGGCCCAGGACACAGGGGTTTCGCCATGGTGGTCCACGCCACTCTCATCCTGCTCAGAATGGAAGACAGCCACACCTTTTACTTTACATGGGGTTTGTTTCAAAGGTGATCTGAAGAAAATTTCCTTCCTAATCAATTCTCAACTCTTGCTGCCTCCCACTGGATAATTTATCCCTATTTCTTCCCAAAGCCCTGAAAACTCTTCCTCACCTCTCCAGTTTTGTCGGGTCAACAGTGTGTGATTGTTGATCCCTCATTTAACAGGCACCAAGAGGCTCTACTTACGTCATGCATGGAGTCCAGAAGCTTGGTCAGTTGGTAGAACCTTTGCCAGCTCTGCCCAGAATTGTTGGGACACTTAGTCACCATCTTCCTCAGTTCTTTGATGTAATTTGTCCTCATTTCTTCAAATGCAGCCTGGCTTTTGAGGCCATCCTTTGGAACTGTGTTTAAGGAATACAGACATGTAAATCCCCAGGATGGAAAACAGCTTTGACATTGTAGCAGTTAAATGGCCTAGAATATTTTGAGGTTTTTTGGCTCACACTTTTAGTCTGATACTGAATCTTAATTAATTGCATTTATGAACAAATATGGCAGTTATCTATTGGTAAATTCTTGTTCACATCTACATACAATAGAATAATAACTGCTATTTATTGGATGTATGTTAATATGCATCTTGCATATATTAATTTTTTATGACATAATCATTATTCTCCTTTTATAGATGACAAAACTGGAGACTGGAGGTTTAATTTTGCCCAAGGACACAATAAATAAATGGCAGAGAAGGGGTAGAAACCTAGGTCTATTTCCAAAGCCTGCCTCTTAACCACAATGTTACATTGCCTTGTGGCCTGTCATCGAAGTGTTTTAGGAATCCTAACTTGCCAATACTTCAGAGGTAGGAAAATATCCTTTGATTTTCCAGGAAAACTGTAAGAGCCACGGACAACCTAAGCTGGGGCTAGAATTAGAAAGTGACATCTCTATATTCAAATTCAAATATCAAAGACACCTGGGGAGATTGGCCATCTAAGGGGTGGGGGAGCACAGACATGCTGAGAAGCACTTTGCATCTTCTTTGCACCAGGACCACATGACCAGCGGGGCCCTGTCAGTGGCCTCCCAGACGACAAGGCGGTGGGTCTGTGCGCTGGTTTTTGTATGCAATTAGTAACACCACCGTGGCTCTGCAGGTAAGCCAAAAATCTGTAACTTTCAAAGAGAATAAACCATGTTCCCCTTTTTCTTTGAGAAAGTAAAAAAGTAAGGATCAGGTTTTGTTTTATGTAGTGGCTGGCTTTTTATGTTAAATTTAAAAATCTCACTTAGAAACAGTATTTTGGGATTCAGGGCTTGGAAGCATATCAAATGTCTCTGTGGCCCGCTGAAAGGAGATGCTTTGTCCCAGGACACACGTGAAAGCCCTTATGGAGGAAAGGCGCTCCTGTGCTGGGAATGTTCTGGAAGGAGGTGTGGGGCAGTATACAGTATCCCCTGTGAAAATCTATCTACATGTTTGCTTTTTTCCACTATAGCCAATAAATAGTTATGTGTATGCTTTAACTCTGAAAAATAAAATCACTTAAGAACTTTATTTTTAGGAGATGGAGACCTAAAGAAATTTTGTCTTGTGAAATTAATGTTCTGAGTTTGGAACTGCTTTTACTTTCACTTCTTAATTATACAGCATGTTTGCTAATTTGTCATAACTGGGATAAATAATAGTTTACTTGGGTCATCAGCCCTTTAGAATGGCTAAGTACATTTTTGACTATTATGAGAACCCTGGAAGCCGGGAATACTGCTGTTTCCAAATTAAACGCTGCTGTCCTGTATAAAAATTATCTTACAAATTACATTCACATCTTATGTTAATAGTCTCCTTGAGTTTAATTGTTGAGGCTTTTGATTTGTGGTTTATCTAAATCTATTTCTGTGGGGGAAAAAATAAACCCCTAATAGCAATTGCATGCATTCCTGAGACGGCCACAATATTAGCTGTGTTTTCAAATAGTTGACATTCACATTAAAAGTTAAATGCCGTCCATTATATAACAAATAGTTTGTTTTCTTTAAAAATAAAGCCTTGTTTTAAAAGTATAAAAAATATGAAGGACGGTCATAACCAGGATGTTAATAGTAAAACTATAGACCTACTGTCTACCAAAATTTTTAATGTTAACTTAGAACCTTCTGAAAGAAGTGGCAAGTTTGCAAATACTTTGCAAATAGTGCCTACACACAGGTTAACAATTATTTTTTTAAGTTATAAAATATTAAGGAGTACACCTTTTGCTTTTCAATATAAGTATTTACAGAGATCATCGTATACATTAACAATTGCCTAAAATTAGAATGGAGTGAATAAATTTCACTACTATATTTCACTACTACTTGGTGTATCTGCTAAGATTAAGCAAAGACCTTATGGATAGTTCTGTATCAGAAATTCTCAAGAATACAAATGACTTGTGTCAAATATTACTTATATATTATTGCTGTAACTGAAATATATTGTACCAATTTCCCAGCCAGATTTTTTAGAAGTTAAAACAAACCCACAAATAAGGAGAACTTAAGCAAAACCTCAAATTTTGGAGGTTTGCCCAGATTTTCTGAATTTACTTATTAAATGCAGCAGGGCTGCTGGAAACCATCCAAAATCTATGGGCTGGAGAAGAGCAGAGACAACTGGGGTAGAGGTTCATCTGTTTTCCTCCATAAGCATTAAGAACACAAGATTCTCTCAATGTCATTGCTAAAAACTTTCTCGATACACTGGACATCAGGTGTGTAATTTAACATCCTAAAGAAGAAGAAAACTTCTAACACATTCTATCACATATTAGCAAAATAAGCTTAAATAAGCTTACTAAAGCCTGCAGCTCTGTGACTCATACAATTCTTTACTTATGTTTTCCTGCCTTTTTACTTTGCTTTTCCTGCATCTATAAAAATCAGAATTGAAAGTACTGAGCTACTTGGAAGCTAATAATTTAATTTAGGTAGCTTCAAAATGATATCAGGATTGATTATAGGCTGATTAAATGATCTAAAAGGATAAGACACCAATTAAGTTGGAGTAGTCAAAATTTATAAAAATTAGCATCACATGCATTTTTCATTTAAATTCTATCACACATCTGATCTATCTACATCTAGATCTATACTTTCAATATTTTTCAGGCCAGTAATGGTTAATGACATAGCTTGGAAAGGGGAATAGAATCACTGTCGCTGAATTTAAAGATTCTGGTTCCAAAATTATATTCTAAAAAGGATAAATCGGGGACTTCAGAAACCTCGAGGGAGAGCGGGGGTGGGGCGGGGTGGGGGGGGCGGAAGAGTCCAGCTCTGAGCACCCTGCAGATGAGGGGTTGCGCCCACGACCCTACAGGAGATTTGCTGAGTGTAATTAGTGAGGACTGGTAGGGCCTGTGGCAAAGTGGAGAGAACATGCCCTGCCTTGGGCAATCGAATTCAGTGAAAATAAAACAAGACAAAAGGACAAGAGCAACCTAAAATACCTGTGCCAGCCAAAGAAAACACAGCTGTGAGGTGCTGGCCCCACCTCCCAACCCAGGCTGTGGGTCTGCCCCCTGGGCTGGAGCCTGGGTCCCACCTGCTAACCACTCCGCGCCTCCCGCTGCAGCCACGTGCCACGGCCGGCCTTTCGGCCCCTGGCTCCCCACTCTGGGGAGAGCGGGAACAACACTGGGTGTGAAGGCCACAGCCAAGGCTTTGAGTTCTAATGCACAGAGGATACTGGACAAAAACGCCTGTGTGCCTCCATTTCGTTAGCTTTAGAACATGGGGTTGTTTTAAGCATTAAATTAGATGATATATGGCAAACACTTCAAAAGCCGTGAGCTGCTAAACTGGGAAGCAGGTGCTTATCCAGAGTCGCTATAGCATCTCCTCTTCCTGCTCTTGTCACTACTTGATTCAGGCTCACTTCCTCAGACCCTGGCCCTCTCTGGGGGAAACAACATCTCTTCTGACCCCTCCTATCCTCATTACCTTGCTGAGTAATGCCACTTTCTCCCAAACGACTCTACTGAAAACTGCCCCTTCCGCCACAGCCCTGACTCATGAGCCAAGGGGAGGGCTGGGCATGTGCTGGACTCTCTTTTCTGCTTCCAGGTAGGTCACTCAACAATCTCTCCTCCTTTGAAGTCCATGCCACTCGCCCTGGCACCCAGAACATTTCCCAGTTTCCTCAGTGGCCACACTACTTGGCTTAGAGATTTCTTCTCCATGCTGCCTCCTGCCATCATTCTTGTCTTCCTCTCATCTGATGTGAACTTGCTCAGATTCTTCCCCCTCAGTTTGAAAATGTCTGTGCCGTTGCCGGAGGAAGAAGTGCTCAATATCCTTGCCAAGGCTAATCCTCTCCTGACTTGTCTCTCTGGCACCTTATGTCATCAACTTCTCTACTCTCATACTTGGTTCCAGAAGCCTAAAAAAGCTTCCCATCAATCTGCAAGTCCCTGGCCATCGGGCACCTGCCTGAGGCCTAATGGTCAACTCTCACTGGCCTCTCTCTGTGCTCTCAACTTTCTCTGTGGAAGCTCTGCTGTTAGTCATGCCCCTTTTGGAAACCAGTTCTTGGCTCCCAGTTTCTCTGCCTCTCTGACAGTCCCATCTCTGCCTCTTCAGCCCTGCCATCCTCCTTTCATGTAGCTCAACTGGACCGTTCCTCTTTCTGTGCCCTGGCAACCCCACTCACCATTTTAGTTTAGATGACAATTTTCTATGAGGATAATTTCATGTTTATGTCTCAATACCCAAGCCTGTCTTCTGAGTGCTAGTCCCAAATTCTCCCCATCTTTTGGGATACATCTGAAAATTAACCCATCTAAATTGAACTCATTTTATAAAACCCCCACCAAATCTTCTCCAAGTCCCAACATTAACATACTCCTCTTAATGGCATCACAGCCATCCTAGCCATTTCTCTGTGCGCAAAACCTGTGTGACTTCTGACCCATACCATTTTGTTTCCCCTTCTAGTTCGGCCTTGTTCCTTGAATGCATTGCTCCTGTCCATCACACCACCCACCACCATCATTCAAGGCCATTATTTCAACAGCCTCACAGCAGGTCTCTGCGCTTCTAATCTGGCTAAGTTCTCTGTCTTTGCCTCTCCACCTCCCCCTCTCTTTCCCCTTTAATCCAGTTTACCAGATACATTTTCATAAAGGCACAGAAGACAGCTTGGGTCATGTCACGCCACTGCTCAAAGCCTGAGGTGCTGCACTCCTCTGCCCACCCAATGAAGGTCAGGTGCCTTCAACAGATACTGAATATCCTGGTCCAGTCTCCATCCCAACCTTATTCCCCACTCCTCTCCAACCCAACATCACCCCATGTGCCTTGAAAAGTTAAATGAATACAGAAATAAAAAATTTAAAAATTAACGGGTAAAACACGTCTTCCAGAACTAAGTTCTAATGCCTGGATATGCTTTCCCACATTTCCACACTCCCTCACATCATCCCCTGATGGGAATGCCATCTCAGACCTCATAACCAATTCATAACCCTTGCAAAGCTTGCCAAGATTCAGCTTCATCATGAATCCCTCCCTGACTCCCAGAACTAAATATGCTCCTCCCTTTTTTGAGCCACCGTGACACTCTTTATCTTCTATCATGATTGCATAATGCCTTTCCACAATGTATTAAAAGTATCTTTGAATTTATCTTATAGTAAAACTCACTGAGGGCAGCAACTGCACCTCATTCACCCTTGTAGTAGCTGAATTGCCTAATCCTACTATACATATAACAGACACTTAGTAAATATTTAGTGGTCAGATGGATGAAGAAATGAAGGAATGTGCTCTTTCTTCACCCAAAGCCTCATACTTTCCAAGTAACTTAGTTCACCAAAAGACCAAAGCCCTTTTCTCACCGCCTCAAATTTTTTTTTTTTTTATACTAACTACCTGACACTGAAAATAGGCTAACCTCCTTAAAGGTAAGACTATTTGACAATGTAGAAAAAGTGCACAAGTGGACATCAACTTACTTGTGCTCAGCAGCAACAGAACTTTCATTATGGTGTATTCTTCAAAGGTAAGCTGCAGTCGAACAAACTGAAGGCTGATTTGGTGCATCCCCTGGCACAGTTCATACATGGCAGACTGATGCATCTTCTCTCTGCAAAGGAAATGGAAAAAAAAAAAAAAAAGGTTCGTTATCAAGCCCAGACTGGTGGCCCAAGGCAGCTTAATAAGAGATCTGAGTCGGAGTTTCCCTTTGGCTTCAACATGGAGCAGATATGTATCCAAAGACAAGTTAGATGCCTTTCACACTGATGGCTAAATTGCCTCTAGACCGACACCGCCATGCCATTTCCTAGTACCCTGTAACAATGCGTCAGAAGCATGGAAACCACACTTTTTCACGTGTGCCATTATTTTATTTTATGTCAAGAGTAACGATGACTGATCGTGTCGTGTTATATCGTGAGATCATCCACAGAGCAGGGAGGCCGCTGTGATGTGGGGTGAAGCCCACAAACTTCTGCTCCTTTTCAGCTAGAGATACCAAACACTTAACTATTTTGACAAACTATACTAGATGCTGTGAATACGGGACAGTGATGACCAGTCTCATTTCCACATGGACTTCCCTTACAGAGGTCATGAAACATGACTGTTAACTATATGAAGCAGTACATTTAAAAAGGAAATTGAACAAAATTTTGAAACCTGAGAACCTGGACTAGAATCTTTCTGATAAAGGGAAAAAGCAATGTGGGAAACAAAGGCAAAAGAAAAAAGTAAATTTCCTTACTACTTATAGACCACTGACAAGTTCTTGAAACAGGTAGAGTGACCTTCCTCTAGGAACTCAGCTGCCTTGATGTTAATACTTTGCTAAGGGCAAAAGGTAATCTTAGCTTAACATTATCCTGACTCCCCAGGATCCTGTAAGTCTACTTTAATATATAAAAATTCCTTTGGAAACTTCCTTTAGATATATGTTGGCAATTGTCCTCCAAGCATATGGCCCACTGGTACACATCTGAAGGGTCTCATGACTAAGGTTATATTAGACAGTAATAAATGACCTTTTCCTAACAATAGCTGGTCCCCTTCAGGTCCTGGAAACCTTGCTTCCAAAATTCCTTAGAGACTTACGTTATCCCTAACCCCCTCCCAACTTGAAAATATATAATCGGCCACTCTTCATGACCCCAGTGCAGCAGTTCCTGCCTACAGGTCTTATCCCCATGCTTTAATAAAACCACCTTTTTGCACCAAAGATGTCTCAAGAATTCCTTCTTGGCTGTCAGCTCTGAATCCCAACATTTCCCATGTCAGGAGTTTGGGGCAATATATGCATGTTTCCACTTGGACAACTAACCAATCCTCTCCCTCCACCTAGTCTAAATGTTTCCTTTCATTTTTTTCTAAAGATTTTACTTATCTGAAAGAGTGAGCAAGAGAGCGGGTATGAGCTGGGGAGGAGCAGAGGAAAAGGGAGAAGTAGACTCCCTGTTGAGCAGGGAGCCCCATGTGGGGCTCGATCCCTGGACTCTGGGATCATGACTTGGGCAGAAGGCAGACGCTTAACTGAACCACCCTGGTGCCCCTCCTTTTTTTTTTTTTTTTTAAGATTCATTTTGGGGGGGGCGCACACAGGAGTGTTGGTGCTGGTAGGAGGAGGGGCAGAGGGACAGAATCTTCAAGCAGACTCCCACAACCCATGAGATCATGACCTGAGCCAAAACCAAGAGGATGCTCAACTAACTGAGCCACCCCGATGCCCCCAAATATTTCCATAAAAATCTATATTATACAGCAAGAGAAGTCATCATTGTCTCTTTCCATGAGAAGTAAACAAAGCATCAGTTAGTTTTTAAGATTTTCCTTCTCAAAATAATAAATCTTTTGGGACATATTGCTGGTAACTATTGCTTTATAATGACCAGAATCTAATAAGTGAAAAAGAGACTATTAGTGAAAAATAGGAACAGACTTGATAAAGGCCAAAGAAACAAGAGAAAGAGGTCATGATGGCTGATATATTTCCAAAGGTGATGGATAGCAGGCGGGAGTCTGTAGGACAGCAACACTGCGATACCTCTCCCAGGATGCATTCTTGGGTTCCCCTCATTGGCAGAAATCCCTTTCATCTCAACTCTGAAAGCCACCTGTATAGAACCCATAATGGAACAGAACGTTTTCTCTGTGCTATTATTGTATGTCTTTTGTCTCCCATAATCTGGAAGATATTTTTAATTATGTAAATGTTTTAAACACATACACACACACATAGAATAGCAGCAGCCTATGCATCTGCCATCCAGAACTAACAATGTAAATAAATGCTAATATTTTTGTCATATTTACTTCAGATCTTTAAAAATTAAACATGGCAGAGTTACACCCTGCTCTCTCTTCCTCCTGCTTCCCATTCATCTTCATTCAAGAAGGGAACCGCCCACTTTGGTGGACTACCATTTCCTCTCAAATGTATATATTTTACGGCCACATGTATGTATCTATAAAAACAGCGTACAGTACCTGCTTTGTTTTATGTAAATTTGAAATTAGATATGCACATCCTTCTGCAACTTATTTTTATTCAGTGTTGTAATTCTGAGATATATCATTTTAATACAGGTAACCGTAAGTTAATTCATTTTCACTGATGCAAGTTTCATTTGTTTGCACATATCATGATTTACTTATCCATTCCACTACTGATGGTCACTTGGATTGTTTCCTCTTTATCGCTATTATGAATGATGCCCAAGGAACATCCTAGGGCATTAATCTAGGATACAGAATGAAAGCAGAATTGCTGAGTCACACATGGGTGCACATCTGCTGCTTTCATTCCAACCAGTAAAAGATAAGAATTTCCTTTTATTCCACACCCCCATCAAATTTGTGGCCAGCTGACAGGGGCTGAAAGGATAGCCCCATTGGTTCTTTTATTTGCATTTCCATTAACACCAGTAGGCTGAACATTTTTCAAATGTTTTCTGACCATTTGGGTTTCTTCTTTGTTGATTTGTCTCTTCATATCTTTACCCATTTTATTGTAAGCTTTTCCTCTTCTATCACTAAGTAACACCATCTTTAATCCTAGTATTTTTTTGCCTTAAAAATTTTGTCTGAGGAAGAATGAAGGGGGGGAAATCAGAAGGGGAGACGAACCATGAGAGATGATGGACTCTGAAAAACAAACTGAGGGTTCTAGAGGGGAGGGGGGTGGGGGGGGTGGGTTAGCCTGGTGATGGGTATTAAAGAGGGCATGTTCTGCATGGAGCACAGGGTGTTATACGCAAACAGTGCATCATGGAACACTACATCAAAAACTAATGATGTAATGTATGGTGATTAACATAATAATAATTAAAAAAAATTTTGTCTGATAGTTTTGTTTCTTCCTTTCTCTCTCCCTTCCTTCCTCTTACTTTCTTCTGCTCTCTCTTTAGAATTTGCCTGGTATGCCTTTTTTTTTTTTAATCCCTTATTTTCAAATGTCCCGAATAATTATATTTCACGTCTTTTATATAAGAGGCAAAAAACTGGATTTAAAAAATCTGAGTCTGTGTATTTTAACAACTCAGTTTAATCTGTTCTTCTTTATTGTGATTACTGATGGTTTTGGATTTTTTTTCTATTATTTTAACTTTCCTGTTTTCCTTCTCTCTTTCCACTTTCCTTCCTTTGACTAGGTCAATCTAGCTTTTAAAAAATTCCCCTCTTTGCTCCAGTACTGGATTTAGAAAGTACACATTTTTACTCCTTAAATAATAATAAAGTTGTGAATTTGTATACTTAAAAGTCAAAAGTTAATCAATAGCTTTTCCATGAGAAACAAACACGTAAAATGTCTTTGGTCTACTGCTTCCAGTTCTCCTTGTTACAGCTCTTTAGAATTTAAATTATACCTGTTTTCACATCTCCCCTGCAATCAGCCCTTCTTTCCTCACACCCACATACCCTCATCTGTTTCATTACTGATGGGTTTCTTTGATCACCACTGTTTCTTATACTTTACTTCACACTTCGGTTTGGTTTCTTACATGTTAAAGAATATTTTTTCATAATTCTTTCAACAGTGGTCATTGAAAGTTCAAGTCTTTCAGGCTTGATTTGTCTGAAAATCTCTTTATTTCACCTTCATTCTTTACAAAGTCATAGATTTCCCAGCTTGACAGGTAATTGCCCTCAGTATTTTGAAGATAGAACTCCCCTATAGTTGGGCCTTAAGAGCTGCTTTTGCAGAAATATCTTGTTAGTCTACTTGTCATTCTTTTACAGATAACCTGCATTTTCTCTTTGGTAGCTTATCCCAAATTCCCTGTTTATTTGATGTCTGCAGTTTCATTTCAAAGTACCTGAGTGCAGAGTAATCTTTATTTCTCCTGCTCGGGACTCAATGTCCCTATTAGATTTGAAGGTGTAGGTATTTCTTCAGTTCTGAAATGTCCTTAGACATTATTTCTTCAAGTATCACCCCTATCCCATCCCCGCTACTTTTTCCTTTTGAACTCCTATTAGCAGTGTGTTGGACCTTTTCACTGTGTCTTCACATCAACCTTCCTTTCATATTTCTTTTTATCTCTCTGGACTGTATTCTAGGTGATTTTCTCAGATCTATTTTCTAAGTACATATTTTTCTGTGTCTAATCCGTTTAATGTCTACAGTGTTTTAATGACAATATTTTATTCACATCTAGCTGCCTAGAAATATTCTATTTAGTTCTTTCTCAGACATCTCTGTTATTTTTCCATTAGGTACTTCTTATTTTCTGGCTATTATATCTTCTTTCTCTAAATTATATCTTTACCTATAATATCTCTAAATACTTTTAACATTATATTTCATAATTTCCTTCAGATTTTTTGTTTGTTCAACTTTTTGGGATGCTAATATGCATACCTACCACACACTGTTTTGGCCTAGGTGAATCCCAGGGGCACTGCCTTGTGGAAGGGACTCTAAAGGAAGTTTCAGCATTTATAACTGTTGGGGGTATAAGCATTTCACTTGTTTTGGACTAGTTTTTATGCTAATTCCTTAGCTAAAATGCTTTTTACAAGACTTGTGTAGTTTAAATTTAGACTCCACATTTGATGTGATACAGGCTTGTGTTTCTTATTCCTTTCAGCCTTCCTGCCATGTCGCTGGGCTGGCTGGCATGTTGAGTTTTACTGTCCTTGTTAGGAGACAGTGAAATAGTTGCAGAGACATGGCTTTATGCAAGAGGCTCCGTTTCAGGCTCCAGCCTTGCTAGAGTCTATGTTCTTGTCTCCCGTTCCTGTTTGTGTTCTAATATGCACCCCTAAGGCATTTATCTACATCCACTAGTCTGTGGGCCAACTATAGCTTTAGCTCCAAGTTAAACCACTCTGGCTGTGAATTCCCTTTTCTTGCACCTGTTTTTTTTTTTTTTTCCCCCTCTCTCTCTTTTTAAGCTTGCCTATATATTTAAGACTTTCTTTTTTAAATGCAGAATTTCCATGTGCTTAGAGAAAAAAAAAAGGCTCAGTTCAGTTCCACCATTCTGATTGCTAACTACAAGCTTCTTAAAGACAGGATCCATGTCTGGCTAACCTTTTTGAATGTCAAGTAGAATATGATAGCCAAGTGTCATGTGTCAATCTTTGCTCACTAAATATTTCATGAATGAATGAGAGAGAAGGAAAAAGTGAAGACAACAAAACAATGATTTGCAAATGATGATGATCAGAGCAAGAGAATACTGAAAATTTACACAAAGTAAGGTCAAATGTCTAATAAAATAGATATGGCACTTGTGAAGTTCTTCAAAATTTTCTCAAAAAAAGAGATTTAGGTTGTAAAATGGGGTGGAGTGGATTATAAATCAGGATATCCACGGAATACAGCACAATATGCATTTGATGCTAGACAAGTTAAAAAGTGGGACTCCTGTGCATTTGATTCCTTAGGCCACCTGGTGCTGGAGACGGCACAGGCACCCTTGGCTTCATCCCAGCAGGGTCTGGAGATGTGCAGCCCAGCTGCCCTTCAGGGCGCTGGCTTTGTGAGTCTGCGACCGTGCCACTTCTGAGACCCAAACTTACTGCATGTCAAACTGGGATACTAATAATAATTCCAACCTTGCAGAAATGTAGGAACCAATTATATGTAAATTCTTATAAAGTACTATTGGCTTTCTTTTTGGTATAATAAAGAAAACAAAATTCTTGAGAGATCAGTGATGAATTTGGTTAAAACAAAGCAAGTAATAATCAAATTCTTAAGATGACTTTACAGGAAAACAATATTATATTGTCACTATTATTTCTATATGTACGGTAAGGCAGGAGCAAAACCAGGGAGTGTGTAGATTTTCAGGGAGGTGGAAGGAACTTGCACCTCCGTGTTAAAATGTTTCTGTTCTCAGACATCTTGACAAAACATCCACACGCAGATGAAAGGCAACTTAAAGAGAGACCTCAGATTCTACTTGAAGACAGATGAGAACGTGAGTGTGTGACAACACACCCAAAGGAAGCATGTTTTGCCCCTTCAGTACGAAGAACATCTCTTTACCTCTTTCTTGAGGCCTTATTCCCTGAGTAACCTCCGTGGTCTTCACAGCTATCACTCACGGGGTGCCTACCATCCACCAACGCTAAATTTAGTCTTGCTAATTCTCACAGTGCCTTGTGAATAATTATCCTTCTGTTCACGATAAGGAAATGAAGGTACACGATGCAGCCAGGAGCCGACCCCAGGTTCTCCACTTTGTACCTCATGTCATCTTCTCTCTCCACGCTTGCCAGTGGCCCAGCGCTTTTTAGCTGTTTTCTCCAGAGTATCTCTTTCCAACTATGAAGCGATGTTTGGTATCTTACGTTTTGTTACTCCACTCACTCACTTGTTTATCCTTTGCTCCCCATTACATGGTAAGATTTTGTGTTTTCAAACTCAGTTGCTGTTTCCACTGCATGAAATTGAGTTCTCTAAATGAAGAGCACTGGGTACTCAATATAGCTTGAAATCTCAGGAAAATAGGCCATCTTAAAAACACATTTACATCACATCATTTTTGCACAATTAGATTAAATGCACGGAAATGTTTATCCATAGAAGTTGAAACAAGGACAATCTTTTTGGCATGATACTGGTATTAATTTTGCAATATTACTTCACAGCAATACTCTTTGCTACATGCTTTTATTCATTTTATAATCTTACCTCATTTTCAGTAAGATAATGTAAAAATACATGAATGACTTTGGGAAAAAGATGAAATCTTTATAATTCTTCTAAAAAATAAAAGTCAGTGCAGAAGTTATCCCTGAATGCTGAACTAACATGAAGGCGGTAGGAGATTACTGATGGAGGAAATAGCTCTGTATTCAAGTGAACATCAGACCTGAATAACTGACAGCCCTCTGAACAGGGGGCACATGTCATCCATTTCTAAACATCTCATTTGCAGTTACAGAATGAACTCTATTTCTGGATAAATAAACACAGCAACCAAAATGGGCAGAGAGACCCAGTGCTAATTCCAAAGGGATGCCTTGGGATAAAATCTACAAGAATGATGGTCCTAGAGTATTTTTTAAAAAACACTTAGAGAAAAAAAGAAAAAAAAAGAAATATTTCAATAGCTTTGCAAACCTGTCATTTTTTCAAACTAAGACACCAATTTTATTCATAGCTATAACTTCATCTGGCTCTCTCTTGAACACCCATTACACTAAACTACAATCATAGGGTCATTTGGAAATAGTTTTAAAATATTAAAATAATCTAACGTCTCCAAACCTGATTAAATCGGAACAAAAGTGAATAATTGAAGAGTTGGAACATATATTTTTCCTGGGTTTTGAGAGAATTTGGGGTTGAAAATGGAGTTCACTTTCATGATAACAGTGGAATGAGAAAGCCCCGTTATAATCAGAGTAGGAAGGATATTCACAATTTATTTTCTGCTAAAGATTTCATTTATTTATTTGGGGAAGAGAGAGAGAGACAGGGCGAGCGAGCAGGGGGAGGGGAAGAGGCAGAGGGAGAGAGAGAATCTCAAGCAGATTCCCCGCTGAAGGTGGGGTTCCATCTCACAAGCCTGAGATCATGACCTGAGCCAAAATCAAGAACTGGAAGCTTCAATGACTGAGTCACCCAGGCACTCCAGGATATTCCCAATTTAAATGATTTGTATGCTAATTGCCTGCTTTTAATTTAGCTAAAGAACTGAACAACTTTTGTATCTACAGGACCCATGCCATCTTGCCATTCTTATGTTACCAGTGTTGCCCTACTTTATGAGGCTAGCCCTTCGAACCTATAGTTGCCCTACTTTATGAGGCTAGCCCTTCGAACCTATAGGTCAATGGCTGTCAGAAGTAACACTTCTGTTTTGGTGCTCAAGTATTGGCTTACCAAGACACTACTAAAAAGGTATTTGAAAAGCTTAGTCATTCGGTTCTCTGGAGGTCCATCTGGAAGCAGTGGATTTGGGAAATTACTGACCCAAACTAAATGGAATCCTGGAATTATATTTATGTTCTGTTAGAACTAAATCTCTGATAAGCCCAAACTATAAACTATTCCAAACTATGGGTATCTGCAGAACTCAGGAGCTCTTAAGTATTAACCTGAACACCTACTGTGAATCCTCATGCTGTGGCTTCTACAGGGAGAATGCAAGCTAGCTTCTTAAGAGACTTCACAAAAATTTAAAGCAGGGTCTCAGAGAGACATCTGTACATACATGTTCACAGCAGCATTATTCATGATATCCAAAATGTGGAAGCAGCCCAAGTGTCCTTCGATGGATGAATGGATAAACAAAATGTGGTATATACATACAATGGAATATTATTTAGCCTTAAAAAGGATATTCCGACACATGCTCCCAACACTAATGAACAGAATGATACTCTGTTAAGTAAATAAGCCAGTCACAAAAAGTCAAATGCTGTATGATTCCACTTACATGAGGTACCTGGAGTAGTCAAACTCCTAGAGACAGAAAGTAAGAATGACTACTCTCAGGGGCTGGGGGAGGGAAGGAATGAGCACTTATTTACATAACATTGTGAGTGCACATAGCATTACTGAACCACAGAGTCAGAAATGGTCAAGTTGGTAAATTTTATGTTATGGGTATTTTATCACAATTGAGAAAAAAATTAATTAGAAACAAAAAAGAATCTCTGCAACCCATGATCCTACCTGCTATACACTGATACAGATTGAAAGACTAGGATTTGTGTTTAATTAAGTAACTTCTTTCAGAGTTCAGGCTTTTCATTCATTCTTCTTCTTTTATAATAGATAAAATATCTCTTTTCTTCTCTGTTTTTACTACTTGCTTTTTGCCTTTTTGTGCTTTGATGGATTTTTACTTTTACTGCATGTGCTTTTACTGCAGGCTGTGCTAAATGCTTTTTAAAAGCAGGAAGAGTAAAAATTCTTTAATAAACCATAATTTCACAAAGTCAGTCACAGAAACACTTCCTAAAAGGCCTGTCTGTTGTAATTTTGGTACCCTAAGGGAGAAGGGAAAATAGAACTACCTTTATCACTCTTTTCCCTTTCCAAGAATTCACATTTAATAAACATAATCCTTTCACACTGGCTGATTTTATAAATGCCAAAGGACAAAAGGCTCCCGGCTCTTCCACCTACGGGAGCCCATGAAAGGTACTGTGACATTTCTTAAGTGAAGATCCTTAGCAGTATTGCACTAAACTGTACCGTGGTCACCACATGTCTTTTAGGAGTAGAAAGCATCACTTTATTTAGTGAGGGACTACAAAAATAAACTTCTGAAACATTTCTCATTAGCCCATGGATTAAACAATAGGCAACTCTCATCACTTTGAAGGTCCATGTCCTCCTTCTGGATAATCACCTCTGGTTGATTTTGTACATGCACAGGTACCAAATTACACCAGTACTAAATAAATATCTGGTAGCCACTGAGAGCAGGTAAATCCAATGGATTTCACAGACCTTGAGTTGCTCTTAAAATATACATATATTGGGGTGCCCGGACGGCTCAGTTGGTGGAGCGTGTGACTCTTGATTTCAGGGTTGTGAGTTTGAGCCCTACGTTGGGAGTAGAGATGACTTAAAAATAAAATCTTAAAAAATAAAAAAAGTATATAAACAAAGCACAGCAAAACTCATTCAGGGCTGGACTCCTTGAAGTCCCTGGCATCTCAGGAAGACCCTTCAAAAACATGTTTGGTAACATGCTACTACTTCCATGAATTGCTCCTAGGAACGTGTGTGTGTGAGTGTGTGTGTGTGTGTGTGTGTGTATTACACTGTTGGAATGCATACAGCGGCAGTGTCAATATTACTAAAACAAATTGAGTGGTATGGTGCACGCACAATCACAGCCGATCTGAAAGCCCAGACCTTACATCTGATGCCGCAAACCACACCATTATGTCTGAATCAATGTAACATCTTGTTAAGTGGTCAGTGTAACAGATGGTCCCTGTCTTAGGCTTGTTATTTTTCTAAAAAATAACATGCAGAAACAGTTCTTTTTTTCAAACCTTAATTAGAATAAAAATTACCTCAACTTGAACATTCAAATTATTCCAGTTTATGGTATACATTTTTTTTCCATAATCTTACCAGATTTTTCCCTCACTGACAAACAAGATCTATCTGTAGAAGGGCCGTTATGCTAGCTGCAGTTCTGATATGTGTTATAACATCTACATCATTTATTTATAGGCAGGGCAGAACTCAGCCACTTTGGTCTAGGAATTGCCAGACAATGTTGTTTGTGGTTTCTTTACTGGACTACCATACCAGAGAGTGGGATCCCAATGGTCTCCATGACATTCATCGATTCTCTATTAATTTTACATGGTCAATTCTAGTAAGAGTTAAAAGCTAATTCAGTGTTTTGTCACCTTAACTGATGTTCCAAAAGGGATGTGTTTTCGTGGAAGCGCCCGGGAACGTAAGCAACACAGTTGCCACTGATTTGAGTAGATATTACACAGATCAAAATAGTATTTGACAATCTAAAAATTTAGAAGGGGCTTGGTTACATGGCAACCATAATTTACCACTCACAATCCTATAAATCATGAAAAAAAATCTTTTAACCATATATTTTATATATAGTTTTTTTTTTTGGTATAAAAAAACAGTCTTTTGTACCTTAGATTTTTAAATACTTACATAGTTAGCACAATTTCTTTTGGGATACAAGGACACGTTTTTGGTAGAGGAAAGAAAACATGAAGTCATAACCCACTGTGAAAATTTCCCCTTGGGGCGCCTGGGTGGCTCAGTCGTTAAGCATCTGCCTTCGGCTCAGGTCATGATCTCAGGGTCCTGGGATCGAGCCCCGCATCGGGCTCCCTGCTCCGCGGGAAGCCTGCTTCTCCCTCTCCCACTCCCCCTGCTTGTATTCCCTCTCTCGCTGTGTCTCTCTCTGTCAAATAAATAAATAAAATCTTTTTAAAAAAAATTTCCTCTTAACTGCTATATTAAGGTTAAAATACTCAACAGCATGCTCAGAACCTTATGAGGACTTCATAAAATCCAAAACACGTTAAGACTTAACACCTGTATTGCTCTCCACACAGAAAGGATACAAAAAACCAATATTCTCTGGTGAAAGAATTTTTTAAAAAATTAGCAAAGCCTCATTTTTGTAGGATGTAGACTCAAATACTAACTTCCTGCAGATTTAATGGTATGCAGACCACAGATGTTTCAAGGGAAGACAGAAAACCTGCAGTGAGCTATTATCGCTTCAAACAGGGACATTTGGGGTATCTACTTAAAGACACTGCTTAATTTCAATAAACGGCCACAGTTTCCTCACTTGTAAAAAAAAAAAAAGGACCCATAAAAAGGTAAGATACCTACCTGATAACTACTGAACTTCAAGAATGCGAACAAAGTTAATTGCTGAATTTGGGAGTGTGCCTAGCCTATCGTGTGCGTAAAGGGTGACAGCAAATCCCTTTTCCTAGTACAATAAAAGATTTGTATTAAATTGCAACTTCTGGAGTCGTATTCTTCGTGAAGCACAAGGCACATTACTCTAGCAACGGAGCTGGCACAGGTTATAAGGACGGACATTTACCCTGATAAAGCCCAGGGGTGCGGTGAGGTTCCCGAGGCAAGAGCAGAGTGCGGCTCACACTTGAAGGGGTGACTTTCCCAGTGTGCGCCTGGGTTGGGGTGCAGGTGTGGCAGGTAGGAAGCAGCTGTGTTCCTTTTCCAGGATCACAGACTCCTTCTTCTACCTGCAGTGTCTCGCTTTGGAAGAAGAAAACAGCTGAACCTCTAGAGACTGTTACCACAGACCCTATTCCATTCATTAATTGACCTGGGTCCCAGAAAACATTCTCAGGTACCATTGTTTTGGATGAAAGGTAGTTTATTTTGTTTGTGTGAATCCTTCAAAAAGCTGACAAGTCATCGGCCTAAATAATAATAAGAAAAAGATGATGTTCAACTCAATCTATTAAGAGTTGAGCCACGTGTCCTTTCTTATTGTTCTGAACATCTGTCACAAAGCAGATTCTGTTCAGGACACGATGAACAACTGCATCATTCATGACTGGGTGAAGTCAGTATAATCCTACCAGGTCACTACACCAGCAGTGACATCTGTTTCCCGTAAGACATCACCAATCACATACACGAGGTGACGTGAACACAGTGCTTATTCAAAGCATAGCCTCAATACTTTTCATCTTCTTTATCCACATCTTCTTTATCCTCGCTAGTCAATACAGCTGAGGAGTATGGCTGATGTTCTGAACCTTCTCTTCCACTTGGAAATTCTGTGACCTTCTGAATGTTCTCTAATCAGAGCAGAATGGCTATGCGGTCTTTAATGACAAACAAATGATTCTTTGGGTTTCTGTGTTTATCCACTAGAAACAATGCACAGTTGAAGGCCGATGCTTCAAAAGTGTCAGCTCCCAGGCGCCTGGGTGGCTCAGTCGGTTAAGCGGTTAAGTGTCTGACTTTTGATGTCAGCTCAGGTCATTATCTAGGGCTCTTAGGATTGAGCCCTGCATCTGTCTGGCTCTGTGCTCAGCGCGGAGTCTGCTTGTCTCTCCCCTCTGCTCCTCCCCCAGCTCGCACTCTCTTTCTCTCAAACAAAAAACAAAACAAAATAAAATAAAATATTTTTAAAAAAGTGTTAGCTCCCTGTAGATCTCTTGAGCAGGCAGGACCCCAGGCCGAGGCAGGCACTGGGTCTCACACCCTGGTAAGAGAGTGTGATTCGAGCCCCCCCCCCCCCCCCCCCCCCCCCCCCCCCCCAACAACCCGGGGGGGGGGGGGGGGAGCCAGTTGGCAGCAGTGTTTTTCTGCAACAAGTACAAAGAATAGCATTCAGGAAAGATATAAAATATAATAAAAATCAGAAAAGCAAAATCACTCCTCTGAGTAACTTCTGGAACAGATTTTCAATGATTTTAAGGCCAAGGCCAAGACTGGTGGACCTTGAATGAAAAAGTTTCCCACTTCAGGTTACCACCCCAAAGAAAAGAGCACAAAGGTCATACTGAAGTGAAAAAGCAACTTCGTGTTTTCTGTTTTCCTTCCCCCTGCAAAGGTGTATGATAGCCTTCACACACCTTATTTCAAAACTAAGACAACTGTGTATAGCATGGTGACCGGTTAATAACACTGTATTGCCTATTTGAAAGTTGCTTAGAAAGTAGATCTTAAAAATTCTCATCACAAGAAAAAACATTTGTAAGTATGGTGACAGATGTTAACCAGACTTACTGTGGCAATCCTTTTGCAATATGTGCAAATATGGAATCATCATGTTGTACACCTGCAACTAATACAATGTTACATGTCAATTATGTCTCAATTTAAAAGCTAAGCTGACAATGGGACGTAACATTTTTATTTGATAAACGAGAGATAGTGCAGGGCTGTAGAGTCACAGGGGCAAGAGGACAGAGGAGAAAAAGAGGAAAAGAGAAAGCCAGAAAATGGAGGGAAGGAGAAGGGGTCAAGCAGAAGTGGAGGGTTGAGACAAGAAAGAAAAAAAAATGTCAGTTGTGGCAGGAAGGAGGTTAGGGAAAGCAAAACTAGCAAGAAGAAAAGGAGAGCAGGAAAAAAACAGCCTCTTCCATTCTGAAGTGTGAGCCCACAGTTCGTCATGCCCAATGCACAGTTCGATAACTTCCAACTCTGAATTTCAGAGACTCATCCCCTTTCCTGCTCAGGTACAATTCCTCATGCCCGGACTGCAGAGCATCGTGTTCACTGTGCCCATCCAAATTCTAACCCTCCTTTGGAGGCTAATACAAATTTTAAAGCCAGATAATTCTGCCAGGCAGCTTTCTTTGATCACTTCAGCCCAGGGGAATCACCTTCTCTTTAAACTCCTGGAGCCCCCATCTTAAATAAAATTTATTTGTCACACTTGTCACATGGACTTCATCCTGTTGGGCCACTACTCTTGTGTCTGGGTCTTAATTCACCAACAACACGACAGAATTCTGGAAGATGGAAATTGTGTCTCTCACTTTGGGTTCCTTACAACAGCCACCATGGTGCTTTGCACATTGTAAATATTCTCGATATTTATTAGTGACCAGTGAAACGTTAGCCATTGTTCATAATTTTTTTTAGCTAAACAATAGAAAGACATAAATTTCACATTAGGGGAAGCAATCAGGATATTCACTTATAATACTGTCCTCTTCCTTTTTAATTGGCCTCATTTCAGTCACAAGTTCTCATAGCTATAAGAATAAGTTATCTTGTTGGTAAAGCAGAATCATTAACTATAGGAGGTTGGAAGGGACCCTAAGACCCTTCCATTTCCATTACTTTGTAGATGCGTGGAGACATATGGCATAATGAGAAGAGCATGAACTTCCAGGGAAATCTGGGCTCAAACCTGAGATCCACCTCTCAGCGGCTATGCGACCTTGGATAACCCTACAGAATGTCTCTCTGTCTGAGGCAGCTGAACTATTTATAAAGCAGTGATAATAGTATCTGCCTGAAAATATGATTGTCTATGAAGAAGACAGTTCACATAAAAGCATCAAGTACAGAAAATGGCACATAGTAGGCTCTGTAAGTGTTCTGCTACTAGACTGAGAGCCCCTTAAGCACGAGGACCGCGTTCTATTCACTATTCAGTGATTATCTGATAACTTGAGTAGAGATTAAGTCTTTCCTGAATGAGGAAACAGAGATCCATATCACAAGTGAGGCTTCCCCAAAGCCAAGCAGAATTGTAAGTTTGGGTTGGGTTTTATCGATCACCTCGTCTAGCGTTTCTCAAAGTGTGGTCTGGGGACTCCGGGATATCCCCAAGACCCTTTCCAGGGGTCTGCGAGGTACTCCTTTCTCCAACTAACTACCTGGGTGAAACTGAATTTTTTTTCATATACTTCAATCAAAACAACCTATCACCACAGACTGGATATGAGAAGCAGACAAGGGAATGTAACTGTCTTCATTTAAGTCAGATTGAAAGGATTTACAAAAAAGCAAAAGAGTGCCATTCTTTTAATACTTTTCTTTTGTTAAAAAAGTTATTTTTCATACAATATTTATGCTATGCTATTTATGTTATTTATATAATATGTACTTGCTATTTTAATGTGAATGATAAAACCATATTCTAAAAATTTGTTTTAGTTTCTAATATAGGTAAATATGAATAGATATAACTTATATAAACAGAAGCTCTAAAAGCACCAGCTCATCATCCTTCAAATTCCCCCTCTAAACCACTTGACTGTACCCTATTATCCATGTAAGTGGAGATGACAGAGACCAAATGTTTGTGTCCCCCAAAATTCATATGTTGAAATCCTAACCCCCAATGTGATAACAGTGGGAGGTGAGGCTTTTGGGAGTAAATAGGTTTAGATGAGCACAGCCCCCATGATGGGATTAAAAAAAGCAGCAGCAGCAGAGACACCAGAGCTTTTTGTCTTTCCCATAGGAGGACACAGGAGAAGGCAGCGGTCTGTAAGCCACGAAGGGGGCCCTCGCAGAACACAATTATACGGGCACCTTGCTCTCAGATTTTCAGCCTCCAGAACTGTGAGGAATGAATGTCTGCTGTTTAAGCCACCCAGCCTGTGGTATTTTGTTACAACAGCCCAAGGTGACTAAGACAGAGCGTGACATCATACCTACAGCAAAAAAGAAATCAGGAGTTTATAAACTACTAATTCCATTGATTCTACTGAGGCAGTGGTTATTTCAAGGTGGAGGAGCACAGGTGAGGGGCCATTAGACAAAGGTTGCCACATCTGTAAATATGGACCCTGGCTGGGGCAGTACTCCCACTGCAGATACACAGATGAGCTTTTTTTTTTTTTTTTTTAGATTTACTTACTTATTTTGAGAGAGAATGAGAGTGCACGTGCAAGCACGGGGGGTCGGGGGGAGAAACAGAGGGAGAGGGACAGAGAGAATCTTAAGCAGACTCTGCAGAGCCCGACGCGGGGCTCAATCCCAGGACCCTGAGATCATGACCTAAGAGTTGGATGCTTAACCAATGAGCTACCCAGGCACTCCACAGATGAGCTTTAATAAGTAGACTGAAGGTCACCAAATATGGCCTTTTTTTTCTTCCCCTTCTCTACTTGTTTCTTTCAGAAAAGTATCAATGCCAGAACCCCTCCTCAAAAATTAACCTCTTCAGAGCCTCTCAGATACACAAATCAATTAATTTGCTTAGGTGTCATGGGTGGAAGTGAGGTATTAACATCTAAATCATCTCTCACGCATGATACAATAAAAATGGATAATCGTGTGGTTTTGGTTCTAGAAGTGTCTAGAGATGAAAGCTCACTGAACAGTTTATATATCAAGACACATTCAAGTGTGTTCTCTTACTTCAATCCAGAGGAGAATGATCAAAGACACCATCTATGTGTCTGATGATGACCTGGGTTAAAGGAGGAAGCCTAGCACTCTCCCCAGTTTTGTAACTAACTAATCCATTCCTCACCACCTGCCCCAATCTTACAATGTGTAATCACTGCATCAAAAATAATTTTTCTCTGTTTATCAATTTTTCAAAAAAACCCACAAATTCATTCCAGTGATTTTATTTTATATTGAAAGGAAGAGTATTTTTAACTTAAGAGACCAAAGTCTTTGGGCATGTTTATTGAAATACAAAGCAACATGCTATTAGCCACACTAAGCCTTTTATAGGTAACATGTGACCTTAAACTGGTTTTGACTTTTATTCAAAATAAAAAAACAGCTCCCTCCAGGTATTCAGAGTAACGCTTGGACATATTTCTTGCATAATTACTACTCGGTGCAATCTCAGGGTGCCTGGGTGTCTCAGCTGGTTAAGCATCTGACTTTTGATTTTGGCTCCAGCCATGATCTCAGCGTTGTGAGACTGAGCCCTGTGTGGGTCTCCACACTCAGTGCAGAGTCAGCTTGAAGATTCTCTCTCCCTCTCCCTTTGCCCCTCCCCCTGCTCAGGTTCTCTCTCTCTCAAATAAATAAATACATCTTTAAAAAAAAAAAAAAAAGATGGCCAGTGTCTCCAACAGAAGACTGGTTAAAAAAAAACAAAACAACAGAAAAACCAGGAAAATCCTCAAAACCCAATCTCCCTTCCCCCCCCCCAAAAAACTACTCTGTGCAATCTCTGTATAGTTCTATAGAGCTTAAACAGTGCATTCCATTTGCAGTCTCCTTTTTGTTTTAATTTCATACTATACTGGCAATTACCTGGCTTCATTGACTACTTAGGAAATTTCTCAAGTACGCTACAAGAAGTAATGTAAGAAATATTAACGTATAGCAATGTTCCTGAGGAACATTTGAAAGAATCCTATAAAATATGAATCTTTTTCATTAAGTTCACAATGCTACGCCCTAAAAGCATTGTAGAGTAAACCCGTATCAGGAATCTTGCATCTGACACTTGTACTAGAAAGAGCACTCAATTCACAGACCAGAAAAAGCCGCCAAGTGCCAATATGTAAAAAGCATTTTCCTAAATATTAAGGAACATTTTTTTTCCAGTATGCTTCCTGTGCTCTAGAAGTTTACAGTTTAGCTGGAGGGAAAACATATATAAAACACAAAAAACAGCAAATAATTGACATAGAAAAAACTAATATAGAAAAAAGAGTTTTTGGGGCAAAAGTCCCTCTTGATTTTGAAGATAACAGAAGTCACCAGAGAGGAGGTGTCCTTTGGGTTGGGTGAGGGAGGGAAAAGGAAAATGTTAGGAGCAAAGGCACAGCAGTGGAAAGACAGGACTAAGGGAAGAGAAAGGTTAATTTGGCTTGCACAGAGTTTATGCAGAGAAGCAGCTCAAAATAATGCTGAAAATAGCATTTTAAAATTAATTAGTTTATCAAGCACTTACTAATGCCAGACAGTATTCTAGGTGCTGGGTGTGCAAAGATAAACCAGACAGGCCAGGTTCCTGCCCTCTCTGAGCCTACGTTATGGCAGCAGAAGACCTACTACCAAGAAAATAAACATGTGATATAACGGGGAGGGACTGAGCAGATGGGTCTCTCTAGATCTGGTGGTCAGGCTTCTGAATAAGGAATATTTCCAGCTGAGACAGAAGGTAAGAAAGGACCATCCTCCTGCAACAAATAGCAGGTGGAAAGGGTCTGAGCTGAGATCCTTCAAGGTACCACAGGGAGGTCAATGTGGCTAACCAAGGGTGCTAGTACATCTTCTGAGAGAATCCAGACTGCACCTTATTATTTTAAATACCACTTTTTCGTGATTGTACACAAGGATGATGGTATGTTCCCTGAGCTACAGTCCTGGGAGACACAGCAGGTGGGACTTCTTCACCTTGCTGCCTCCACTTCTTCTGCTATCCCACCCACCCACCACCGGAGTGTGAACTCCATCTTCTCCCTTTTGTATTCCCAGTGCCTGGAACAGTGCCTGGTATATTGAAGTTGCTCAAGAAATATTTGTTGAATGAATGGACTGAATAAATATCACTTATCTCCTTCTCCCAAGAACAGTCCAAAAGGAGAAGGCAGAGTTTGGTGAAAAAGAAGATGGGTCAAGGCATGAATTAGAAGGTCTCCCTACAGTTCTAGTCTTTTTTTTTTATTACTATGTTATGTTAATCACCATACATTACATCATTAGTTTTTGATGTAGTGTTCCATGGTTCATTGTTGGCGTATAACACCCAGTGCTCCATGCAGAATGTGCCCTCTTTAATACCCATCACCAGGCTAACCCATTCCCCCATTCCCCTCCCCTCTAGAACCCTCAGTTTGTTTCTCAGAATCCACAGTCTCTCATGGTAAGTCTCCCCCTCCGATTTCCCCCCCTTCATTCTTCCCTTCCTGCTATCTTCTTCTTCTTTTTTTTTTTTTAACATATAATGTATTATTTGTTTCAGAGGTACACGTCTGTGATTCAACAGTCTTAATACTCCTCTCTTCAGTGTTCTTGCCTTTCTCAGGTAAGGGCAGTCCCTGACCCCTGCATGCTCATTTCAAGAACTTTCCTTAATGTGAGCAGTAACCCAGAAGCAGCATCCACAGCCAAGTTACCCATTTATTTAAGAACTTTCTTCCTCTCAACCCTTTGGCTAGGAATGTCTAGAAGTAACTTTTTGCTCTGACTCTACTTATCACCATGCTAGTTGATTAAGGGGAAGAAATACTGTTTTCAAAGAATGGGAGAAAAAAGAAGGGAAGAAATACCTCTTGTTTGGAGTTCTGCCCCTACTTTTCCTCTGCTTCCATATATGATTGAATGCTTATTTCTCATTTATAGCTTATAAAATCTCCTCAGGTTTCACTGTACCTTCACCTACAGTTCCCTCTGCCTGGTCTCCTTCAGGTGGCAAGATATCTTCCACACCCTGTCTTTGTGCAACAGAAAAAAAAATCCCATTCTGCAATGTTTCTGCCACTTGCAGGCAAGGATTGATCATTTTCTGATTTGTGACATTGTTTTTCTTTATTCAGGAGTGTCAATCTTGATAGTTTACAGGGCCGGGCATGAGTGAAGAGGGCCAGATGCAAAGAGCGGCCAGCGAAGGGCAACACATGCACTCTCTAAAGGGGGAGCTGGGGCTCCTGTCCAACACTCAGAATGGCCACACCATTCTGTTGAGACTTTGGCTCTCTAGCTAGCAGAACAGGACCTTGTTTCCATAGGGTCCAATGGAAAGAGAAGGCACAGAAGGGGGACTTTTTGTTCTTTCAGTTTATCTCTTCATACTGACCCAGAAGAAAAAAACAGAGGAAATCTCAGAAGATAGGAGGTAGGGGTGGTGTGTGTGTGTGTGTGTGTGTGTGTGTGTGTGTGTGTAAGACACAGAGAGAGACAGAAAGAGAAGGAAAGGGAGGAAGGAAGGAGAGGGAGCAGAAGGAGGAGGAGGGAAGGGAGCAGGGAAGGGTGGAGGTCAGATATTGGACACTACACAGAACGGTGTCCCAGTGAGCACAGGGGAAGTAAGAGATCCTGTTTGAAAGCCACAGAAAGGGAAGAGAAGAGGGGAAGAGCCGTTGGGGATAGAGGAGGAAAAGTAAATGAAGCCAGTAAAGGGGAAGGTGACCCAGGCTCATCCTACTTCCGTGGCTCCTCTCATCAGAACTCCTGTCCCCCACCCATCACTGGCTCTTACCCTGCTGGAGCGACGATCCAGGCACAGAAGTCACCTCAGGAATACCAACCATGCTGCCCTGGGAGGGGTGGGTGAGGCCAGCCGTGTCCCAAATCCATGCACTCCTGGCCTTCATGGCGACACCCTGATCCCAGCCGGAACAACAGTGACACGGCCTTGGAATACACAGCCTGAGTATGAGCCAGGCCTACTAGAGCTTTTGGACCTTGGGTGCAGAGGATCCTTAGGAGCACTGTGACCCAGGGAGGGCCCCTCACTAAAGACGACTGGACAATGGCAGCACGGTGGTCCCCCACTGGGGACACAACAGGGACAGGCAGCACTCCATGAAACAGGGAATGACTGATACGGAGTCTGGTGCTGCCATCACACAGCCAATGGCAGGGGGAGGTCACTATGGAGCTGAGGTTGACGAGTCCGAGTCCGAGGCAGACACACTCAGAGTGCTCCCTCAGAGGGGCTCCGAAAGTGGCACCGAGGCTTAGACTCTTGCTCCTACCATCTCTGAACCAGAAAAATAATTAAATAAAATAAAGGTTCAGGAACCACAAATGATCTTCAGTGAAAGATCATTCAAAAACCATTTTTTGTTGGGCTACCAACCACTTGAGACAATATAAACATGCTTTTAAATGTACTTTTAATTCTAAAATACTGGCCAAGACTTAAAAAAGAGTGGTGACACTGAACCTGCCTTTCAGAAATTAAAAAAAAAAAAATTGGAAGAAATTTCATTACAGGCTTAAATGGGAGTTTTAATATGTGTACTGAATTGATAAGAAATTTGAATACTTGCAGCCATCTGTAGCAATATATGATAAGCTGTTTCAAGGTACAATTGAATAATTAATCATTTAATACATATTTGAAAAGTTTCACATTTATAATAAGAAAAGTTCTATGCTAATTTAAAGTATTAACTCATATCTTCACCCCAATGTTTAATAAAAAAAGATGGGAAAGAATGTTTTCCTTAATTATTCTCTGCTCCCCACCTTTCCTCCAACTCCAATAAAGCCAGTACACAGCCTTAAGGATAAGATCTTTGGGAACTTTCAGATCTGTTTCACAGGAGAAGGCAAACACAAAGGATCAACTATTAAAGTTTTGTTCACGGTTTTAAATACAGCAAAGCTTCTGGCATGAAAACTGCATCCCCTATTACACTTCTTTATCATAAATGTCATCCTCATAATCAGCAATGATAACTTAGAAAGCATCTTCTAGACTAATTAACAGACTGTTTGGTTCATTTGTTCAATAATTCACTTATTCGGCAAATATTTACAGAGTTCCTACTTTGTCCTGGATACCATGCCAGGTGCTGGAAATTAAAAACTGATGACAGGGCGCCTGGGTGGCTCAGTTGGTCAAGCGACTGCCTTTGGCTCAGGTCATGATCCTGGAGTCCCGGGATCGAGTCCCACATCAGGCTCCCTGCTCGGCGGGGAGTCTGCTTCTCCCTCTGACCCTCCCCCCTCTCATGCTCTATCTCATTCTCTCTCTCAAATAAATAAATAAAATCTTAAAAAAAAAAAAAAAAACTGATGATGACAGAGCTTGTGATTTCAATGAGGAGGTCCCAGGGAAACAAAGTAGGGCTATGGACACCTAAGAGCGAGCTGCCGATGCAGGTTTGAGGTGGCCTGAGCCAGGGGAGGGTGAGCGGGAGAGCAAGGGAGGATCCCATGACAGCTGATCTCCCCTCAGCTGAACGGCGTATGTTCCTTCCTTCATTTGCTGGAAGGGTATGCAAGTAGAGGTACTGGCTGAGGGAAAGTATAGGGACATGCTCAGCAGGTAAGAATGTGCAAGGTGCTGGCCAGCAAGCGGGGAGGCGTGCTTCCAGCTTTCGGTTCACCGCTCACTGGGCTCACACGGCGTTTAATGCTGGTAGCCACAATTTCTTTCTGGAAGCACTCTCTTTCCTTAGGATCTGTGACCTGCACTCCCCTGTCTTGTGTCCTTCCTTTTTTTTTTTTTTTATTTATTTGAGACAGAGAGAACGAGAGAGAGAGAGCACATGAGAGGGGGGAGGGTCAGAGGGAGAAGCAGACTCCCTGCTGAGCAGGGAGCCCGATGCGGGACTCGATCCAGGGACTCCAGGATCATGACCTGAGCCGAAGGCAGTCGCTTAACCAACTGAGCCACCCAGGCGCCCCGTGTCTTGTGTCCTTTAACTACCACCTCTAAAATGAGTTCAACATTGGTATCTTCAGCTGGGACCTCTCTCTAAGCTTCGGGTGTGTATAAAAACTGCTTATTTAATATCTTTCCTTGAATAATATTTGAAAGGCAATTCAATCTTAGGTTTAAAACTGGCTTCACACTCTCCCTTCTTCTTCCCTTCCAAACTCTGGTCCTTTACCCTTGCTCCCTTTTCCTGGGCAGTGACACCAAATCTGACCTGGCACTTAAGGCAGAGGCCTGGAAGTCGTCCTAGACACCCATTTCTTCTTCCCCTCCATTCTCTACTTGAATCTGACCACCAGCAATTCCTGTCCATTTTGCCTTTCAACATCTTTGCATTTCTCTCCGTGTCCCATCACTACATAACTCTGCACGGAGTTCCTTCCTGCCACTGGGCACCGTTCAGAACATTGACAACAGTTAGCAAATACTCCTTCAATAAATGCAGGATGAAGCATGCATATGCATTCAGACTCTAGTTGCAGGCCATCCTAACTTAATAGTTTCTCTAAAAAAAATAGAGGGTTGGGCGCCTGGGTGGCTCAGATGGTTAAGCGTCTGCCTTCGGCTCAGGTCATGATCTCAGGGTCCTGGGATTGAGTCCCGCATCGGGTTCCCTGCTCGGTGCAGAGCCTGCTTCTCCCTCTCCCTCTGCCACTCCCTCTGCTTGTGCTCTTCTGTCTATCTCTCTGTCAAATAAATAAATAAAATCTTTAAAAAAAAAAATAGAGGGTTTATGATAGCACCCTGTGATAGAGCTACTGATCAAGCTCTTTTTGTTGGTGTGATTTGATCAAAAGGCTTTATGTCATTTCTAAATGTTTTCTGGAAGTAGGTTCCCCCCTTTTTCAATTCTGAAAAACACAGCCCTGCACTATTCTAGTTTCTAGTTGAGAGAAACCTACAGAACTCTAGGGTGGGGTTAAGGTCAAAGTTTTAAGAAGAGAGATAAAATTTTCATTCTAATAATTATATAATATCATAGCATTTAACTATTTAAAACATTAGAAAGCCATTTTTGTGTTTCCATTTCATCTCTATTAGTATTTTTTACAACAGGCAAATGTTGTACACAAAGTGTATATGGCCTTTTTTATTTTTGGTTTCTTATTTATTTCCCAAACCTTTCAATTACATTAATTTAGACTTCAAATATAAGTTGCTTTCCCCTAAATCTCGTTTGTTAAAAAGGATTCTTACAATTTTTTACCTTTTTCGGAACCTATATACTTGGATATGTGCATACAATTAAAAACTAAGAGTATACCAAAAGCCTAGGCAACAAAAGAAAAAAATAACCTGCACTTTATTAAAATTAAAACCTGTAATTTTAAACGCCTCAAGGGATACTATCAAGAGTGAAAAAACAACCGACGGAATGGGAAAAATATACAAATCACATCTCTGATAAGGGGTTAATATCCAGAGTATATGAAGAACTCCTGCAACTCAAGAACAAAAAGACAAACAATCCAATTAAAAATGATCAAAGGACTTGAACAGACATTTCTCCAAAGAAGATCTACAAATGGCCAATAAGCTCACGAACAGAGGCCCAAAATCATTAGTCATTAGGGAAATGCAAATCAAAACCACAATGAGAAAGGACTTCACAACTCCTAAGAGATAAGTCAGAGAAAGACAAATGCTGTATGATATCACTCATATGTGGAATCTAAAGAAGGCTAACTTGCAAAAACAGAGTATAATAGTGGTTACTGGGAGGTGAAAGGACGGGGGAAGGAGAGATGTTGTTTTAAGGGTACAAACTAGCAACTAGTAGACAAGTTGTGCAGACTTAATGTACAGTATAGTGAATGTATAAACTATTATAATCATCAACCTTGCTAATGGACTAGATCTTAATTATTACTCTTACCAAAAGAAAGGAATGACAATTATGGGACTTGACAGAAGTGCTAAGCATCTACTACAATGGCAATCATATTACAATATATAAATGTCTCAAATCAACATGTATACCTTAAATTTATACGATATTATATATCAAATATATTTCAAAACAAAACAAAAAAATCCCATCCCCAAACATTTTATACCTACTAGGAAAGCTATTAAAAAAAAAAACCCTAGGGGGCGCCTGGGTGGCTCAGTTGGTTAAACATCCAACTCTTGATTTCGGCTCAGGTCAAGATCTCAGGGTGCTGGGCTGGAGCCCAGTGTCTGGCTCTGTGCTCAGCGGGGAGTCCGCTTGAGATTCTCCCTCTTCCTCTCCCTCTGCCCCTCCCCCATCTCTCTCCCTCCCTCTCTCTCTCAAATAAATAAATAAATCTAAAAAAAAAAAAAGCCCCAAACAGAAAATACGTATTAGCAAGGATGTGGTGAAATTGGAACTCTTGTAACTATTGTCACATTGCTGGTGGGAATACATAAAATAGTACAACTGCTGTGGAAAACAGTGTGGTGGTTCCTCAAAAGTTTAATGTAGAATTATAATATGCTCCTAGATATATACCAAAAGAGAAATGAAAGCAGGGACTCAAACAGGTACTAACATACAAATGTTTACAGCAACGTTATTTACAATAGCCAGCGGTGTAAACAACCCAAGTGTCTATTGACAGATGAACGAGTAAACAAACTATGGTCAATGCTCTTTACTTGGTAAAAATAAATAAGGTAGTTATATTTTATAAAGTTGTAGCAAACACTGAATCAGTGAATAATGAACTGTTCCTCCTAAGGGAAATACAGGGTTAGGTTCTTAAGATCCACTGGTCACTTTCATCAACTGATCTATACATAATCCTGTTTTATGTGTATTTCTGTTTAAGGGCACCTTATTAATAAATATATAGCTGATACATTAGCATTGAACTTACAGCCAACAGCACTATAACTCATGCCTGAAAGAAGCTCATCTAAGACCTATGTCTTTCTCCCTAAGGCAATCAGACTTCTTGCTTTAGGAACACTACATAGCACTTCAGCACTCTGCTTAGAGGTCATTTTAAACGGTGAAATCACCAAAAAAAGCACAAAAATGCAAAAAACGTGGTACTAAATAGACCATGAAAAGGCCACTTGTTCACACTATGAGAGCCGAAACAAAAAGGCAGAGAGTCTCAGCTGAAATGTACACATTGGGTGATGCAAATTTATTGCTGCTCTGGGCGTATCTGCGAAAGACTGTGGAAGTGTTGTGAGTCTTGACTCTGAGGTTACAAATAAATGTAGCCAGAAGTCAATTCACAAACACAGAATCTGCAAACAATGAGAATCAATCCTATGTACCTACATTGGAGTATCATTCAGCCATAACATGAAATTCTGATACATGGTACAATAAGGATGAGCCTTGAAAACCTTAGCTTCAGTGAAATAAGCCAGACATGGAAGGATACATATCGTATGACTCTGCTTGTATGAATTACCTAGAATAGGCAAAATGAACTAGAGTTATCAGGTGTTTGGGGGAGGGGAGACTGTGGAGTTCTTGTTTAAGGGCTTCAAAGTTTTTGTCTGGACAATGAAGTCCTGGAGACGGGGGGTGGGGATGGTTGTACAGCAATGTGAATGTAATTAATGCCACTGAACTATACACTTACAAATGGCTCAAATGGAAAATTTTTATATGTATTTTATGGGAAAAAATTAATAGATGTACTCAAGAAGACTGAATGGATCATTTAAATCTCCTGTTAAAATCAAATGGAAACATGCTGGAGTAGAGATTCTTGTTTACCCACACTTTTAAAACAAGGAACATGTTTTCCTTTTGGTTTATAGACCATATTTGAAAACAGGCTTACTATTTAATAATATCAGCTGACTAATGAGGAAAACAAGTAAATGAAAATGCGCATGTCAGTTGTTTGGCCTCACTTCATGCTTTTGGTGAAAAATTATGCAGTAGAATTATTCTTTCTGACTAATCGCCAAAAGAAGGGTCACCCTGAGAACCAACAGCTGATATTCCTAATTTACACTGGAATAAAATGGTCTTTGTGACCTACCATATTGGGGTGACTGGACTTCATAGGGAAATTGCTATGGTACCATTTAGGTATCTTGGCACTATGTGTCCACTTCTCATCTTTTGCATTGCTTTTCTTTATCACCGATCTGTTTCTTATCTGCTTCCTTCCTTACTGAAAACCCCTATTTTCATATCTAGAGAGAACCATCTGTTAGAATATGGCTGTGGCTACTGTCATAATTCAAAAGTTCCTTTTTTATATTAGGTGTTTCTTGACCCAACAATGACAAAGAAGCACTGCCGGAAATAAACATACACGAAATGTGCTAATGTAGAATGCAAAAAGTGTAAACTTAACGTAGGAAGGAATTCATGGCCAAAGAAATCTTACAATTCTTCTGATCTTTTAAAATGCATCATAAAACTAAAGATGTTTCACTACCACATTTTGGCTTTTTTTATGATTGCAAAGAAGGGTAATTTTGAGTGTCATGAAAACACACTGAGCAGCTGTATACTGTTAACCATAGAACCACTATATGAATGCGTGCAAAAACTGGCACTTCATACATTCACATTTCCTAGAAATTAGATAGTCTTCTCAACTGGAGGAGATACCAAAAGAGACTGTTTTCTATTAATGGTGGCTTTGTACCAGTCAAGTTTCTAGAGCCAACTGGATCATCTTTCTTTTGGGACAATTCCCACATACTATTATATGAGAACTATATATACTGATTTATATATACTCAGACATGTGCATGGTAATTCTGCAAAAAGTAATTTTTAAATTCTTAAATGATAGGATTTTTTCCTTTTAAAAATGCTAGCTAGTGTCAATGGATTCTTTCACAAATATACATATGATTTATGTTTAGAAATCATAAAAAAAGCATAACAAATAACTCTGCAGTTTATTTTATGAAGGCTAATTAATAGGTACTTACTCATTAAAGACTAGGTCTGGCGCAAAATAGAGAAATTGGCTGTTTGTATGTTTGTACGATCTCCAGCTCAAGGCAAATGATGATAGACACATCCAAGAATACTGGATTAGGGTAATTTGGTCCTCAAGAGGCAAGTTTCTAAATCCTGAAGAACAGAACAATTAATCACAGAAATACACTTAGCATTTAAGTACATTCCAGGAAGAAGCTTCTTAAGGCAACCCCAAACAGTCACCTGTCTCTAACAGACTCAAATTAGTTCAACAGTCATTTAAGGAGCACCTACCGTGGGCATGGCCCTGTTCAACGTTACATTCTAAATTCACCCCAAATTTTCAATGAGGGTGAACTGCCAGGACAAATAAAACCAGGGAGTTCAGGCAGTTTCATTGTGGATAATGGTCTAAAACCATTGGTTAGACTGCAAGAATTTATATTAACCTGTAAAACTTGCTTCATTCTACTCACAGTAACATTAAAATAAGGAATATTTTAGTAATTAACTGTCAACTCCTGCATTTCTGCTATCATGGTGGAAGATTTTAATTTTCGTGAATTTGGGGTGGTTGAAAAAATATCATTCCTTGTTTCCTTTCTTCTGGGGGTAATACTGGACTCCAACAAAGTTGTGAAGTAGAATGAGGATCCTTGGTACCTGTCCTGCCCTCTCCCACAGTCTTCCCATCTGGGCCTAAGTTAGCCCTTCTTTTATTCCTTTTCTCATCCCCTGTATTCCCAGGGGCATCATGGTATTCTTCCATTTGTAGAGTTTCACCTGGGCAAGCTCCTCTTCAAAGAAACAACTATCGGAGCTTTCCCCAATCTTTTCTCTTAGGGCCCTGGCTGACCACAGATAATCCAAGAAACTGCTTTGATTAATGAACTGGGACAATGGGATAGCCAGTCTAAGTGATTTTTCTGTAGATTAATAGGGGCCTTATTAATAAAATTCTAGAGCACAAAAAATGACTAGAGTAGGAATGTCAAGGACAATTTAAAGGGTGCTGGAGGTAAGATGATATTTTCAGAAAGAATAGTCTTTCAGGGTCTCATACAACTTACTTGACAGGTCTTAGTTTTCTTGTCTGTGCTTAGATTGGCCCTGGTTACAAGCTGCTGATAAAGGGCTCACCTTGTGCTCTCATAACAGAATGTATTTTACCTTATAAATATTTTGGGTCTGAAATGTCCCCTTTCAATCATCAACACAAGAAATGTATATTCATAATAGAACCCGCAGCCCGAACATCTCAGGAGAAATGAGCACATGAACAGAGTTTCCTTACACACTCGATTAATTTGATATTGTTGAAACAAATCTGGTATGAGGATTTAACGGGAAGCTAACTCCAACTGCACTGCTGGAGATGGTGAAATCTGCTGCCCTGACCTCTCTAGTTCGGGATGCAGACCGTGACAGGAGAGGCGGTCCTACCTGGAAGTACCTTTGCCCACTTCACGACTTGGATCATCTGTTTGCCTGCTAAGCGGTTTAGAGTCGAGAGTAGGTTTTCGGCTGTGTCTGGTTTTGAGTTGTCGTAGCCTGCATACACAATCTCAGGCTCGATGTTTTCAAGGATCATAACAGGGGAAGGTGTGAGTGCTCGTGAGATTGTGGAGAGCTGAGGAACCAGCGCTGTGTTGACTGAGGGCTCTTTGGCGGGAGCGATGTACGTCGTCCCTTCCTCAGGGCTCTGGGGGGGCGGGGGTGGGGGCGGGGGTTGCTGCTGCTGTGACTGTTCCTCGTGAATACCTTTTAACTTGCCCAACTTCTTTGACTTTCGAGCTGTAAAACATTATAAACAATAAGGGTAAATTTAGATTATGTTTGGGATACATTACATGAGGTAAGTTACAATTAAACGCTGACTGAAACGGATTACTTTTCTTTGAAAGATGTCTTGCTACACTAACAGAAACAGTCCCTTTTCAGTATTTCTCTAATACCAGGCACAGTCCTGTTTCATATCAATTAACCAATTTAACGATTTTATGAGTAGGTACTATTAAGATTCTTATTTTATAATGAG
The DNA here is from genome assembly GCF_011800145.1 of Mirounga leonina. NCBI lineage: Eukaryota > Metazoa > Chordata > Mammalia > Carnivora > Phocidae > Mirounga > Mirounga leonina. Next base: position 37,270,548 of record NW_023270454.1, on the reverse strand, counting down.
GAAGCAGACCAGAGGGTTAAGAAATCTGTCTACGATCACACAGCTAACACATGAGAGAGATGGGAGTTCAGAGGAAGGAAAAATTACTTCGTATGCTAATAAGTTACATATGCCTCAGTTAAATCTTACAGAAGCCAGTAATTCCTGGTATTATCCACCAACAAGTCGCCAACAAGTGCCAGAATGGGTCTTATTATTCTAGTGCTGTCTCTGCTTCCTCGAATTAGCTCTCCCTGGACCCTTTACTAGTTCTTCTTGGTGCTTCTCTACCACTTACTCTTCCTGTTCTGGTCCATGTGCTGGTCCACTGCTGGCTTATGCACAGTTATTTGGTGTAAATGCTGCTAGCCCTTAGCTATACTGCGAACCGCCGAAACACAAAGATTGGGTGTCCCTCCTTGTTTACAGCCCCTCTGGCACCTTGGTACATGCTATATCTGGAGACAGTGATTTGTAGATGTCCACTGAATTAATGGGAGAGCAATCAACCCCAAAGCAAGGCAACAAAAGGGAATAAATTAAATATCTAGATGATTTCAAATTAGAGAGCTAACTACTACACGTACAGGAATTAATGCTAACAAAAAAATCAGGTTTAAGTTACACCAATACGCATAAAAAATCTTTAAAAATCTGCCTCACTCTATTTTTTTAATATAAACAATTCACATATCATATAATCTAGAACTAAAAAAATATAATAATACTATAATGGAATCCCACTTTAGATTTTTAGGAGAACATATTATGTACGAGTGACCTTATGTTCTGATTTGCCCAGAACAGTCCTGGTTTATGCTGGTTGTCCCAGCATGATTACCAGTAGCACTCTGTTTACTCTTAGAAGTGCCACATTTTGGACAATAAATATAATGTGGTCATTTTAATGAAAACCAAAGGGTCAGTATTAAGTTTAATAACAACTGTTTTTCTTTCTCATTTCCTTTAAGGGCCCTTAAAATAGACAATGAGAAATGAAAGACTGGGGAGGTGGAAGGGAGACTGGAAGGCAGATGGGAGGGCTGAGGGGTGGACAGCAGGTGCATGGGGTAGATGGAGAGATGGGCAGATAACTGGGAAGATGGATGGATGACTGAATGGATAAAAAGGAAAGAAAGCTTAGAAATGCCAAACTGAACTTCGAGCTATGGTGATAACTTGTTTGCAAATGCAAGGTTTCCAATTTTACTGAAGACTTTATTTCAAAATTCTTGAAGGACCAGCCACCTACTACTTAGTTCTAAGATGTAAGGGATTTGTAGAATACAAATTTAATGTAGAGTAGAAATATGCCACACTAATTAACTTGATTTTAAAAAACAACGATTCATGATTACAACTGTGGCCACTAATATTTACCACATTCATCACAGAAGCACTTACCAATTTAGATACAAGACAAGGCACTAGCCAACAACAGATCTCTTTGCCACACAACCATTAAACATTGGAACTGGGCTTAAAAGATATAATTCCTATCTTTAAGGAGTTTAAAATTAGCAGAACAATTTAAAAAGTCATTTCAAAACATTTCATTTCTTTATAGAGTACCTCCTTCAATAAAAGATTTGTGGCAGAAAAATCTGATTTTTCGGAACTGTTTCAATGAAAAGCAAATGTATCATATTCACATATGCTAATAGGAAGCTGCGAACGAGTCCTGCCCAAGAGTGCCGAGCTTACAGTGGGGAACTCAGATGATTCTGAGGAATGGATGAGTGAGACACCACCAAGAAAAGAAATCAGCCAGGTGCCTCTCAATAGCCTACGGTGATTACTTGGGGAATCAGATACTTGGAACTGCCTGTGTCACATGAACTTTTCTCTAAGCCTCAACTGATTCATCTGAAAAATGGAGTTGATGAGGCTTCCCTCTCCTAGCTCGTAGAGGGCTAACTGGGTAAGAAAAGTAAAAACACACTGGAAATTATTACTAACGTCTGAAATAATATTTCAATGGTACTTCCATTCTTTCCATAATTTTGAAATTATTTAAAATATTCCAGTTCGTTAAAATGTCCTCATTTGTTGTAGGACTACATCTGATGATAACCATAATTTGATTGACTAGAAACAGCCAAGGGTTATATTTTCAACTTTTATTAAAAGTGATATTTGCTTGCAAATTAATTATAGAACTCCTATTTGTTTTAGGCCTTAGGTCTATAATGCTGTGTTTATTCTCCTGGCTGATTTAAGGTCAATGCCATGAAATATCACGAAGAAGAGAGCTTAACGCTTTCTCTAGCACTTATCCACAAGGCTATGTCCTGCAGCCTGTAACCTAGTGAGCAGATTATCAACATTCTGCTTAGTATTTCAGGTACATTTAACTTTACCCTGTGATTTTGTGGATGTATGTGGGACACACTTGACATCGAGTAATAAATACTCTGTAAAATAGCTCAGAGTAATATTTTCAGTGTGCAGATTCTGCAGCCACATGTATTCATCTAATATCTTTTCTAAAAGCATGGGGAGTTACATAATTAATTACACTTTTATTACTCAAAGTAGTCTTTCTAAAACGCTTGAAAATTTTATGCTGCTCTTCTAATACACGCTATATTCTAAAATGAAAGCTCCTGAAAGTTGGTAATAGTGTCTCATGTGTTCCTATAACATCCTTTCCATGGTGTTTATGGGTACTCAATATATGTTGAATTTATTTCAAATTCAAATTTTAATAAACTTGAATAAATTATTATACTCTAGTGATGGAGTTACGCTATGCGGCTTCCCTTCTAATCCTTTTCTCTTTACCTAATTCGCGTCATTTTTATACTTTAAGATTAGCACAAGCTTCAAGTCCAAGTGTATAATTAAGATGTTTGCTAATTACACAGGAACATCTTTTGCCAAAGATCCTTAATAAGCATGTTTATCCAAAGCATCAGTGAACAAAAATTTGGGGTCTTAACACTGCCTACCAACCACCTTACTAAATTAACATGGAGTTAATGGGCTTGGGAACGCATGCTCCCAGGTGGCCAGAGCCACACTTCATTTCTTAAGTGCCAGCGACAGCTGTGGGTGGGTGTGTGCACATGCAAGGGGGGGGAGGGGGTGCATTAATGTGACTGCAAACATGTCCCAGTCCCACTTAAACCTAAAGGAGTTTCCCTTGTTCTACCTGGATGTTACAGTAACTAGTATGTGCTTACTGGCTGCCCTCAGCTGCCAAGTCCTTAATTACTAACAGCATCTTGGCAGCCACTTTTTCCTGGCACTGCTGGGAGACAGAACTCTATAGATTCTCCATGAACTGCTCCCCCAGGAGCTGTGCAATGGGGAGGCCCTGCTTCCCATCCTGACCAATATGCAGAAGCAAGCAGGGAGCATCTGGCTGGACCTTCTAAAAAGTGTGAAAAATTCCCAGTGAGCTCTCACGATTTCACAAAGGCCTTAAATGTAGTATGGCAAGACTTCCTTTTTGGTTTACTCTCTGAGGCTGATAGGACCTGTAAGATACCTTTTTGACAAACTACTGGTTGGGTAGAACGATGGCTGGCTAGGAATTCTATCATTCTTGCATCTCATAGTAAAATGAAGGGGTAAACTAGGTTCTCATAGTACTTTCATCGTGATCTTTCTCAAGTATGTTCAGTTAAAGATATTTTAGTCCTAGAAATGGGTAATTAGGACAGCTTTTCTTCTTCTTCTTCTGGAGTTAGAATAAAGACTGGTATGGGATTTTTTTCAATCACAGTGTTTCACTGGAAAAATTTAAAGTGAGAATTCTGTCATTTAATTTAATTTAATTTTATTTAAGATTTTATTTATTTGACAGAGAGAGACACAGCGAGAGAGGGAACACAAGCAGGGGGAGTGGGAGAGGGAGAAGCAGGCTTCCCGCAGAGCAGGGAGCCCGATGCAGGGGCTCGATCCCAGGACTCTGGGACCATGACCTGAGCCGAAGGCGGCCGCTTAACCGACTGAGCCACCCAGGCGCCCCGAGTTCTGTCATTTTGGAGACGCTCCATGCCATGTCTTGAAATTTAGGTCTCAGCAGTAAATATTAGAGAAGATATACTCAGGTTATATGTAAACATGTGTTTTCTGTTCACAGGCCAAATATAATTTCTGGATTGAACCCACAGGACAATAACAGCACCCACCTCATCATCCCTCTTTTAACAGACCATTTCTCCTGCCACCCTTGCCCTGCTCATGTTTTCCTCTCCTCCTCATCCTCTTTATTTGCATAACTGCTTTTTGCCTTTCTTTTGCCAGAAATGGCATACTCAGAGAGCTGGGGGGGAAAACCAAGTATTTCTGTGTCGTAAAACCAAAGCAAGGAATGTCATCTTTCTACAGGTTTAATTGGTTTCACAGCAAAACCTCTCCCATTGGTACTAACAGGAAAAAGAGCAGCTATTGTTCACAAGACAATACACACCCCTGGAACTGGGGTAAGCATCCAGGGCCACCCTGCTTCATGAATGAACGAGTAGATTCTCAACTGATAATAAAAAAGTGGCATTTCAATTGTTTATAAATACTCCTTGAGTGGTTAAAGAACTTGAAAACAGGGTGTTTTAAAAAGTATCTCTAAACATTCTCACAGTAATGTACATAATTTAATAAATTAACAGGCATCATTGATGTTAGTAACACAGAAAATATGCCAAGGCAAACTCAAACCCAACTTCTGACCACTTTAAAAGACATTCCACACATACACACAACACACAACACACACACACAACACACACACACAATGGTAACTGTATGAGGTGATGGATATAGTAGCTTGTGGTAATCATTACACAGGTTTATTTATATCACAGTACCACACAGTACACATTAAATACATGTAATCTTTTATTTGTTAATCATAACTTCAATAAACCTGGGGGAAAAGATGTTCCAAATTAGTGGATATCCATATATTATATTTTAATGTGTGTACAAATATCCATAGATATCTTCACATCTATAATAAATATAATTTTGTTGCTATTGGAGAACATGTTTCTTTACTACTTAGCCAATAACCAGTATCTACCCACTGTGTAGGAGTCTTGGTTCTGGGAGCAGTGCAATGTTGAATAACAGTATCGGAGTCTGGACAAGAGATGAGAATCTTGGGGAAGGAAGTTGGATCCATACATAAGAAAGTAATTAGGTTTGTAAAGCAGGCTATGGTAAGTGTGGGATCAGTGGTACTGACAAGATACTTGGGAGAGTCAGACGATGGGAGGGAGAAGTTGTTTTATCTTTCTATTGGAGGTCACGTTTTCCTGTATCCCTCTGCATTAATTCCCACCATGCTCTGGTTTGCTTCTGGTGTGATTCAGGTTACACTGAAGACCCACGTGAGCCAGGCCACCTTCCTGTGTAGGGATCCACCCAAAGTTAAGCCCCACTGACTTCTCTAAGAGGAGAGTCCCTCACACCAGAAGCCAAATCTCATCAGAGAGACTCAAGGGAATCTGAGGCAGCCAGAATAGGGGGTCTACTAATTTTGCAGAGATAGTAACAAGGTTCTGGAAGATAACCCCCAATGACATATTCTGCTACTTTCCCTGCTGGAGACAGGAGGTTGGAAAGGTGCAACGCAAGCCTCTGCCTACAAGGTACTTCTGGGGCTAGACAGATGATTAATGATTGTTTTTATGGCATTTATATTTTCTGTAGGTATATAAATATTATTTTTTCCTCTTCTATTTAGCAACACTTTTTCCCCTCCCTTTTTTCTTTTAATGCCAGTCAGACTCGGGAATGTGTGTACAAGGAGGCTGTGTGTGGAGAGGGTTCCACCTTGGGCCAGAGTTCCGAAGATGACGCAGAGGTCTTCCAGGTGTGGCCAGGCTGGGACTCCCTTAAACTAATTTCTTAGTGGGGAAATCGTGATAGTAAAGAGCTGCCATTCACTGAGAATCTGTTAAGTGCTAGGACGGTATCTTGTAAAATATCTCACTGAATCCTCAGAAGTGCCTTGTGAGGCTGGTACTGCTGTCCCCACCATCACAGACGGTACGGTGGTTTGCACAGGGCCACAAGGCACTGACGGGGCTGTGGCAGAGGGGGTGGGTGCTGAGCTGTGGTAATGACAGTGGAAGAACAGAAGAGAGAAGCCCCATTACGTGTGCAGGTGACATCAAATCAAGAAGTCAAAGGGGGGTGAAAAAGGGCCTGGCCCTCCAATGGCATCGACGAGTTCAGCAGGGTTACCGTTAGGTGGCCTCTATTGAAGAGATTAGTCTTTTCAGTAGGGGGCATATTACGACCTGTACCAATACACAGGTATTCTGTCTCCTCATTCCCTGGGCAGAACAGTCAACTTTGGGGTACTTGGGGGCTGCTGCTGCTGTAGCAGGTGTCCCAGGCTTTATGCTTTTGCTCAGGTGAGGGCACCTTCATTCTGATGGAAGGAGGTACCAAAAGATACAGAATTCAAACTGGCTGTATAAAAACTAGTATTCACTGGGGAGGAAGAACTCACTACTACTTTTTTTTTTTTTTTTTTAAGATTTTACTTATTTATTTGACAGAGAGAGACACAGCGAGAGAGGGAACACAAGGAGGGGGAGTGGGAGAGGGAGAAGTAGGCTTCTCACGGAGCAGGGAGCCTGATGTGGGGCTCGATCCCAGGACCCCCGGATCATGACCTGAGCCGAAGGCAGACGCTTAACGACTGAGCCACCCAGGTGCCCCGAACTCACTACTTCTGATAAAAAATAAAGGTCCTAAGCTCCGTTGCGACTGAGAGTTGAGTTCTTTGGACAAACAGATCTTTGAAATCAGATGAACATTCTTGAAAGAAATACATATTATTTATCTGCTTTGTAAATTTCACATTCTTTAGGAATAACTATGCTATGCTCAAGATCGACAGATCTGTGGACGTAAAACAAAACACAAACAAATTAGCAAAAGGGGAAAAAAAGGAGAGGAAAACCTCCATCTAGCTTTATAATATACTTAAAATAAGAAGAACAGGGTCATGATAGCCATGGCTGCCAAGCAAAAGGCCCCTCCCTCAGTCAAAAAGTTAATTCTTTAACAGCTGCAAGAGTTGCCTTCTTGGCATATGTTTGAGCACAGAATTTATTACATGAAGCATGATCTCATTGGGTATGCAAGGTAAATAGTCTCATTAAGAATGTTTTATGAAGAAACATTACTGCTCTAACAAGGTCAAAGGGTGAGCAAGGTATGAGAAAGAGGCAGAAGGCAGTGACCTGGAAACAGACTACAGTGCCCCGCTTAATTTACTGTGCCTTCCTGCGCCCTCGCGTGATCCTCCTTTGGCTCAGGCCAAAAAGAACTGGTCAGATGCTAGGACACATGCTGGGCAGAAAACCCACAAAAAGGGCCCCGAGGCATACCTCCTCAAACCAGAAAGCCAGCTAAGTGGGATCTACCTTAAGTAGTATTACACACACGCACACATGCACACACACATACATGTTAACTTATTTATATTTATAAATATATAAACAAGTTTACCCAATAGGTATATCAGGTTATTTACCCTAGGTTAATGGCATTTTTCTTTACATTTTCAGCAAAAAATTCTACAAATAAGCTCTAAGAGAACACTGAAAATATAATGCTTTAACATTTGTCTGCACATCACTTTTTAGGCATGTTTCAATTGTCCTGCTTTTCCCTCTTAGCATTTGCTCCTACTTCACTGCAATGGCTTCTTCATCTCAGTCCCTTTCATTGTACCCAGTGACCTTACAACTCGCAAGTACTCCAGAATTCTAATGCAGTGAGGGAAGTTACCTAAATTCAATTTCAGATTTTTTTTAATGACTACTATTTGTGTACCGAAGAAAGAAAAACTATGGAGTGGGATGGAAAAATATGCAGACTAGGAGGATAGTTTTGTCTCCAAGACCAGTTTTCTTTAAAATATTTTAGCCATGGGTGCCTGGGTGGCTCAGTTGGTTAAGCGACTGCCTTAGGCTCAGGTCATGATCCTGGAGTCCCGGGATCGAGTCCCGCATCGGGCTCCCTGCTCAGCAGGGAGTCTGCTTCTCCCTCTGACCCTCCCCCCTCTCATGTGCTCTCTCTCAAATAAATAAATAAAAAAAAATCTTTAAAAAAAAAATAAAATATTTTTTATTTTTTAGCTCAATATTCTTTTTGTAAAATAATTACTTAGAGCCACATCATTATAGTTTTCATTATTTTTAAGGACTATTACTTAACAGCATATTTTATATAAAGTCATCTCAATTTTAATCAAATTATAAGTAGTGCTTTACATCACTTTACATCACTTACATAAAAGTAAACTGACGAGGTTTTAGTTGAGACTACCAATGTTGAGATGATAACTGAGCGATTAAAAATTATTAAAACTTCTTAGCAAGAAAAAGAATTGGTGAACTAGATAACCAAACACAGAATAATAATCTCATGAATTGATATAAACACGTATTTTTCATAATTGGCATAACACAAAACATTCTGCATTTCTGAGCACTATCACTCTAGTATTTTTACATTTAAAAAATGCAAGACAAAGAAGCCAAGCAGAATTTTTAAAAATCTTCATATTAGAAGCTAACACTAATAGAAAAAAAGGATAAGTAAACATGTTAATGAGTTAACAGGATGCCATCAAGTTGGGGGGGGAATTAAATAGGCCTGAGGAAAGAGAAAACAAATGTCAATGTTTGTAGCTTTCATGCATTTTAAATAAATATTACTCTACATTTTATTCCACTGACATTATCAGAATAAGTCTAAATTAAGAATTAATAGTAGCCAATGCTGCATGTACTTGAAAAAAAATTTATTTTTCTAGGCTGGGATCTCTTCAGGATACAGGCTGAATTGGTCTGGAAACTCCCAGATAAAGCGGAGCCAAACCAAATGGCCTTTTTTGAATAAGTGATTCTCTTGCATTTGCTTCTCGTGTTTTCATTCCAGCTTTCCTCTGCACACAGGGTTAGCGCTAAAACATTTTGAGGCACTCTGATGATGTCTTGTGTTGGCAGGTCTCAGGTCACCGCTGGGGAGGAGCCTTCTTAGCTGCCTGGTGGTGAGCAGAGCCATGCCAGGGTGGGGGCGGACACACATGCCTGACCTCTCAGTTCTGTTTAGAAGACGAACAGCTATTTTTTTCATCTGGTATTCTGCCACAGTGTAAATTCCAGAGCTTTGGTGGCTCTCTCACAAGCTAATTCAGCACAGCAGGCAGGACAAAAGCATCTTTAAAAGAATATGCTTTCCATTTAAGTTTCAAATTTAAAGTCATCTCAATTTTATATCATTTAGCCACATTTGAAAAAAAAAAAAAAGGTCCAAGACAGAATTTAAGAAAGTTTTTTTTTCCCCCCGTGGGGCAAAAAAGGTGGTGGACAAGACCCGTGGGCAGAAAGAACTCAAGAAAATTCTTTAAAGATTTTATTTATTTATTTGACAGAGAGAGACACAGCCAAAGAAGGAATACAGCAGAGGGAGTGGGAGAGGGAGAAGCAGGCTTCCCGCAGAGCAGGGAGCCTGATGTGGGGCTCGATCCCAGGACCCTGGGATCATGACCTGAGCTGAAGGCAGACGCTTAATGACTGAGCCACTGAGGCACCCCAAGAAAATTCTTAATAAATATGATGCTAACCCATAAAAAGAAACTTTTAGGAGAAGTAAATGTTAAATCCCTTTTTATATTCCTTATAATCTATTTTTCCTTCACATAGGAGATTGAACCATAGATTTAGATGAAAACAAGCCAACCCTTCTCCATCAAAGCTGGAAAATGGATTGCCCTGAGGAGGTCTTCTGGAAACCCTTTAAGTAGTTCAGGAAGGATAACTGGGCCATTCTGAAAGTTTTTCTTTCATGCTGTAATTCAGATTTATGTCACTGTTAGTAATTTTTAAAGTAATGTCACATTTACAATAAGGAGATTAAACAAAAACAGTTACGGTTTCTTCTCACAAATTGCCTGCCATTTTCCCATTAGTATTCTGCTTATATTCCAAAGATAGGTTTCCCTTCGTTTAAAACATAGTCTGCTAGCATGTTGTGATTTTTTAACACCCCTCTATGTAGCTCTGAAGAATTGATGGTATCTTTGATGAAAAATTGGACTGATGGCTTTGCAGATGTTAGAACAAGCCTCTTCTAGTGTCACGGGGTGGCCCACGGCTGTCAACCCCAGAGCAGAGGTCTTGGCTAGGAGTCAGTTCTTCATTGCTGATTTGGGTTGGGGCCAATTTTGTGCTATGATTTTCACATGAACAATGTCGTTCCACGTCACATACCATGTAAAACACCATTTTTAGTGCCCATAATAATTTTTAACTTCCATAATTGAATGGGGGATGATATCAAGCCTATAACCCTCCCATTAGAGAATTTGTAATCTTTCATGGTAATTTCTTTGGGCCCAGAGTTAGGATTCAAAATTCTTTTTTAGATTCAACTATTCTACCTTTACAGATATGATCATAGAGAATAAAGATCATGAGACATGCCCAACATAATGATATACTCTATATTCATTTGTTTCAATTCTGTATTCTAATGCTTAGAACTTATGGAAGCACACAGTAGATGTTAAATAAGTGCTTACTGAACAAAGAGGAGAAAGTGCAAATAAATGAATGAATGCTTTGCTGACATTCTATAACCAGCTGCATTTCTTAATGTGATGACTACAGCCACCATTCTCTAATAAAGTGCTGAGGGAAACAGAGAGTATGTTTTGTTAGGTTTCACCCCAAACCCCAATGAGCTAAGCCAGTCTAACCAGAAAACAGCTCCAAGCCTCAACCCAGCCTTTGTATGATCACAAAGGCAGGTCAGGTGTCCTCCAAGAAGCAGTGAGCCAACTATTATAGTAGAGGGCAGGCAGCCCTGCAACTTCTAACCTTGAGAGAGTCCAATGAGAGATGAAAAAGGGAAAGGCCAAAAATAATTTTTTTTAACTCTTTAACCTAAAGAAGAACCTATTCTATCTAGAGATAGAAAGAGGAAAGAGGTACTCTACATCTACATAACTACTTTAATATCTGCTAATTGGTATGAACACGAAGCCATCCAAATAGAATTCTGGCTTTCTTAAAATAGTTTCTTCAGGATTATCAGGAGAAAGTGATCAAAGTTGGATAACAAAGTTACTCATAACTCTTGGTGGCAAGCTGGTTAGACCAACATCGTTTGCATGACTGTAAGTTTCTTATCTGTGTAGAAGGACATCTGTTTTGGTAACAACATCCCAGAGGAGATGCCTTATTAATGACCCAGTAATTGCCATGTATCATTCTAATGATAAATTTCAAGACACAGAACAACTGCTGTAGACCTATCAAAGCCCTGTGATTTGTACTCAGCCATCATAATACAGAGAATGCCAGACAAGAGTTGAAGCCCCTGAAGGCAGGTACCTGCATGAACATGCAGTTTTCCTGAGTGCCAGGCAGCATTTGGAGAAACAGGTCTTATGTACCTACAACTGCCCTCACCTTTATGCCTCCACGGAATAAGTACATGGCTTAAACTACCATCTCCAGGAGTTAATTTTTCATAACATTCATTTCACATGCATCAGTTTGGCTAAGGAATCACTTACGTGGATTATTTCCAATATTTTCAGCTGTTACAGTCCATGCTTTTTTTTTTTGACGTGGTTCATACATTTAAAAAAGTTTTTAATCTTGTATTTTCAGGGAACCGCTCTCAACCAGTGAGAAGACATATGGTATATTACAAAAAAAGTAGGGAAAAGAGACCAGAAATTTTGGGAAGAAACTCTATAAGCTATATTATCTAGCTACTTGGATGACTTGTCCATAAATACATTTTATTTCCCAAAGTATAAATAATTATTAAAAGCCATGTATATTTTAAAGGCTTAATAAAAGTAACAACGTAATTGAGAAGTTCAACTAATAAAGGATCTAAACAAATGATCTGAAAACAAAGATTACCCTACCACTCTAACTGTGGTCAATGCATGGTCTTCCTTAGGATCACCTGGGGCTTTTCAAGATGCAGAACCTTGAGCCACCCAGATCTACAGGTCAGAATATCTACAAGTGGGGGCTAACAGTCTTCATTTTTTAGGAACTCCCACGTGATTTTTTTCCTGCATTTTGAAATTGAGAACCACCAACCTAAAGGTTCTGAGTGAGATTACAGAAAGGAGGAGAAACAGAGAGGACCCAGGAAAAGGTTCTAAAAGAAAGACAGGAAGGAAGGGAAGGAGCGAGACACAGAAATAAAAACATGGTCTATACCAGGGTTTCTCAATCTTATCACTATTGACATTTTAGGCCAGATAATTCTTTGTTGTTGGGTTCTGTCCTGTGCAATGCAGACTATTTAGCAGCATCCCTGGCCCTCTACTCCCTAAATGCCAGTAGCATCCTCCCACTCCAAGTTGTGACAACCAAAAATATTTCCAGACTTTGCCTAATATTCCCCTGGGGATATAACTGCCCCGATTGAGAACCACTAGTTTACACTATGGTAGTTGATAAAAACAAGAACAGTAAGCTAGAAAGATAATTAAATTCTTAGACTATATTAAAAAAAAATCAAACAAGAACCGAAATAAGCAGCATACTAATTTATTATGCTCCTAAAGTTAGTTTCCTTGATCGAAGAAGTCATAAACTGGAAAGTGAGCTAAGTAAAATTTAAAAAACTTCATTTTCATCTTTCAGAATTTGGCATATTTCACAAGAAATTTTAAAATTCTGATATCTCAAAAAGAAATCTTAAATTCTGGCAAGATCTGCCTATTTTCCCCCATGGTAACAAATGCCTGGACCTGAGAGCTGGCTACTCCCTTCAGATGGAGCACTGAAGGTTTTCCCTTGTGCTCCATAGATAGTTGAATTCTATACAAAATTCCCTGTATGCATCGCTAGTGTTGTAAAAGATTAGGACCTATCCATATACTTAAAATTCACATTTAGTCTTCTAGAAATCCGAATCTTATTATCTGTTCTACAGTGCAAACATAATTTGCCAGCAACATGGGCACACACACTCAGCACACTAGAGAAGTTCCTGCAGCTTGTGTAATCACAGCATCAAGTTTACAATTCAAAAGCCATGGCCATGTACCCTACCACGCCCAAAGGGTGTATGTACTCACTGACAAGTGCATATCCTGTATGTTATTACACTCTTAAAAAAAAAAATGAGTAATGACTGACTTCAACGTTCCACATTAAAATTCAAGATGGGTTTTATACAATAGGCTTCCTTACTAACCATACATTAAAAGAATATTTGTTCCTGCAATGAAACAAAACACAATCTTCCTTCAGCCGTGTTGCTGGCACTACTCCCCATGGTCAACTTCCTGCTGACACCACCTGGAGGTAAAAAGGTCCACACCCGTAGGTTTATAGCCTGTTTCTCATCTTCGGAAGTTGCACCTTTCCCCCATCCCATGAATGGTAGCCCTACACGCAGCCAAATTAAGCATACAATTAAACATGACTACAATGTAAAGGAATTTCCAGGTATAAGCTGCACAGAGTTGCTTCAATCAAAGACTATAGTTTTACACTGTTCAGTTAAGTAGGTTCACATTTTTCTCATGGATGAAGGCCTTATAGGTCCTCCCTGATAACATTTTCCTTCTTCAGCCGGCAGGCTTCTCTATTTCCCAGAAATGGGACCAGAACACTGTCTTCATGTTTATGGTCACGAACACAGCATTGCTTATTTCTGCTTTACTCAACTGGATGCCCAAACAGGGGCTGAGCATTTCTGTCAATCTTGGTGAAGTTCTTGGGAAGACAGGTTCTTCTCTCACCTGAAATCAGCACAGATGCTTGACTTTGACCTTGGATTACAACTGTTCTAGAGACCATGGATTCCACTGATGTAGTTAATGATCCTTGGGATTTAGGATCCCACTAAGCTGCTCCACCAAATCTTCATCTTAACCTTCTCATCTCAGGTCTGCCACACTCCTGTATTTTTCTTTCCTTTTCTTTCCATTACCTCATATCCCTGTCTTTTTACATTTATTTTGGAGGCTCAGTTCTCTAGCCCTTTCACTCTAGGCCAACTCAAACGAGCCTCTCTTGACCTTGAACTTAAAGCTTCACTACCAATCTCAGACCAGGGCTAGAATTTCCACCTTAACAGCTACAACAGCTACCCCAAAATGCCATTCTCCCATGCTGGTGACAAAAATTGTGGTTAGATAAGAATAATTAAGGAGTTCAAACATCACATAAAATTCCCCATTAACGAACAAAGAGACACACAAAAGCTTTTTTGCAATGTATTATCATTTAAGGAGTTGCCAAATTATACTATATAAGTCAACATTATGATCAAAACTTATCATATGTTTTTTGGAAACTGCACCTTCCTGGTAAGGGGATGGAAACAATAATATTTATAGTAGAACTTTCTTAAAATATCATCCTTGGAATCTTTGTTATGGGACTGTTTTCAAAATGAGAATACTGTGCCTTAAATAACTGTCTAACCAAACTTAAAATTTTTTGCTAAGGTCAGTTTAGTTATATTTGTGCAAGGTTTAACTGCATGCTCATTCATTCACTCATTTATTCCATAAGCATTTATCAAACACTGACCTGTTCTAAGTGCTCTAGATATAAAGACAAAGGAACAGCTCTGTTCCTGAGAAATTCAAAGACTATTTGGCAAGAAAGACCTATAAACAAATAATTGTAGTAAAATCTGGTAGGTGCTCCAACAGAGGCTGTGGAAGTACATAGGAGGTACTAATTAACCTCATCTAAGGAAGTCATAAAAAGCTTTATACAAGAAGTCTTAATAAATTATATACATACATAATATCCTGGAACTGTCTAAAAAGGAATGGAAGTTCTCCCCACTGTGTGAAAGACCGATCTGTGAGAGATGTACTCACTGCAGAGGAGATGAGTTTTTTGAAGGAGGTGTGGAGCGGATAATAAAGACTTATTAGCATAGGGGAGGAATGTAGGCCGTTTCAGAACTGTGCATACAAAGGCACAGCCAGAAGGTTGTGAACAAGAAATCAGAGTGGCTTCAGGGAAAGAAGGGGTGGTGTCAGGAGGTAAGGCGAAGAGGAGGATAAGCTGGGTGAGTATGTAGAGGGCCCAAATCAGGAAGCCATCCAGAAATCCCAGAGTGGCAACAAACTGTTTTATTGGAAATAGGTTGTGAATAGCGTGATAGCAAAATAATGGTCTCCCAAAGATGTTTACCTCCTCCCTTACAGGGCAAAAGGGACTCTGCAGATTTAATTACATTACAGGGCAAAAGGGACTCTGTACAGGGCAGATTTACCCTTACAGGGCAAAAGGGACTCTGCAGATTTAATTACATTAAAGTAGGGGAGATGCACTTAAACTGGCTTTGAAGACGGGAAGGGGTCATGAGCCAAGGAATGTGGGCAACCTCCAGAAGCTGGAAAAGGCAAGGAGATTAATTTTCCCTTTGCGCCTCTACCAAGGATCACAGCCTGCTGACACATTGATCATTTTAGCTCAGCAAGACCCCTTTTGGATTTCTGACCTCTAGGACAGTAAGATGACAAATGTGTGTTGTCCCAATCTTGTGGTACTTTGTTATGGCACCGATAGGAACCTCATACACGTAGGAATACAGGTGGCTCCCTTGGCCTGCCTAGGTCTGCTGCAGATGGGAGGCCCTTTCTGTGCCTGACAAAGGGGCCCTGTCACTCACCCCAGTGAGGCGGCCATGGCAGGAACTCCCCCACAGTACAGAAGCAGAGGCAGCTGCGGGCAGGGGGGTCACTGACTGTGTGGAGGGCACCCCAGGGTGGCCAGCAGGACTGTTCCCACTGGCCGGTGCCCAGGAGCGGTGTGGAAACTTCCCAGGGTCCGGGTGAGCAGGTGGAGTGAAAGGGGTGTGTGCGAGCTGAAAACAAATCAGCACTGTGTTCACGCCTTTATGTTCTATCACAGGATCCCACTGATTTTATTTCAAATAACCTAAGGGGAGGCTTCAGATTTTGCTTATTAAAGAAGAAAATGAGTCAAACATTTTGAAAAAAATTGACCCATTAGATAGGAAAGCCTGCTGGGAACAGGGCAGTTAGTGAACCTTAAAGTAAATAAATGAAATACAACTAAGTTTTTAAGTTTTATTTTGAATCTGTTCTTGACTCTACGGTATTTTAATCAAATCTTATATTTAAAGCCTAATAAGGATTTTTGTTTAACCATGAAACAACTGGAAAGCCAACAATGTGTCACCACCATTATCTGGAAAAGTTTAATGATGTGACCCAAACCGTGTGGGGAACAGACCCACTTGAGGGCTTGGAGGACACCACGCACACAAACATCTTCAGACCCCACGACGACAAGCTGGAGAGGAGCACCACGGCATGGGAGGGAGCAGTGTGTGCGGGGGCGGGGGGGGGAGATGGAACCCTGCTCCCTTTGCGCTCCTCCCAGTTCTCCTCAGGGGCGCAAATGTCTACACATGTATGAGTTGGGAGCAAACAAACAAAATTGACGTGACACCCAGGATGGCATTTCTAAATCAGTTTCCTCTCTTACAACAAATCACAATCCTTTCCACAGTTCCCTCTTTCCCCCCCTCAACTTTCTTCCTGAGATTATTCTCTGCCTGCTCATCTCCTTCTCCACTCATGGTTCCCCAGAAAAGAACCGTAGGGCCACTGTTTTAGACTTGTCCTCTCTCAGGATAAGAAACCTACCTTCATCTTTGCGTTTTGAACACTCTGCCTCCAATATTTGTAGCATTTAAGTGTATAACTTATAAAGTTATTGCTTTGAAAAGCACAAACAAGTAAAGTCAGTGGACTAAAAGCTAACGTGGCTCTCTGTAAGGCTGTGTTAGGGTTAACAAGGAAAATACAAATACATTAACTTAAAATATCATTTTTAGGGGACTTCTCCTGAAAAAGAAATATTTTCTAAATGCTTAGTGATCTACTTGAGAAAAATAAAAGTAACACTAAATAGAAAAAAAAATTAAAACTAAGGTGCTTAAAAAAAATGAAAGGGTTTTCTTATCCTAAGAAAACCACTGCCAATGTTCTAGTAACCCCTAGAACAGTTGTTCTCAGCTCTAGTGAACTGACGCACAATGCATAGTTTTTTTCAAAGTAAAGATGCCCATGCTCTTTAAGATTTACTGCATGAGGGCCTGTGGGAGCAGGGCATGGGTGAATGTGAATCTGATATGTAGTGAGAACCAAGAATGACTGTCCTAAAGTATCCCTTAGTTGCAAAGTCCTTCTGAGCTTCCTATCTTCCTTCTGCATAGTCTTTTGAATTTGGCTTAAAATTTCTAACCCGACTCAACTTAGCTTATCTAAAAATATGAGTATATACGGAATGGAAAGGTGTTTTTATCCTATAGGATTTAAGATTCTGCTTTAAAAAAAAAATAGTGAGCTGGGGTACCTGAGTGGCTCAGTCGGGTAAGTGTCCAATTCTTGATTTGGCTCAGGTCTTGATCTCAGAGTTGTGAGATCCAGCCCCACACTGGGCTCCATGGTGGTATGGAGCCTGCTTAAGATTCTGTCTCTCTCTCATTCCTTCTGAGCCCCCACCCCTCCCTCTCTCAAAAAACAGTGAGCTAATTAACATATGCAAATGTTTCTAAGTAATTATCATGAACTGCCAAATAAAGATGACACTGAGTTTTCACTGGTGAACTACACTAATTTTAGAATCAAGAATGGCTAGAGGTGCCTGGGTGGCTCATTCGGTTAAGCGGCTGACTCTTGGTTTTGGCTCAGGTCGTGATCTTGAGGATCTTTCAGTCATGGGATGGAGCCCCGCATCAGGCTCTGCGCTCTGCACACAGTCTGCTTCAGATTCTCTCTCCTCTCCCTCCTGCTCACTCTCTCTCTCAAATAAATTAAATCTTAAAAAAAAAAAAAAAAAAAAAGAATGGCTTGGTTTGACTATTTCTAGATTAAGAAAACTGCATGTGGAAAGAAATCTTCAAGAATTAAAAACATTAAAAAAAATTCTTCACAACAGTTTGTCTCCTGGCTTTTCTGGCAGTTTTGAAGGTGAGTTCTGAAGTTTCTGGGGAATCAGGAACATGCTAGGGTGGTCCTGAAACTGAAAGGAGCGGGCAGAAGGTTGGCTGCTAGAAAGTGCCTCCCGAAGTTCCAGCCTTTCTCTACAGACGTTTCTTCTCATCTGTTATAAGAGCTACAAGAGAGACAGACATGGCGTGTATTCCCAGGAGACTAACCAGAGCTGCCTCAGTTGTCCTCAGACTAGAAATGACTTAAAATCCTCTAAGATGGCCAGGAATCTTCATAGTAAAGTCAGTTTAATTTTTTTTGGCAAGAATGTAAAGAGCCTAATCTCATAGTTTGAGTTCAGGGAGCAACATCAAGTGAAGGTAGATGCTGAAGTTGGAACTGGGGTGGTCTGCAGTTACGAAGGAGCTGTATGGTCCTTCTTTAAGGCTTCATGGTGCAGAGCTGCTCCTTTCCAGACAACGTCCCACACAAGAATGGGAAGATGCCATAAGGCCATTTGGTGGGATCAATGCACAAAGGAAGCAACCAGGATGAACCAACCAAATATCAAGGGACAGAGTCATGGGAAGCCATCCTGAGAGGCCACCACCTTGACCAATAAATACAAATCAAAAAGTTGTGGATACCACTCTAAGGCAAAGACAAAGAACTCTAGGGATTTGTGCCATCATCAACACTAATGGTGCTCTTAAGTGCCTTGCTGCAATTTTTAATGCTTATCTGGTCCATAATAAATTTCTTCATTCTTAAAGATTAGGTCTTTGAAAGCAAGGCCAATGCCTGCCTTCTCATCCCACCCTGGCAACACCATGTGAGATATCCGGAATTCCAGAGGCATGTGATAGATATTTGCTGAACAAATCAATGAACAGATGCAGCAGAGATGTACTTTTTAAATAGTATGATCCCCTCCTATACAAATTAGATTAATCTTAATATAAAAAATAATTTTATGGTAACAGAGTAACTGCTTATCTTTATCACTATTTAAACATATTTCATATTATTATCCTCTCAAAACAAATGCTGTACAAAACACTGAAGGAGAAATATAGAATAATTACATTTTGGAGCTTCTTATTTTTATGACCTAACTCAGCAATTGCCTTTATATTGTTGTTGATAGATCTTCTTTTCAAAATAATGAAGCAGCACATTCTGAAGAAACCATTTTTATTAGCTCTGCTAGTTCAGCTTTTAAGAGCCTCTATGTCAAAATGTAAATCATTATTTTTTAATCAGTAAATAAAGTGCTCAGCAAACAGCTTGACTCTTCTTCCATCTTTATTCTCTCAATATATTACAGAGAACTATTACTTTCCTTTATTAATCACTGTAGTGAGTATGGTATTTTATAATTCAATAAATCAATAAAAATATTTTAAAAATCTGTTAGAATTGGGTTAGCCTTTAAAAGGTATGTTATCTGCCCCAGAAAAATCATCATCTTAAAAGATACTAATGATATTAAATATCATACATATAGCTACCGAAGGCTGAGGAACTGTTGGCAAGTAGCTGGATGGTTTTTTTAAGTTCTAGAGGTGAGGACAGAGGATTTTTATTGTAACATAAATAGGTTCCTCTCCCTGTCTTCCCACTCATAACATTTTACTGTGAAACTGGGGAGAAGATATCTATTCAGAAAGACAACAAGCAGATGACCATTAGTCTCTAGGTTTTCAAATGGAAAAAGATTAAGTTATATGTCTTAGTGGATATACCTGTTAATTGAAAGTAAATGAATTCAATAATTTTAACTTTGTGAAACCAGTATTTGATGTAGACAGTAAAATGAATCCTAGAGAACAGGTGGGGACTTTACCTAGAAAGACTGATCACCCCTTTCTAAGTTGACTGAGTATAGTAAACCTATGAAGCTTGGTTTTAAGTGGTTTCATATTCTTCTCTAATATTTCCTTAGCCCTCATTCCCTACCTTTCACTAACCCCAGAGCTCATCCTCTCTCCTAGAGCCTGGCATTTAGGGACAGAGAACAACTTGAGTATAGAGAGATGTTCTACAAGAGAATGTCCACCTTACACATTAATTGATTTTTTTAAAATTAAGATTTGCGTTATTTATGTTTGTATGTGTGTGTGTTTTGGGTTTGTGTATTTTCAAAGTAGCTATGTCAAAAAGTCTTGAACTCCAAAATAAAGCCTTAGTAGTTGTGTTCCAAGAAGCATGAAAAGTTATTTTCCTTTGTCAATTTGCTTATTAAAAACAAATGCTTTTTTACTTCTAAATGTATGGATAACTTATAGCACGTGAGTAAAAATCACAATGTTGAAAAAGTTACTATGATTTAAGGGATGCTCTACAATTAACAGATGATGGTAATTGTTACGAGTTTGTATTGAATCTATTACACTCTGATTGCTGATATTTCCAGTTCCTTTCTGAAAAATAGGATTAAAATGTTTCTTGTCAAAAATCATCAAGCGTTGTGCCCCAGGGGTCTATAGCCTGTTGCACCAGCCTGGGTAACGTAGGGGCAGCAGAGTCAAAGGCAGGCGTTTGTCTACACCCTCTGGAGGACTCCAACCAGCCAGAAGCTCCATTCTGATAGTGATCAACCAATCAGCCCAGACCCTCCCTTGGGAAGTTCAAATACAGGACACTCAGGTGACAATGAAGCTGAGAGACAGAGAAGGCAGTTCGTAGAGATAAGTGTAGTGAAAACCATGAGTAAGCAAGAAAACCAAGTGAGGGAGAAGAGAACTTCCTGTTTGAAAAGAAGCCAAAGAAAGAGGGGAACAACAACAACAAAAAAATCAAAGAGAAACTCCTAGAAATTGAAAACCTGATGGTGTCCCAAAGAACATCCCAGTATTTCCCAAAGACTAATTGTGAAACCATCAGTTTTCTTAAAATAAAACTCTATCACCTGAGGTAACTTCAAAGAGTGTAACAATATGAAGCAACATGAACAAAACAAAAATGAGACTAAAACTCCCCATAGTTTACCAAAGAGTTAGAAAACAGTCGTGTATTACACAAAGTATCAGTGAGTGTGTGGGCCTGGAAGGCTGCTATAGTCCAGCCAAAAGAGAGACTGTACATGTGAGGCGGGCCAGGTCTGACACAGGGTCTCTGGAGATCACTGTGGCCAATGGCAAGCTCTCCCGGCCCCATGAGGTCAAGGCGAAGCTCTCCTGCCCATTAAATAAGAGGGGATGACAACCTACCAGGACAGACTGCAAATGAAAAAGTTAAAGGAAACATGGACGTAACAATGGGCCTCTGCACACCAAGCAGAATTTTTCCAGCATCTCTGGGTTATATATTTAAAAAGACCCAAGGGAAGCAGCCTACTTTAGTAAGCTCGCCAAGACCCGAGGATGTGCCTACAAATGTGTATATTCTTGGGATAGATGAACCTTTGAATTGAATGCCTCTACTACTTCTAAGGTGTCATCAGTCACAAAATAAGACCCCAATATAATTAAGAGTATTGAAGGAAACTAACAAAAATTAAATGCACATACTGACTGCAAATTATGTAATCACAATAGCTAAAATTTGAAAGAAGAAAATGCCTTGGAATTGAAGAAATATAGTAAATATTTTTTTTAAGTTTTTTAAAAAGATTTTATTTATTTATTTGCAACGAGAGACACAGCAAGAGAGGGAACACAAGCAGGGGGAGTGGGAGAGGGAGAAGCAGGCTTCCCGCTGAGCAGGGAGCCCGATGCAGGGCTCCATCCCAGGACCCCGGGATCATGACCTGAGCCCAAGGCAGACGCTTAACGACGGAGCCATCCAGGCGCCCCTACAGTAAATCTTTAAATTCTGCCTGCTTTGGGACCAATCCTGAACTTTCCTCCATGAAATTTTGCAGGGTAAAAATACCAGTTGTTTAATTCAAGTTATATTACTAAGACAATTAATATGGCTTAACTTATACATGAAGATTAAAAAAAATACTTTCACTGATTTATAAAAATGTGTTATTTTCCCCTCTAGTTTACTGTTCAACAGTCCCACTGAAATTCTTACTGTCTACAAGCAAGAGGAATTGGAAAGAAAAAAAAATCTGAGGAATGGTATTTCTTCATAAAACTCAGTACACTTGGGCTTTCTAAACTTCTACAGACTACTGCATATCCTGCCTCAGGAGACCCTTAAAGATATAAAAATTGTTTTTCTTATTGGATTTCTGATATTAAACCTACTCTTCACTGGCATTGATCCTGTAATTTCTCTCACCAGACCCACAGTGCGTGTGAGTTTTGCAGGTGACCAAGCCAACTAGTTGCAGCAAGTCGCTGGCAGGTAAAGCCAATTTTCCTCAAGTAAAAAGATTCCTCTCCTTGGGCTTGGTGCATCAGTTATGATTCTGTCATTCTCCCATTTCTGGGTCTTTTGTTTTTCACTCACTTCTCCATTTTGGTTTTTAAAGCATTTCACAGCAGGAGATTGATTTACTGAGGTCTCTAACCTCCCTTCCTGCTTTTTCCTCCTTCCTGTCCAGGGACAACTCCTTTGATTATCTGTATATCTAATTCTCTATGTCTTCTGCTCAACAGCAGCATTATTTTCATGTTTCCCTTCTTTTTAGTTCAAAACTGTGAACTCTATTTTAAGTTTTATTATAAAACATGCTCATATTATTAAAAAACTAGAAAAGGGAAAAGAAAAATTTTGCCTATACCCATACCTCATGGACCCAGCCATTTTTGGTACTCATCATTTGCCCCTCGTCTCTCGACTCCTGCAAGTCTTTTCCTATATAGCTATAATCATAGAATAAGTAACCTAAATAATTTTGCATATTAATTTTTCATTATTGCTTTTTTTAGAAAGTTTCTGTGTTGCTATGAATTTTCATCACCATAATTTTATTGGCTGATTAATATTGCATTATGTGGATGAATTTTAATTTACAGATTTTCCTCTCTTTGGTTCCATTCTCATCAGTCCTATACAAGAGTTATCTGTTCCTCTGAACGCTGCTAGCATTAGCGTTCTGTTTCGTTCCTTCTTCACCAAGCTGCCTTGTCTGTCTCCAGAAAGCAACCATGAGGTCTACTGTTGCTCCTGCTTCCTGGGCCAGACATCCTTCTCTCTTTGCATGGGAAGTGGTCCATTCTAAGAGGCAAAGGTAGACCTGCCTGACAGGGCCACCCTTTAAAGGAAGGCTCCTGCTGATGTGAGTGAAAGAGATCGCTGGCGTTCAGGAAAGCTGCAGATAAGCGCTGGAAGTAAACTGGAACCCAAGTTAGGAATATCCGGTGGTTTGTAAAGTCTACATTTCTAAAGCTACAGGGAGCAAGGTTTTAATATTTTAGAGTCTTCATTAAAGGAATGTGAAAGTGGACTTGGCCTATTAATGAAAAGTGAAGTAAGGCGGGGGGTGTGCTTTGGAAAAGAGGAAAGACAAGGGAATTAGAATCCTTACGTTGCATTTTTTAAGTCTCTAAAGATATGATCTTGGATTCCAAGTTCCTCATCTGTAAACGGGAGGAACGGAATAGGCAAAGATCCCCTCTATATTCTATGGCCAGAGTGCAGTCAACGGGAAATCACCCCCCCCCCCCCCCCCGCCCCACACTCATTCTTGGTCTGAGGGCCACTTTGCTTTAATGCTATGTTTTATCTATTTTAGGAGAAGCTCTAAAAGACATGTATAGATCATCCTCTTTAGAACACTGGCATGTAAAAGTGATTAATTCCTTTGGAGAAAGCTATGCAAAGCAGTAAATTCTCATGCATATGGAACCACGACTTTTTTAGATCTACTGATAGGGGCTATAGCAAGAGTGGCAGGCCCAGCTTGGGGCCAGGAAAGCTGTTATTTTCCTTTCAATTTCTCTGTTGACATTCTCACATCTTCTGCTATATTTTCCTTTGCATGCAGCCTAAAGCTCAGCAGGATTTTAAAGAAAAGGAATAGTACTTGTGGTAGGAAGGAGGGAGTGGATCTAGAGAAAAGGGAAGGGGCACATTTTGTGGCTTTAATTTTTGAGAACTAAAAATCTACTTGCTCTTCTTCCTTCCTCCCACTTTCTAAGGTAGAGGCCAGCATGGGGACAATGGTTAGAATTACATGCTAACCAGCTGATAAAATAGGAAAAAATTATTCTAAAGTATTTTGGATTCCTGAAGCCTTTAGAATGGGGAGGCTAATTTTGTTCCCAGAGTCATGATCACTCACCAACAGAAAATGCCTTCCAAATATTACATTGGGTTGGCAGCTGCCTTATCCCCCAAGAGAGGCAGCAGGGAAGAAGAGTGGATCAAAAGAAACTGGACAGCCCTGCTCTGTTAAGAACATGGGTGAGACTGGGACACGTATAGATATAGGCTTTAATTTAACTCACATTGTTAATTTATAAAACTGCTTCACGTTAAAAGGTTAAAATTCATGTTATCTTTCTTGAATATAATAAAATTGCTTGCATTTCTTATTGCCCACATTGAAACTAAAAGCGAGGCTTTAAAATAAATTACAGAAGAAAAGAAAAAAATTACAATGCAGGTCACTGCAACTGGATAATTAGTAAAAGTTAAGGATTTAATCTACGAACCAGAAGTGGTTAAATTATAACTTGAGCCTAAAGAAAACAGTGTTTTCATAAATATTAATTTCCACTCTGCCCTGTTTTTGACTCAGTACTTTCAATGACCTCAAGATTCACAGTATGCTTTCTCTCTAGTAAAATGTTTTTCCAAAACCCACAGAACTTATGCTGCATATACAGAAACCAACGACAAACTATGTGAATTCTGTATCAGGTCCTGTGCCAAACCTCACTTACAGGTCATTACAGACACAAGTGAAAAAGCAGGCTGCTGTGGCTGCCATTAACAGACAATCTGGGCTATTTTAAAGATGCCAATCTACAAACAGCAGACCTATGTCATACCGTGGAGTGATGCTCGACACAGGCTTTGGTGCCAGAGATGAGATTTGAGTTCCCTCGCTCTGTGGTCTTAGGCCACTTCTTTAACCTCTCTGTGCCTCTGTGAACTCATTTCCAAAATGGACAGATTTAATAGTATGTATTGCATATTGTAATGTGAGATTTAAAAAGGATGATGCATATAAAGGCCTAGCAAAATGCTTAGAACACAGAAGCCCTCAAGAATGCCAGTTAGTCATTCATTCAACAAATAGCTACTGAACACCTACTTTATGCCAGGCACTGTTCTAGTCACTGGGGAAAAAAAGCGATGAACAAAACAGGCAAAAACTTTTCCACCGGATGGAATCTATATCCCAGCAGAAAATATCTCATTGAATAGTGCTTACAATCATTTACTATTATAGCTAAACCAGTGGGTCTTGATGCCACTCAGGGTATATTTAGCAAAGTCTGGAAACATTTTTGGTTGTCACAACCTGGGGAGAGGGATTGCTGTTGGCATTTAGTAGGTAGGGACCAGGGATGCTGATATACAAATTATCCAAAATGTCAACAGCGCAGATGTTGAGAAACCCTATTTTATTTTATTTATTTATTTATTTATTTATTTATTTATTTATTTATTTATTTATTTATTTATTTTTTAAAGATTTTATTTATTTATTTGACAGAGAGAGACACAGCGAGACAGGGAACACAAGCAGGGGGAGCGGGAGAGGGAGAAGCAGGCCTCCCGCGGAGCAAGGAGCCCGATGTGGGACTTGATCCCAGGACCCTGGGACCATGACCTGAGCCGAAGGCAGTCGCCTAACAACTGAGCCACCCAGGCGCCCCGAGAAACCCTATTTTAAAGGTTATGTATGGGCTTGGTTAATCCTTAACAAAACCTTATGAGGTAGGAATTATAAATATGTTTTTTTTGTTATTTTATAATAACTAATAGTACTTATATTTTATAGAGTATAATTATATAACATTTATTGTAGTATTTATGTATTAAAGTTTTATAATATTTATAAAGTTATATAAAATGTACATGTGGACACTTTAAAAGATACCTCAGTAGTGTGTATGTATATTTAAGTTCAGATTTTGGATTTTTTTTTTTTCCTTTTAAAGATTTTATTTATTTATTTGACAGAGAGAGAGACAGCGAGAGCAGGAACACAAGCAGGGGGAGTGGGAGAGGGAGAAGCAGGCTTCCCGCTGAGCAGGGAGCCCGATGTGGGACTCGATCCCAGGACACTGGGATCGTGACCTGAGCCGAAGGCAGACACCCAACGACTGAGCCACCCAGGCACCCCAGATTTTGGATTTTACAAAATTGATTTAAAATTTGGCTGTACCCTTGTACCATCTAGGTTTTATTATTATTATTTTTTAAGATTTTATTTATTTATTTGACAGAGAGAGAGATAGCGAGAGCAGGAAGGAACACAAGCAGGGGGAGTGAGGGAGGGAGAAGCAGGCTTCCCGCTGAGCAGGGAGCCCGATGTGGGGCTGGATCCCAGGACCCTGGAACCATGACCTGAGCCGAAGGCAGACGCTTAATGACTGAGCCACCCAGGCGCCCGCCATCTAGATTTTAAATGATTAATTTCTCCGGATTCTCACTCACATGCTTAAGGAGGTGATCTCTGTGCCACATTTGCACTGATTCAGATAACAGAACAAGAGAACAGTGCGGTATATGAGAAACACCAGACCAAGAGTCTAGAGCTACAAGACCTAGGTTCATCATTTCACTGGCTGTGGCACCTTTGGGCAAGTTACTTAGCTAGTCTGGGCTGAGGTTCGCCAACAGCAAAACATGGGGCAATAACGTCTTTCAGATCATGTGCGAAAGCCCTATGGAAATCACAGTGAGCACTGCCACCACCCGCCAAACCACTGACATGTACTGAGTGATCACTTTCTTTTCACTGCACACTGACCCAGTCATTCCTCATCACAGCCTATGAGGTAAGCATGCTGATTACTGCAAGTTGAAGATAAGGAAACACAGCATGGAAAGGTGGTAACTTGCTTGAGGTTACAAGGTCAGGAAGTGGCAGGACAAGGGTTCCCACCCAGGCAGTCTGGCTCCAGAGCCCATCCTCTTAACCAGCATGAGTCTCTCTGGCTGAGCTGTTATGTAACATCTTCCGGCCACACTCTGACATGAGCAGCCTCAGCTGGCCACAGACCATACTCCTCTTGATTTCTAAGAGTCGCTCTGCTCTGCGTGCTGCCATGTTTGCTCCCCAGTTCCGACAAGCTGGCCAGTTGCACTTATCAAAGCAAAGACGGATGAAGTCTCATTTCTTTTCCAAATTACTTTATTTCTTTTAAATAGGTAATGTGTATACACAACACATGCATCAAACACAATACAAAATTCAAAGGCACGAAAGAGAATACAGTGACAATAATTCTCCTTCCTATCCTTGTCTGCCAGCTACCCAGTCCTTTCTACTGAGACAACCAGCATTACTAGTTTCTTATAAACTATTCCAGAAATGTTCTATACGATATATATTCTTTTTCTAAAACAGTTAAATCACTTGTAGTAGACAAAACATCCTATTTTGCAACCTGATTTTTTTCATCAAACAATATTTTGGAGATCAGTCCATATAGAGCTTCCTCTATTGTCTGAAGAGTATCTGTAACTTATTTAACCAGTTCTGAACACCTGAATATTTAAGGTATTTCTGATGGTCAACAATGTTATGATGACTATCTTATGAATGTATCATTTCTTACATTGCAAAAATATACTTAGGAATCATTAAGTCAAGGGGTATGTGTCCTTTACCATTTTACTGAAATAGCTAAATCGCTCTCCATAGGGCTGTATCACCTTATACTACCACCTAAAATGCATGAGATCACCACTGAATTTTACTTTATTTCTATATCATCAAACACTGTATCATAAAAATATTTTGTTTTTGCCATTTATAAAAAATTTACCTCATATTTTAAATTTGTATTTCTCTTATGATTAGATTGAGAATCTTTTCATGTATTTCAAGAACCAATTATATTTCTTTTGTCTATAAATGTTCTGTTCATATTCTTGTTTTGTTCAATTTCACTTTTTTTTTTTTTTTTGAGAAGGGGAGAGAGAGAAGGAAGGAAGGGGGAGAGGGAGAGAGAGAATCTTAAACAGGCTCCACGCTCAGCACAGAGCCTGATGTGGGGCTCAATCTCACCACCCTGAGATCATGACCTGAGCCGAAATCAAGAGCTGGATGCTTACCCAACTGAGCCACCCAGGCGCCGCTCAATCTCATTTTTATAAGTTGGTTTCTTTTTCTTATGGAATTATAGGAGCTTCTTATGCAAGAAATAAACCCGCTGTCTATAAGTTGCAGGTACTTTTCCCCAGCTTTATTATTTGCCTTTGCAGTGATAGTTGATTTGCAAATAGTGTTGATTTCTTCATTTCTTTCTTTAATAGCTTCTGAGTTTTATACTTAACAAGGTCTTCTCCACTTGCAGAGTATTAAAAAGATCTATGTTTTCTTTTAGTACTTCTGTGGTTTTATTTCCAAGTTTAAAACTTTGCAAGACTACAATTTATTTGGGTGGATAGTATGAGTTTGGATTCAATTTTCTTGTTTTCCAGATGGCTTCCCAGTTGTCACAATAACTTCTGTTGAATAATCTATTCTTTTACCACTGATTTGGAATGACAACTTTATTACATAAAAAATTCTCATATTATTTTTATTTCTTGAATTTCTGTTGGTCTTATAATCAATAAACAAATAAACAGATCATTTTAATTGCTGTAGTTGTATCATATGTTTTACTATCTGGTAGAGGTAGTTGACCTAATTATTTATCTTTTCCAGAATTTTGCTGGCTGTTCTTTAGGAACTTAAAATCACTAATTGGTAATTTTGTTAGGATTGTGTTATATTTATAAATTAATTCAGGGAAAACTGATACCTTTAGCATGCTGAATTTTCCCATCCATGGACATTGTATACTTTTGTGTTTGATTCAAGTCTTTTAACCACCACCCTCCCAATTCACCTCCCCCCCCAACCCCGTCTTTCGGTGGGCTCCTATGACATTTTTAAGTCTTTTCATATAGGTCTTCCTTTATTACATTTATTCCTAGAGTTAGGAATGTATTCCTATCTGGTTAATGTTACACATATAGGGCAGCTTATTTCTAAACAGACACTATAATAAAAACTGTGAGTTATGGTTTTATATAAAAAGTCATACATTTTTGTTTTGGTTTTTTGGTTATGTCCTGAGTTCTTGAAACCTTAGCAAACTCAGGACTGAAAACTTCACCAGGACCATAGTCACATAACATACTTTTTTAAAACTCCTGCTGAGAAAGAAATACTAAAATGATTTAGCATGAACTTATTAGATTTTTAGAAATCTTTGCTCCATGTTAGCTTCATCTTAAATTTTGGGAGTATTAGAGCTTAGTAGTGTTATATTACATATTAACAATTTTTATTGAACTAACAAACACAAAACTTACCTCCTAAATTCATTCCAGCTTGAAGACATTTCTGAAGTCTACAGGCAGGACAGTTCTTCCGTCGAATCTTATCAATGATACAATCATTTCTTCCAGCACATAAATAGTTGTGTTGCCCTGAATAATTAAAAAACAACTGTCAAAATAAAGACTTCTACACTACTATAAAGTACTAATAAGTATAATCAGAATATGAAACTTCATCTTTCCTGCCCTGAAATTTATTCTTCAAAAACATAGAAGAGAAATAAGATTTACAGATAATATAGGTACAGGAATAGTCAGTTTAACACAGGTGAGATTTTAGATTAGAGATAAGATTAATACTGCATTTACTTCCAACTGACTTTCATATATATAGAGCCATGCTCCCTCACACTGAAATTTCTGGTAGCTGCCCAAGCCCTCTTGAGCAATGGTGCAATTTTCATTTAGACATCACAGCAGCAACAGAGTGCTCGGAGGCTCTCCTGCAGTTGTTTAAGCTGCTATGCCTGCCCACCATTTACATGCAGGTGATTTCAGTGGGAAGACTTACAAATTATACAACTGTAAATGTTGAACTATTTCATACTGTAGACCAAACTGTAGCTTAAAATATTCAGATGTGGGAATATGCTTAGGGAGAGGCATCTACTGGCAAAATGTGAAATTGTAGCCTAGCTCTATTATTCATTTATTTATTTCCAAGATTTACAGAACATCCACTAGGTACCAGGCACTGTGGATATAGCAATGAACGAGACAGTCAAAAGGCCCTGCTATCATTAACTTTCATTCAACTGGAAGGAGACAGTCAACAGAAAGGTAATTAGGTAAAATATACAAATGTTGGACAGTCTTAAGTGCTAGGGGAGGGGCATATAACATGGTGGAGGTATGGGAGGATGTTGACATTTTAAAAACAGTATGGAAGGCCTTACTCAAAGATGCTTTAAATAAAGGTCTGAAGAAAATGAGGGCACTGTGTGGACATCTTGGGGAGAAAATACACTATGCAGAGGGAAAAGCAAATGAAGTACGGGTAGGGTTGGGGAGGACACCTGGCATGTTTAAGAAGCACACAAGTATGAAAGAACAGAAAGAATGAGTGGAAAGTAAAAGATAAGGAAAAAGAGTTAATGTGAGTCTGATCATACTGGGCCATAGTAAAGATCATATTTAAGACTTGGACTTCTACTCTGAGTGCAATGGGAAGATTTGAGTAGAGAAATGACTTGATGTGATTTACATTTAGCAGACTCACTCTGGCTGCTATGTTGACAACTGACTCAACGGACAAAGACAGATGCAGGAAGACCAGGGGTAGGAGGCTATCACTACAATCCAGGGGAGAGATATTCGTGGGTCAGGTCAGCACGGTAGCAGTGACAGTGGTGAGAAGCGGTCAGAGTTTAGATGCATTTTAAAGGTAGAACTGCCAGCATTTGCTGACAGACAAGAAGAGAAAGGGGAGTTAGAGGCATTAAGATTCTTGGGCTGAACCCTTAAGAAAAATGGAACTGCCATAAATTGAAATGGGGAAGACAGTAGGAACATGTGGTTTATGGGAAACCACCCCAATTCAATTTTGGACATGTTAAGTTTGAGATGCTTGAGAAGTTTCTAAGTGGATGTGCCAAGTTGGCAGTTAGATACACAGGTTTGGAGTCAGAGAGAGGTCTGGGCTGGAGGTGTAATAGCTTGTGGCTTGTAGTCATTATTTTAAGCCATGAGACTGGATGAGATCATATGGAGTGAGCACAGACTGGAAAGAGAAGAGGTCCGAGGACTGAGTCATGGGTCATTGAAAACATGCAGACAAAGGAGAGAGGGAGTTTCATCGATTGCTATAAAGCAGTGAACAAGCTCTAAAACACTCCCTGAATTCAGCTTAGGATATCATGCTCCCTTGGTTGAGACGTACTAGGTAAATTACAGTAAATACTCAAGAAAAATAATGTGTGTTGCTTAATGTAATTGAAATAATTTAATCTAAAGCACATTCTCAGTAACATTATGGTAAATCTTAGTAATAATAACAATAAACAGTACTAGAATAGGGAAATCTATCAAAGTAGAGAAATGAAAACCTACCATTATAATAATAAAATGACTTTTTAAAAAATTGGAGGCTCTTAGTGAATGTAAGTAGGTATAGATAATTACACAAAGGCAATCAATACCCATGGTAAAGACCATAACTGATTCATATAACATTTCATGATGCTGCACAGTATCTTAATTGGTTACCACTTCTAAAATAAAATTTTAAGGCCCTATTATAGCACTACCTTATTTAAGCCTTGTAACAACCCTATGATATAGAAGGTAATTATTATTATTGCTATTTGCTCACAAGAAAAAACTCATGCTAGCACTGGTAAAGTGGCTTCCCAAAATGATGAAACTGGAAGAATTCAGGAGGGCTGGCAGTATCTGTGTGCCTTAAGGCCAGAGTCTTTTAAACATCAATTTGCAATATAATTTGCTGGTGGTCCAACAGGATGCTGAAAATGCTCTCTAGAACCAAGAAGCAAAGGAACATTATTTGAGCGAGGAACACTCTACTTTATCAGTCAGTATTTCCACTGACAATCAGCATTATGTTACTTTTGTACGGTGTGAAACTGAACACAAAACCACAGATTTATCTGTAACTCACATTGAGTTGAACAAACTTTAAAGTCCAAAGAGAAAACTAAACGTAATTTTAATTGGTTTCAATTCAGCCAAGTATTCATTGGGAACCTACTATGTGTGCAAGGCTGCCAAACATTTGCATAAGGGGGTGGGGTAATCTAAGGTTCTTTTCCACTTCTGTAAATGTGCAGTAAAATATGACTAAGTCTCTTCGATTGCAGGCATAGGAGAATGCATAAGAAATGACCACTGCCTTCCGTACACACTAGAAGATTTTTTTCTTTGGGTATTCAAAAACAGAAACTTCCAAAAGCTAGGATATTTCCATAAGGATTTTTAAAAAATGAACACACCATGGGAAAAAAAAACCCTGTATCTAGTGTGGTGACCAATGTTAATTAGACTTATTGTGGTGATTGTTTCACAATATAGACAAATATAGAATCATGATGTTGTACACCTGAAACTAATATAATGTATGCCAGCAATACCTCAATAAAAAAATAATAAAGAAAACAAAAACTGAACAAAAAAAATGAACACACCTTAAAAATCCATGTTACTATAATAGCTACAGGATAATTTCCTTCCTGCAGCAATATTTGAAATTGTGTACCTGGTTTCCACCAACCAGTGTGGTCGCTGCCACCAATTCATCTTCCAAAAATAGGTTGGGAGCATTGTAAGGGACTGCTGCAGGAATGGCCTAAGATTTTTCAGACAACTCCCCATCATTTATATTTTTACTTGTGCAAACATTAAAGATTTAAAATGTACCTTACAAAAGTATGTGTGTCCCATCCCTCAATCTATACTAAAACATCAAAGTAACAACAACAACAAAACCCACAATGAAAACAAGAGAATGCACCTAGGAGATTTAAAAACTTTAATCATGTCTTACTTAAACACTGTGTTCTCCTAGTATTAAGATTGCTAATCCTGAGTAAGTCACATCCCGGGCATTTTCAGGTAAACGATTTTCTATGATGCTAACAACATAGGGCAGACAACCAGAATGCTGGGGACCAGAGAGTGGAGGCTTTGAATGATAAGCTAAGGAACTCAGATTTTATTCAGCAGGTGATGGGGTATCACTGAAGATTCTTGCTTGCAATATGTTGAGTTCAGAGCTGTGTTTTAGAAACATTAATCTGAAGTCGATAGAATGGAAATAGGGGACACCATTAACAGTCTACTTGAAAGTTCTCAAAGATGGCCTCTATGCAAATTAGTAGCTATATATTTGTCAGACTATATAGCAACAGGAATACTCCTGTGGTTAAAAAGAATCTTGGTGGGCGCCTGGGTGGCTCAGTTGGTTAAGCGACTGCCTTCGGCTCAGGTCATGATCCTGGAGTCCCTGGATCGAGTCCCGCATTGGGCTCCCTGCTCAGCGGGGAGTCTGCTTCTCCCTCTGACCCTCCCCCCTCTCATGTGCTCTCTCATTCTCTCTCTCTCAAATAAATAAATAAAATCTTTAAAAAAAAAAAGAATGTTGGTGATAAAGGAAACGAAGATTTCAGATTCAAATTACATGTCCATTATGGGGAGAATTCAGTTCTGGTAGTGGCAGAACAGCTTGAATCAGATAAAACTCCTACAGATAACAATTATAAACTGTCCACAAAAGGAGAGAAGGATTTGAAGGCACTGGGGAGCAATCAAAAGCAGGCAGAAACTGGAAGAAAATGGACTCTTGAGAAAAGAGAATCACCCTAGACAAGATTCACCTTTGAATAGGTCTTTCCTTGAGGGCCTATATTCCACTCAGTGCAGGGGAGAAACCAAGCAAAATCCTCAGTCTTACCAGCTTCAGACGGCAGAGAACAGACTTGGGGACTGTCAGAGCAGCTAGAAATTGAAGAAGTATATTCTGGAAAGAAGGGTGTCATGGGGGGGTGGAGGTAGATAAAATGTACATATTAACTCCCCTCAAATTCTTGGCTGACCCCTAAACTGAACATGAAACTTCAGAGTCCAGGGGTAAAACAATTTAAAGTTGAAAGGGCTGAGCAGATTATTTCAGCTGCTGCCCACTAAGTCAGGACTCATTTAAATACCTCAGGCTTTCCACTGTAATACTAGAAGGTCCCTACCTGGTATTCCAGGACTGAGGCATTTACCCTATGGTTAAAGGCACAACCAAAATAGACCTACCTTAAAAAAGTTTAAAGCAAAGGCTCGACAATTTCAAGGTGATCTGTCAGAAATGTAACTGACTACTAGAACAAAACTCAATACTCTTTGGAGAAATACATCAGAATCTGGATTCTCCAGAAAGTCTAGAATACAATAATAATTACAAATATTTAAAAACAGAAAAATATGAACCAAAGTCAATAGAAAAAATTAACCAGTAGAAACAGATCCAGAGGTTGGAATTAACAGATAAGGATTTAAAAACCGATAATAGGAGTTAAGAATTGTGGACTATCAGAGGAGGTCTGGAAACTATAAAAACAAAATAAACAAAACCAAATGGCTATCCAGGAACTGAAAAATATAGTATCTAAAATATTTATTGGTTAGAATTAACAATGTATTGGGCACTAAACAAAAATGGGTTATTGAAATTAAATAAATACAAGTAGAAATCATCCAAATTAAAGCACAAAGAAAAAATTACAGTATAAATGAACAAGGCACTAATAGCCTGTAGGATAGCATTAAGTAATTTAATATGTGTGCAGTTGGAGTCCCAGAAGGCAAGAGAAAATAGGTCAGAAAACTATGTGAAAATTTATAAATTTGATTAAAGCAGCAACTTGAAAATCTAGAAAGCTTAGCAAATGCCCTCTTTGAAAGATAAATACAAAGAAAAGCACTATAGCACAATATAGTTAGGTTACTGAAAAACAAATATAAAAATAATTATAAGCAGCCAGAGCCAAAAAAATTACATTACATAAAAGGGAACAAGGAAAAGAGTAATATCTGATTTCATATCAAAGCAATTGAGGCCAGAAGACAACATATAATATCTTTAAAGACCATCAACCCGGAATAACCAATGAAAATATTTCTCAAGATGAAGGTGAAATAAAGACATTTTTGGATAAACTAAAGCTAAGGGAATTTGTTGCTAGTAGGATCACATTATAAGATATGAAAAAGGAAGTTCTCTTTGCTGAAGGAAAATGATACCAGATAGAAATCTGGATGTACTGAGAAGAAAGGCAAGAACTGGAAATGATAGATGGTAAAATGTAATTGCTCAGATCTAGTCCAATGAACCCACTCAACCACAAGGAAGGCAGGAAGTGGAATCCTACCTTGCGCCCAGAAGGCAAAGAGCTGGAAATACATGGGGAACCGCGCTGAAGACTACCTCCAGGAAGACTACCTCCAGGAAGCTTTATGAGAACATAAAGCTCAGACTTTGTATTAGTTCTTCTCAAAGTATTAGAAGATTTACATTATTGCTTTTTTTTGAACAAGTTAATTTTAATAGATAATGCTGAGCTCTTTCTTTCTTTTTTTTTTTTTAAGATTTTATTTATTTATTTGACAGAGAGAGACACAGCGAGAGAGGGAACACAAGCAGGGGGAGTGGGAGAGGGAGAAGCAGGCTCCCCGCAGAGCAGGGAACCCGATGCGGGACTCGATCCCAGGACCCTGGGATCATGACCTGAGCCGAAGGCAGATGCTTAACGACTGAGCCACCCAGGCGCCCCTGAGCTCTTTCCATAAATAGCTGAACTTTTCAAAATGTTAATGAGAAGCTACTAGTGTGTAATACATTTCCTTTTAAAAGAAAAGAAGCATCTATGGACTATTTTAATAAAGAATGTAATCCAGTGACCACCCCCAAGTCCCAAAACCCCCAGCCTATTTTATCAATGGAAACACGCTAATATGC
The DNA here is from genome assembly GCF_011800145.1 of Mirounga leonina. Classification (NCBI taxonomy): domain Eukaryota; kingdom Metazoa; phylum Chordata; class Mammalia; order Carnivora; family Phocidae; genus Mirounga; species Mirounga leonina. The sequence goes on along the minus strand of NW_023270454.1, from coordinate 37,234,750 downwards.
ATATGTATTCAAGAATTTGTACTGAAAGAAAAAGAAACTAAATAAATTAAAAACTTAGAGGGGAAATGCAAATGTCCCACAATTTTCAAATAGATTATAACTATTTTTCTATTTTTCAAATAGATTATAACTATTTTTCTTCATAAAAATTTAGAAAAAGTTCCATCTGGCTAGTTGGTATCAAGCACTGTAATAGATACTCCAAAGGAAAAAATGTTATTTCCACAACACGGAGGGAAATAAAAGCTTAAAGTAAATAGGATATGCTTTGAAGATCACAAAATATTTCTTTAAATTAAAACTTTTGTACAAAATTGCTGAACATTCATCTATGACACTCTATTAGACACTAAGAAGAACGATACAGCACAAACAGCATACTTCCTGGTCCGTAGCTGCTACTGAATAAAAGAATGAAGGAATGAATATAAACATACTGATAAATTCAATCATGTACAACATACAGAACTTAAATGTTCACACAGTATGTTGTATACAGACAAACCTACAGTAGTGAATGTTCACAGAAGACCTATTGACTCCTAGGTAATGGACTTTCACAAAAGATCCATGCATACAAATCTTTTCTGCTTATCTCCAGCATCATACCTTTTAGACTCTCCTACACACACACAACAATGGAAAAAAAAGACCTCTCAGGATTTACTAGGAAGCAGCAGAGAGTTCTATGAAAGGCAAAGCTTAAACTAGGGTCAGAATCCCACAGAGGCAGAGTGTGCCTTCCTGGTGTCCTAGGTCCCAAGTAATCCACTCCCCCCCCCCCCCCCCCCCCCCTTGTAGCCCACATCATGCTCCACTGAAGTTGGCTAGGTAGCCATTACGGAGCCAACTGCATGTAAGAACATCTTGTTTTAAGAATGAAAATCTATTCAGGAGGGCTCAGGGAACTTTAGTCACTCATCCATCAGTGTGTACTAATTCAGTGTACCTCCTGCCTGAGGAAGTGGCCGTTTTTTGGAGAAAAGGCAGTCATTCTAGAAAACAGAAAGCCACCAAGGTTAGAGTAAATCTGGATGGGGTACCAGGAAGCTTAGTTAGCACATATGTAATATAAATTCACAGGCTTACAGAAAAACCAGAAGTACTCAAATCAAATGGAAAATGCCCATGGACTTTAAGGAACAAAGTTGAGGGATGCCTGGGTGGCTCAGTCGGTTAAGCATCTGCCTTCGGCTCAGGTCATGATCCCAGGGTCCTGGGGTCGAGCCCCGCATTGGGCTCCCTGCTTGGCGGGAAGCCTGCTTCTCCCTCTCCCACTCTCCCTGCTTGTATTCCCTCTCTCGCGGTCTCTCTCTCTGTCAAATAAATAAAATCTTTAAAAAAAAAAAAAAACACAACAAAAAAACCCCGAAGTTGAGTTCAAAAATTTAAAAAACAAATCAACAGTCTCATTTTTTCCCTATTGTTCTCAACTATGGTATTGCTTTTAACTGGAAAATAATTCAGAAAGTGCCTAAAAAATTAACATCATTGTTTTAAAAGTTACTGAACTCAAGAAAAATTGTCTTTGAAAATTTTCAATTACTTTGAAATCAAGAACCAAGTTTTTGTTGTAGTTGGGCTGGTCCCAAATGAGAAAATACAGACTGGATGACATATGGGTCTTGCCTTAAAGCATCAATAACGCTAGAACAGAAAGAATGGAAACGTGGAAGGCAGCAGGAAGGAGATGCAGTGGGAAGGGCACAGCTTTGTCACCAGTCACACCTGGGTCCCAACCCAACCTCAGTCAATAGGGAGTTGTGACAATCTTGGCCAAGGTGTTTAACCTGTTGAGCCCCAGCTTCCTGATCTATAAAATGGACATAGTAACGCTTGCTTTGTAGGTTGTCAGTTGAATTCAAATTAATATATATAAAGAAAGTAGCACAAAGCCAGGCCCGAGGTAAGAGCTCAAAAAAAAAAAAAAAAAAAAAGGTGATAGTGATGTTACCCATCATTTTTTTTTTGGTTAGCTCGGTCTAAAAAAAAAAAAAAAAGTAGAATGAGAAAATCCAAAGAACATAGCCTAAACTCTTTTTTTTAACTAACTAGAATTTATTTTTTTTTATTTTACTTTATTATGTTATGTTAGTCACCATGCAGTACATCATTAGTTTTTGATGTAGTGTTCCATGATTCATTGTTTGCATATAACACCCAGTGCTCCATTCAGTACGTGCCCTCCTTAATACCCATCACCAGGCTGACCCACCCCCTTACCCCCTCCCCTCTGGAACACTCCGTTTGTTTCTCGGAGTCCATAGTCTCTCATGGTTCGTCTCTCCCTCCGATTCCCACCGCCCCCTTCATTTTTCCCTTCCTTCTCCTAATGTCCTCCATGCGATTCCTTACAAACATAACCAACTCTTTTTTTTTTTTTAATTTTTTATTTATTTATTTGACAGAGAGAGAGACAGCGAGAGCAGGAACACAAGCAGGGGGAGTGGAAGAGGGGAAGCAGGCTTCCCGCCGAGCAGGGAGCCCGATGTGGGACTCGATCCCAGGACCCTGGGATCATGACCTGAGCTGAAGGCAGACGCCTAACGACTGAGCCACCCAGGCGCCCCCAACTCTTAATTAAATGTCAGTGAAGAACTTCCTGTGGGAAAAGAATATCATGATTGAGTGAGGAACACCTGTAGATGAAAAGAGCCCACTAGAGACGAGACAAATACCATTCAGCTCTGATCTCCAAGCCTTAACTTTTTCAAAAGCTGGCAAGGATGTGAGAGTGGGGAACGATATCCTTAGGGTAAACACAGGACAGAAAGCTGGGACTCAGATCTGTCTGCAGCTCAGCTAAGAATTCTAGATGAGGGTCCAAGACTGTAAGAGTGGTGTTAAGACTTTGGAAAGTTATAACTTCCTTGTACTGTTGCTCCTCATATGCTTTATCTGTTTTCCAGTGTTACTTAATATCAAAACTTTTAAAAGTAAGTAGGCACACATTTTAAAGGCAAAACATGGTCCAGTCCCTCCATGACCTTTCTAGAAGGTGGACAAGGCTGGGGAAACTTAAATGACTAAGATAAATCGTGAGATCGATGTGGTATGACTTTGAAGAAGGAAGTGATCATACTGGGAAGAGAGGGATGAGGAAGCCTTTGTGCAGAAAGCAAGCATCTGAGGTAAGCCTCGAAGAATGTTGTGGATTTGTAACACAGAGAGGACAGGCACATAGACATCCCAGGCAAAGGACGGGGGCAGGGAACAGCAGAGACACAGTTAAATGTGTGGTGAGCAACCGGTCTGGTCAGTTGAGGACCAGGAAGACAGGGGAACAGAGAAGGAACAAACTGTATTCTGGTGCCCAGAGGACATCCAGGGAGCTGTCATCACTATGAGGGCTCCTGAGCCCCCTCTTCTGGGTTTTAGATGTGCTCATCCACCTAACTCAGTGGATGTTCCCACCTGAAGGTCTCTGACATGTCAAATCCTCCATGTTCACAAATCAAGCATAAAGTGCCCACCCCACAGACAGCCCTCTTCCAGCCTCCTATATTCCCCTACCCTTAAAGCTATAGCCAGTTATTAGAACTAGAAGCTTCAGGGTCATCCTTGATTTACACCCCACCCACCTCCCCACAAACTCCTGCAATCCTCAGTATTCAATGAGGTCCTGAGGCCACGAGGTCCTGATGATTCTCTGCCCTGAGTTTCTCTTGAATCCTATCTATATCTGCCAGTACTTTCTCCCCTGATTTTAGGCTCTCTTGGTTAAATTTCTGAATTACAGAGTTTGAATCCTTGCTTACTATCTGTGTGACCTGAGACAAGTTACTTAACCTTTCTGTATGTTTCCTCATTTGTTAAATAGGAATTATCAAAGTGCCTATCTCATGAGTTATCAGGAAGATGCATACACCATATAAAGTACTTAGAATAATCCCTGGCATCCAGTAAGGATCCGGTGAATGGTAGTTGTTATCATGATATTATTGCTATTATCATATATTATTTCATATTATTATTGTAACTAGTCTACCCTGCCTCTACCATGTCATTTCTAAATCAAATGATGATTAAACTTTAATTTGAAAGCTGTCTAAGAGAAATGAACCCTAACACAGCCCTCAGTAGCTAAGAACACAAAGTGAAGAGCTACCCTGGTTGAAATGGCCATGAGGACCCTCCCTGGTGCTACTCCCCATTTTGCACCTGCCAGTGATCTAGAAGGCACTGTGCGGCAAACCTAGGGCTCTTCTGAGCACACATTCAAAGCCATGAGCCTCCGCCTTCCAGAGAGCTGTGCAGTGATCCTTTGGAATCACAAACCTGATCATTTCATCCTTCTGATTAAAGGTCTTCTAGGGCCCTTCACTACCTAAACTTCCAAGTCCAAACTGTTCTGTATCTTATTCGAAGTGACACTGAGCCACTGGGGCACAAAGAGGGGAGGCAGGCTGGCAGGCAGAGCTCAAAGACATGCTCAGCAAAACTTACTGCTATTTCAGGAAAAGTAAGCAAAGCTGGGATCAGAGGCATTTGATATTGTAACACTGGACTGTTTTTTCTACTGGTCTTTTAGTTATGGTGTTTTATTGTCATGTGATTGCTATTATGATTGGTATGAAAGACATCGTAACTGGTGGCTTATTTTAACAAAATGGAAAAAGTCAGAAGACTGGTCACTTTGTATGTATACTCTGTTCACAGGTACAGGCATATAGGTCAGTCCAGAATTACAGACGATCCTTACGGACATCCTAAAACTGCAGATGGTAGCGCAGGGTGCAGCGAGCATCCCCTGCCTGTCTGACTCTGGCTCATGTTCAGTCCTAAGCTGTGACCGTGGTACATCTTCCCCATTACTTCTTTGCTTTGACCTTAGGGAGGAGTCCTATTTCTGCTTCATTCTGGCTCAACGACTTTCATATTCAGTGATATCTAGGGATACACACACCACCTTCAATTCCCCAGCAATGTTCTGCTCCTCTAACTACATCTGGAAAAATACACTATCCTCTCTTATTCCACCTGGGAGCTAGGCCATAAGTATGGCTGATATCAAATCAAACACTAGAGTTCTCAGGTAAAATTAGACATGGAAAGAACCAGGTTCTAGAAGCCCTAGTAACATGCCGAACACCTACAAATACCTTCCTGAATTTTTTTTAAAAAGATGCACAAAGAAGGACTCAATCTGATGAGCAGGTATTTAATGTGACAAGGGATTAAAGTGATTCTATAATGAACAGAATGCCCCAAGTTGTACATTTTGAAAAACTGACTTATCATGACACTTTGGGAGCACAGCCCTTTACAAATGGGGGACTGACTGGAGAAAGTAAGGACACACCAAACATGACATTTGTCCCTGCCCCAGCGTCCAGATCCTTTCCCATCCCCCTAAAGAAGCTTGCCTGGGGCCTCAGGTTGCATCTTCCAGATGGGAACATTTCAACCTCTCCCCCTGTGGATATTTTCTTCCAGGGGAGACAGCTCCATGGACGCCACACTTCAGGTCTTTTACTCACTCTGCCTTGATTAGTAAGTCTGAGAAGAATCAATCTGACTTGTTTGCCTCAGCATCTTCCTCCTGGGGGAGAATTCCCTCTGGGAGCAGGTGCAGCCTCCAGTCTTGAGGAGGCCTGTCCTGCTCCAGGACTGCTTGCACCTCTATCTAATTCTGGGGCTCAGGTAGCAGTCCCCTTTTTTGCTCTTACCACTAAGCCACATCCTTCAACTTATTTACCACCCCCCACCCCAAAGTGGATATTTTATCTACCACCAGCTACTGCTTTATTTCTTAATTTGTTCACCATCCAGGTAGGGAAACGTGGTGCTAGTTCACAGGTCTCCTAGAGATAAAGACAGAAGCCCACACCAGTGTCCCTGAGACTCAGAACTCAACAATAGGGATACGATACCAGGTGGGGTCCCCCAATGTGAATCCTGTGACAAAGATCCTATGGTCCTCCTCCACCTACTTCCATGGAATCTTGCTCCCCGATTCCTGACTCCCCAGATCTGCAACATGTTAGAAGGCAAGGAACCCAGAGAATATACGGTCATGTGAGAAACCAAATGTCAGGGTGCAAACCTCTTGATGACAGTTAAGACATATTTTAGTTCCTTTTCTGTGATTGTTTTCATTTTCCTTTAAAAAAACAATCAAAGAGATTTCACCAAAAGATCTCATTTTTCTTTAAAATTTTATTTTCGCGCTTAACACGCTAGGTGAAATGCAATTTTCTTTTTCACGCCTTGAAACTACAAGAGAGTTTAACTAAAAGGGGGCAGAAATGAATAACAGTTTAATATTTATCACTATCTCAAAGATATATTGCTCAATAATTTGTTATATGCCCAAAGCCATTAACGAATCTGATAGTTGTGTTGCTGTTGCTGTTATGAAAACCTGGGAACTCTGTGCTTAGCAGAAAACCAAACTTTTTGAGTCCTCTTTAACTTAACTACCCCTGATGGATACTCTAAGAATATCCAGGCTTTATGTACAATGTAGTTTCCCTTTTTCTGAAAAAGGCATTCATTTTCAGAAAGGCAATTTCACCAAATCCCTTTTAGAATTAACTTTTGGCTTAAATTTCTTTCTGATTTTTAAAGGTCCATTTGTTATCCTGCTGGAGGATTTTTTTTTTTAAAGCAGTTGACAACTGCCCAGCAACAGCAGCCTGTGTTTGCAGTCACTATTTTGGGCTACATCACATGTCACTTACATAACCTTGTTTAACTGCTCTTGAACTGGTTTGAACAACCTGGGAAACAGATTAGGGCAGTCCTGGCAAATTCCCTCATTGCAGATTCTGATGGGTGATTTCCCATCCCCCCTGCCCCCATCTTAAAATGTTGCACAGTGAACAAGACGGTGTCCGACAAGAACTGGTTATTCATTGTTAGAGCCAGCTAAAACATTTGATAATTAACTTCCTCTGCTCAGTTTAAACCAGTCTGGTCTGCCCATAATAAACCAATGAACAATGATCCCCTGCTGCTGGGGTTTATGAGTGAGCCTGGATTAACATGCTTTAAAATGCCAGGGGTGGGGGGGCGGGGAACTCACTTGAGAAGTAAGTATAGGTTGTCTCTGCCACCTTTAAACACCAATCTTTTTTAAGTTACGTTTTGAGGAGTCTAAGATTTTAATTTAGAAGTCAGATTGGACTTATTTTTTTCCCTGCGGTGTTTCAAGAGTTCTTCCCATGTGGGTAAGCACGAAATTCCCAGATAAACATTCTTCTTGGTGTGAAAAGTGTTAGTTTTTCATTTAAAAAAATATAACTTCTAATTATCGTGACTTAAATTTTAGGCACTCTGTATATTTTGGTGAAAGATAATCAAAGAAAACATATGACACAAGCCAAGTGCAATAAGCTTTTAACCTTGAGAAACATGTATTATGATGTGCAATAAGAAAAGACAAGTACGTTATTGACAAAGAACATTTTTTCAGGAGTGACTTATGTCCTACACATATTCAGTAGTAGGAATTTAACATAGTTGTACTTCACTATGCAAAAACATCTGTTATCTAGATAAACTTTCTTTTAAATAAGTTATTCAGGGCACTGGGCAGGGAATTAACACTTGTTGAATTCCTATTATGTGACAGGTGCTTTACCAATCACATAATTTAATCCTTAATTTAAAAATCCTGTGGGATGTGGGAATGAATCCTATGAGATTGGTCATATGTTCTCCATTTTGTCAATGAAGATGCACAGAGAGGTTAAATCATGTGGCTAGCTTAGCTGGGATTTGTACTTAGTGCTCTTTCATTATAGCATTTACTCTTTCTACGGCTCCATACATATTAGAAGTATCCTTAAGATATTTACACCCAGGGGGTAAAACGGAACATAAAGAGAATCTTTGCATCAAAAGACATTTAGGCTACCATATAGGGATAACTTGTATATTAAAATATTAACTACTCTGACACGTGGGAAGGGAAATGGCATGAATCTATTAGGCCTATCTACAAGTCTGTTACATAGGATGGCAAACTTACATACTGCCCAATCCACCACTTTTTCCTGGTCCACATGTACCTGCAAACCCCAGAACCTGAAGGAAACACATTCACAGTCTCACAGAATTGAATCTTGTGTGCTGTGTTCTTAATGATCAGATCTCATTCACTTTTGCCCAACCAGCAAATTGCCCAAGATCTTAAAAGTAGAAATGAGGCCTGGCAGAGAGAAGGGGTCTTGTTCAACCACCCTGGCCTCAAACTATTAAGATTTGAAGGTCTCAACACAGCTCAGTGGGTCCTTATTTGCCATCTGAGGCACAGCCTGGTTTCTAAACACCCTTCTAGTTCTAAACCCAAATGAAAGCCAGCTGAGAGCTGTCTTGGTAACAATGATTGTATCATAAACTTACACTGACAATCTAAATTTTTTTTTAAAGTTTTATTTATTTATTTGACAAAGACAGAGGGAGAGGGAACACAAGCAGGGGGAGTGGGAGAGGGAGAAGCAGGCTTCCCGCAGAGCAGGGAGCCCGATGTGGGGCTCGATCCCAGGACCCTGGGATCATGACCTGAGCCGAAGGCAGATGCTTAACAACTGAGCCACCCAGGCACTCTGACAATCTAAATTTTTGCTAGAAAAAAAATTATGAAACTTTTTGATATGAGGCTGTTTTGCTCACACACACACACACACACACACGTTAAATTAGACTAATTTGGGTATATAATGGCATGTGCATGGTACAGAACTGAAGCAGCATTATGGGTAATACGACTTAAAGGTTCTGTCTCCACTATCCTCTGGCCACCCAGTTCCCTTCCCCAGAGGCAACCACTGTTATCAATGTCTCTGTAGCACTCCAAAGGTTTTCTAGGACACACATCTTTTAAGCACAGTGAATATGTTCTGTTTGTTGAGTTAAGCACTATTAATTCAATATGTCTGTTATTTTACTAATTAACTCAACAAATAATTATTGGGTGGCTGTTACATGCCAGTTATTGTGATCGGCATGGGGGCTGAGAGATAAATAAGGCGAGATCCCTGTCCTTGAGGGACTCATACATGGTTCAGTGTGGGAGACAGGGTGCTAAGCAAATCGAACCCTGGAGCAAGAACAGCATGTGGGCAGAGTGCTAGAGGAACGTGGAAGAGGAAAGATGTGTTTCAGAAGTCAGAAAAGGCCTCCTCGGGGAAAAAAAAAAAAAAAACCAAAATACTAGGCCAGCTTCTTGAGGAATGTTTGTTGGATGGAAAGGGAGAGAAGTTTCCTGGCTAGAGAAACAACATGTTAACGTGGATGCTGTCAAAGGGTATCATATACAGAGATGGGAGCTTAGTGTGGCTGGAGCATCGGGAGCATACGTGGAGGCAGTAAAAATAAGACAGCAAGGGTTTGCTGTGCTACGCTGCACAGACTGGCTATGGATCTTCAGGCAATGGGGAAGCCAGTCCAGGTCTAATTTGTGTTTTAGGAAGTTCACAGGGGCAGCTCAGCAAGAAATATTCAGAGTAATGGCAAAGGGACTGGTTAAGCTCAGAATTCACATGACTCTTTAAGAGGGTGGTTAGTCATCCTGATTAGTCATCCTAATCTCTGTTACTCCCTAGCCCCAAATGTGTTTTTCTAGATCTTACTTGCTTCAACATCCACTCATTATCCAAGTGAGAACAGTTGAAACCATCCTAAATTATTTCTTTCTGGTCCTCCGTGCAAATATTCCACACTTTCTGATTTTATAACCCAAAGTTGTTGACTTCTGCCTCCAGGGTCTCATGGTCTCAAAGAAGCAGATAATGTGTACGCTCGAGGTAAAAATGGTAGCCTTTGAGTTACCTTCTTACCTTGCCAAAGCAGAGTAGATATTTTCTTTTTTAGCATTCTAAATTGGGAAGTTCCCCTTTATCCAATTCTTCCCAATAGAAATTACTCACAAATTTAGGATGTTTGAACCAAAATTCTTGTGCTTATGAGGAAAAAGTGGTACAGGATGTAGATCTGCATACATTAGACTTTGTGTAAGATTATTTCACCATTCGGAGTTGAAGATCATAATCAGAGGAGGCAGGGTGGAGGAACTGTGGCAAGCTGTCCTGTGAAATAAGACAAGGCTGAGAAGGAGAAGGGCAGGGGAGGATGAGAGAGCAGATTGTAAGTGTGTGGAACTGTCATGAGAATATGACAGACAGCATGACTGGAAAGGCAGAGGACTAACGTTCGGTGAGTAGCTACGATGCTCTAAGCTACTAGGCTGGAAAAGTTATATTCTCATCATATTCAATAGGTAATATAGTCCTCGTGTTCTGGATAAGAAAAGTAAGTTAAGCAGCTGTCCATGGTGCTTCTCACGGCCAGTGGTGATGGCAGGATTTGAACCCAGATCTGATAAAGCCCATGCTCGCCTGGCGAGTCACTCAGAAAGTCCTGAAATCTTAATATGTACGATATCTCATTCTTGCTTTCTAAGAGAGCTTTGTACTTACACATTTTAACCTTGTACATTTAATCATTTGACTAAATTGCTTAAAATCAAAGAACTTCCCTTTTAGAAAACAGCTTAGCTTAGTCCTTATTTACAGCTGAAACTCAGAAGAAAATTTCCTAATGTAGTTCATAATGTAGTGATGGATTTGGGCTCAGACACATGTGGGTTATATCTAGACTCTATCACTTATCAGCCTTGCAATCTATTTTCTCGCCCATAAAGTTAGAGTGACCAAACTTATCTCATGGGGGATTATAGCTAATAAATGCAATAGTATGTTTAAAACGCCTAGCACCATGACTGGAACACAATTGGTGCTCCACAAACCTTCTCCTCCAAGGTCATACCCTTGAGATTGAGATCGGGGAGTGGAGCCCTGTTTCTGGAGCCGAATGCCTGGCTCCCACCTCATTTCACCACACCCTGACTGTGAGAGCTGGTTAGTCGGCCTCATGAAGGCTCCATATCCCCATCTATAAAATGGGGAGAGTAATAGTACCTCTCCCTTAGGGCAGCCCTGTCCAGGCCAATCTTGACTTTGAGAAGGAAGGAATGAGTCCGTCTATTTTAAACCTGGATCTCTGCATTAAGTCCAATATAATCTCTAATTATGCTTGTATTCTGGGTTCACTTTCTGTTAACTGCGCTTATGCCCCATTCCCGTGTCCCACTGTCTGTTCTGTAGCTTGCATCGTAGCACCCCCAATTCTTATAGGACAAAGTTCCTAACATCCTGGCTCTCTCTGACGTCCAGCTCCAAGACTGAGGCTCTGACACTTGTTGCCCGAGAGCCCACCTGGTTCCTCTTGCACTCAGAGACTCTCATGATGCCCAGCCCAGTCCACAACGGCTTCTGTGCTCTTCGGAACTCTATTCTTACGGCACGAGTGTCCATGCTCCGGTTATCGTCCCATATCGATGAGCAGGTCTGGTTTCATCAGGCCTTTCTAGTTTGCCCCATCATTACTTATTCTACAAAGATATATTTTCTTTCCCTAATTCTTGTCATCATTTCTTTTATACAGAAGAGATGAGACACAGAGAAATAAGCATTTAGCTTAACTGCAACTGTACTGTGCTTTTTTCCCTCTCTTGAAAAGCAAGAGTCTGTCATGAGGAACATATAAAACTTGTGTTACTAGATCATTAAGAAAGTATACAGATATACAAATTGATTGCCTAATGATCATTGTAGTCACTTTTAAATCAGAGAGACACATTCGCTTTAGTGGCATATGTAACTGGAAAACGGCCAGCTGATTTTTGGCTCATTTGGACAATCTCATTAGGCCTGGGATGGTTGCTCCCAGCCCTTACTGGTCTGGGCCTTCTCCTGCTCTTCCAGGTCTCTCTTCTTCAGGCCTCATCTAGCCAGAAGTCCAGGGTTGATACTGCTTCAGGCTAGAAGTTCACAGAACATCCCAGCCCTTTCCCTACTCCTACTCCCCATTCATGATGCTGGCCTCCACCGTTTGCTCAGAGCTACACTGCTGCATAATGTTCTCTCACTGCATAAGAGTTTCCCAGGCCTGAATTTCCCTACTGGACCCCAGGTCATAAGTCAGCCCTTCTGTGCAGTGTCCTCTTCTCCTTGAAGGGGCAGCTTCTCGAGGATAACGCCTTTTTATTAATAGAGAATGAAAGTAGGAAGACAAAAGCCTGCTTTAGTGTGACACCTGACTGAGTTTCTAATATCCTCTCTTGTGGGGTCCAGACCCAAGCCCACTGCACTAGAACAAGGTAATTTGCTTCCCCACTTGTCAGAGTTCCTTATATACACTCTTAGAGAGAGAAAAAGACCTGGGGTTTGAGGCAGGGTTGCACCTTGGTCTTGGCCCCCCATCCATGTTGCTTTCCCAGGTACCTGTCTGACATTGCTGGTGTGTCCTTAGCTGTCCACGCCCTCTGTCGCTATACTCTATCACATGGTTTAAGCTCCACGAACCACGGGTAAAACTTCAAATGCCAACTGTCTACCTGGATTCTTATTCTTATGACCTGTCATCTGCTATGTGATCCCCGAGGCCTCATACCAACCAAAAGCTTGGACTACGGCTGGGAATGGCAGTGCCCCTTCGACTCTCGACTTTATTCCTATTTGTCCTAAGATATGTTGTAGGTACAGTACCATGCTGTGAGAATGAAGAAATCCGGAGACACAGCAGATGAAAGCAATCATAATGTGGTTTTTAAGCCTTTTCTAGCCACAAAGCCAATAAATTATTACCTTAATAAGTTAAATAATTTTATATATAAGTTCCTCAGTAAGCTTTATAAATCTCTAATTGGCAGGTCACCCTGGACAAGTTATAGCCTTCCTAAATCCCTTAACTGTAAAATGTAGAGATGGGACTGTCTCCACTGTCTGTGGCTCTATCTCTTTGCTTCTACGGTCCTGAAAAGAGGAATGATTGAGGGAAAGATAGAGAGTCATCATTAGAGTGAGCAGACAGTAAACAGGGCAATGTAGCCTTAGCCTGTGGCCTATGTAAATACACAGTGTAACTGGCAAAGCCAAACTAAGAGCAAATTGCTGAAGATAGGAGAGGGAGCTGTAATCGCTGTCCTTATACCACACAAGAGTCTTAGAATTGCAAATTAGTTAAAAGAATTCAAAAAGTAGTCACTACGGCCTTTGATGAGAAAGGCAAAGATATCAGAAATGGCTTTTTTTGAAAATACTTCTAAAGAAAGTACTCCAGGAGAGAAAAAACAAACAAAATCATAAGACCGTGTATATATGTGTATAGGTATCCATCCACACCTACATCTTAAAGAACTGTAACACTGATGAAAGTTAAAAAGCAATCACATTACAATCTTGAAGCTGTGTTACGTACAAAAAAAAAAAATCTGGAATTTTTCACTAGGTATTTCAGGATTAAAAAAATGCAGAAATGTAAGTTTCAGACCCCCCCCTCCCATTTTCCATGCTCACTCCTACAAAGTTTTTAAGGAGGCTACTTGTTTATGTATTTATCTTTATGTTGCAATTACAAGTTGATAAACCGTGTTGGGAAAAAGTCTGGAAGTAATATTGTAAGCCAAAGAAAAATCAGAGATTATTATAATTGAGAAGCTGTGGCTTCCCTGGAAGAGTATTAAAGAAAGAGGTACTCTGTGGTTAACACCTAAGATCAAGTAACGTGAGATAATATGCCTGTATGAAGCAGGATGGTGATAAACATAATACAGCTTGTAGGCCAAAAATAGCCTAGTTTTTCCCAGCTCTGAATTCCATCTGTCAGAATAAGGTGGATGGCATTCATCAGATACCCGCAATGCATATATAGCTGGACTGATTTAATCCTCTGGGGGACTTAAATTTTCTTACCCATAAAAATAATCAAGAACCAAATAATAGAATTTGTGTAAATTCTTATGTAATGGAGTCTTTGGACATTATCACCAGGCCATTCTTTCTCCCTCTATAGAGACTAAAGTCAGTACACATTCACATCCTTTCTACATACGTCTAACTAAGGTCTTGACTAAACCTCAAAGTTCTCTGCAAACTTAACTGGCCTTGGACACATACATCTTCTCTCTTTAAAACACCCTCACACTTTATTTGAACCTCAGGGATCTAGCTTACATTAGCTAAGAACTATTAGGAGCTGGGCCCCACAGTGCTGCATTATTTTAAAAAAAATTTAAAAAAGATAAATATGTGAGATCATGCATTTGTTTGTTAAGATTTGTAAGAATACCATACACTATTAAAATTACTCCCATTTCATGGTGTTCTTATTGCTCTGGCAAGTCCTCACTGGCAATTATTGCTTCCTTCCCTATGTGAAGGGTGGGTGTTTGTGAGCCATATTTTCATATTTGTATCAGAATACTTTCAAGGGAGGGAGCATGTCTTATGTATCAATAGAGCCCCATGGTGTGTATCGCATGGTAAGTGTGAAATACGCATTTATACCATTCTCAGAAGTAGAGAGTGCAGTCCTCTGGTTTAGCATCAGGCTACTGCCGGGGGCAGGGAGGCTCTGTCTTCCTAGCTGGTGCACCAGCCCTGTGCTAATGGCCGTTTCCTCCCAAACTTCTCAATGTCCTGGCTGGCAGAGTTGGAGGAGTTAACATTTAAAGTCTTGCACCAGAGGAGTCAATAGTTATCGTATCACCATATAATAAAACAAATATACACAGGGGGCCAAGAGAATATCTGAAAGTGAATGAGAAGTTCATTTGAATGAAATGAAAATTTAAAGAAAAAGTACATGGTCTGCAACAAGATTCTGAATAACAGATTCTCATTTAACCAAAGTTTAATCTTATAACACAAATGATAAAACAAAATTATTTTCTAATTATATGGTTTCAGCCTCTGTCCCTTTATAATCACCTACTGTGTGAGAGGCGTGTTTACTGACGTACGACAGGTATAAGAAAAGAAGCTTACAAAGTTGTGCACAGAACTACATATAGAACTACTCACAGGTATAAAAGGTGTCATGAGCTTCACGCCTGTTAGGATGGTTGTTACCAAAGTGACAAGAAATAACAAGTGTTGGTGAGGATGTGGAAAAAAGGAAACCCTTGCACACTGTTGGCAGAATTGTAAACTGGTACCAGCCACTGTGGAAAACAGTTCTTCGGGGAATTAAAAATGAAACTACCGTGTGATCTAGCAATCCCATTTCTGAGTATATATCCAAAGGAATTGAGATCATTATCTCCAAGAGTTACCTATACTTCCATGTTCATTGCAGCATTATTAATGAATCAAGGAGCAGAAACAAACTGTTTGCTGATGGATGAATGGTTAAGGAAAGTGTGATACACACACACAGTGTAATATTTATTCATCCTTAAAAAAGTCTCCTTGCTACAATATGGATGAAACTGTTGGGTATTATGCTAAGTAAAATAAGCCAGACAGAGAAAGATGAATACTGCATGGTATCACTTGTAGTGGAATCTTTAAAAAAAAAAAATCAAACTCATAGAAACAGAGTAGAATGGTGATTGCCAGAGGCTAGGAGGTGGGAAAATAGGGAGGAAATGATAAAAGGGCACAACCTTTCAGTTATAAAGATGAATAAGGTCTGAAGATCTAATATATAATATGGTGACCATAGGTGATAATACCATATTGTATAAATGAAATTTGCTAACAGAGTAGAACTTAAGTGTTCTTACCAAAAAGAAAAAAAAATTAAAAAAAGATAAATATGTGAGATCATGCATTTGTTTGTTAATTCAGCGGTGGGAATTCTCTCATAAGGTACATGTACACTTCAGGTATATTATAATTATATTTGTCAATCATACCCCAATAAATCTGGGGGGGAAAGTGTTATGAGATCACAGAAGAGGAAGAAATTAATGAAGGAAGGAGGAGAGATAGCCAGTGGTATTAGAGAGGCTTGATGAAGAGGTCATCTTTATCTGGATCTCAAAAGAGAAATGCAATTTCTCCACACTGAGAAGGAAGAGGGAAGGACACTGATGCTTTCTTTCCCACCAGGTCATACCTGCCCATGTGGGGCCACAGCTACCATAACATGGTCCCAGAGCACATTCACTGCCTTCCACACAGGACTCAGAATAGATCAGTTGAACAATGGTAGGGGATAATTCAATGAAGTCATGGAATTAATTTTAAAATCAGTATAATAAAGATAGCAAGAAAATATTAGTAAAGACAATCTTCCTGCCAAACCCAAGGAAAAACAGAAATCAATAGACATGATTCTAAAGCCCACGAAATGTCAAAACAAAAGGTGAGGAACTAACCCTCAAAACTGACAATGCTTATGTAGGTTTGGAATTACATGGTAACTTACTAAAGAATCAATTTTCTGCTTTAATATTTACAGTATTCTGAACTGAGTATGTTTATCTCGTATGAAATTAAAGCTGAGTATTATTAGGCAGCATTTCCAAAGGATACAGTCTTTCACATGTACTCAACCTTTAAGTCAATACAATCTAATCGCTTAAGAAACAAAGACATTACATCTCAGACAGCCATTCTGCCTAAAAACACTCTAAATTATTTAAACTGAATTCTGATTAACGTTAAAATAAAATCTTCTTCAATAGGGCATGCAAGGTTCCTTAGAACTTTTGCAAATGAGATCTTTGTAATCTGATTCTGTTGCATCCAGTAAAACCATATAATGAATATGCCATGAAACTGCAGTCACTGTGGCTGTCTGCGGAATACTTTTCAACTTACAGCCCTCTTGTTCTTGCTTGAACTCTAAAAAAGCAGAGGGAAAACAGTATGAATGCTTCTCCTGGAAGCCTGAACACTACCTTCAGTGACTGAATTGAGAATTTTGTTTCTTACAGAGGACAACAGTCTTCTATTTTAGAAAATCATATAATTTTAGAGCTGGGTTCATTTCCACCCAGGGGTTAACCAAGGTCACAGAGATAACAGAAAGATGCTATACCTTAAATCAAAAGAGCTGGGTTTGAAATCAAACATCCAGTCACTAGCTGAGTGAGTTGGGGGCAGGTTACTTTACTCCTTAGGGATCAGTTTCTTCCTCTGTACATCTGTAAAAAATATAATCTGTGTGATCAGCTAGATGACTGTGAAGGACAGGGGAAAAAAACCCCCCATATTCAAGGTGTGAAGTATAGTGCTTAGCAGGATTGGTATGTAAGCAGCTTCATTTTTAATATGGATTATAAAGTTGAGCCCTGAACCAAGAAAGATGCCCTGGATGGCAGTCCACCATCCTGTCTGGGCTGTTTTCATTTTGCTCTGCTTTAAACGCCCCCCACCTCCCCACCCACAGAAAACTACAGAGTAATATAATAACCATGTACGCACGTTCTATAATTTGAGTTGTTTTTCAACCCTAGAAACAAAATAGGACGAAACAGAAAGATTTCCCAAATCACAGGCTAGGTCAAAATGAATGCATTTGGCTTTGTGACCATTTTGCGTTCCAGGGGGGTCGGGGGGGGGGCAGCTGAAAATCGCCGGTAACTAAGGCCGCGGGCTAGAGGAGACATGCTGAGGAGCTACCTGAGCCCCATCTAGGCAGAGGGGGGCGGGGAGGTGGTAGTGGGGCTGGGGCGGCGAGGTGCCGCGCTGCGTGAAGCGGGAGACCGCAGGCCCTGGCTCAAGGCAAGCGCGGCTGCTCGGGCTGCTCCAGCTGCCCCGCGGGGCTTGACAAATGCTGGCATGGGGAACGCAGGCGGGGGCTGCCATGCCAGATCTTCCCCCGCGTCACGAGAAGCTGGGCGTCCAGATTTCATGTGGAACCTCCTGATTTCTAAGTGCTGGCAACCAATTCTCAAGCTCAAAAAGAAAAACTGTACGGGCCAAAGGACACACCTCGGCAAGCTGGATTTCAATCCGGGGGAAATCAGTGGAAGACCCTCACGAGGACAAGAGCACCCAGGTGTGGGGGCCGGAGCTGCACGCCGCCTTCAATAACCGGACGGGGCTGGGGGTGAGAAGCAAACACAGCGCTGCTAGGGAGGAATCTGGCCTTCTGTATTTCAATTTCTATTTCGATGTCTAAGAATTCACAACAAATCCTGGACACTGGCATCAGGACAGATCATATAAACCCCGTTCAGGGTATGAGAAGGAAAACAGGGCATCTAGAACAGAGGCATGTCCCTGATTTTCGTTACCCTTATGTCCTTGGGATTCACTGCTATATGCCTCTGGTGTTTCACAGAGTATTAGTAAAAACAACCAAATCGACTCTCAGCTCTCTGGAAAACCATTCCAGTTCACTAAGCTGCAAATGTTATTAAATGCCCTTGAGGCATCTATCCACGAACTGCTGTATGCTGGTGGAGACTGCGCTCAGCAAGCTTACAGAAGGCGATCCAAGCTTTCCTTGTGAGAAAGCAAATGCTGTGGATAAACAATATGGAGAAAGTGGAGGTCATTTATTAACTCGAATTACAGTAATGCCACACATGACCAAAGATATGCATTTGTAGCATCCGGATTAAAATAGCTATTAAATTTATGCTTCTTTCGAATACCCTGGTAAGTAACGCTGGGCATCAAGAACATGATTATCAAGGCAAAAAGGTTTCCTCATTCTCTATCCTATTTGAGAGAAGGTATGATTACTATGCTAAGCTCTGAGTACTGCAAGGATCTATCTAGAGCCAGGGTAAACAAATTTTCTGTAGATGGGCCAAACTGTAAATATTTTAGGCTTTGTGGGACATACAGTTTCTGTTACAACTACTCAACTATGCCATTGTAGTGTGAATGCAACCACAGAAGATATGTAAATGAATGAGTATGGATGTATTCCAATAAAACTTTATTTGTGGACACTGAAATGTAAATTTCATGTATTTTTTTTATGTATCATAAACTATTATTTTCCTTTTGATTTTTCCCATCCATTCTTAGCTCAAAGACCATACAAAAACAGTCAGTGGGTTAGATCTGCCCCCTGATCCAGACAGTCAAACAAGAGGAAACAGTATTTCTTGGACAATTACCATAATTCATTTAACTGGGACAACAACCCTATGAAATACTCTTTATCTCCATTTTACATATGAAAATGCTGAGGCTTGTCTAAGTGTATACAGACAGGAAGTGAGAAGCCAGGATTTGAACCCAAGCATACAGACTGTGGCCTCCATGCTAAGGGCCACACATACACATAGTGGTTCTCGACCCTGGCTAAGCATCAGAACCTTACTGGAGACTTTTCAAAAATACAGACACCCAGATCTGCCCCCCGCCTCAGTTTACCAAATCAGAATCACTGGACAGGGGACCCAGGCATCTGGATGTAACAAAAAATACAGTTTCCCACTAGTTCTGGAGTATAATGAGGACCTACTACACACCTAGACACTTTGTGGGAACAAAGACTATCAGACATGGTCCTAATAAAGAGCTTACATATCCTGAATGTAAACCACTCTGCTATTTGGACCTGTTATTTAGCTCATGCTCATAATCGTAGGCAAATTCTTTAAAAGCATCAAATTACAGATCAGGCTCACAAGAAGCTAAGTCCCAGATGGTGCCCAGAGTCTTATTACCAAAGCCATATTTGCTCAAAACTACTGCCACAGAACTGGGGATGAGCCAAAGTTGAACTAAAGCTGCATGCCTAAACCATATCAAGAGCAAAAAGTGGCAAGACAGCTAGAAAAGGCAATATGAATCACATACAAATTTTAAATACATTTAAACAGGATAAGCATAGATAAGCCAACCTGGTTTGGGGCAAAGCATTTATGTGCATGACTGCAATGGGTTCCCAGTGGTCAGAATTCTCCCTTATAGCTCTGGGAAGTAATAAAGTCTCTGCCGGAGAAAAACTCACCCTAGGAAGCTCCTGTAATCTCGCTTGCTAGCTTTAACCCAATGGCAGCAATCTGCCCAGGCATTGTGCTTCTACCTTAGAACAAAAATAATGGAATGCTCCCAGGACATGCACAGGATAAATCTGTCATGGTCCTGAGGGTCCAACATTTACACCTCAGAGATTTTCAACCTGTGGACAGGGCCAGTCATGTCTTCCTGAATTTCTCCTTGTCAGAGGTCATTAGTGCAACAGATTATATGGCACTTGCTTGAATGATGTGACTGTCCCTACTGATGTCTTCCTGGGGCAGATCCATTCTCGTACTCTGACTTGACCCTTGCAAACAGGGTTTCTGCCTCCTTCCATCTTTTCTTTTTGATGACCCATGCTGATATACTTGCCACTGTCTCTTGACACTAGCCAACCTTTCTTTCCTTTTACCTACTTGCCTCTGACACCACATGTGTGTGGGTCAGGGCCCTGTGACCCAGGCTACTCTATAGGTTTTCACTCACTGGGATCGAGTGCTTGCTGTTATCAAGTACTCAAGAATCTTGGAGCTATAAATGGAGAAGACAGATACGGAGAAGGACTGTATATCTAAAGGGGCAGACAGAATGTATATGTAACACACATCTGTTGCCACTGGTAGGAAACTTCAACAATGGCACCTTTGAATATAAAGGACAATGAAAACCTCTTAAAACCAGGGCAAGTCTACTGCAGCTACATGCCTTTTACTTGCTGGGAGGTTTACTCCGTCAGATAAATAGTGTTGTCTTGTTTTAACTTTTTCAGGGGTACCCTGTAACTCCGGCAGAGCAGTGCAAAAGAAAAAGTTACCAACATTTGATCTTAACTTTTTAAGACACTTGGAGCCAGTGATTGGAGGATGTTAAGACTATGAATTTGCTACAAGCTTAAGTACAAAAACAAGAGTAAATGTTATAGTTGATAAGTACTACCTTAATGAGAAAAAATGAAATAGAAGGTTTTAGTAGCAGAATGCATGGATACCATTGAAGATGTATATAAAAAACAGAATGGCAAAAACAAAATAATACTTTGAGAGTGTGCCCCAAAGAGATAGATACTCAAGCAAAAAATGTGTAATGGTTGAATAGTCTGTCATACAGATGATGCAGGATTGTGCAGAATCCTAGGAAGTGCTATGTTCTAAGGGATCTAAAAGGCTACAGGATATAGCCACCCACTCTAAGTAACAAGAGTTCAATATTAGTCTCATGGTTTTATTTTGTTTTGGTTAATATTTTGGTGTATTTTCCTTGTCTTATTTTTCAGGTATGCATTTTTTAAAAACATAGAAATATATATTTTCTCACCCATTTTAAGTGTACAACTCAGTGATTATCTTACATACTTGTGTAATTATCATCATAGTCCAGTTCTAGAACATTCCCATCACCCCCCAAAAAGATGCCTTATGCTCACATGCAGACACTTCTCATCTTCTTCACCCTGATCAACCATTAATCTGTTTTCTGTCTCTTTAGATTTGCCTTACTGGACATTTTGTATAAATGGAAAAATAATATGTAATATTTTGCTTCTGGTGTGTTCCACTCAGCACAATGCTTTTGAGGCTCATCCACTTTGCTGCCCGTACTGGTAGTCAGTTCTTCTTTATCGCTGAAGACTATTCCATTATGTGGATATACCACATTGTTTATTCCTTCACCAAATGATTGACATCAGATGGTTTCTACATTATTGTTATACCAAATAATGTTCATGTGGACATTTGTTTATAAATCTTTGGGTGGGCATGTATTTTCATTTTTCTTGGGTAGATACCTAGGAGTAGAATTTCTGGGTCTTTAAGTTTAATTTCCTTTTTAAAAGATTTATTTATTTATTTGAGAGAGTGCAATTGAGCATGTGAGCAGGGGGAGGGGTGGAGGGAAAGAGAGAGAATCTTTTTTTTTTTTTTAAAGATTTTATTTATTTATTTTTTAGAGAGCGAGCAAGAGATAAACAGCATGCGAGGGGAGAGGGTCAGAGGGAGAAGCAGGCTCCCCGCTGAGTCGGGAACCCGATGTGGGACTCGATCCCAGGACCCTGGGATCATGACCTGAGCCGAAGGCAGACGCTTAACCATCTGAGCCACCCAGGCGCCCGGGAAAGAGAGAGAATCTTAAGTAGACTCCCCACTGAGCATGGAGCCCAATGCGGGGCTTGATCCCAGGACTCTGAGATCATGACCTGAGCCAAAATCAAGAGTTGGACACTTAACTGACTGAGCCACCCAGGCACTCTGGTAATTTAATTTTTTAAGAAGCTGCCAAATTGCTTTTTAAACTAGTTATATCATTTTACAGGTCCACTACCAATGTGTGAGGGTTCTGAATTTTTCCACATCCTAACACTTAATATTATCTATTTTATTTTATATTTTTATTATAGCCATTCTGGTGAGTTTGAAGTGGAATCTCCCTATGGCTTCAACTTTCATTTCCTTAATGATTAATGGTGCTAAACATAGTTTCATGGAATTATTAGCTATTTGTGTATCTTTTCTGGTGTGTCTATTCAAACTTTTTGCTCATTTTTAAAAGAGTTGTCTGTCATCTTATTATTGGGTCTTAGGGGTTCTTTATATATTCTGGATACGTGTGCCCAACTAGTGCTTAACTTTGCACAGAACTCTAAATTAAACTTTCATTCGATGAGCTAGAACAGGGGATCTCAAACTGCAAAGCAGGATTTCTAGGACTGTTTTAGAGAGCCCAAGAGGTCAAAATTATTGTCATAATGATACCAAGTCAGTTTTTGCCCTTTTCATTCTCATTCCTTCATGAGTATACAATGGAGTTTTCCAGAGACTAGAAGTATCCACAATTATCTGAAAAGGCTCTTAAAATACTCTTCCCCTTTTTCAACTATTTATCTGTGTAAAGCCAGATTTTCTTCATATACCTCAAACAAAACTAGGAGAATCCAGCTGTCTTCCATTAAACCAGATATTAAAGAGATTTGCAAAAATATATACCAGTGCCATTCTTTTTTTTCAGAAAACAGTTATTTTTCATAAAATTATGTAATTTATGTTAACATGTAATGGGTTTATATTGTTATTCTTAAAGAAATTAATAAGTAATTTTAAATGTCTCTTCTAATTTCTAACATAAAAAATATAGATAGGTGTAACTCACATAAACAAAAGGTTTTTGGGATCTTCAATATTTTTAAGTGTGTCAAGGAATCCTGCAACCAAAGTCTTGAGAACCACTGAGGTAGAGAACCCATAAGTTAAGAAAATACTGGAGTGACTTGTGATTATAGAGGTCACCAGAAAGCATTTTCACATGTCAGAGTCCAGCAAACAAAATCTATAATCAAAGGAAAATTTCCTCATGGAAGCCAGCTCAAGGTGCAATACAGAAGAAAGTGGTTCAAACATGGAGAGGCTGAGTGCACTCCTGGGCAGGGCTTGGCAGGGACGGCTGCTCCTCATCTGGCCTGGGGTGAAAGGGATGGGGGAGCATGGGGAGAGAGCACTGCGTTGATGTAAAAGAATACACAGAGTGGACTCTGATTAATCCCAGGTTTTTAACATCTGCTTATTTACTTCAGATCCAACAAACATTTTTGAAGGCTTGGAGGCCTCTGCCATCACAGGCTGAATACTGAAATGAAGATGCTAGCAAATAAGAAAATATATGCAAAGAGTATCTGAAGGTGAGACCAAATTTCTGATGAGATTATTGTTGAAACCTGTTAAACTCTATGCATTATATAAGTCTAAAACAGATGGCCTCTGGGATGATGATAATGCAATGGTAAGGTGACCATCTACCTCCTGGGACACTTGTCAGAACAGAGTGGCCGAGGGTTTGAAAGGCAAATTGTAAGTCCTTATTATTATGTAAACCTACTAATCATTTTCTTAGGAATACATATGCTAGATCTCAAACAAGATTTCCAGAGTTGTCGCACTAAAAAGTCATATGAAGAAGATGCACAATTCATAGAGTAATTCTTTCTCAATCACTGTAATATACTCTCAGTCATCTTGCAGTTTGAAGGGGACGATCTGTTTAATTACTAGTCATAATATGTCATGAAATACTACAAATGAAAAAGAAAATGGATGATAGAAATTGGAAGAGGAAATAATCGAGTAAGATAAGCTTCTTCAAAACAAATCGATTAAAGTTTACTTATCTTTTTTCTATTTATTGAGACTAGAAATGAACAAAACCTCCCATAACTAGAAGATTTAAATCAAAAGTAAAACGTATCTTTATTACATTTCAGAGTCAGTTTAGAAATAGTACTATAATTTTAACATTCTAATATGGAATAATTATAATAACATAATATAGATTTGTGTGTGTATATGTGTGTATTAAATAAATTAATATAATCTATAAAGAGCTAACTGTCTGTCAATCACTCAGCTTGCTTACTCGACCACTAGTTGAGTAAGCAATCAGTAAGAGTTAGCTATTATTATTGATTGTTATTGATGCAAAAAAAACCTCACTGATACCAAAACTCGCTGACACTTGTATCTGTTTAATCTATGGAACACCATCATTATATTATCTAAAAATTAAATGAAACATCATTGGAATTAGAACATACCTTAGGAAGAGTCATAAAACACCATCTAAAATGATGAATTATCCATTATTTGCAATTATAGGAATAAGGAGGCATAAACAATTAAAATTCCTCAATAGATTCAGATTTCTTAGGGGGCCAGATGCTAAGTACACAAAAGCCTATTGATTTAGTAGATGAGCCCAAAGCCTACTTTATCCTACAATGTTTGCCTGAAAGAAATTCACCCTGGTTATCCAATACTACTAAGGAAAAGCTGGACAAATTCATATTTTTTTCAACAGCAACTCTGCCACTCAACAACTGAAAATTTTCAGTATACTTTATTACAAATGGCAGCATTTAGGAAATTAACAAAACATAATAAAAGTGACATAATTTAAAATATAGGTTATACACTCTGATTAAGATTCCTTATTTAATTCAGATAATTTTATAGCTTGCCATGTGAAATGTTCACTAGGAAGGAGCAGAGAAGGTAGAAGTTTGCTATTTATTTTACTGCAATTTCAATAAAATAAGTTTTTACTGATCATATACTATGTGCCCACCAACTTCTTAGATGCTATAGGAATACAAAGACATTTCAGGTAACATTTTATGCCCTTGGGATTTCACAGCATAGATTGAATGTGACAGGATCTAAAACATAAATGTTGGGAGAGGAAGGAGAGAGGCATCAAGGATAAAAATATGTGGTAAAGATAATATAGGCAATTGGGTAAAAGGAAACTGTGAACCAGAACTCTTTAGAAGTTCTTTAGAAATACATTGAGAAGAATATCAGAGAGAGGCTAGAAATTGAATAGCTAGAGAAGTAAAAGGTATTCTGGTTCCCTCCCCACTTTTTAACCTTATCCATCCACTCTGCCCTATACTGGCTCAGCAATATATATATAAGCAGGAAGGGGGGGATAGGGAGAGGGAGAAGCAGACTGCACTGAGCATGGAGACCAATGTGGGGCTCAATCTAATGACTCTGAGCCAAAACCAAGAGTCGGCCACTTAACCAACTGAGCTGCCCAGATCCTCAGCAGTATATTAGAGCTATTCATTAAGCTCCAAATATCTCCTACATCTCCTTCAAATCTCCACTCATTCTTTCTCCCCAGTCTCAAATGCATTCCTACTCCTTGCTTCTGTAACTCTTAGTATTCTCCAAGATTCAGCTTAAGACCCATAAGGAAGCACTCACTTGGTCCTCATTAAGCACTTGGTCCTCATTACATAACTACCATGTATTGTTAGTGTTGTTTTCACACATGTTTTAATTCTCTAACTAGACCATAAACTGCTTGAGCAATGGACTGTGTGTTATACAAATCTGTATATTCTCCACAGTGCCTGGCAGGCTTTCAATAAATATTTGGTAGTTGATTAAGGTAGAATCTGATTTAAGAGCAAAGTCAGACTGTTACTGAGCTATGATAAGCTCTTATTAAAGACAGGCACAAAGAAATAAGCACTGGAAAAATACCAGCTGAGCAGTAGTATGGTTAGTTTAGGGATAGGAAAGAGTCTGTCAATTGACAGAAAATCAATACCTGATTAAATAGGAGAAGGGAACACAGAGATACTCTGAAGGAAGAGTTAG
Source organism: Mirounga leonina (assembly GCF_011800145.1). Classification (NCBI taxonomy): domain Eukaryota; kingdom Metazoa; phylum Chordata; class Mammalia; order Carnivora; family Phocidae; genus Mirounga; species Mirounga leonina. Next base: position 37,208,871 of record NW_023270454.1, on the reverse strand, counting down.
TAAGAGTTAGAGACTGATTTTACATAAGGAACAAAGGGAAGAGATAAATCCAAATGACTTTAGGGTTAAAAACCTTAGCGCGAAATAATAATGGTGTTATCATTAATAGTAATGCAGAAGTTGGAAAGAACTGCCAAGTCTATGGGAGGGTTGGGGAAGTTAAATTTTCATCTTGTTATGTCTTAGGTATCTACAGAATCTATGCATAGACAGATCTTATAGACAAACGAATAGATAAAACATGACTGAGAATTGAAGCTGAATTTGTTGATTTGGGAGATGTTCACAAACCTAGGTTGACTGAATATACCAAAGGGATTAAGCCAAGAAAGTAAAAGACCAGAGAGTCAAGAACCTCAAGTTTGGTAGAAAGAATATGAATGAGAGACAGAAAGGACCAAAAAAAAAAAAAAAAAAAAAAAAAAGTGGAGGAAAACTAGTTAACTAGCAGAGACAACACGTAACTGCCTAAACTTAGGAAGAAGTAGGTTATCTTGCAATAAATTTAATGAGCTGTGTAGTCAAGAATTTTACGATTAGGGGACATACTGAATTTTAGTCTAAGGATTTTATAAAAGACCACACACACACACACACACACACGTCAAAATGGAATGTATCAGAATGACATTCACAGCACAATGATTTTATCTCTTTTACCTCTTCAGCCCTCACAGTAAAGCTCAAAGCAAATAGTGAATAAATGTTTGTCCCGTAAACATGCAAAATGTTTCTAATTTGTGAACAGTGAGGTAGCATTACATTGTGGATTACACAGACAACGGAAAATGAGAGACTCTCAATCCTACAGTGAGTCCTGTATACAGTGAATCCATTCCATAGCTGGTGATCATTTCAAAGTTTTTTGCTTTTTATGGATTTCAACAGATTCTAAATTTCAAGAGATTATGTGACATGTGGGAAAATGTTTGGGCTTTGGAGGTGAACAAAATGGGTTAGAATCCCAACTCAACCATTTGTTTTAAAACTCTGAAGCTTCTGGAAGTAACAACTTCCATGTCCTTACTTAAAAACGGTAATGAAGATATCTAACAGGATCGTTATGAGGAGTAAGAGATACAGTGAGAGGACCTGACTCAAAGAAAATAGCTCATTTTCCCTCTTATTTCAGGGAAACTACCTTCAGAAAAAAACTCCTAGCATTGAGATTCCAGCTCTTGTTCCCATTTTAATCGAGTATTTCCTCTTTCTGCTGAAGCAAGGAGAAACTGATGAACAAAGAGGGATATATTACTAGGAATTAAGTATTGAAAACTGTAACTTAAATAAGGGTATCACCTAGAAAACTGGAACCTTAAATCTTCATTGGGCCCACTAAAAGCCATAAAAATGTATATTGCTGATAAAATACTGATCATTTCTCTCTTCTAACTGGACTCTCCTCAACCTCCACCCCAGCTGACACAAGATTCTAGAGAATCCTGTCACCAAATCCAGAGAGTTCTGGTGAGGCTTGATGCCTGACAGAAACCTTCTGCTGAATGATCAGTAAAATTAGAGTCTAAAAAATGCTGTGTGAGTTTCTAGAAAAGTTACCATGCATCAGGTAATATGAGTTCATGTATGCCAATACAATTCATTATGAAACAACATAAAATAATGCCTTGAAAGAGATATAAAAACATAAATTCCCTTATCTCCAGAACTTTGTTTTCAAAAGTTTATACATAATAATTTTATGAATTCTGTAGTTTAATTTTTTCTCTGCTGAAACTGACACAAATACTCATTTAGAAATTATTCATTCCCATCATTTCCTAATTACATATAATTTGTGAATATTAAAACCTGACTAACTTTGAAGTACATTAGAGCTCTCTTGAAAAGAAAATTTCAATATTATTTCTGTACCACTAACAGATTTACTCAGTTCCCAAAAAAGTCACTAAAAAAACACATGAAAGACATTTTCATTAACAAAAACCAATGTTCTGAGGAAATAAATGCAAGGTATTTAACAGCAGACTCATCCAGAAGATTATAATCCTAGTATTTTTACACTCTGACTTAAGCTGCACTCAAACATCTGGCATTCTATCTCTATTACTCATTGGGTCATTTTTCTCCCTTTCAGAAAGGATGTTTATGACTTACTAATAAATGTCCTAGCTTTATACAGAAGTTTACCAAAGTAAGAGTAGATATTTTCAGATGTCTGCAATCCGTAGTACAAAATATATTAATGAAACTTCGATGAAATATAAATATGCTTTCCTAAGATGTATCTAATAAAAATTATACATTGAAAAAAATAATGTATTTTAAAATTTCCTGAAGGCATCTACCACAGACTGTTACTGAAAGCTTTATATACATAAATATTAGCTGAAGGTTCCAGTTTAACACATGCCATTCTTACTTAAGTTGTAAGTCCTTCAAAATTCTACTAAGAGCTTATTCAATGCCAGGCAGTCTGCTCCATTCAGTTAAGCATCTGCCTTCGGCTCAGGTCATGATCCCAGGGTCCTGGGATCAAGCGCCGCATCGGGCTCCCTGCTCGGCGGGGAGCCTGCTTCTCCCTCTCTCTGCCTGCCACTCTGCCTACTTGTGTTCTCTCTCTCTGTCAAATAAATAAATAAAATCTTAAAAAAAAAAAAAGATATGAAAGCTTCTATGACCCCGGAAGTTTTCTTTAAAAAAAAAAAAAAGTTTACTGTCTAATTCAATGTGCTTGGGTAAATACACACACCCATCAAATCCAGATACAGACTATTTCCATCATCCTCCTTCCAGCCAATCCCCACATACTGCTGGGCAATCACTACTCTGATTTCAATCTCTATAGCTTGGTTTATTTTGCCTTTCTTGAATTTCATATGAATGGAACGGCACAGGCAGCTCTCTTTTGTCTCTAACTTCTTCTGTTCAACATTGACTTTTAAGATTCATCCATGTTGTATGTATCACTAGTTCATTCTTTCTCCCATTGCTCAGTATTATCCCATTGTATAAATATACATAGTTTATGCTATGAATACAGATGCTATTAATATTCATGATTAAAATATGACTAATATTCATATTTGTGTGGCTATATGTTTCTACCTTTATGGATAAATACCAGGAAAAGAATTTCTGGGTTGGAGGGTAGGTATATTTTAGATAGGCAGAGGGCACATACAAACTTCATAGGAAACCGTGAAATTGTTTTTCAAGGTGGCTGTACCATTTCATACTCCCACCAGCAAATTCTAAGAGGGCCAGCTAATTGATAATGTCCATCTTTATCATCAAATTGTTGTAGGTGTAAAATAGTCTCTTTGCAGTTTTAATTTGAAATCTGTATTCTTTCTGACTACTAATGTTCTTAACATCTTTTCATGTGCTATTGGTCAGCATCTTTTGGGAAGTGTGTCTTCAAGTCTTTCTGCTAACATTTTTAACTTTTAATTTTGAAATAATTTCAGAATTAGAAAATAGCTGGAAAAAAGTCTGAAGAATTCCTGTACACCCTTCACTCAGCTTCTCCAAATGTTGGCATCTCACATAAGCCTAGTACAATGACCACTGAATTATGCTACAGTGCTGTTAACTCATGCACAGACCTTCCTTCTACTTCACCAATTATCCTGCTAATGTCCTTTCCTTCGGGATCCAATCCAGGATTCCACATTGCATTTAGTTGCGATGTCCACTCAGTTTCCTTCCTCCAATCTGAGACAGTCACTCAGTTTTTGTTGTTCATGACCTTGACACTTTTGAAGAGTACTGGCCAGTTATTTTGTATTCTTAGTTTGAATTGTCTTATACTGCCTTATGTTTAACTTCAGGTTAGGCATTTCTGGCAAGAAAATAAAGCAATGTTGTACCCTTCTCAGGGCATCACACCAGGTGGTACACGGTGTTGACATATCTCGTTACTGGCTTTATTAACTTTGACCACTTGGTTTCTCCCCTATAGTGCTGTTATTTTTCCCTTTGTTATTAGTGAATATCTTGTGGAGAGATTCTCTGAGACAAGGCAAATATCCCGATTCTTCTACTTTCACTCACTAATTTAGCATCCATTAATCATTCTTACTTGTAATGATTTTTACTGTGGTGTTGGTCAAGTACTGGTTTTCTATTTCCCTCATTTCTTCTATATTTATTAATGGAATTGTACTATAAGGAGGAATTATTCCTTTTCCCTCATTTATATATTATATATAGAATTATGGATGTTTAATTTATACTATGGGTTATAAACCATGACCATCATCCATTTATTTTGTTGTTTAAGCTATCCCAGATTGGCTATTGGGAGCTCCTTCAGCTTGGCTCTTGGGCACTTCTGACATGGCCCCATCACTTATTTTTTGAAGACCACCTTATTTTCTGGTTCCATAAGATGTTCCAGGATCATTGTATATGTTCCCTGCCCCAGTGAATGGAACCATTTCTCCAGATATCCTGACCTTTTTGTTGGACAATGGTATTTACAAGAAATGAAGATCTAGATGTTAGATATGCTTACTGCTACTGGATATCACTGTTTCTGAGCATTCTCAGGAGACAGCACAAGAAACGTGTGTGCGTGTATGCATGTGTGTGTGTGTGTGTGTGTGTAAACAAACATATAAACCTATTTCTGTATCTATATATGTATACAACTATTAAGAATCATGAGTTGATACCACTATTTTCTATTCCAATCCAATTCCACAGGGTTCATTCCTTACTTACAACCAATCTCATTAGTTTCTGGTTTATCCTTCCTGTACAAATAAACATAAATATGCATATGCATATATATGTATATTAAATATATTTTCACCTGTCTCAAATTAACAGTAGTAGCATTATATAGATACACTTTTGTACTGTACTTTTTCCACTTAATAAAGTGTCCTCCATATCAATTCTGAGATCTTTCTCAGAGAATTTGGAGTATTGTACTCCACTGCATGGATGTACCCACCATTGACTTAATCACTCTCCTATGCATGGGTATTTAGGTTGTTTCCAAAATTCTGTAATAATAAAAAAAGCTACAGTGATTTTTGCTTTTAATTGGGTGATATGTGTTTTTTAAAAGCTATCTATACCTATTATATGTATTCATTCTATATTATGTAAATAAGCCATTGGTCAGATGTGTTAAGATGTATCTTACAAATATTTTCTTCATTCTGTACTCCCCTCCGCATTTTCTTCATAGTATCATTTGATGAACAGAGTTTAAAATGTTGATGAAGTTCAAACTTTTGATGAAAAGATAGTAAGGCAGAAAAAGGCTTTAAAAAATCTTAAGAGTTACTGACATTTGAATACTTATTTTTAAAAACAGCTCACACATGCAAACTGCAAATACACAGTTTAGGCAACCTTGTATCCCATCCTATTATAACAGCGTCAGAGAAACAAAGTATCTTTTCATTGCAGCCAGACTGTGGCAGGACAGAAAGGCAAGCACCTAGTCCAAACTTCTGTATCATGCGGATGAACGAGCTGGGAGGCATGGACAAGATGAACAATTATGGTGAGAGATGGAAGGACTAAGAGACACGCTTGGTCCAGACACCAGGAGAAAGACTACTGAGCAGACCAGGTACAGGGTGAGAAGCTCTCTCTTAGCGTTTTGCTGAAAGCAGAACAAAGCAAGTGAGACCAGTGTACATGGCCAGTTCTAGGATTGGAAAGGGTCTCAAGAGCCTGACTCTAAAGAAATCAATGCTATCCGGCTGTGGCTTTCCTGGCAGAAAGGGATGAGATAGGGCTGCAGAGTAATGATGTCCGCAGCTCTTAGATGCCTGTCACGACAGGTCACGGAAACTCCTGTGACACTCAGGTCTTCCAGTTCTCAGACCTGCCACAGCAAAGAAAAGAGACACCAAAATGAAATTCACCAGGGCGACCTCTGGCCAAAGATGCCACTTGAAAGTCAGAAGAAAGTTTACTTCCTCATGAGCTGCTTTAAATTAAAGAGACGCTGTAGTGGGCCTTATTTTAGCTCAACTGCCGCCCATTTCCTCCTTTTCCCTTCCCCAAAGAACTTGAAATATGCCCCCTTTCCACCTCTTCCCACATAGTTTATCTACTTCAAGGGTGCTAACTCCAATCTCAGTCCAAGGGAAATTCTTAATCCTATGGGGTAACACCAATCCCTGTCAACAACTGCTCACAAGTCAGCACAACTCTAAGGCCAAAGGTTTGCTGAGGACGTCTGGAAAAACAAAGCTCTCTCATTTTTTAAAATGAGAATTCTCTCTCTTTTCCTGTGCATAAGTGAGAAAGCATAGCTCTAGTCACTTCTGGAAGCCAGCCTTGGAGTAAAATAGGCACTTAGAGGAGAGAACAGAGAGAAGAAGAGAACCTGGATCTTGATATTGTTATTCTCCTATATTAGCCAGTCCTGACACCTGCTTTCCCTCTGGATTTGCAATATGTGAGCCAGTAATAGTTTTTATTATTGCAGTCCATGTGCATTGGATTTCTGAAAATTAATTACAGCCCAAAGCATCCTAAGTGACAGATTATCCAACTTAACATCCAATACCTTTGCCTTGGCTAACTAATTTCTTCCTACATTGCATTTAACCTTGATGTTCAGATCTAACCATGTAGCAGCAGGAAGTAAGAGTAAGCACAGTTCAGGTTCCACATGAAAAATGGGAGAATGTAATTATGCTTTAAATCTCAATCCTGAATTCAGCAGACCATGTGGTTTCCTAGTATCACACTGAAGTTTAGCAACAGCTAAAGAATGAGAAAGATGTGCTCAGCAAATTTTCAAAATTTAAGTATCAGTTACTGAAAATAAGCTTTTGTAATATAAACTCAAAATGAATTCTAAGGGGTGCCTAGGTGGCTCAGTCGGTTAAGCATCTGCCTTCGGCTCAGGTCATGATCCCGGGGTCTTGGGATTGAGCCCCGCATTGGGCTCCCTGCTCGGGGGGAGCCTGCTTCTCCCTCTGCCTGCCGCTCCCCCTGCTTGTGTGAGCTCTCTTTCTCTCTGACAAATAAATAAATAAAATATTCAAAAAAAATGAATTCTAAGATGTGAAATTCATAAATGTGCATGGTAGTCACACAGCCTAACAAGTAAGATGGATTTTTCTTCTTAGTACCATCTAAAGGATGTCTTAGATCCTATTTGTCAAGGTAATTTTCACCCGCTGGTGAGTATTACAATTCCTATAACGAATTAATCATCTCAAATAGTATTCTGTTAAAAGCATAGTGCTCTAATGTGACAACCAGAAGTACCATGTTCTAGAAGACATAATCTCTACTGTGAGTAAAGAGCTAAATTCTAGGTCCAGATAAACAATTAATAATTTTGCACAACTAACTGAAACTAAAAATTCAGCTCCTTTGCTCTAAAAAGCAAAATGCAAACAAGACTTGCTGCAACTACCAACAAGTACTTGTATATTAAGGTGAGGACAAAATAACCTACCTATAAATCACCTGAAATAAATGGCCCATACTTACTGAATAATTACGAGGTTGACCATCACCCACAAGCCATCCCCAAAAAACAATCTCTACATGCAAGTTTGGTTTCTGCCATGTAGAGTCAAGGTCTTCAAGTAGTCTGCCTGCTGAATACACTGTAGCAATGTGTAGAGCTTTCCACCTTAGATTTTGGAAAGGTGACATAATTATCGATGACTTTTAAAACAAACTAGAAAGATTTGCTCCACATGAAAATATTTTCACAGGATATTTGGGCTAAACCACATCTGCCGTTCTATGATATCATGAAAATATTTACAAGACCTTTGGTATGGCTAATAAATCACATTTAAAATTACAACTCCTAGGCCCCGAGATCTTAGTTATATTCTATTTAAGATATTAAGCTCTGTGGCGCTTGCTTCGTTCCTGATTTGAACAATTATAAAAAGATATTTATAATAGGATACTAAAGAAAATATAATTATTCTTTTAGTAATAATTATATTTAACACTTTTAGGGAGCAATTTTAGTTATATATTTTTTAAGGGACCTATCTCTTAAAGATACATATTAAAGAATTTATGGAGGATGGACACGCTTGAAAATAACCCAGTAAGGCAGAAAAGGGGATATACTGATAAATTGTTGAAACTGGGTGATGAATACATGAGGGTTCATTATACAATTTTATGTATTTTTAATGTAAAATTCTCAATAAAGTAAAAAGCATTTATTTTAAAATTATATTTTAAATAAAAATAGAATGGTTCAGTTGATTTTCTTTTTTAGTTTAAGGATAAAACAAAACCACTCTGAAATAGGATTTTATTTTTTTAAAATTTCAACTGCTTTACTGAAATATAATTTACACCCATACAATTCACCCACTGTAAGTGCGCAGTTAATATTGATTTTTAGTTAGTTTATTCCGTTGTATAACCATCAGAACAATGATTTAATTTTAAGCCAGGAGATTTTTTTTTTTCCAGTTGGGAGTATTTTTAACTTTTTGCTGTTGTGAAACAAAGTTCTACTTAAACAGTGGTTATAACAGCTTAGTTATGCTTTAGAAATATGCCTATTTTTCTCTTCTTGAAATATCAGTAATCCTAAAAAAAAAAAAAAAAAGCAGTATTTATCAGCAACTAGATTTTGAGACTAAAGCCATCTTTTTTTCCTCTATCTTTATTGACATATTTTCTCCTTGCCAAGTTATGAGGAAGAAACACACATTCCGCGCCTCCCCCCCCGCCACCGCCCCATATAACTCTCCATTGGCAGACTGCCACACCAGCGGCAGCAGGCAAACTCGAGATCTGAATTGGCTCTTCTGTGTTTCTATGGCTAGTTCAGGGCAGCCCCGGGGAGGGTTCTCACCTCCCATTCCAGGTCCCCTTGGGAAGTGCAGAATATAATTTATCTTTCCCACTTCTCAGGAAATGAAAAAAAAATTGAATACACTGAAGTAGGTAAACCAATTTGGTTGCTACTCCACCATCATCTCTAGCCAGGTCTTAGAGGCTTGAGGTAAGTTATTCCAGCTCACAATGGCTCCCGGTATTTGTTTCTATATAAATCCTCTATGTTACTTCAGTGGCACCTCTAGGAATTGGCATGTGTGCTTTCATTTTCAAATTTCCAGTCTCAAATGAAATAAGTCAATCAGAGAAAGACATGTATCATATGACCTCACTGATATGAGGAATTCTTAATCTCAGTAGACAAACTGAGGGTTGCTGGAGTGGTGGGGTGTGGGAGGGATGGGGTGACTGGGTGATAGACATTGGGGAGGGTATGTGCTATGGTGAGTGCTGTGAATTGTGCAAGACTGTTGAATCACAGACCTGTACCTCTGAAATAAATAATACATTATATGTCAAAAAAAAAAAATAAAAAGGAAGAAGATAGCAGGAGGGGAAGAATAAAGGGGGGGAATCGGAGGGGGAGAGGAACCATGAGAGACGATGGACTCTGAAAAACAAACTGAGGGTTCTAGAGGGGAGGGGGGTGGGAGGATGGGTTAGCCTGGTGGTGGGTATTGAGGAGGGCACATTCTGCATGGAGCACTGGGTGTTATGCACAAACAATGAATCATGGAACACTACATCTAAAACTAATGATGTAATGTATGGTGATTAACATAACATAATAAAATAAGGGAAAAAAAGAATAATGCATTTTTTTCTAATGAAATCCTATAGGCTTTTCATATGGGTGAAAAGATAACAATATTAGAATAATTCATTTTGGACACATGCCATTAATATATATAATTTGCAACTGATATCCCTTACTTAAAAAAAAAGAAAGCTTAGAAAACTTTTGTTTGAAGGCTTATAGGTACCATAAATAAAATATATATGATTTTACCATCAGAATGCTCAAATTTCACTGTTTGGAGTATTTAGAAAAAAAATCAATGCTTCTGCGGAAGTGTTGCATATACCTGGGCACTCATGGTCAATTAATCATGCATCAAACACAGAGTAAGTGGTTTATTATCCAAACACTTATGGGTGTGAAAGGAGGCGGTATTATAACTGCACCAGGATAACAGGCATAAGGCAAAACTATCCCAGGCAAACTGGGCCACATGACTGCTCTAGTTATAAGTCAATGCAAAAACATTTCAGATCAATGGGACTTAGCTACAATTCCCAATCCTTTGGGGTCTACAGTGAATCCTCCACAATCGTTATTCTCAAACTTCTTTGGAAAGCTGTAGCCACAGCCAAAAGGGATCTCTTTTTAAATCTCATCCCTTGATTCTGATATTTTACTTTTATACCATTAACATCCTTATCTTTATATTTATAATATATGTCAATAAACTATGGACATGAACGAACAATACTGACTATAGTAAAACATTATAATTTATCAAATGAGAATTACGAAAATCACCCAACTGTAAAAAAAAATTTTTTTTCACCCAATTGTAAAAGTTTGAAAACAACATCCAATTCTAGGGAAGACACTTTCATTTCCCAACTGGATCATTTAATTGTTTAAGAAATATATTGCCCAAAACCACTAGCACTATAAAATACCAATGACAATTTTGAGACTCCGAGTGTGCACTTAATCCAAAACAGAAAAAGAATGACACTGGTGGTGCTCCCCACAATTATTTATATCATTTGGATAGTCCTAGAATTTGAGTAGCATTTCAATTTCTTTTAAGGTCTCCTCACACTAAAAATGCCATAATTAACATTCTCAGCAGCATTTAGGTCTATGAACGTTAAAACCCAAATCAAACTAAAAAATTAAAAACAGCTGGAATTTATAAACCAAAAGGATTTTCTCCTCTGGTAAAGAGATTATAATGAAGTGTGGCACAATTTTATGAACTTATTAGTCCGACTAAATGAACTTACATTCTGCAGCACTTCAATAACTGTAAGTTGGAGCACTGCCCAAAAATGAAATGGGGATTTTTTTCTTGTTGCTTTCTATGCAGAAGTCAAAATGCTTTACATTTAAAAATTAAATTACAGAATAAAATACATGGCATTAAGAAATCAAGAATACTAATGCATAAAGTTGAAACATGATACAGAGTTGAACAGTGTGATACGCTTCTTTTGTGAAGCTAAAATGGTTATAATGGGTGAACAATAACAATGTGAGTTTCCCTTTCAAGAAACAAGCAGAATACATGCTAAAACTATTTCTGAATGAACTTCCAAAACTATTAGCATCATTCATTTAAACACTCTGGTATTAAGATGATACCAGTTTCAATATGGGTTCTGACAGCTTGTTTCATTTTACAAGAAGATATCAAGCAGACTCCACAGTGAGCGTGGAGCTCGATGCGAGGCTCCATCCCACCACCCCGAGGTCACGACCTGAGCTGAAATCAAGAGTCGGTGGCTCAACCAACTGAGCCACCCAGGCACCCCTCTACTAGTATTTAGAGCAAACCATCTGAAGACACCATCATATATTCTTCCCTTTCCCTAACCAATCACTATAATATCTGCTCGTACTATTTTGTACTTTCATTTAAAATTACAAACTGCTATTTGCAAAACTCTATTCAGGCATGGCCACTTGGCATGTTCAGTACCTGAATCTAGAAGAGAGATGAGGTAACACATAGCCACTTGAGAAGTGCCTTAACAGGAAAGACTATGCAGTCACACATGGAAATAAAGGACATTCAAATTTATCTTTGATATCTGTTTCCCAAAGCCAAAACAATGTTTTCCCTCAGCTGAATTTCACCACTGGATTGATCCTGTATGTCAAAAATGACTTGAGTTTCTTAATGTCATCTGTAAGAATGTGAGAAACTTGAGCAAATCACTATGACTAACACCCTTAACAGAAAGAGTCATTTTTGGCAGACAAAGTAGAGGTCAGAGAAACCAACACAGAAAAGGAACTGAAGTAAGCTATCAAAAGCGTGAGAACAATTTAAAAATAGTAATAGATATAAATTGCATCAAAAGACCATCATTAAGTGTTGAATTACAGTGCACTGCAGAGACCCAATTCAAAAGATAATAATCTTCCATTTTCTCCTATAGTTAAAATTTTAAATATCGTATTTCCCAAGATCTGATACAAGGCAGACATTCAACAACTACCTGTGACTCTGAGGAGACTCTGGCAATCTGGGCTTACAGTTCATTCATTCATTCCCCTACCATTTACTAGGTACTGTGTTACTTGTAGGAATAAAAGACTAAACAAGGCACGGTCCCTGCTCTTAGCAGTCCAGTGGACAACAGGCCATTTAATAGAGCTTGTTAAGACCTGTGGTGGGGCAAGCTCAGGTGTCACGGGACACACAGGACTCAGGGAAGCTTCCCAGAGGCAGCCACCTCTAAAATGAGAACTGAAGCTCTAGGGGGAGCTGGCTGGCCCAGCACAGACAGAGGGAGGAGGAAAGAGCGATCAAACAGGGAACTGCATGTGCAAAGCCCATGGGTGGGATGGGCAGCCAGACAGACACATGGGAGGGACAGACACTTTCATAAGCTAAGTGCAGCTGGAGAACAGATTCTGAGGCAGGAGTGGAAAGCAATAAAGCTAGAGCGGCCGGCAGTTTCCAGAGCTCATACAAAATGCGGAGGAACCCTGAAAAGCAAAGCCAAGGAGAAGAGTGAATGCCAGGTGGACTCACTTGCTCTCTGTCATGTGCTCCCCAGCTCCACCCTCGCCGCACAGGGATTCAAAGTGGTGCCTCTGCAACCGTACTGTCACACATCTTTCTTTCTTTTTTTCTTTTAAGATTTTATTTATTTATTTGACAGAGAGACAGCACGCACAAGCAGAGGGAGCGGCAGGTAGAGGGAGAGGGAGAAGCAGGCTCTCTGCTGCGCAGCAAGCCCGATGCGGGGCTTGATCCCAGGACCCTGGAATCATGACCTGAGCTGAAGGCAGATGCTTAACCGACTGAGCCACCCAGGCGCCCCTGTCACGCATCTTTCAATGAAGGCCAGGCTTGCAGATGGCAAGATGAGTTTTGTCAACATGTTCATGACATGTGGTACCTGCAGGCCTTATGCCAGCCACAGGGTCTGCACTTCAGCCTGGGGTCCCATCTTCCCCTTTCCCTGGCTGCTTACCCTCCAGGGGTATCCAAGTCTGCCTCTGGTTTAGACCACTGAGAGTGATGCCACAGTGAAGGGGGAATGTGGAGAGTCTTCTGAGCTCTCCAAGTTCCTAATCTGTGACAAGTACTAGGACAACTACGAAGATGCAGAGGACATGTACATGGCTAGTTGTCACAAGCACTGGAAGGCACAGTTCTTAACACCTGCTAAGAAGTCTCATATACCTGGCTGTCAGAAGCTGCACAGGGCCCATAGTTTATTTAAAGACATTTTATCAGGTTTTTTAATATACTGGGGAGATAAAACAGGTAAAAACTGAAGCGTAAGAAGAGACTCTCCATTGTCTGGGAGAATATAGGAACTTTCAAAGTTCTGTGGACAGATGTTCAAGTTTTGTGTTTTTTTTTTTTCCCTCTGTGATCAAACCCTAGAAGCTCCAGAGATACTGTATGTGAGATCTGGGTGTTATTCCCCTCTTCTCTCACCAGGATAGTGTTTAGTTAGTGCACACAGGGCAGTCTGATGGTCAGAGCACTGTGTGAGGTCCTTCGTGCGTGCATGCGTGTGCGTGTGTGTGAGGGAGGAGGAGGCAAACAACAGTTAAAGGAGAAGGGCACTAAGGTCAATATTTGTAATTTCCTGGGTAGCCATATTAAAAAGTAAAAATAAACAGCTGAAATTAATTTTAGTATTTTTATTTAACCCAATTTCACCAAGATATTAATTCAATATACAGTCATTATAAAAATTATGAAAGGTATTTCATATTCTTTTCATACTAAGTTTTCAAAATCTGGTATGTATTTTACATTTACAACACATCTCAATTAGAACTAGTCACATTTTGAGTGTTCGAAAACCACATGGGACTGCTGTCTACCATATTGGATAGTGCAAGTTCGGAGCATTTTACTAAACCTTCCATCTGTTACAAACGATAAGGCCATCAGAATATTGAGGTTTTTTCTCATGGTAGAAGTAGCTAGCCTAGGATTAGGGGGAGGCTCTCACTGCCAGGGGATGGTAGTTTCCCTGGGTTCACGACAAACTGCCCAGGGGCAGTGGAAGAAACGCCGAGTGACAGAGGCTGGCTCAGGGGCGGTGAGTCGGCATGGGTGGCCGACTTAAGGAAAATCTACAACTCCCTCTTACAGGAGCAGAGTTATTCCGGATGTAAAATCTGTTAAGCTCTGTTTTCCAAAACACCTTTCCATTCACAACTAAAGGTCTGCGTACAGCTTTTTACATGTCAATCCGGTCTTAAAATGTTTTTAAAGACTAAAGGTCTGGGAACAAAGGTCTGGCTCTTTGCTTCAGGGAGCCACTGGAAAGCACGTCTTAGGCTTCCTTTACCTCACCCATACAATGGGGAAAAAAATTCAAAAAAATAAAATGGGAAAAAATTCTAGATGCTAAGTGTTACGTCTGACAGAGTGGGTCCTTTGTAATTTCTCTCACTCCCTCCTGGACTTATTGTTAAGGATGAAATGATGTACCTCTCTGGAACTGTGAAGGGTGATAACCATTCTATGTCTTGCTTCCAAGTGCCTTTACAAAGATAAAATCCAACCTCCTAACCATGGTCTTTGAGGTCCTACATGATCCGGTCTCACCTCCGTACCCTCACTCTACCATTCCCCTCATTTCATCTCCCTCTTGCCCACTTTCCAGCCACATGAGCCATGACCTATTCCTCTTTTATTCTAGTCTCCCTCCCGCCCTGGGACCTTTGCACTGTGCCCAGGGCACTTTTAGGGCTCTTATTTCAAACTTCAAGTGTCATTTATGTCTCCAGGGAGCTTTGAGAGACCACCCTAACATAACCATTTTCCTGCATCCCTGATACTCTATCTGAGAATTCTTCACCCCTTTTTATTTTACCTGTTTGGTTATTCGTAAATTGCCAGTCTTCCCCACTAAACCGTATTGTCTCTGAGAGTAGCAGTGTTGTTCTGCCCCCTGTGCCTAGAACAGCATCTGGCACCCAGGAAATGCTCAAATTTTTCATGACTTCAGGAACGAATGAATGTCATTCAAATACAGATTTTTATCAGTAGCTCCTAGGGCAAAGCCTTTCTCGGGGAGTTCTCTTTCATCATAAAAAGTATCTTTTCGTTGACATTGTGCTAAGTGACAAAAAGACAAACACCTGATTCACATACGTGAGGCACCTACAGTAGTCAAATCCACAGAGACAGAAAGAAGAAAGAAGAGTAGAGGCTACCAGGGGCAGGGGAGAGGGGGCAAAGGTGAGTCCCGGTTTCACGGGTATGGAGTCCCAGCTGGGGAAGGAATGGAGGAGGACGGCAGTGACAGCTGCATGACACTATGAATGCACTTAATGTCACTCAACTGTACCCGGCAGCAGTTAAGATGGTAAATTTTATGTTAGGTGTATTTTCCCACAGTTTTTAAAAAGGTCACAATGATACAGATACCTATCAAACTAGCATAAAGTAAAAAGCATGGTAATACCTGTTGCAGGTGAGGCTGGAAATATGCTACTGGTCAAAATGTAAGTTACTGCCATCTTCGGAAAGCTACCTGGCAACAGCTTCTTAAAATCAAAATCCTCATGTGATTCAGAAATTTTAGTCTGGAAACCTATCAGATGTAATAAATATGAGGACGTATACAGGAAAAATCTTCTTGGAAGCGTTCTCCCTCCATGTGGGAAGAGCCCACAGCACGTATATTTTTGTATTCCTGTGGGGCCTGCATTTACTGGACGAGTAAAGCAAACATCACAACACCAACTGGCTCTCATATAATTCCCTGCTATGCTCAAAGGACAGATATTTATTCGGTTTTCATTCTTGTTTTCTAAAATTGCACAGAAAACATTTTCTTACGTAAGGAGGGGAAAAGACTACTTATTAAAAAGCTGCTCAACTGATGCAATTTTATCATCAAATCAACTATCTCCTAGGATTCGAAGTTTAAAAGTCTATTACAGAGTAAAGAGAACTAGTTCTTATGTGTAAGAAGCTGAGGCATATGAATGAATCACATTAAGCCTTAAACATTTAGTTTCCCCAAACATACTGCAGACCAAAACTTTTACATCTACTCAGTGAGACGAAGTTAAGGCATAAAGGAAATACTATCAAAAATGATTCTAACAAAAGTAGGAACATTAATTGCTTGCAAGAAGGTTATCATTTTAGGTAGAAGGATTTCTCCAGATTTTTTTTTCCACTTTAAATAAGCTAGATAGTTGGCTATAAAGGCAGTTTTTAACTCTGGGAAAGATGGTTCCATGATAAATAGGATCTCAAGTATTACTAATAAGCTGATGACTATTACAAAAAACAACTCAGAGAGAAAAGCTAATTCTCTTTCATTTAAGTGCCCCAATGATTCATTTTAAAAAGGATTTCCAGTATCCCCTGAGTTCTATTTAAGACCAGACTTGCTTTCCTGGATTTCCAAGGGTTCCATGGCACCTCCTGATACACATGAATAAGATATGCCATAGGAAGACTCATTTTTAGCATTTTCATTTCAACAAATACAGACTTCCTTACAGCGAGCCTCCTTTAAATGGGGTACACTTGAAGGGCTCTCAACAGTGCTCATGACTAGCTCCCTATGCCCTAAATATGTCAAAAAAATCTAAATGACATATTCGCAGATCGAAAACATGAAGCCGTTCAAATGTCTTAGGAAGGTGTAGAGCATTTGGAAGTCTTGGAAAGCAAATCATCTGTTGATTTTAACAATGTACCAAGTATGACTTTGGGACCAGTTTACTGAAGGAAAGTGCTGTAGGATTACTGCTGTAATTTCTGCGGCAGAAAAGTTTCCTGTAGTTAGATCATTTACAACTGGCACTATGCAAAGTTATTAAAACGGGTAGGTTTGAGGGACCGTCATTTATGAGTTACAGTAGGTTCTGGCTAATATGTACCAACAGGGGCAGCCACATGTACAGGTGGAACTGGCAGTTAACCAATGACCAAATTACCAGCTTGACAGATGGAGCCTATAGTCCTCACCGGAGACGTTTATTGACTTCCTTGGTTTAAAAGGCCAGTGACACAACAGCCATCCTCAGTGAACAGTACCCTCCTCATCTAACGTACGGACTTGCTTCTAGAGGGTCAGCCATAGGTTTTGGGATGACAGAGGTGGGCATTCCAGGTATTCCCAGGGAAAACCACTAGAAGTTAAAAAAAATATATTTTTGGACTCTGTAAATCAATTCCTGGTTAAAATTTTTAGCCAAGGGCACACCCTCTCTCCACTTTTCTCCAATAGGCCAGACTCCAAGGGTTAGCTTTTTTGTCGGGACAGTGTACAGCTTAAGTCAGGTTCAGATTGAGTCCAAGCTTTGTCATTTATTAGCTGTGTGAGCCTAAGTCACTCAGCTGCAAGTGTTTACTAGTATGAAGACACACACAAACATGAAGCTGTTATGATCACAATGGTACGTGAAGATATGGAGTGAGCTTTGCTGTGTATTTCTTCCTAGGAGCAAGCCCACAGCATCTTAACTTAAGCTGTCAGCATATTTCTGGTTTCTGTAGACCTGGTCTTGAAGGGAGAGAAACTGCCTAATATACATATTTTTTAAATCCATTTTTCCTTTTCCTTCTCTTTCTTCTAAAAGTTTTTCAAAGAATACTTCCACATTAGGACTATGTGGGCAAAATTTTAGTAAAATTTTGTTTCAAGTTAGAATTTAAATTACTCCTTTTAGAAAAATTACAGTTTAGGACTTTAGATCTGTGGCCATACCTAATACCATGCAGTGAATCTTTTCTACAAAATAGTATTAAATAGTATTATAGCTTTTAATGTCACCCATTACCCTATTTGATAATAGAACAGAGCTATTTTAACAATTGAGAAAGCTGCTTACCCTAGGTCTGCATCTGATTTCAATGGTATTTATTCTCACTGGGATTCAAAGAAGCCCCTTACTGGTTTCAAATACACATTTTATATTTAGTACATGGTGGGGGGGTTAGAATTTGATATATAAAATTATTGTTCCCCTGACATTTTATATACTATTCCACCAAGTAACCACTTAGAGAGCTTTGCATAATCTGTGGGGTATGTCCAGTCTGGCAAGTACCAGAGGCACTGTGAACAGCTATCATTTATTTAACAACTACAACATGCCAGGTAAGCGGCATACATCATCTCCAATTGCTAAAATACCATGCTGAATGAGGTATTACCCAATCTTCATTATACAGCTAGAAATCAGGGATAGGCTAATAACTTGCCCCAGTAATGCAACATGGTAAAAACCAAACAAAAGAGAGCGTGGTGTCACAAAGACCTGCAACTATTCCTGCCTCTGACCTTCACTGTATGACTATGGACAAATGACTCTATTAATTCCTACAAAAACCATACAGAGTAATACCACAGAATCTTCATTTCAGTGCCTCGCTCATCACAGCAGTTAATAAATGTTCACAGTGATGAATAGCCTGTACATTCACACTAGAATCTGAACACAGGCTCCAAAGGTTACAACTGTTTAAGAACATGACACATCTCAACTGAATGTGGAAAATGAGATCTTACCATCTAGTTTCAATTATGATTGAGAAGAAGAAAAAGCACTTGTTAAAAAAAACAAAACATATAAAGACAGAAAGCAAAATGGTGGTTGCCAGGGATCAGGGGAAGGGGAAAGTGGGGAGTTCTTATTTAATAGGTATAGCGTTTCAGTTTTACAAGATGGAAAGAGTTATGGAGATGGATGGTGGTGACTGCACAGTGACATGAATGTATTTAACACTGCTGATCTATACATTTAAAATGGTAAGATGTAAAATTTATGTATATGTATTTATATGTGATATATAATGCTACCACAATAAAAACTAAAACAAACCAAAAATAAAAACTAAGCTTTATTAGACTGAATCTGAATATACTTAGATGGAAATTTTAAGTAAATTTTTATGATAGTATTTTTCATAAGATAGTAAAAGTACTTTATTATATAATCCTAAACAGAATATTTATCCTATGATTTACCTGTGTAATATAAAATAGATCATTACCTGGCGTTGATTTCCAATGGATTCTTAATTAGCCCTTCAGTATGAATGAGAACACATGCAATGTGTTCTAGAAACCTGAATATAAGAAAATGTTTGGTGTCCCCTTGTTAGAATATATGAAAGAGAACAGAAGCTCTTCCCATGATTCTATATGCAGCAATTTCTATTTTAAAAGAGACTGGTCTGGGGGCGCCTGGGTGGCTCAGTCAGTTGGGTGTCCAACTCTTGATTTCAGCTCGGGTCATGATCTCAGGTTCATATCAAGCCCTGTGTTGGGCTCCATGCTAGGTGTGGAACCTACTTGAAATTCTCCCTCTCCCTCTGTCCCACCCACTGCTCATGTGCTTTCTCTCTCTCTCTCAAAAAAAAAAAAAAAAGAGAGAGAGAGAGAGAGACTGGTCTACAGTAGGCAGCATAATGCATCACAGGTACACACCTCTCTACATAATGATGTTCCCTTTAGAAACGTTTTTTCCCAAAACAAATCACCTATAATGCATAGTAGAATGATGTCATAATGCAATTATTAAAGGAAAAACTACACAGTGAAAGATATTTGCTAATGTTTCAACTTAAATCTTAAACATTTCAGTAACTGAAAAAAATATTTCATATAGGGTTGATTTAAAAAAAATTCTTTATTGAAAGTACCACAGTCACAACTACCTGAAATGATATTCTTGTAGTCCAGTCAACAATTGAGGTTCTTCAAAAAAACCATCATCAGGTATATTGAGTATTTTTTTTTATTTATATATTTTTAAAGATTTTATTTATTTGTCAGAGAGCGAGCACGCACAAGCAGGGGGAGCAGTAGAGGGAGGAGGAGACTCCCCGCTAAGCAGGGAGCTTGATGCGGGGCTCAATCCTGGGACCCTGGGATCATGACCTGAGCCGAAGGCAGACGCTTAACCAACTGAGACACCCAGGTGTCCCTGTTGAGTACATTTAATTTAAAAAATTTAAAGGGAAAGTTACAGTAATTTTATATCTAAAGTCATTTAATAATAGTATTTCTAGAATTAATCTATTCTCTTTAAAAACATGATTCTTATTAATGCCTATTAACACTCTTTTAAAATTACTATTCCTTTTTTAAAAAAATTATTCATTTATTTGAGAGAGAGAGAACGTGTGAGAGAGAGAGAAAGAGAGAGAGAGAGAGAGATCAGAGCATGGGGGAGGGGCAGAGGGAGAAGCAGACTCCTCACTGAGCAGGGAGCCCGATGTGGGGCTTGATCCCAGGACCTTGGGATCATGACCTGAGACGAAGGCAGATGCTTAACTGACTGAGCCACCCAGGCGCCCTACTATTCCTTTTTAAATTACAGTATCAAGTCATATTGGATAGTTAAAAAAAAAAAAAAGGAAAAACACAGTTATTACTTATGTAATGGTAAGTTATGGTAAAGACAAAACAGGAAAGTCTACTCCATTTTCCCACATAAATGAAAACCCATATTTTATGTTACACTTCTGACTTGCTCCCCTGACTGTAAGAGAGATAATTTGCTTGATTTTTTAAATAATTTAAAAATTGCTTTAATTTTCTCGTTTGTTTTTATAAAAGATGTACTAATGGCTCAGGAGAGGTTAATTTTTGATACTAAAATAATTTATTTTTTGTTCTCATCCTCTCCCTGTGGGTCAGGACTATAAATGACAACTTACTGTCTCATAAATAGCTACCAGGACTTGAAAAGTGCAATTTTCTGTTTAGTAAAGGAAGTTCAACAGTGAGAATCTTTGTTTAAAAAAAAAAAAAAAAAGAAAGAAATCTTTCCTGGTTCCATTTGATCTTTACATGATTTGTACTGCTTCACTGGAAAAGACACAGTTAATTCCTAAGCCTCAATATGATTATTTTGCTTTATAGGAAATTTTCAAAATACACTAGATGTATGGAGCGGGGGGAAGAGCACGCTGCTTAGAAGGAAGTACGGTGTGGTGTCTGGGATCCTCGTGCCTCTTCGCTAACGGAAATGGCAGCAGCAAACTCCCAGAGCCTAGAGCATAGTAAGTACTCAACAGTTCGCCGAGCTGCATGGAGGCGCCTGGGTTGCTGTGTGCCCCCACTGTGGTGTGCGTGGGGCATTTTCCTTTCCATTTTCAATGACTGCTTTATCCCTAACTGGCCATGGTCCTGTGGCGTCCCTGCTTCTTTACCTGTCCTCTCATCACCTGCTCTCCAGGTTCTGGACCTGGCTTTCCATGTTTCAGTGAGATCTGACCTTAGTCACTGTTACAGCTCTGTTCTTTGAGATGCTGGTTAAATTAATTAGGCAAAGGTCAGCTATTTCAATATTTGGGAGATGTAACATAAATATTTTGAATTTTAAGGATCACCAATTAGAGCAACTAAAGCTCCTCAAATAAATCTAAATCCTAATCAGATGTGTCAGACCCACATTTGATTTTAAAAATTGAAAGGGAAGGCTGTTTGAAGGAATTTTTGGTTTAATATCATTTAATAATGGCATTTCTGGAACAACTTCTTCATCTATTCTTCTTTAAAATCAGTAATTTTTAAAGGATTTCTAATTAATGGCTACCAGTACTCCACTCCAATTCTTTTTTTGAATGCAACTCTAGTTCATATTAGATAGCAAAAAAATGAAATAAAACAAAACAATTAGTACTTATGTAATGCTATCTATATCAAATTGCTGAGCCTGGTCCAACTGGGAAAATGCTACAGTGTGGGCCAGATGAAAAATAATCAACCTAGACTAATTCTGCACTGGTTTTCCAATTAAGTCGTTCAACAAGAGTGGGAGGGTAAGAGAATGCAGTATGTTTTAGAAATCCTGGCACAGTTAATTAAAAAAAAAAAAAAGAAGAAGAAGAAGATAGTAAAAAGCAGTTGTGATCTTGCAAATGGTTAATAATTTGAAAGAGTGTGAAAATGGTCTTTGTTGTCTGATTCTATATTCAGGTGGATTAAATTTAAATCCTGACCTTAAATACAAAGTTTTCCCCACTGTGGCCCCTTGGCACAATACTCACGAACAATATAGATCTGCCTAAACCAAAGTGGTTTAGTGACAAAGAGGTCAAAACTCCAAGTCTTGCCTAAAGTAATAGATGCTTTCTTTTAAGTTTTACTGGTTTTTCCTCCAAACCAAATATTTAACATGTACATAAAATAGCTACAGTTTAAATATTCCACAGTTTATTGAGAACCAATGTATATTGATGAAATTACTTCCTAAGAAGAGTAAAGTTCTTTTTTAAATATAATGTTTGTAAAGCAAGCCATTATTGTTTTCAAAGCAGTTTAAGCATACATGTACTATTTTATATCTTCCTAACTCTGAGGGATGGGTTGGGCTGATACTTCAATATTTAATTTCTCTGGTTTCTAGAAGAGGAAACAGACGTTAACAATTATTTGCTCAAAGCATCAGAATGAGCAGCACTATGGACTGAAGTCCACATTGTCTGACCCAAGGCCAATTCTCTTTCTACTCTACCATTATTCTACATAAAAAGGACTTATTTGAGAGACAGCAAGAGTGAGAGAGATCACAGAGGCAGAGGGAGAAGCAGACTCCCCGCTGAGCAGAGAGCCTGACAAGGGGCTAGATCTCAGGACCCTGGGATCATGACCTGACCTGAAGGCAGACGCTTAGCTGACTGAGCCACCAAGTACCCCTAAAAAGGAGTTTAAAGCCTATTCTGGTAATGTTTTCTTACACAGCTTCTTACTGGAGGGCTCTCACAGTAAAGTGTGCAAACCGATGGATAATATCCAAGTGCCTTTCACTAAAAAATTAGTAAGCATTCAGTACGGCTTACAAGAGGGTGGTATAAATTTGGAAACTCAAGCCCTGGTTCTTCCTTCTGAACTGGAGAAGAAAATAAAAAATAAAAAGGGATTAGGAGGGAGGAGGAGGTATCTGACTTGTAGTTTTCAAATTATATAGTTTTGATTCCACTGAAATAAAAGAATAAAATTTAATGAGTCTGAGCTATCCTACAGTGATATATGTAATTTGAAATGTATGTTAAACTTCCTAAAAACCTCACCCCATCTACTCCTCAGCTAATTTGCTGTGACTGTTCACAGTTCTTGTTGACAATTATGATGCCCTTCTAGATTTAGATCCTCTAATCTGTTTATTTCATTCACTTTATTTCATGTTTTACCACTAGACAAGTAAACAAAACATTTTTGTAACGGTGTATTAGGCTGTCAAATGCCAGTAATTTAATAGAGCCTTTGGTCTTCTACCTGTAGAGAGAAAATGTATTTCTCACTCTTCTTTAGGGATTGTTCTTTGCTCTGTGAGGTATAAAAGTTCACTGTTAATTAGCAACACAACGCATACAGGAAGGTGATGCTTTTGTAGATGTAACCTTATAGTCGACAAATTCCAAGAGCTAGCATTTATTAAAGAGCTCCAAATAGGGCCAACTTGAGGGCAAAATGGAAACAATCTATGCTGCTTATGAGAGTTGTGAGCTTCACTCCTCGGTGTCAGTCTGCTCTTCTCTAGATGTGGATTTGGTCTATGATGCTGGAGGGAGGTGTGTGAGTGTGAGAGAATGTGCGCATGTGCACAGAGGCCTTTATGATAATAAATGTCTCACTGCTGTTCGAGCGAGGTTCCCCCTGCTCCTTAGCCCCAGAACAGCCGCCACTGGGTGATCGAGTAAAGTGGGGCAGAGCTCTGGAAGTGTGCATGTGCTCCCTGTATCTGCTTCTCTAGAAACATCATTATCAGCCTCTTTCTGTTTCCCATCTAGAAAGTCAGGATGGGAAGTGAACACAGATACCAAGTAACGTTCAAAGGGAAAAAAAAAATCACTACACTACACTAGATATGTCTGTCCTTAAAGAGCAAAACATTACAGGAAAAATTTTAGGGACTTGAAACACTGGCATCCTTTTATTTGCTACAGATTTTTTCTGCCTTCTCAACCATAAATAGCTTCATGTCGTGGCTCCCTATGGGGCCATAAGCCGCTGAAATCATCATTTAGTACCTCTAATAGAAGAAGTAACAACAGCCCAAGTTCCCCCAATGATCTGCTTTTCCTTTCCTATTCACCTGGACTGCTTTCTCCCCTTTGGAGAACTGACTGCCACAGCCTCACCTGTTCTAAACTCCACTTTTCCATCATCTCTATCCTTAGAGTGTTTCCTTCCTCAGTCTCTGTCAGCGACCTCCTTCTCCCAGACGAATCCACCATCGGGTCCTTCCAATTCTCCCCTCCCCACTCAAGTCAGGCCTTCCACTCAGTGGCACCAGTGCCATCCCAAGTTAGGTCCTTTCTACTCTCTACCATCCACAGGCCCACCTCAGTTGTCATCTCCTCCTCTAGGTGGCCCCTGCCATGAGCCACTCACCGTTCCACACCAAGAGACAAAACTACCTAAGCCACTGTGTTGATTTTTTTCCCACTGTAAAGAACTTTTATAAAAAGACCTGATGTATTTAAGAGAAGGGCTGTGATTTTTCGTTCCAGTAGGAGGGCCTTACATAAGCTGGCCCTAGCGTCTTTGTTCAGTTGCCAACACCACATCTGGGCATGGGCCTGCTCTGGCCAGGCTGTCACTGAACTGAGCTCAAGCAAGTGGGCTCAGGTTCAGGCTTTATCTACCCATTCCTCCTCCACCCTCTCCTCCTCATCCTCCTCATCCTTCCAGGACCCTATTTTGGCATTTGACTGCAGTCAGTTTAGCAATTTTCATTTTCGGTGTCAAAGTATCAAATCATGATCCTAATTACACCACAAGTGCAAGTTCCGTGAGAGAAGCTTTGTGTCCTATGGCTCTTGGGTCTGTTTCTGAGCCACCACACATAAAGCAGACAACAAAGAGCTGAAGAGTTAATCGCTTTCAGCTTTGGATGAAGGAGGCCATTCTCCCGATGGTTCTCTGAACCTGATAGGCTACATCTAATTTTTATCACACACAGGAAATGAAACACAGGAAGATAAAAATTTTAAGTAAAGCTTTAGATTAATATCAAGATGTTAAAGAGGTACTTCAGGATGGTAATGGTAATTTTTTAAAAATATGGAGATCATTCCTTAAGAAAAAATAGAGACTACCCAATTTCTTTCCCATTAGGGCAACAGAAATTCAAATTAGAATTCCAACTTGGAATGGCTAGGAATTAATTATTTAGAGTATAGCGAGGTAACTTAAATTATAATGTGCTCTTCATAAGTGTTCTGAAGCCAGAGATGTTGCCCTACTTTCTGGTGGGTAAAAATAGTTGGGATCTTTGTAACTCTGTGAGAGGCAGTATAGCTTACGTGTTAAGTACACAGAGCCAGAATGCCTGGGCTTCCCGAGTTCAAATCCCACTTCCTTCAATCTGAGGATTCTTAGACTACTCACCTCTCGCATGCCTCAGATGACTGATCTCTAACATGAGGACAGATAATAATCATACCTACTTCACAGGATTATTAGGAGGATTAAAATGAGAATATACAATAAAGTTCTTAGCATCATGAGCACAAACATAAGTACTCAAATATTTACAATTCTTGCTATAAATTTCAACAGTTGAAGGATCATAGCATAAAGGCTTGTTAAAAAAGTCAATGTTTTCCTTATAGCAACAACTGCATACAGAGTTTAAAGATATTACCTTTCAAAACTTTCAGATGTCAGAAGGCTGTCATGAGGAAAGAGTGAGATGAAACATGGAGGACCGGGCACAGTGTCTGGCATCTAGTAACTGCTCATTAAATGGTAGCTATTATTATAGGAGCAGGTGGTTGACAGAACAAAGCATTTTTTAAAGCACTGCTCGTTAAGATAAACCCAACTCTTCCATTAATTGCAAAAATAGTTACTTTTTAAATTTCAGATCAGATTACAATTCTCATGGAAGGAACAGACACGTTAAAACCAATGCTCACGAAAATTTTCTTATCAACAGGCAATCCTCTACACTAGTTTTTAGGAAGGTTCATGGGTCAGGTGACTCGCTGTTGTCTTTGGGTTGGCTATTGGAAAGACAACAGCCAAAGGAGTGAGTGGCCAGTCTCTACAAAAGTCTCAGGGCATATATTCTCAGTATCATCCCATTCCTGGCTCTATTTTTCTCTTTCCTGCTCTCATCTTCCCTTTGTCCTGTTTTTTGTTTCACTAATTTTAAATTTCATTTTAACTTATGTAAAGTCAGTTTCTTTGGATGTTTTTTCTTGAGATGGGTAGCAAACAAACACATAAGCATTTGAAAATTACTGGGCTTCTAATTTATACTTTACAAATTTGCTAAGTGAAGTGCACCTTAATTTAAAATTTTAAGCTACAAGAAGTTCTCCTTGCTAACTTACTCTTGGCCCACCTGTCTCTACTTCAAATCATTTTCTAATAAATCATTTCAACATATTTGACAGAAACAAGGGTGAATCCATTTATAAATAGTTAACGAACAATCAATCAACAAATGTTGCTTGAGCACCTGCTACATGTTTGGCATTATTTTTGCATTGGTCAGCAAATCAAATCTCCTTTATATCATGTTTAGTTGTGGGCCCTGGACTAATAAGAATCAGTAATAATTAAGGCTTAATGATGAATAAAAACAAAAACTGGGATTGAAAAGTCCACATATGCAATAATGTCTTAAGTCTAGCTAAACTTGGAATAACCAGAGACCAAGTTAACTAGGACTTTGTGTGCAACTTGAAGAGAGAAAAATTATTTGCACATGCATAACACACACACACACACACACACACTCGATGTTCCAGATTTCTGTTCTCTAAGATTCTAACCATGGCACATTCTTTCTCTAAGTACCCATTTCTTAGGCAAATGCATCTATTTTCATGGATGATGATTCCAAAATCTTTGCTTTAAATCGTGCCTCATTCCCCAAGCTTCAGTCTCACATCCAACTTTCTGTTAGGCACACCTGACTGTCCTATAGACATTTCAAACTCATTGTCCTAAATTGAACCTCATTCCAGTCTCCTTTATCCTGGCAATGCCCCTCCCTTTTTTCCATATGCTACATAAATGGCTCCTTTATTATGTCTAATCTCTCCACCAGCCCTCACTAGAATGTACACTCCACCAGGGTAGGGGATTTTGTTCACTTGATCTTCATTCAAGATGTCCCTGGGTATGCCTAGAATGGTGTCTGGCATTTAGTAGATATTAAATAAATGTTTGCTGAGTGAATGAACCTTTCCTCCCATGCCCCCAAAGCTACTCCCTCTCCAATGTTCCTAATATCAGCAAATGAGCCTGGGGAATCATCCTAGATCTCTGCTTCTTTTCCTCCAATATAGAAGTGCCAATGTTCCTTCCCAGATAGTCTCCTTAACTACCCCTCCTCTCAATGTCTAACACTGATGGTCTAGTTCTTTCCCTGGACATCTCTTACCAAAATGATTTAAAACAGCCACTGGAACTGTCCCTATTTAAATAAGCATACCTCCCTGAAGCCAGATATTAAATGCAAAACTGAGTTTGCCATTCATTTTGCCCAAGGATAAGCTCAGGCCCCTCCTTATGGTCCAGGACCTGGACCCAATCGGCACATATAGCTTTACCTTCTATTACCTCACTCCTCAAATTTTTGAAATGGTTAATGTGAAATTGCTTCTGGTGCCCTGTGCAGACAGCCTATCTTCATCCCTCCTCACCATTGCCAATTCTAATCTTCCAAGATTCAGTTTGGGGTCAATTCTTTAAGAAGCCTTCCCTGACCTTCCAAGTTGGCCTAAATGTCACAGCTTTGCATGTATGTTCCCATAGCAACTAACTGAAGGGATATAAAAAATCTAGGCAAACATTTGCAATTAACACTAAAGCCTTATGTTTATATGAGGAGGAAAGGAGTGTTCATAAAAACCATAGATATGATCTACTGTGTAGGTATTTAAGCTCTTAAAATAAGTAATTAGAAAGAACCACGTTACTTGGCTCCTAATATGTGGTAAAGGAAAGAAATAATCTTTAAAGAATTTTATGAGAAAAATGTAAGCCAGATTGGTTTCCTACTCTGACTCAGCAGTTCTATAAGAGTGACACTGGACTTTGTTGTTCTTTAGCCTCCTGTACATGGCTCATGGGGACACTGAGGGCTATATCATATAATGAACTGAAGACATCTAATAAATATACATTAAGTTATTTCCTTGCATTATCATGTCCTTAATTTTATATTGCCAGTTACAAGGGAATGGCTATATTTCAATTATTATATAATACCACCCTAATTAGTTTGTGTCTGCTAAATTCAAGCTATTTGGGGGCACAACTGTATTGTGCCCATCCCCCACTCCCCTACCCCTCCCACTTGCTCATACAGCATTGACGGGGCAAACGTGGGTATGACACAGTGAGACGCATTTTCCTCTGGACCTGTTCAGTTTAATCATTAATTTCAGAAAAGCAAAAGAAATTAGCTATTAGCCAACCATCACATTTAAGAACAGTTTCCCCCAAAGAATAATCTATAAATTTAAAGATTTTTTTTTAATCTATATGCTGTGAACTACATTTGAAAGGACTGAGGTACATGTTCACAGGCTTGGTTACCTTAAAATTCTGCATATTTGAGGAATCCTTTGATTTTTTTTTGATTTTTTTTTAAAGATTTTATTTATTTATTTGAGAGAAAGAGAATGAGAGAGAGCACATGAGAGGGGGGAGGGTCAGAGGGAGAAGCAGACTCCCCGCTGAGCAGGGAGCCCGATGTGGGACTCGATCCAGGGACTCCAGGATCATGACCTGAGCCGAAGGCAGTCGCTTAACCAACTGAGCCACCCAGGCGCCTGGAATCCTTTGATTAATCTACAATTATCTTTCCTAAAGCGATTTCAATTCAGGAAATAAATTTGTAAGTCTCTTACTTACAAGGAAATGTCTGAGTATGGAAACTGACATCATATGATTTGGCTGACCTTACCAAGATATGGAATCTTTAGCCTAACAGGTCTGCTTACAAAAATATAAATCCAGTTGGCTTTACATAATAATGAACTCTTTTTTTTTTTTTTCCAGCCTTGTAACTCTTCAGTGATCTGTGGTAGCTGTGTCTACCAGACATTGCTTGTATACAGAGTATCCAAAAAGGAAATTAGATTATAAAATAGTGTACTGAATGTAGTCGGCTCTGTTCACTGAGGGATCACAAAGTAAAATACACATGAGATGAAACTAACGGCAATTTACAGTTGGAAAGAGACTGAGATCGTAAAAACTCAGACTAGAATTCGAAGTTGCGGATTAGAAGGCCAAAGGCCTGCATAAACTCTTGGGCCAGTTTCATTGCTAATTTACTGATTTGAAGTCATTTAACCTCAGTTGCTCTCATGCTACATGTCCACATTCACGTGTACCTTCAAACATTTATTTGGTGACTACTAAATATCTATAGAGTCTTGCTAGATTCTGGAAATAACACCCTGTCCTGCCCTAAAGACATCTAACAGAGGAGCTCAAAGTCCAGTTGATAGCTCTTGATATCTTCTTTACTATGCAACTTCCAAATGTGAGACCATCCCCATCATTGACAGACGGTCATTACGGGGGTAAATCTCAACAGTCCAGGCCACATTGGAACACGTGGGATGGCCTCTCCAGAAAATTTTGGCAGACCCTCCGTTATCCCCACTTCCCCCATATGCCCTTTGAGAACTTTTGAGAACTGCTAGTCTAGAAGGATCTTACAACCTCCAAGGGCAGCTCAATGAAGAAAAATAACGTATTACAGGAAAAATGAAGATCTAATGAAGAAAAAACAAAAACCTAACAGTGCCATGTTATTGTACCATTTACATATCTCTCTGAAAGGACATTAAGCAGAGAACTGTAGCATTTGATCCTAGGGAATCTAATATTAAAATAAAGTTCTAATATTTTGATGTACTTTATAAAATCGGCAAAACCATTTTGTTTTCCCTTAATTTTTCTTAGTAGGTAGGGCAGTATTACTTTCCCTATTTAGATATAAAGAAACTGAGGCCCAAGCAAATTAAATAACTTCCCTTAATATCACACCTGGTGAGTGGCAGAGCCAGAAATTAAAACTAAATCTTCTGGCTCTAAAACCAGTCCAGTCCAGTTTCTACCCAAGGGAGAACCCTACCTAAAAAACTATAAATATATAAATGCTGCTGCTTCTTCTTTTTAAGATAGAAAGGTCCTGACAAACCTTTAAGGCAATTAAGCAATTCAAATTTAAAAACAAAATTATAAACTTCCATTTGTAAGGTATAATAATATGGCTCTTAACTGACATTATTGGAAAATAAGGTGTTCTGGATGAAACTTCTAAGGATTTTTATATTAGATGTTTAAGATGGAAAAAAAATAAGCACATATATCTATATCCCATTAAACAGAACACAAAGAACATAATTTATACTTTTAAAAAATGATTTTCAGTCTTCCTACACAGTTACAGCTACACTATTATACCAATCTTTAGAGTGGAGTGCTCTAGGGCATAAAGCCTTAAACCGGTAAACTCAGAGCACAGATTGCTACATTTTTCCTCCTGTCTCCACTCTAGTGGTCACTTCCAGTTCTGTCTTTGGTCAGGTTAGCTCTTTTTTTTTTTTTTTTTAAGATTTTATTTATTTATTTGACAGATAGATACATAGGGAGAGAGGGAACACAAGCAGAGGGAGTGGGAGAGGGAGAAGCAGGCTTCCCGCTGAGCAGGGAGCCCGATGCGGGCCTTGATCCCAGGACCCTGGGATCATGACCTGAGCCAAAGGCAGATGCTTAACGACTGAGCCACCAAGGCGCCCTGGTGTGGTTAGCTCTTTTCAGCTTAACTGACTGCTCTTATCCCAGCTCCTTCTCTATCCACTGCTGCTTGGAATTCTCTGCTTTTGTAATCTAAAGAGGAGCTTAAGGTTAGCAGGGAAAGCCAGAAAACAAACTTAGTAAATATTCAAATTTAAAAACCACATACATATTTGCATATTTGTATGAATATTCATCCACAGTCACCCATACACATGCATCATATAAGGGGGCCAAATTATGTCTTCTCAATGCTTACATCACTCCCTTCATTATCACCAGGTAGGCATGAACAAACGACATATAGGGTAGAATTTCCGTGAACTTGAGAATTACAGAAAATGAAAGAAATAGATTTTGAGATTTAGAATTGTAAGATGTTAGGTTGGGTCTAGTGTGGAGTCCTAAGACTTTAATACGGGTCTGAGTTTTTGGCCTTATGATTTTGATTAGTAGACTGGGTCTGATCCCAACCGTCTTCATCTGTAAAAGGGGAATAAAAAAGAAATCTATATACCATAATTTTATAACTAGTGCCTCAAACTATATATGGTATTATAAAAATAATTAAATCAAAAAGTTCTGATACAAAGGTAATCTAATTTCTCATATATTCTCTCTCTTACATACAATAAGACAGTAAAGAAACACAAATACAAAATAAAAACAAGTCCTCAGTCTCATGAAGTTTATATTCAAAATTTATAGCCTTGTTTCATGCAGGTGAGCTCTAAAATTGTAATTCCCCCCCAAAATAGGGACTAAGCTATATTAATAGAAGTCTTACAAAGTGCTCATCAAGTTTCATTATCCATTATTGATTAGCTTTCCAATGAAAGAAAAAGATATATAGATATCAAGGCTTTTCCTTATTTATTTATACCTTAGTTACAAAAACACTTCTTTCCTCAGTTACTTCCACAGAAACTATTTAAAACAAAAACTAAGCAAAAACTTTGGGAAAACCTTTTGCTTCAGAAGTAGAGAAGTGCAGGTTCTGTAAACAGCCGAAACCTGGGTCCTGATATGAAAGCTGACCCAGATGCAGGGCAACACAGAGGGTCCCCCTCCAAACACCCTTCTCCACACTGCTTTAGTTTTACATATTGCCTTACTTTGTTCACTAATTAGTGAGTCAGGGGTGGGGGGGGGTATGGTGTCCTTATATTGGAAGGTACAAAGTGGCATTAGGAAAGTACCAGAGGCAATTTTACTTATTTATCTTCTACTGAGCCAATCATAGAGTTAAGGAAAGAGAAAAGGGGGTGGCAGGGGAGGAAAGTCTGAAAAAAATAAATTGATTTCAGTATCGTACAAATTTATTTTCCAGGAATCAGTCTCCTGCTAACAGGATCCATTTTTTCCTATGGGAAATACTCTTTCCCACTGTTGGTCTAGGTAGCTTAGGTTGGCCGACTCCAGCCAGAAGGAGCCTGTCAGATCACTGCATTCCCAGGTCACTGTGTTTGGTTCAGAGAAGAATGTGGGAGCCAAGTACAGTCTTAGGAGATTGAACTGGGGCCTTCTATAAGAACAGCTGGGAACAGAGAACCTTTTTTTTCATGAGGTCCTGGTGGCTGTCTCATCACCAGGAGAGAACCTGGATGAGAATAGAGCCAGAGCAAAGTGAAGGGGGAGAGGGAATGGGATTGAGTTCTAACCACCTGGCTTAAGACCTCGGCTTGTCTGAAGCCAAGCCTACACTAGGGCTTTAGAGTTATGTGAGCCAATGAATTTCCACTGGTGTGTATGTCAGTTTGTATTCAATTTTCTGTCACCTGTAACCAAGAGCCCATATTCTGCGAAAGAAATACAGAACTCCCATTACCAATTCAACGCTGGGTTTGGGGACTATTAAATAATTAATAGTGTAAATAATGTAAAATCATGTAATATTAATTAAATAACGCAAAATCAATCCCAGAAGCACAGAAATAACTACTTGGTCAGCTTCTGCATCTGAAACTGAAGACATATCCTCATGGTCACCAGCAAAACAAAGATGAAACATTCAAGTCCTTTCCCCTTAGGTCTCTGAAGCACTGATTCGTCCCCCCGAAAACTGTCCTGAGAAATAAATCTACAGGAGTCTTAATGTGGAACTCCTTGGTGAAATCAGTGTCAATTATGCCAGTAAACGCTGCTCCTAATAGCAAAAATTCTACACTTTACCCAGTCATGTAGTCAGCATTAATAAAACCATCTGGACTAAGTCTGATGTTAATTAACTGCTTGTAAGTGAGGATGGAGGGAGGCAAAAACAAACTAAAAGACTACTTCTCCTGAGGAAGTACAATTACTTGGACAGAAGCAAAAGCTAGCCTAAATACACCTACAGAATTGTAGTCAGAGGTTTCATTTAACTTCCTGGTTTGGAAAACCTTCAGTTAGAACAAAGATAGGACTTTAGCAGGGACCTGGAATCTGGAGCAGCTGCTAAATGAAATTATTCTGTATGGAATACAACTTAAATTACAGACAGGATTCTGATATTAATGTTTTAATTTGCCACAAAGACATATATATGATACAGAAACACAGAGAAGACATGCTGCATTCTATGTATGCCTAGTAAAAATGCTCTTGCACATCATGCAAATTAAATTTATGGAGAATTATTTTTCTAAGGCTCACTGAAAAACAAAGACAAACAAGCAAAAACAAAAACTTCTTTTTGATTGATCGCAGTTCCCCATGTCAAATTCTGCCCATTAAATACTGCTCAGTGGAAAATCTCCAGGTGGTTTTTAGGTAAGACATTACTACTGTTTATCACAGACAGACTGCCTCAAAAATGTTTTCGAATTATTTCCCAATAATGATTTAGAGTTAACTATGCAAGTAAGCTACACACTAGGAAAGGAAATGTGTAAAAGGAACACCCACATGAACATTTACCTTCCACTGCTCTTTTGAAGAACACTTTGCAGCTGCCACAGGTTACTACCCCATAATGACATCCTGAAGCCTCATCCCCACACACCAAACATATTTTGGAAGGTCTTGAAGATCCAGTAGAGACACTTCGTAAAGAAGAGCTGAGGAGAGAAATGAAGATTTAAATAAATACACTGCAGCAGCACATGTGATATGCTGTATAGCTTAGCTCAACATTTGTCAATATTCATGGGTCCATAAACAAATTCAGTATCTACTGGTCACACAAGCGACTTAGAAAATGAAGGTAAAACCCTATCAGTGGAGGAATGTTATCCAGAATTCTGTATAGCAAAGCAAAGCCTTTTCTCGGTACCAAGAAATAATAATCACATATATACTTTTCCTCCCTACTTGTTTTTTTTAAGGTTTGGGAGAACTGACAATTATTATTATAATTTTTTAAAGATTTTATTTATTTATTTGACAGACACAGAGAGAAAGAGAAAGAGAAAGAGAGAGAGAGAGAGAGAGAGAGAGAGAGAGAGAGCACAAGCAGGGGGAGGGGCAGAGGGAGAAGCAGGCTCCCTGCTGAGCAGGGAGCCCAATGTGGGGCTCGATCCCAGGACCCTGGGATCATGACTGGTACTGAAGGCAGACACCTAACGGACTAAGCCACCAAGTGCCCAGGGGCCCCTCCCCCTATTTTTGAGAAAGTTGACCAGAAAATATTATTTGCATTCTAGGTGGCAGGGAAGAGAAGAATCCTGAGCCGAGTCATCAGGGAAGTATTTTTGGTATCAAAGAACTATTACCGTACTTTACTCTCTTCACCCAGACTCAGATTATGCATCTCAGTTATGCCAGATAAAAAAATTCTCCCATTTCCAAAACAATCCACTAATTAAAATTTAAAAATTCTTGCCTCTACTGCCAGCAATTTTATCCCTTCAAGCTTCTGCATTTTTTCATGTTACCCTATTTAGGTATATTCAAATCACTACATTTTGCTTACTAATTTGAAGGGACACAGTCAATACTTAAAAAAAAGCCACATATAGTAAATATCTCAGGTATCTTTCTGCTAAGAAACTGAAGGGTTCTGGGCATCAGTTTTTAGGGACAAATGTAACCCTTTAAGCAAAAAATCTATATGAATACTTTCAAAGGGGGATCTTCTCATATATATTGTGATATATATTACACTGCTAGTTAATGGCACAGTTTAAACAAAACTGTTTTAAGGAATCCCAGTTCAGCGACAGATGTGTTCTGAGCAGGCAAAGAAGGCGATGTTACTCATTCCTAGTCCTCATGCATTTACTGAATACCTACCTGCAGGTCCTGTGCAAGGTCCTGAGGAAATAAATACCCCAACCCAGTCTCTGTCCTTCAGTTAGTGGGGACATGAACTATTATGGGAGTGCTATGGTGCAGGGTAGTATGGTGGCACAGACTGGGAGGGTGGGGAAATGCCTTGGGAAACCCTTCCCAAAAGGTGACCACTGAACTGAATTTGGAAGCACAATTGCATGAGAGCCAGACCAAGAAAAGGGACGGGGGAAGCAGAAAGGGCAATGGCTAGGAGAAATGCCAGCTGGACATGTTCAGAAAACTGAAGAGACTTCTTGTATGTCACCACCCTCACCTTGCTGCCACGAGATCTGTCTCCATGCACAGCAGGCATGTGGGGGGAAAGACTCAAACATACTAAAAGGCTAGAATGGTTACATTACAGTGATGCTTTTTCTGTTTTCCCAATTAGCTAAAACGTAATAATAATTCTGAACTGGTAATTAAAAAAAAAAAAAACAAAGGTCTGAACTATTTTACCTATGCTCTCACCAAAAGCAGGAGAAGGAAGAAAATATTCAGCTGCTGCAACACTGCAGCATGACTGACTTTCTAGAAGACGACTTCTTAAATCAAGGACTGAAACAATATTCTCCAAAGCTGTTCCTCCTTCTGAGAAAAGCGCTCTTTGTTATTTTTATTAGTGTCCTTTGACTTCTTTATGGCATTCAAAACATTCCATTTCAGCACCAGTAACTTCTTCAGCATATTAGCCAGTGAAACTCAATCCACGCTCTGTCCGACTCTCTTATACTTTATAGGGAAATCCCTCGACCTCGTGAACAATTAGAATGTAACTTAAAATTGTCATTAACATGGAACTGCTTTTTCACAACTACTAGCATCCTTGGGGCTTGTATTTCACATTTTTGAGAGCCTTGGTCTTGGTCCTCAAACTTAATAATCTCTTGACTTCAGTTTTTGTAACTCTCTTCTATCCAAATTCACTTTCTTGTGGTCCTCTGTTGCTGCAGCCCTGGCAAACTAATACAGCAACTTGGACTCATCTCTGACTCTACTTTTTCTCCAACCTGTTAAATTCTATTCACTTTGCCTTCAGAATACATCCAGGTTCTGCTCACTTCCCACGCCTCTTCTGGAACCAGTAGTCCAAGCCATCAACACCTCTTCCCTGGGATTTGCAGAAGCCTTCTAGCTGATCTTCCTGTTTCTCCTTGCCCCCTTCCTTCCCCTGTATCCAGAATGATCCTTATTCACTCCTTTACTCAAAACCATCCAGGGGCTTTCCCTCTCACTCAAAGGAAAAGTCACAGTTACCCATGTGACCACAGAGCCAGAACCTGCCCTCCCAGACTTCCCTAACCTCTTCTGCTTGCCTACACCACTTCAGCAACACTGGCCTCCTCACTAGCCCCCAAGCCCATCGTGTGTGCTCCCACCTCAGGGCCTTTGCGCTTGCTGTCCCCTCTTCACCTAGATATCTATAGAGTTCCCTCCCGTACCTCCTTCAGGGCTTCATCCAAATGTCACCTTCTCAGTCAGGCCTACTCTGACCATGCTACTGGAAATGCCCCCTTCCTCAGGACCCTCTATCCCCTTTCTGCTTTATTTTTCTTCCTAGAACATATCACCATCTAATATACTGATTACTTTACTTCTGTACTGTTTATTGTTTTCCGCATCCACACAAGAAAGTAAACTCAGTAAGAGCTGGGATTTTCTTCTGCTATATATCATTGTGTCCCCAGTGTCTGGAAGAGTAGCTGGTGCAGAGCAGGTCCCCAGTCAGCACTTGAATAAATGAGTGATTTCAAATAACAGGCACTGTCACAACAGGTATCATAAAATCCACCACATCACCAATTCTAAAGTCCTACTACACTCCTTATATAAAGGAATGAGATCTGTTTTTAACTGTCTTGAGAGTGAAAGGTATGCAGTGGAAACAAATTCAGAGAAGTTGAAAGGGAAATGAAGGGGGGGAATCGGAGGGGGAGACGAACCATGAGAGACTATGGACTCTGAAAAACAAACTGAGGGTTCTAGAGGGGAGGGGGTTTGGGGGAGGGGTTGGCCTGGTGATGGGTATTAAAGAGGGCACGTACTGAATGGAGCACTGGGTATTATATGCAAACAATGAATCATGGAACACTTCATCTAAAACTAATGATGTAATGTATGGTGATTAACATAATAAAATTAAATTAAATTAAAAAAAGAGTCTAGCATTAAAAGGACAGATTGTGAAATCCAAATTAAAACAATTTTCTTTAATTATAAAACTAAAGCAAACATGAATTATTTTTCCCTCGTGCTATCAATGACACAAGAGCAAATCTGCCTCTGCACACCTCTCACAGCCCTCGGCCTCCTAGGTTTCTGTCACACTGTAGTGAGCCCCTTCTCCTTAAAACGCCTCCTCTGTTTTTCAGAGTCCTCATTTTCTAGATCATCAGTGTAGCTTTTCTTCGGAGCTCGACCCTTGGCCATCTTTTTTTCTTATTTCTATACTTTATCCTTTATTGATCTCATTCACTCTCCCAGCTCCCACAGCTCTCTTGGTGAATGACTTCCCAAATCTTCATATCTGTCTCCCATCGCGCTCCCCCATGTCCAACTGCCTGTTTTCACTTCCTTACATAACATCTCTACTTCTGTATTCTATGAGCTTCTGGAAGGGTCCTGCCATCGACGAGCCTCCCAGGATGAAACCTCCCTAACTGTCAAATCTAACAGTTACCGGGTCTGCTCTCTGGCCTCAGCCTCAACGCCTGCTGTGAACACAGTACCAGCCCCTGTCACGCACTTTTGAAGGGTTCCTCCCTGACACCAGCCTCTCCTCCCTCCAACTCCTCCTCCAGTAGCAGAGAAATGAATTTTCCTGTTTAAGAGTTCTGACTGTAGGACTTCCATCGCCCCCCTCCCCCACCACGAATGACGACCCTGGTAGGACAGCTAAGTCCTCTTTCCCCTCCCA
Organism: Mirounga leonina; assembly: GCF_011800145.1. Classification (NCBI taxonomy): domain Eukaryota; kingdom Metazoa; phylum Chordata; class Mammalia; order Carnivora; family Phocidae; genus Mirounga; species Mirounga leonina. The sequence continues at coordinate 37,170,962 of NW_023270454.1, read as the reverse complement.
ACCTCCCCAGTAGGCCCCCTCATGTGCCCAGCCTCGTGCCGGCCACACGTGGGCACCCCTGCTGGTGTGCACACCCTGCTTCCTCTCCCCTGCTACCACTCCTGGCAATGCATCCATCCTTCCAGGGCCTCGGTGTTCTTCCAGCCGCAAGCACCCCTCGCCTTCCTCCTGAGTCACTGCAGCACTTGGCTACCCCCGCCTTTCAGCAGTCCTCACTTCCAGCCTTACATTAGTGACCTGCGTACTTATCCTAACCCTTGAGGGCGAAAACCTTGCCCTGTGCATCTGGGCTCTCTGCTGCCATTAGTGTAGGGGTGCTACTATTTATTGAATGAATGGAATTGCACTCCTAATCTCATTACAGTAGAACATAAATTTCCAAGAGGTGATCGTACAGAAGGTAAATTAATGAGGCCAAGGTTGTAGGTTCAATTCCCATGCGGTTCATTTAGCTTTGCACAGAGGAAAAGAGGAGGGGGGGAACATCCAGGGACACAGGCTACTCTCAAAAGCTCAGTCAGCTGTCTCACAAACATATGCATTATTAATATAGAAGACAGGCCACAAAGAGTAGATGGGTCAGGAAAATGCTGGTCTCTACGGACACTCTATCAGGCCATTATCTGTAAACGTGAAATGTGGCACATGTTGGGAAGTATTAGATGTAGTTTGAAGCAATACATCGGTACATTTTGGAAGGGGGTGGACAGAGAAGGAAAAGGAGAAAAAAGAAAGCAGGAAGAGAAGGACAGAGGGGCAGACCTTGAACTCACTTCTTAGACACCGAGTGTTATCAAAATACAAAGCTTTTTAAGTTGATTCCGTATGTCAGAATTCAACTTTACAGTATAGTCTATTTACTAGGCAGCTGCATAGGCTGTGAGGTCCAGACTGCAGGGCCAAATATGCAGGGGCAAAGGCAGGAACAGAGGCTCACGCTCCAGTCCTGGCTCAGCCATTTCCTGGTCAAACCTTAGCAAGACCACCTCTCCTCTTTGGACCATAATTTGCATCATAACAAGGTTACATAGGAAATCTCTAAGATTCTTTTCAAGATATTCTTTTAAGACAAAGGTGGATACAAAAGATAAATGGGACAGCCTGTCCTGATCAAGTTTTACACAAATCAGATTTCAAACTCAAATTAAAGACAATGTATTATACACTACAAATAATCATCATTTGATCTAGATCAAGCATAAAAGCAACTCCATGTAAAAACGTATTCTTTCTAGAACAGCTAATCACATGGCACTTAAAATTTTACATCTACATGATTGCATCTCTGCTGATTTTGGTTAAAATTCCTCTATAAATGTATGCATTAAAATAGTACTCTACCCCCTAAAAACCATTTTAATATTGACAGGTTGGGAAAAACTACCCAAACTGATAATTCTTGGTCTTGGTAATCAAAGAAACATTGTTCACAAAAATAAGTTTATAATTAACAGACAAAGGGAGTTAGTTGTTCATAGGATTTCATACAAATGTTAAAATACTATAAAGAAGAACACATGAACATTATCAGTGTCTCTTTTAGGGAAATACAAGTAAAATGCAGCTATTTTTAGTACCAAAAATAATTCTAATGACCCAGTGAAGAAGTTGAAGACAATAATCAAAGGTTCAAGATGCATGCTGATTTTGGTGACATCTGGAAGGGGATACACTAGCCAATCATCAAAAACAGTCCCTGAAATGTGGGATGTTTAGGAAGAAGCAGTAAGAAGCTATGTGAGAAAAAATAGATTTTTAGTGATCAAAACATGACTGAAAAACAAAACAAAACAAAACACAACATGACCGGAGAAACCAGCTCACTGAGAAACTGTAAAGTACCATGTTGTTCCAGGAATTACCATATGTAAAACTATCTTTCTCCATCTTTATAACAATTACAGAACAACACAGTAGTGATTAACCCACTATTCAGTGAACTGAAATTTCTTCATATGAAAATACTGTCTCGTTTCTTAAAACTCAGTGTGAATTAAACAAACCTATCTTTTTTTTTTTAACTTATCTTTTGTACTGTCACTTCATCACATATATGCTTCCAGCATCACCACCAGTTGCTAAAAAGAACTTTTCCATGTGTAATCAACTCTAGTATTCAGCCAGCTATCTAGAGTGGGGTGAGAATTTTGAGGAACATACAAACAATACTTCAATAAGCATCCTTGTATCTGAACATGCTGGTGTGTTTAAATCACTCAGTAATTAAGCAATTCACTGAAGGCCTTCCATAGGCACCACTGTGATGAATAAGAGAGAAGGTTCTGTTGCTGTGGAGTTTCTATTGTAATAGAGAGACAATACAGAAGTAAGTGAACAATTGCAGAGAATGGTAAGCGCTAGAAAGAAAATGATAGACTGAGACTGGATGGGGTGGTGGAACATAGGATTCTTTAGAAAGGTAGCCTGAGAAGACATCTTTGAGGACACTGAATGACAAAGTAGCCAGCTATGGGAAGACAGGACTGACTGTGACATGTTCCAGAGACATGGAGGGCACCATGGCCGAAGTGCAGGCAACAAGGAGGGAAGGGAGACGGGAGATGGGATGTAAGGCCCCAAAGGAGGACAGAGAAGGACCGCATGGGCCTTGAAGGCTACGGTAAAGAGTTGGAACACTGTTCTGAGCCATCAGCAGTGAGGTGAATATTGACGTGTTTTAAGCAAGCAGGGAACATGATCTGACTGACACTTAAACACCTCACTGTGGCTGCTGTGTGGAGAATGGACCGGAGGAGTGGCTGGTTTGGGAATCAGGGAGGACAGCAAAGGAGACCCAGTAACGCCCCAGCCAGGGCAGGATAATGGCTTCTACACGTTAAGTAGGAAAGATGTTGAGAAAGGACTCTTTTTTCTTTAAAGTAGATAGTACTGACAGATTTGCAGAATAACTGGATGGCAGTGCTGTTAATATATAAGATAGGGATGAAGGGTAGGTGGGCGGGGTAGGGAGAGTTTGTTTTGGATCTGACAGTGGTAGGGCAGTATTGGTACCTTATATTCTATTTTTGTAAATAATGTAATAACAATTAATTAAATGATAGTTTACTCATAGGAAAAACGGGGAGTGCCTTATTTTACTCAATATATGTAAGACCTCTAAGAACAGTGACATATCTTCAGTGTTATTTAAATTCTGGTGATAATCAATCAGTGTTACTGTAGGATCTACAATCCTTAACAGTGACTGCCATAGCAGTCAAACTACAGATAATTCCACTTTTCTCTATTATATTTTTCTGTACTACTTTTAATTTATATAAGCAGGTAGAACACTGGTAAGCAGCAAAAGAAAAGGTTTTTAAAAATATACTATAAAATAATGGTACTACAATAGCCATATTGTATATTTACTGCACGCACTGTTTTGTGTGCATGTGGATTTAAGTATTTCTTGTAAGCATTCTAGTTCCTTTCATGTCTGTGATAAGCAAGTCGGACACAGCCACATTAGATCATTAGAATAAACAATCAGAGATTCAAATATATTTTTATATAAAAAACACTGAATCTAAGAAACATAAGTTTCTGGAGAACACTCAAAAAAAAAAAAAAAACCTTTCAAGAACATAAATCAACCTTTAACAACTGGTTTACTAAAATGCTAAATTTACCCACACATAAAATATGCCAAAAAAACCCCAACACAAAACCTTTTTTGCTATTCTTCTTGCTTTGATAAACATATATTTTGAATCATGATATTTAACCTGAGGTATCTCATTCTAGTTTCCTCATTATCTAGGGGGAATATTTGGGAGTGATTCTCATGGTATAGTTTCCTTTATGGTGTTATCTTTGATGATAAATGAATCATTAATGTTTGGGGGGGTAATTCATCTCTAAATAGGGTTCATCCTCCTAAGTCACAATTCATGATGCACCAAAGATAGGAATTTAAAAAATTGGTATATCTTATAATCTCAGTTGTGTGAAGGTTAAAAGTTACCCAACACAAAAATTCAAGGATATAATTAGCTTGGAAAATAAAAATTTAAAGCACAGCTATGGCTGTTCAGTCTTTTCTAATTTACTTTTTTGTTTGTTTTCATGATAATTTATACCATTAATAATATTAGAGTAGCTCCGTTTAATGTGATATGTATTTTCTATACTCTAAATTTCATTTAAATGAAGGAAATTTGCCCATGAAAGACTTAAAATCATAGTCAAGAAAGCATAGCTTCAGCATAGCAGAAAAATATCTTGATATAGATTTAAAAGAAAAAAAAAGGTAGAATTATTTTGGATCACAGCAAACTGAAGCCCACACTACTATGCGTAGAATTTCATTTTATAAATAAGGATCTATGTTAGAAGGGCATTTGAGTAACTTTTTCTCCTTAAACTATAGCTAGACAAATAAGCATTTGATCAAAATATGCAAAACCTATTTTTGGAAAATAGGCAAAAATATTTAAATCTAGATTAAAATGTATTTTCTAACAAAACAGTCAAATGTAATTATAGACCACTGTATTATTAATGAATCATTTTAATCAAATGATTTTTACTAAATACAAGCTATGTGAAAGGCCTTTTGAGAATACAAAAATAACAAATGGCTTCTACTCTCAATAAGTTTAAAGTTGAGTAGGGTAGATAAGACCTGGAGATTGGTAAATATTGAAGTACATGATAAGAGTCATCCATGGCTTAAAAATAAATCCAAATTGGAAAATGAGCTGCACCAAGAAAAAAGTCCAGACAATGGCAAAATGCACTGGGATCCAAAGTCAAGGAACACATTCTAGAGATAAGCATGAAAAATGGCCCAAATCATGGAGGGTCTCTAACACTAGATTAAGTAGTTAGAGATGACTGTAGGACATTGAGTTGAAATATCTGGTAGACAACTGAAAACATGGCATGGAAAATGGAGGTGGGTACAAAAATCTACCATGTTAAAGGTCATAATAAAAGTGACTTGATCATGATTTTTAATGTGTACAACACAGACACTGAAAGCAAAAAGATCTGATGAGCTGGAAGAAAAGTAAGAACCACTAGATAGTACAAGCACAAAACCCACATTCAACAAAAGCAAGGGTGGAACATAACTTGAAAGGTTATTTTTTAAAAATATTTTATTTATTTGACAGAAAGAGAGAGCAAGCGAGCACAAGCAGGGGGACAGCAGAGGGAGCCCATCGAGCAGGGAGCCCAACGTGAGGCTTGATTCCAGGACCCTGAGATCATGACCTGAGCTGAAGGCAGATGCTTAACCAACTGACCTACCCAGTCACCCCAAGATAGGTTGTTCTTAGAGAGCAAGGACTCTAGATTTTAGTCACAGAACAACGAATGAATTCACCCAAGGAGAAGTTGAAATGAGGAGAAAAGGTCACAAGTGGAAATTACAGAAAATGAACATTTCTGGTCAGGCAGGAAAAGACAAATTCAACAAACAAACCGGGGGCGGGGGGGGAACAGAAAGAGGAGGGAAGCATAAAGGCAAGATAACGCAGACGTAGCATCAAAGGGAGGAGCACTTCAATGGAAGGTCAACAGTGTCAAATGCCACCAAGAGAACAAGACTTAAGGTTGACCACTGGGATGTTGTCATGGTTGACACCATTGACTTTAGTGATAGTCATTTTTATGCATATATAAAACACATATATAAGCCATACTGAAGTGAAAAGCAGTCCACACCTTTCTATTAAGGAGTTTCCAAGTTCAGGGACGTTGCCCTTCTCACAAAACCATACCTGGTAGTACAATACACTTGAGTGTATGCGGAGTCTCTAAAAAGACCTAACATCAAATCATCTTCAGAAACATTTATTGAGCATGTATATGTCAATCACTGGTTGCCAAGACAATGACCAAATATATGTGCTAAAAAAGATGCCTCCACATTTTATTTTGCCTCTGTGATCACTGGCATATGTGAGTGTATTATACATCATAAGTTAGTTATCTAGAATCCTCTGGAAGGAAAAAATAAACTTATCACATCATCTGTGGGTCAGTACTTTATAAAGTATGTTTTAAGGAGATTACCTCTAAATGCTTGTTTGAGCGTATAAAGCGTGTTTTAAGGAGATTACTACAAAACGCTTGCTTGAGTGTTTTTAATTACAGTAACTTTGCTTTTGAAACATACTATATGTAGTACACATGATTTAACTTTTTCCCCTGAATGTTAACTACCATTATGTTAAGATGCAGACTTAGATGCAGACACAGATGGAACGAGAGACTGAGCACTAATGGGTACTGAACCTAGCTATGGACCTTGAACCTGAGTTATGTAGAAATGACTGATCAAAGTGTGTTCTGTTTACCACAGTTTCAAAAAGTTGATGTAAAACATGCTTCATCATGGCCTTTCTGTGCAGTAGAACATGGCTTCTCTCCATAAATTTAATTAATGAGTCAAAGCTCCAAATTGCTTTTTCCCTGAGGGGTTTTTCTTACATTCTAGAAATAATCATTTTCCTTGCCGCTGGTATTACCCTCTGATTCACCAAGTCAATTCCACTATCACTGCTATGTAAGACTCGGACATGAGATTACAGGGGCTTTTGTAAGAACTCACAACCTCCTATTCTATCTGCCTTATCCTAAGTTTTTTGACATAGGATAAAGGGATATCCTTCATTATTTCATGAATGTACATGTGATAGGTTTACAGAAGCTCACTCAAAAATCTATAAATTAATGACAGCATGACAGTACTTTTGCTGACATGACATCTTGCCATATTTGCTTCAAATCTACTCAATATCTGACTTTCAGCAGAGTTGGCATCCCTCAAAATATTAAAATTAGCACCTTAATATGATATCAAAGCCCTAAAGAATGGTTATAATTAATGGGATTAAATAAATTCATTCTTTAACATTTCAGTTTTTAAATAATCAATGAGGAATCATTTGAGAGAAAAAATTGGAAAAAAGTTCCCAAGTAATAAACTTACTTTCTTAGGGTTCATTCTATAATTTTGAAATAACATTATTGCTTTCAGGTCAGCTTAATACTCTGAGATACTCTTTCGTAAAAGTATAAGGACTCTATCAGAAAAAAAAAAATCTTTCTTATTCCCACATTAGCTTATAACATGTAAAAAAATATGTCCCTTTCCAAAACACTAATGAGCTTTTCTAGTCATCAGGGGTTTTCTTTATGGAAGCCTACAGTATAACCACACACAAAAAGCAACCTTGGATCCTGTCGGCAGGCATCAAAAGGAATGATTTGGTCAGCACTGCAAAATGCTACTCAGGGGATAGACCAGCCTCACTGGTAAGCTCTGAAAATAAGGTGCGCGCACATACACACACACACACACACACACACACACACTGAAGAGGAGACACATATACACACATATATGCAAAAATCTTCTACAGTGTCACCATGTGCTGCCCTTCACGTGTTTTTCATTAAGAATTTTTTGAGAAGAAAATAGCAGAGGCGGGGCACCTGGGTGGCTCAGTCAGTTAAAGCATCTGCCTTTGGCTCAAGTCATGATCCCGGGATCCTGGATTCTGGGATTGTGGGATGGAACCCCATGTCGGGCTCCGTGTTCAGCGGGGAATCTGCTTCTCTCTCTCCCTCTGCACCCCCCCACTTGGGCTCTCTCTCTCTTTTGCACTTCCTCTCTCAAATAAGTAAATAAAATCTTAAAAAAAAAAAAAGAAAATAGAGGCTTTAGGTGGGAACAACCATAGGGCACTGGTCAGAAGGTTTAGATGACTGAGTCTGCAGAGAAATTCAGAGACACCTTTTCTACCTCATCCCCATGCCCTTCAGGAATGATGAATCAATGCTGTTCTATTCCAACAGTTGCCCATGTTCCTCATAGAACTAACTCCCTTTTAAAATTCTCCCGCTCAAGCACAATTTGTAGGATTCAGCCATATGAAATAGCTGTTTTTCAACTGCTTTTGACCTGAAAAATCTGGAATTTGTTATGGTTCCATATAATGCATTTCTGGCCTCTAGCTTTAATGATGGGATGGCAGTTCAAACTCAATAAAATGATCATTTACTATTATGTGGGTAACAGCACTCTGCTAATAAGTATGGCGACCCTAGGCCTTCAAAGTAACAACTGAAGTACTGGGGTGAAGTTAAATATTGGTTATCCCCATCCCCAGACTGCTAAGTTCCCTTCCGTTACCACGTTCTCCACTCCACCAATTTGGGTTAAGATTTAAAAATCTGTTGTTATGTACTTTTCTTAATTTTTTCTGATCAATTTTATTACTTTTACTTTTAAGCGAAAATGCTTTTTTTTTTTTTTAAAGAACTTTAATAAACCAAACTGTATGCTCATTTCCTGACTTGGCATGAACAGAACAATGACAGAATCCTGAGTACTTTCTTTGGGTCTTTGTTTTTCTTAGGGTTTGAAGTTTGGGGCTGTTTCTTTGATTTCCACCCTCTAAAAATATTTGAAGCCTAAGGTTGCAGGAAGGCTGTTCTTTGGTTAACTAAGACTGTTTGCACACATATGTGCTAACACACAGCCACTGAATTACTGCATTCTATATGTAGCCAACACGAGGGTACATAAAAACACTGTATTTATTTCATTAGCTACCATCTTTCCCAGATATCTTGCACCCTACCCTATACTTAAGGAAAAATCAAGGAAAAAAAATCTCCCAAATACTCTGCCTCTTCCTCCTTTTCTCTACCTCTTTCTCTTCCCATCTCTGTCCCACTTCCTCTTGCCCCAACTCCTTTGGCTTTGAGAAATAAAGCTACCACTAAAATCAGAGGTGCAGGTATATTTGGTCCCTATTAGGGCAGACATTAAAATTGTTTTAATATTTAATTTAAATTAAAAGGGCCAGTAGTTGGGAGTGGAAGAAGGAAGAACTAGCCCACTGTTAGGCTCATTTACACCTCCTTCCTCACCCTATCTCTGGTGCTACTCTGGTACTAAGGAATAGGATAGTTACCTCCAAGTATCTCTCCAAGCCTATGGTTGTGTGCTATGAACGACTGTTTTGCCCCTCTTTTCATTTATTCAACTCCATTACTGAGTACCTAGCATATGCCAGACACTGTTCTGCCTTTGACATGTATCAGCTAACAAAATACACTAAAATCCCTGACATCTGGAGGTCATTTTCTAGTGCCAGAATGGAGATGGAAGGCCCAGCGGTACAGACAAATCTCTACTGGAAAATAAAGAGATGTTAATATATGTATTAATTTCTGAAATATTTTCATATTATTCTCTCTTAAAAAATATAGCAAGTCTGCTTAAAATAGCCCTTTCTCAAGGCAAGAAAAACTAAATGACAGTTCTAGATTCAGTCAACTCAACATGACTTCTATTTCTTACAAATGAGATGGGAATCACAGAGATTCAAAAAAGTATTCCCAAGAGTACTGAATCATAAACAGGATTTAGATACATACTTCTATTGCTAAGTCCTGGGTGTGTGTGTGTAAATACCCATGGCATTACTGAAGTAAACATGCCAGTCTTTCCTTGCTTTCAGTGAGATGTGGTAGTCCTTCAAATGAAAAGGTACTCATATTTACTACTGGCGTTAATGCCCAATGTAATCACCTTCCAAGGGTGCAAAAATCTGTACTTATTAAAGACAACTGTTAACATCAAAATTTCCCTGACGTTCTTAAAAGCAATGACAGAAGCTTTTCTTAAAAGCAACGACAGAAGCTTTTCTTAAAAGCTTTTTATAAGTTAGGCTTTTCCTTTTGGAAAAGATCTGAGAAGAGATGAAAAAGTTTTTTAAACAAGGCAAATGGCATAGATATCAAAGCAAATAGGACATTGTTTAGTGGTCAGAAGTAGTTCCAGTGGGGTTTGTGGGGGAAAAAGGATTTGTGTACCTATGAATAGTGATGAAAGATGGTGAAGAGGTTGAGGAAGGAAGGGCATTCCTTCAGTTGTAACTGACAAGGCAAGAAGTGGTATAGAAGTCACTTAGATCTACCTTGCTTCAAAAATGTCTTCCTGCCTTATACTGCTGCCAGATGAGAAACAGGACAGTCAACTGATACCAACCTGATAACCTACAACCAAAGAAATGAGACTGCCCTTTCTCTATTTTATTATATGGAAATACATAAAATACAATGTACTAAATTTCCTATGTTTAATTTCAGTGTCTCAGAACTAGGACTGCTAGATGTCCTGACTTGATTTCAAGGACATTGCATATGTCCTCTATTAAAACCATATGATCAACAACTTGCTTGCAATATAAATTTTTTTATAAAGATTTTATTTGAGAGAGAGAGCAAGAGAGCACAAGTGGTGGGGAGGGGCAGAAGAAGAGGGAGAAGCAGACTGCCCCCTGAGCAGGGGGCTCAATCCCAGGACCCTGAGATCATGACCTGAGCTGAAGGTAGACGCTTAACTGAATGCGCCACCCAGGTGCCCCTGCAATATAAATTTTGAAATCTACACCAATATTCTCTTTCTAGTGTTTGAAACACTACATATACTATATGCAATCTCCAGCAGAGAGAGAGTAATATAAAATATTTCCATACACAGGGAACATAATGCAAATGTGTGAACGTACATGTATTTCTATCTAGACAAATTTCACCATGCTTTAAAGGATATGGTCAGCAGTATAATTTTTTTAATATAGTAAAATAATGTTCAGGAATCAGATGGCATCTTGACCTTTCCCCTAACCCCTTAATTTAGTAAAACTTATCCAAACTGATAGTTTTTGAAGACCCAGAAATGAAAAGGAGTAGGCCTCAGAGGTGCTGTGATCCCAACACACTGAGAGAGAGGAAAAGGAGGCAACTTATAAGAGCCAACATGGACACCTGAGAAAGGGCTGAGACAGGAAGGTGGTCAGGAAGCCAAGAGAAGAATGAGAGGCAGAGAAGGCACACTGGGAAAACGCTGGGCAACCTGCTAGGGCCAGGAAGCACAGAGATGCCCAAAGTTATAAAGGAAAGGTTCCAAGTCAACAAGGCCCTTGGAAACAAGGTAACAGAATCAGGGCCATCTAGGCAGAGGCAGAGGGCTGAGCTACAGAGCAAGAGACAGGTAGCTGGCCTCGGCCGGGTTACTGAGGGGTAGACATAGATAACAGTGTTGGGGGTAGATAAACCTGGAAGCTCTTCTCACCCAAGGAGTCCCCCTGGCTTGTCCAGGACACTGAAACCCTACCCTAGGCTTTGGGTGTTGCCCAGCCCAGACCCCATCACGTGCAGAGAAAAACCGGCCAGCATGTTCAATACAGATAATAGAAAGCCAGTTCATGGGAAAAAAGTAAAGTTAATGCAGGTGAGAAAGGAAAGGGAGAAAAATAAACCTTTCAAAAAAACTAGGTAGCTGGAAGCAGCATAAACTTTCCGAATATGGTAAGTGTTTTAAAGGAACTGCTGTTGAGAACAGATGGTGTTCAAGGAGACAAACGGCAATTTATTGGAGTCCTAGAAAGGTGGATATATACAAGCTTAGTCAGAAAAGTTGCCTAAAAATGGCAGGCATTTCCAAGAAAGAAATGGGAAAATAATGGTAGAAATAAATTTATGACGGAGGGAATATGGTTCTGAAGTATGCATTTAAGTTCACAGTTTATCTTCTGAGCAGAGAAGATTATTCATTAGTTGAAATAATTGCAGCCATGCTAACCGGAAAGATCATTAGAAAAATGATAAGTGTGAGAAATTAAAGGTAGGGAAAGGATTTGTTAGGACAGGAGAAGGAGTTTGCTACCATACACTTGCAGGGTTGGAAAATAATTTGTTCAGGTCTAAAATTAAGCTAGAAAGTTTTGCTTACTTTTATTTTCAAAATTTAAATAAAAAAGAGTTGACAAGGAATTCTATTTTTTAATAAACTATAAAGCTAATCTTTTTATAAATCATTTAAAAATATGAGATATAATGATAATAATTGATATTGTCATGTGCCATTCGCACAACTAATAGGAAGAAAATCTGGAGTTTCCAAGAGTCAACAGATACCAAACAACTCTGAACAAATTTCTAATTCAATTTGTAATTCCTGAAGTAGGGAAAAATATTCCATCATAGGCTTATTTAAATAAACATAGTAACTATGATTAATATAAAATGTGATTGTCATAAAAATGGGATAATTTGTTCTATGAAATTTTGTGATACTACTTGAATATTACTTATAAATTCCCTTTTTTCCCCTTAAAACTGGTATTAAAATCATTCTAAAATATACAGAATATGTGAATCTAATGGAAGATTTTTCACCTCAGAGCCTTAGGATCCTCACTGTGAACATTTTAAGGCAGGCTTAATATGTTTGACCTAAGAAATATTTCTTAGAATGGGAGGCGGGGGGGGGGGGGCATGCACCAGGCAGGGGCACCACAGGAGTGAGGTGCTATTTTGCTGACAATTCCCTATTAACTACTTGAATTTTGCATACAAATTAGTAAGTACAGGTTCTGATTAATTTAGATATATTTAACTGTGGGTTTTGGAGTGTTTTTAAATACGAGTCTGATGTAGTTGGTCTTGTGTGCATTTTACAGATCTTGAAGTAGACCCACAACATAGTAACAAAAGACCACAGACAGAAGAGTTTACTCTTATTACTCAGTTGCACAAAGTTAAGACCTTGTGTAAGAGTTAAAGGAATAATGGCAGTATTTACTCTTATTACTCAGTTGCACAAAGTTAAAAGACCTTGTGCAAGAGTTAAAGGAATAATGGCAGTATTCCTGGGACAGGGATTTCTTCTTCCTAATAATAGGCAGAGTCCCAGCAAGCCATACCCAAAACTAGATAAAGGACTAGAGTCTGGTGGTAACAACAGTTCCATTAAGGTGTGTATTTATCAAGTGGAGCTGGATGAAAATAGATGAGTATGGGACCCTCCCTTTCCCCACAATCAGTAATAGTAATCGGCTGTTCCTGAGACACATTTCAATCATTCTTAAAAGTGTACCACAACTTCCTACTGTTTGTTCAAGAGAAACTTGGGGTAACACCTCACAGAGGTATAAGGGAAGGCAACAGTTTCACTTTTTTTCTTTTACACGACTGAAACAATTTATAACAGTAATACCATAACCTAGTGATAAATTTCTCTTTTATATAAATAGTTTCAAGAGTTTTGACAGCTGTCTTTTACTCTAGTTAAAATAATTGATTACATTTGTTTGCATACTATTTCAAGCATGGTTGAGTCTCAACCTATTGTGTGTTCAGTGACTTGATTATACCATTTAGTAGTATTTGTCTCACTTGACCTTTAGAAGCAAAGTTTCAATTTATAAAAGGAATCAAAATATCATAAATATCTCCTGTAGTATACACTAAAAGTTAAACCTTTTAGGGGAACCAAATCTATGGTAGCAACTTGAAGATCAGCATCACTTCATTTTTTTTTGATAAATATTAGCATAAAATCCTACAAAATGGGATATTCTAATAAAAGCTTAAATTTCAGCTCCAAAAAAAATTCAAGTCTGTTACTTTGTGATATTAAGCAAGATAATGAGTACCCAAAGAGGACATTTAAAGACTATTAAAACGATATGAATCATCACTGTATAGAAAATAATATGCCTTGGAATCCTCATGGCTATGGGTCATCCTCACAGGCACATGAAGTACTACATGATTTTAAATATTTTAACACAGTGTCCAAATCTCTAACAAATTAATCTACATCAAAATTATATGTGTTCTTTTATTTGTGCTGTGAAGTTCAAGTGAATAACAGGAAATAAAAGTTTTACAAATGGTGCCTGAATTTAAAATAATCCACACCTCCGGAAGGCTGCTCCCATTACCTCCACCCCACGCAGCACTCATGCCAGAAATCTGCTAGCTCTGTGGCAGCAGCCACACTAGTCATCGGGACCCAAGGCCAACAGCCAAGGCCAAGATTTGGGAAGGCAGGAGACAGACAGCTCGACATCTATAGCACCTCATGAAAGGAAAACCCATACTTTTGGTCTCCGTATGAATTACCTTGCTCGGAGCCAAAGTGTGTTTTCTAAAAGGAAAGGAAAACAGATCCCTAGCATCCAGAGATGGAACCCTGCTATGAATAACATTATTTAGTTAAGAAACGATCTTTCAGGAAATGTTTCAAAGGAGTTACAGAATTAAGTTTTGAAATACAACTTGTTTTTTAAGTTGAAGACAGCTTGCATTCAGATTTGCTAAATGATGTGTAAGATTTTCAGAGGACCCTACTCTGATTACAAATAACTTAGGAAGACTAAATATGAACTGATAACCATAAATATAAAAACATATTTTTAAAAGTTTTGTATAATGCCTGGATCTCCCTTACCTAAACCCCAAACCTTTCATCTCTCAAAAAAGCCCAATTTTTCTTACAAATTTGTCAGGGAAATAACTCCTTAAGAAACTTTATCTGGTAAGAAATGCATTGAATTTTTAAACTTAAAATACATGTATACACACGTACATAACATACGTAGACTACTATATCTCACCCCACATTGCTACTTAAAAAGTGTGTATTCTTTAATAATAAGAACTACTCATTTTTTTTTCAACATTCTAGTTTAAGAAACCAATCTTGAATTTTGGGGCCAAGAACTGCCAAAGGGAAAACAAAATTCAAATAGCTAAATCTCACCCTAACATATTGAAGAAAATTTTCAGAAACTGTTATTCTAAAGCAAAATAATAAGTGATTAAATTAGACAAATTTGGTGGAGAGAATATTAAATGAACATAATCTTTAATTCCTTTTCTTCCTGTTATTGGAAGTGCTGTAACTATCAAAAATATGCATTTTATGCAAGGTTTATGTAAAGAGAAAATACACTCTAAAAATTCAGGACTAACAATTCAAAAATAAAATATGAGCAAAGCTAAGCCCTAAGTCTTTCAGCTCTATTAACCAGAAGGGTTCAGAGTCTTTTCAGAAAAGGAATGCATATGTTGACAAATTTGTATATAATATGCACCTATTATCCTTGATGTAGGACGAACTAAGAACTTGATTTAAATCAAGCATTGCATTCATTCTTTACCACGCTTTGTAAAGCAGTAATTTTAGCTGGCTTCAAACTGATAAAAATATCTTATTTTTACCTTAAAATAATCTGTTTACATCAGGAAAAATAAAAACTTAATAACTGTAGATAAACTTATCCTTTAACAGAATTCCACTGAGTTCCTACGAGAGAATAAATCTAGTTTTCCACAGCTGTTCAAAGAGATTTTAAGGAATAATATCTCCTCACAATTTTTCTGAAGTGCACTTTTTACTAACTACTATCAGAGTTAACATGATCCTAGTCCCTGGAAAAATAAAAATAACTTGTACAATTTTTCAGTTTATAAATACAGTTACCTGTTCACTTAGAAGAGTTCACATGGAAAGAAAGTTATGAGTAATACCAAAAAGGATGTCAATTATAGCAAAGAAAACTCTAATGCACTTCTAAATACAGGCATACCTTGTTTTAGTGCACTTTGCTTTATTGCACTTTGCAGATATTGCGCTTCTTACAAATTGAAGGTTCAAGACTTCAGTGGAGGAAGTAACCGCAGACGTGGTGGAAATGGCAAGAGAACTACAATTAGAAGTGGAGCCTGAAGCTGGGACTGAATTTCTGCGATCTCATGATAAAACTAACAGATGAGGAATTGCTTCTGATGGATGAGCAATGAAAATGGTTTTTTGAGATGAATTCTACTGCGGTGAAGATTACTGAAATGACAACAAAGGATTTAGAGTATTCCATAAACTTCGTTGATAAAGCAACATCAGAGTTTGAGAGGATGGACTCCAATTCTGAATGAAGTTCTACTGTGGGTAAAAAGACATCAAACAGCATTGCATGCTACCGAGAAATCATTTGTGAAGGGAAGAGTCAATGAATATGGCGAATTTCAGGTCTCATTTTAAGAAATTGCCAGAGCCACCCCAACTTTCAGTAGCCACCATCCTGATCAGTCAACAGGCATCAATGTGGAGGCAAGACCTTCCAAGAGCAAAAAGATTATGACTCACTGAAAGCACAGATGATGGTTGGCATTTTTTCTCTTATCAAGGAAGTATTTTTTAATTAAGGTATGTACTTTTTTTTTTCCAGACATAATGCTACTGGACACTTAATAGACTGAGGTATAGTGTAAACATAATTTTTATATGTACCGGGAAATCAAAAATTCATTTGACTTGCTTTATTGCAATATTTGCTTTATTGCAGTGGTCTGTAACCGAACCTGCACAGTATCTCTGAGGTCTGCCTGTAACAAGGGGATAAGGCTTTCAGATATACTAGGCCAAAAAGTGTTGTATATCAACTCATCTAATTAATTCTGTTTTAGAGCATGTATATGATATTTCCTCTGGTAAACTCATATTAAGGTAAGAGAAACAGATTCATATGTGCATGAATTCCCCTTTTATGATAATTTTGATTGTTAAAATGTGTTTGAGAGAAGGGGTGAAGGCTAGTGGGGAAAAACAATGAGCAGAAGGAGAAACTATCTGAGTCCCAGGCCACCTGTGCTCCCTGGGTCAGAGCTGCAGGCACCTGCTTGAATCATTTCCTTGAGAATTCCACTGTGACTCTGTCACTCCCTTCATCTCCCACTGATACTTCTTTCTTTCTTGTTCCCCAGCTCTCTAAAATCAAGATGTCATGGCTTTGACCTCCCTTCTGTTTTCTCTTTTATCCCCTTGTTTAATTACAATCCCAAAATGAAAGGAAACAGTCTGTGACACTAGCCAGTTAGCCCCATGAGGAAAAAGTGTGTGAAAGATGAAAGAAGGCATTTTTCATTTTCCACCATAAAACTAGTGCCTGTGGTTATATCCAAATACAGGAATAACTATTTGAACTGTAGTAAATTATATTTAATTGAAACAAAAGTTTCAATTCATTCAAACATCATCAGCACATTCTACAGTTTTACATATTATTGTAATTACTCGTATCCTTTCTTAATTAAAAAAAATGAGCACTTTATGTACACTTACACACTTTCAGTCATTACCAAATATTTTTATTTACATTTTCTCTTTCACAGTTATGAAAATTCAATTGCAAAATATTCAAATACTCACTATGTATTTTAAGGCTTTAAAAATCAGTGTTTTCTGAGATATGTCTTATACCTTGTGCTTTCTCACTTTAAGTCCCAATCTTTGCCCTAGGTTTCATTGTTTCTTATGCCTTATGAAGAGATGTGTTCAGTATCAACATTCTTGGGATTTTCATTTTTTGTATTCTTTTTTTTTTTAAGATTTTATTTATTCTTGAGAGAGAGAGAGGCAGAGGGAGAAGCAGGCTCCCGGTGGAGCAGGGAGCCCAAAGCGGGACTTGATCCCAGGACCCTGGGATCATGACCTGAGCCAAAGGCAGAGGCTTAACCATCTGAGCCACCCAGGTGCCCCAGCACTTTTTATATTCTTTCCACCTCTCAATTCAGTATAACAAGCATTCAATAAGTATCTATGCTTTGTGGAGCATCATGCTAAATGCTTTGGGAAATGTAAAGATGATTCCTGTCCTTTCAAGGAACTAACAGGGAAGCACAAATATATGTAGAGATAGCTATATATAATATTTATTGATGTTATTATAGAGAAAAATGGTAACACGAGAATAAAATAGGAAGAGATTAATTCATTTTAGAGGCAGTAAAACTTTAGGTGGGCCTTGAAGTATAGGTAACATTTTAACATTTTAAAGTGTTCATTAGGGGCGTCTGGGTGGCTCAGTTGGTTAGGCGACTGCCTTCGGCTCAGGTCATGATCCTGGAGTCCCCGGATCGAGTCCCGCATCGGGCTCCCTGCTCGGCAGGGAGCCTGCTTCTCCCTCTGATCCTCCCCCCTCTCATGCTCTCTCTCTCATTCTCTCTCTCTCAAATAAATAAATAAAATCTTTGGGGCGCCTGGGTGGCTCAGTCAGTTAAGCGACTGCCTTCGGCTCAGGTCATGATCCTGGAGTCCCGGGATCAAGTCCCGCATCCAGTTCCCTGCTCGGTGGGGAGTCTGCTTCTCCTTCTGATCTTCCCCCCTCTCATGCTCTCTGTCTCATTCTCTCTCTCAAATAAATAAATAAATAAATAAATAAATAAAAGTGTTCATTAACTTTTCTGAATATCCCTTTTAGATTATTACTTTTTTTTTTTTTTTTGAGAAAGAGACAAAGCAGGTATGTGAGCTGCAGTTGGGGGCGGGGGGAGGGACAGAGGGAGAGGGAGACAAAGAATCTTAAACAGGCCCTGGCCCAGTGCAGAGCCTGATGCAGGGCTACATCTCATGGTCCTGAGATCATGACCTCAGCCAAAATCAAGAGTCAGCCACTTAACCGAATGAACCACCCAGGCACCCCATGGATTATTTGTTTACAATATGGTAGTCTTGGACAACAATTAAAAATAGAACTATTTTCTGTAATGCACAATTAAAAGAAAATTTGTTCAAGATAAATACTGCAGGCAAACCTAACATATCTTACAGTCTAAGAGTGTGTGCAGTAGGGATAAAAGTAAAAATGTCAAGTAGGCTATTTCTTCCACAAACACTCACTGAGCAAGTCAGTAGAATGCAGACAGGAGGGTGACAAAGTTGTTGCTGGGAAGGAGCAAGGAAACAAAGAAGAAAGTCCCAAATCAAAGTCAGTATGTACATGTGTGGGTGTAGATACCGAAAGGGAAGAAATACCAGGAAACTGCCTAAAACTCATTTGGCAAGAGTAGTCTAAAGAATTCAAGGGTGGTAATGAGGGAGGGAAAATAAAAGTCCAGGAAAGACAGGGGTAGGTAAAAAGAGAAGCAAGAAAGGGATACAAGATGGACACAGGTGGAACACGGCGGTATAGGAAGAAGAGGACTGACAAGACTGAGAAGTTAAACAAAAGGGATGGTCTGGAAGGGCAAGAGCTGAGGGACTTTGTAGGGAATCTGAGGAAGAGAAAACAACAAAGAAGTGAGAGATGAGGTTAGAAGGAAAAGGAAGGAAACACATAGTTGAGAGAATAAAACCACCATACCTAGCGAACTACAAGGAAAAATTCCTTTTAATGTCCTGTGTGCTACAAGTAAAAACATCTAGCACTTGAAAGAAGTAAACATTAAAAAGAATAACTGGGTCATTTTAAAGATAAGCAGCATGTGAAGGAAGGAGATAACTTTTAGCAATTTAAAAATTAAATGACTTTGCTTAAGACTATGGTCAGGTAAACCAGTTTTAGCCATTACACAACTGAAAGGATCAGAAGAATATAAGCACCATAGGTCACAGTCTTATTTCTATAGAAATTGTAACACTGCAAAATTGATGAGTTTTTTTTTCAAAAGAACATTAAACTTTTAAATAAATGATACCAGGAATATAACGCTTAGGGTTTATAAATAGTGTTTCCTTCATGCTAAGGGATGTTTTCATAAAGAACCCACTGATAAGAGAAACCCAAGAGTGACACTGAGCACTAGGACTCTCAGTGTTTTCCCATTGTGACTGCTTCTGACAAGTGTCTTAATCTTAAAAGACTATCAAGAAATATAAGTATTAACTACCTCAAATTCAGATGACTGCTGTTTTTTCAGTTGAATTGCATTTACAGTTTTATATTCAGTTTCTATCTACCTCTTTCTGTGACGCAACTGGCAGAAGGCACTCAAAATTTTTCTCTCCATTTCCAGAATACAGCTAAGAAAAATGCTAAAAATTATGCAATCTATATAATAAAAAACAACTTATAATTCAATTCTTGGTTAATTCATAACTGCTGCTTAGGCAACAAATGACTTAGTTCATTAATTCATATTTGATTACATCAATTTCTGGTAAATCATTATTCAATGTTTAACAGTAGTAACGACGAAATTCAAAAGGACATGAACCCTTTTGAGTCACATAGGAGACAACAGAGGATGAGGATAGTTACCAGCCCATCTCTACCCACGGGAGTAATTACTACTTCCAAGGTGCTTCCATACCAATTAAATTCACTTTAGGAAATACTTTATTGACCTTGTACCATGTGAGAGAGAAGCCTGTAAAGGAGAATGGGACAAGGCAGTAGTGAAGAGCCCAGGCACTAAAGGAGCACTGAGGAGGGCTCCTGTCTCCTGTGGACATACATCTACTCGTATTTATTCCTCTGGGCTACTCTTTGCATACATATGCGTCCCCCATAAGCCTATCAACTCCTTGAGAGTAGAGATTGGCCTTCTAATCTTTGGGTCCCCCAGCAAAAGATGTGACATAAATTAATACTCAATACACATTTGCAGACATAAATGCATGAATAAATGAACCAAAGGACAAATGAACGTGTCTGAGTTTTCATAGATAGGTCAAGGCAGAATCAAGGCTAGGTACTGATTCAGTGATCTTTACTTTTACCTAGAGGAATCACAGAGTTGTTTCTTTTTGCAACAAATCAGGTAAGCGAGTAAATACATTCAGGTTGTTTACTATAAGGATTCCTGTTAGGCTATCTGACAGTCAAGAATACTTACTGGTACAGCCTTCTGGCCAGCAAGGAAGGTGAAAGGATCCATGATTTTCTATCTTGTGGGCCAAGCTTTATTTTATACTGACATGCAGAGCTCCAATTAGTGCCTTCTGCCATCAGATGGCACACTGGCCCTTAGCACTGTAATCCCAGGTCACTGTTCAAACCTTCTGACCTTCAAGGGCAGGAAGAAGGAAATTTAACATGTGCTGAACCCAAAAGCAGTGGGGGGTCAGAGGCTTTACATGCATTCTTTTATTTAACTCTACAGACAAGCCTTCCCGCTATCGGTTATTGTTCTCATTCCATAGATGAGAAACTCAGGCCCAGGAAAAGCAAAATATAAATACCCTCTGGTTACAGAGCACATACCTGGCAGAGGTAGACTTGAACTTGGGTTCGTAAGACTCCAAAGCCAATTCCCTTTCTAGCTCTCAGGATTATACAACATGTGGTTCATTCACTTCCAGAGCCCAGCTCCCTTGATGTGAGCTGTAGCAGCCCTGAGAATCCTACTCTAGAATTGTCATGGAAATACATCATGCTGAAAAATGAACTGAGGATGTCAGAAGCGACCAAGGCCCAGAACGTTTTCTGCAAGAAAGAAGTGATTTTCCCCCTTGTTGCAGCCTTTATCATGGAATGAATACATTAAAAAGTGCTCAGGGTCTTCTAATCTGTAACTTGCATTATGGAAGACAAAGAAAAACCAACTCTTCTGAAGAATGCGGGTGAAGCTGTGCAGAGTCTAGTGGTACCAATAAGAGAAACAACAAGCCTGTTTTATAGAAAAGGCAGGAGAAGTAGCATACGTACTTCATCTTTTGAAATTAAAACACTCCTCCCTCCATGGGCAAACACTGCAGCTGCTTCTCTGTCCCTCGCGGGTGAAGACAGGACAAGTCAAATACACTGTTACCTTAAAAAGTGTTATGGTTTCTGGTATAATTTCTATCGATCTATTTAAAATGTACTATGCTATAAAATACATTTATTTTTCACAGAATTCATTCTAGAGGAAAATATTAACATGTTAGTTTTAGTCAAAGAATGATTTCACAATGTGTGTTTAAAAAGATGACTAAAAACAAAAGAAATGTTATGCATCATTTGTTTTCTAATTAATATGTGACTAGGAGAGCTGGGAAGCAATGTGTTAAATAAGAATAATTGGAGAAATTTTGCCTCATCTGAAGTGACATGCAGGACAAGCCTAGGTGTGTGGCACAAAGAATTCCATTATTTAAATTTCTGTCAGCAGTTTAAAATCAATAAAAGACCACTATGAACAGAAATACATTTTCTGGGGCAGATGCTGAACTGTTAAGATTATAATATTTTAAAGCCAGTTGATAATAGTAACACAGCAAACCAGCAATCACTTTAAAAGACCCGGCTACTATGAATGGCTTTTAAGTGTCTCTGTTGTCTTCTGGGAGTACTTTCATGCAGCTGCTCTTGAATGTATAGATCAGTAAAAAGCAGGTTGTACAGAGCTGAGGGAAAATAATCTGATTATATACGATCAACCATTTGGATTCTAGAGCAACAGAAATTCTCTGTGATTCATTTCTTCAAATAACAGCATGGATCCTCACAATGACCATATGGTCACTGAAAAAAAGAAAGTTCAGTCAAATTTGTTATTTTATGAAATAAAATAATAGCCTGAATAGTCATTCTTGGCTCATCTAATGGAATGTGGATGAAGGAGGGATGGACCTTTTTCCTGAATAAACCCAAGAAACAACCACAGATTGTTCAACCAAGATAAGGAAATCGTGCAACTGTCAAGTGCAAAAATGTTTTCTCAAGAGTTGTACAAAGCATTGTTTTTATGCAGGAGATGGACTACAGAGTTAAAGAAATCTATGTCCAGTTGCAGGAGCGTTTTAAGAAATTCAGCTTATTTAACAGACAGCAACATAAATCCACCAATTGAACTCAGTTATAGCAAAAATCTCCTAACATAACTTCTGCCCATTATTACTTTACAATCATGTACAAAGGGAGTCATCATTCTTCTCTGAATGGAGAAGTAGTTAGGGAGTCAAGTGCTCTAAACTCTCCTGCCCACACTGCATTCTTATTCTGCATCTGTATTTCCTGCTTGCTTGTGGCAGAATGCTAATTTCAACTAATTTAAATGAAAGCCTCACATAATGCAGCACTCTCATTCTATTTAAACAAAAACTAGCGATAAGGAGCAAGTAAGGGATGGCCCACGAGGCTGCTCAACCCAGCTTTCCATTATTTAACAGAGAATTATTAGCTATGCATGGTAACCATTTTTTTTCTCTAATGTTTTTGAATTCTGATCAGAGCCATTACTACTGTTTCTAACTTTGTACCCTCTTTTGCAAGCTTTCACAAGCCCCTTATTAAAGCACTGGGAAGGCTTCCTATCTGATGCTCTGCCAGGCACTGTCCTTTTGGACACAATGCATTCAGGTTATTAGCTTGATGTGCATCATTCAACAAGCTGTCTTACAATTTTACTGATCATCATCTAGTAAGACTGAATTGCTGCCTTGCCCATGGCTTTTAGATTTATATAATTAACCAAAATTAGCTTGATGTTTAAAACACAATGCCAGCCTACCCATTTATTTTTGGAAGAACACTTTAGTGAACACAATGAGTAGGCTGATTTGGAATTGCCAACTTAAACTGTCAAAGTTTTCCTATAAAATTACTAGGCTTAAAAAATTCAAATTCTATTAAGGCAAATAGCATTAAAAGAAAAACTATGTGATAAAATAATCAGGTACCATATTACTTTCATTTAGGTTCACTATTATATTCAACTAAGTTCTAGTATAAAACATTCCACATAATTCCTTGGGTGTGTATTGTAAATATTAGTTATACACAGAACCTTCTGGAAAAGTGTATAACGGTTTTGGTTACAAAGCCCTACAGAAACACAGCATGTACAAAATGACATGTATAAACTATCATTCAGAAGTTATTAATGTCAGACAGAAAATTAAAAATAGCCAACTACATGCTAAACATAGAAGATAATGGGTAATACCTTGGGGTATTGAGCTTGAGCCTGAGGTTTTTCCAACACACTTTTGCTTCCTTACATCAAAGTTACATTCGTAAGTGATCCATGAAAACATAATTACCAACATTTTTCATAAAGGGGGACTGAAGAACTGAAAACCAAAATGATTTTCATAAAAAGAAGCAGTACAGTCTGTAAATAGCATGTAGAAAAGTTGAAATTAAAATTCAGCTCTCATGGCTATTTCTAGTTCCACTAAAGCCAGTAATATGTATTTTAGAGTTTGCTGGACCTTGGTTTGAATAATTTTAGGCAAATTCAAACTTCTCTGTAGCTCATTTTATTTCTATGTAAGACAGTGTCAGTAATAACCTACCTCATAAGGATCTATTAGGACATGAATACCTTACAAAGTATGTGAACAGCACAAAGCATAACACATAAAACAGGTGATCTGTAAATGCTAGTTCATTATTCATTCATACTTATATTTATTCAGCCAATATTAATTGAGCATGTGTAAGTGCCAGGCATTGTCCTAGGCCCTGGCCACATGGAACTATCATTCTAGTAGGATAATCAGGAAGAGGTTGGCTTGTTGCATAAATGGCAACGAATAGATCCTCAGCCGACTTGTCCTCACCCCTCCATTCAGCACATTGTTCCTGGGCATCAGCCAGTTGCTCTGGCATACAAAAGGTTTTAAGATTTGAATCCTGCCCAGCTACTTCACTTTCTCTCTTGTTCACTCTGTCTGCTCCTTTTTTTTTTTTCTTTCTACTCTTTTAGTCTCAATCATCTACAATTTAAAACAGTAGCTTCAAATTGTTCCAAACACAGGGGTTCAGCCAGGAAGGTGACTGGGAGTTTGGATAGGTGCGGCTTAGGGAGACAGGTCTCTCAGCCCTGCCTAAATCAGAACAGATATCTCTATTTTATCTGTTTGATGCCTTCTACTTAACATACTAGGCTTCCAGTACAAGATTTTGGTGTGAATAAGTAACTTTAGTGCTAAAGGAATGTTTGGGGAAAAGAAAAAAGCACCAATTTAAAATATGTCCCATTCTTTAACAAGCTGATGTACAGGAAAAAGAAATGAGGGTGGGAGAGGGAATCTAGTATACAAAAAGAAAATTATAAGACATAAAAATCAAGTGGGATATAGGATCTTGGGTTGAACAAGTCAACTATCAATAGGCATTTTTTTGAGACAGTCAAGGGAAACTTAAATATGAACTGGGTATATGATAATTAATTTTAGTATGTATTACTATGATAGTATGTTATGTGGCAAAATATACCTTTTTAAGAGAAGAGTACTGAAATATTTAGAGATGAAAAACCATGATGTCTATAATTACACTGTAAATATTACAGCCCCCCAAAAGATGATATAAATATGAAAGTCAACAACTGTTAAACCTCAGTGATCAGTGTGCATTATATGCTTCTCTTGACTTTCAATACTTTGGATATTCTTCATTAAAAAAAAGTTTTTAGGGATGCCTGGGTGGCTCAGTTGGTTAAGCAGCTGCCTTTGGCTCAGGTCATGATCCCAGGGTCTGGAGATCGAGCTCCGCATCAGGCTCCCTGCTCAGCAGGGAGCCTGCTTCCCTCTCTCCCTCTGCTGTTCCCCCTGCTTGTGCGTGCTCTCTCTCTCTAATAAATTAAAAAAAAAAAGTTTTTAAATGATCAATTCCTACTGGCATTCATTGGCCTTAATATGCCTCAAACTTCTCTCAGTTGCACAAGTTAAAACTGTATAGATTGTTTTTGTACTTCAAACGTTATATAATCCTATTATAGCATTTAAAAATATATCAAAATGACTCACTAACCACCATAAAGAAAAGAGATGGTTTACAAATTACATATAATCATTACTACATGAGGAGTCTCCATTCATGCTCTGGTATTTTTCTGTTGTACAAACTTCATGGCAAGTATATACCTAAAAAGACTCTATAAGCAGGTAGTGGGCAGCCTCTAAGATGATGCCCAATGAGCCCCACTTCCCAGAATTCAACCCTTGTATAGTCCTCTCCCCTTGAGCACTAGGCTGAACCGAGAGACTCCTCCTACTAACACATGACCCTGGCTTGCTGGTTGCCCCTAACCTGGTCTGTGTGTCAAGCACAACCTGTTCTCTAGGGAACAGGGTCCATCTTCCATGCCAGGTCATGAAGGTAGCCTTTAGTACTCAAAGCCCCTCTTCTCCATGTACCCTTCCCCCAAATGGGGGGTCTGGCTGTCTTAGGTGTTCTCCTAGGTACCTGCATACTCCTTCAAAACTGATGTAGTGAAATTACTGGTGGTTACAAGCACCAGCTCTATGGGCAAACAGAGCTTGGTTCAAATCAGTGTCTTACTAAGTCACGAGTGAATTTGAGTTAAATATGTACTGCCTTGAGTCACAGTTTCCTCACCTGTAAAAAGGGAATGGTACCTGCTTTGTAGTTCTGAGGGTTAATGGAGACAAATACTTGGCACAGTACCAGGGACATGGTCAGCACTCAGTATTAATCTTCAATTACATGCCATAAATTTGGATAAGCCTGAGTGGTAGTTCCAAGGGACTTCAGCTATATTATATATATAACCACCTAATGTTTTCCATATACAGACAACCTGTGCATTGCTGTTTCTGACAATACAGGATTTAAATTGTCCGAAAACACTTTAAGCATATCATCACCCACTCCCTCACAGAATAGCCCTTTATCCTGTGTCCTATTGAAATTTCATCCAAGGACTTTATCCGTTGATAATCTAAATTTTAATCCAATACTACAGTACCTCTACCTTCATTCTAGGTCAAGAATTCCTTTTAGAGATTCTCATTGATATAAAAAATATGTTGCTCTGTAACACTGTTAATCAAATGACTATGAAATAAGCACTCTCATATTATTTAAATACTGACAAAATTATGAAACATTTTAAAATTTAAATATAGTCACAAAAAATTAAAAATTAGTATGAAAGATAAAACAGAGGAGGAGAGTCGCTAATTTATACCTGATTGCAGACATTCCACAAAATGGAAATTTCCCTTTAAGATATAGTGTAAGAGCATCTTTTCTGGAACCCATTAAGACATACTGATATAATGAGAACAAAAATTTTGAAGCAAAATTCTATAGAAAAATTAAGAAAACTGAATGTACTGATAAGTACATTTAAATATGACAATAAGCATAATCTCCAAAAATGTCCAAAAGCCACAGCCCTGACTGGGAACCATCACAATAAGGCTCCAGCTGTAGCACCTAATTCCCTTCTATCCTTCTGCTAATTTCTTGTACTCTGAAGACTAAATACATAGACATTTGTGGTCTATGACGCATTATTCATGCCATCCCCTTCATCTAGAATGCCTACTCTTACCATCTTTGCTCACCACAAATCCTGCTGACCCTCTAAGGCCATGCCCAAATGGCGGCCCCTCCACACACCAAGATGGAAGGGCTCTTTCTTATACCCTCACTATTGGTGCTAACACTGAATTCACCTGACACGTGTCTATTAGAACCTAAGCTTGATAAAGACAAGAAGTAGTACTATTGACTAATTCATCTTCACTTCACCGTATCTCCCAGCAGAGGCATGTGCATCTACAGATGCATCCTGATGGGGATTTAACAGTGGCAGTTAATGTTGTCCTGCCTTTCATCTCCATAAAACTTAGGACACACACAAACTTTTCTAGCCCGACAGGAGCTAGAAAAGTTGCATTTTTACTTCAGAATCAACCCATTTCATCCAGAAATACAGCAAGCACAGAAAACATAGAGGATAATTTTGTTCAAGTTAATACTTTGCTTGAAATAGACCCTTAATATGAGCTGAGAGAGGGAGTAAAAGAGAAAAAGAACGTAGCTGGGTCATAAGACGGGACTCAGCAGATCTAGAATGAGCTTAGGAAAGTCAGAAAATACCTTACTGGACTCGCATCCTTTATCAAAATCAATTATCAAAACTCCTATTTACTTAACATTGATTATTTTAAAAGATTATTTTAAAAGGATATTTTTACTGTCAACTGACTTAACTGTGCTCCAGCCACACTTACAATGTTACCA
Source organism: Mirounga leonina (assembly GCF_011800145.1). NCBI lineage: Eukaryota > Metazoa > Chordata > Mammalia > Carnivora > Phocidae > Mirounga > Mirounga leonina. The sequence goes on along the minus strand of NW_023270454.1, from coordinate 37,143,435 downwards.
CATTTCTGGGAATTGACCCCAAAAAAGGAGTATTCACAGTTATTCCTTAAGAATGCCTTTTCTTCCTGTAAAAGATTCTAAACTGGGAAAAAAAAAAAAAAACAGAAACAAGTAATATTTTGTTTTCTCTCATTATGTTCAGTAGTAAAATAGAATGCTGTCTAATTAGAATCTTTTGTTTTCTTTCTTCACACCAAGGCATATACCTTTCATACTCACATAATCATCGAAACCAAATGACTTTATTCTTAAGAAAACGGATTGTTTTAATGATTCACTGTCTTTATGACTTCAATCTGCTCAGTAATGATCTAACCAATTAAAAAAGCACATGTGTCTATAACATAAATGGAACAGATGAGAAAGATTCTAACACCATAAAGGGAAGGGGGTCTGAATCAGTTGCCCATCTCATTTTATGCATAGAAATAATTGACCGGTAGAATGAGTTTTTTTATAATTGGCTATTATTCTAAATCTAAGCATTTAGATCAAGTATTCAGAAAATACAACTTCACATACTGGGAATTTTGTATCTGTATCAATGTTCTGGTTGTGATATTGTACTATAGTTTTCCAAAATGTTACCAATGAGGGAAACTGAGTAAAGGGCACACAGGATCTTTATTAAGTTTTACAACTGCATAAGTATCTAAAATTATGTCAAAAAAACTTCAACTAAAAGGTAATAAAAATATGAAATAAAATTCCAAATATCAAAAATTTAAGTGAATTAAAGGCAATGATTACAGCCAGACTTGCACTTTCTAGTATATAAAGGAGACAGACATCTTCTTTATTTTACAATATAAATACAAGACCAGACAACACCTGAATATATTTATATGACCATGAATTCTCCAATAAGTAGCCACTAGCCATAATTACGGTAACCTGGAAAAATCCATTGCTCAGTAGCACTAGCCACATTTCAAGTGCTCATAGCCATATGTTGCTAGTGGATAGTCATACTGAATAGCACAGAATGACCATGTCTATCAACATGGACAATTCTACTGGACAGCACTGTTAGACATTTCCGATAAAAAAGTGTTTATGAATGAATGACTCAATGAATAAATGACTTAGCTAGTGAACAAACCAACCTATTAAAAACATAAGTTTTCACATTAAATGTGATGAATGCTCGTAATTACCTAGTTAGCTTTCATTATCTTTTACCTTATCCTTAATCATTATCTATTATTGTAAATTGTTAAATTTCTCAATTTAAACCAATTGGCAAAAATATCTGTGCAATTCTGAAGAGTCCACATTTTCTAATTAAAGTATGAGGCATTGCTTAGAGTAATTCATAGCATTCAAATTAAACTTAGAATTCTGAAAATTTGCCTGTATATTAAAAAGTTACACACTATACATCCATCAGAATAGCTAAAATTAAAAACATGGATAACACAAAACATTGGCGAGGAGGTAAAGGAAAAAACCCTCACATATTGCTGGAAGTAGAAAATGCTGTATCTACTGTAGAAAAATGTCTGGCGGTTTATTGGAGACTACACACACATCTCCTCTATGACCCAACAATTCCCTTCCTAGATATTTTCCAAAGAAAATAAAAACATGTCCATGGAAAGTAGGAATACACAGAGAAGCTTTATTCTTAATAGCAAAAACTGGAAAAAGGCCTAGGTGTCTATCAATAGAAGAGATAAACTGGTATATTCTGACAACAGCATACTACGCAGCAATAAAAAAAGAAGTTTGTAACACCACAAATAAACCTGAAAAACATTAAGTGGGTGAAGAACATACAACATGATTCATGTGAAGTTCCAGAACACACAAAACTCACCTATGGTAAAACAAAACAAAGCAAAACAAAACCCAGAACAGTGACTGCCTCTGGGAGAGAGCCAGGAAGGGGAATGGTGGGGGTGATGGCCTGTGTTGTATCTTGACCGCTACTTTAAGAATGCATAGCTTTTGTTTTTGAACTGAAATAAGGAGCTAGAAACAAACAAGAATAGATTACTTGCTAATTTAGTTTCCTCTTTACCAGCAAAGGCACAGCTAATTTAAAAATCAGTAATGCCCAAATGAGACATTGATACAGGACATGCTGATCAAATGACTTATGTGGAGGTCTTGGAAAAGCTAGCAAACACTGAAGAGTACTTTCTGCAGAACTCCCACTCCTTGTTAGTCTCTCACACACTGCTGGTCAGCACTAAGGCTGATCAGAGTTCAACAACAAGCACAGAAATTCCAGTTATTCTGCTGCAGAGAAATTACAAATGACATTGCATATATGCTATGTCTCCCATAACCTAAGGCTTTTGTATTTAGAACTTATCCTTAATGAATAAACAATATATATTTAGTTTTATGTGTAATTTACCATTTCTTGCAGTTCTTGAGTGGTCAATGAAATAAAGTAAAATTTTCCTCATTTACAGAATAATGAAAAAAGTGCAAAGCATTTTTGGTGTCATTGGAATACTTTAAAATCCTGGGGTAGATACATTGAAAGTCTGAAACTGCTCATTTTCCATCTAATTAATTTGGATTCTTGCTTAATTTTTTTTCTCAAGTTTTGTTCTATAATCTTCATTTAGGGTTGTGTGCATAAAAGCTTTTCTGATCGATTGAGCAAAGCAGCACTTGGTGCATGAGTAAAAATGTATGACTTAGAGCTAGGAAAAAGTTGGGGCTTGCAGGCAGTTAACTCAATTTGGGGATGTGGAATTAAAGAAATGTTACTAATATTAAAACAGGTGAATAGTCTCTCAGGAATATGAATATTTTATAAAAATTCAGAGAATTTATATACTCAGTATATGTCCTGGGCTATTCAAGTTGCTTTTATTTTACATACGGAGCCAAATAAGCAGCTGCTCCCAGAGTTCTCAGAAAGGAAAGACTTGCAGGAGCTAGAGTGCCATGGAAGGGATTCTGAGGACAGACTAATGAAAGGACAAGAGCTGATTCTACTTTAAAATGAAACAGTCCACGACAGCCATCTGGCCAACAGCGTGCACTGGACCACCACCTTGTATTTTCTGCACAGCACATGACGGTGTAAGGCATGCTTTCAAAAACTCAACTATTCTTCTACTGCATATCATGCACTGGTGTATGCCATCTTTCCTACATTTTCTTAAAAAGGGGAAATAAATTGCTGCCCAAGGAAGCAAGAGGTAGAATCTAAGGTGTTTCGATGTGCAGACTTTTTCTGGATTGAAATAAAATACCTTTTCTTCGGTCCTATGGCTCTGAAGTGCCTCTTGGTGGCATGCTGGGACTTAGCACAAGATGATGACCTCTTTTGGTGAAAATAAGATGGACACCCAGCGCACTTTAATTTCTTTCTGCCAAAGTTGTAATTAGGGGTACCAGATGCCATGGGTATCAAAAAGCCTAGCTCACACAGAAATGTCTGAGAATCATAAACAACTCATACTTTTGTCTCTGCTCTCCCCAACCTTTCAGTCTGAAGATGTTCAAACCTACGGAAAAGCTGAAGAGCATTTATTTTCTCTCTTTATATACACATACATAGGATAGAAATAGTATGCTAGTTGATTTCATTGTCAACTTGACAGGACCACGGTGCCCAGATACTTGGTCAAATGTTATTCTGGATATTTTTGTGAGGGTGTTTTTCGATGACATTTAAATTGGGGGATTCTAGGTAAAGTCAATTGCCGTCTATAATGTGGATGGGCCTCATCCAGTCAGTTGAAAGCACAAATTTAACGAGATTGACCTCCCCCAGGCAAGAGGGAATTGTGACAGCAGAAGGCCTCCAGCCTTAAATTGTAACATCAGTTCCTCCCTGCATCTCCAGCCTGGTGGCCCACCCTGCTAATTTTGGACTTGACAACTTCCATAATTTCAAGAGCCAATTCCTTAAAATAAATCTCTCAACAGAGATATAAATATAGATACAGATATAGATCCATTCTATTGGTTCTACTTCTCTGGAAAGCCGTAATATAGTTTTTTGTTTCTTTTGTAACATGTGAAAATACATGTAGACATCATACAATCTTGCACCATCTATCATCAATATATATTTCCTAAGAGTAAGACTATTCTCCTACATAAACATAATTCCATTATCACACCTAAGAAAACTAGTGTTCATTCAATAATATCTAACATACAATCAACACTAAAATTGCCCCAGCTGTCCCCCCCAAAAAAGTCTTCTATACTTTGTTTTCATAAGGATCCAATCAAGGTCTACTCATTGCATTTGGAAAAACTTTTTTTTTTTTTTTTTTAAGAATCAAACTTTTTTAATGGGGTCTACATTTTAAATTTGCCTTATTTTCTCATATTTACACCTACAATAAACTGTTTTGGCAAGAATACTACTTAGGTGATACTGTTTATTTTTTATTGTGTCATATCAGGAGACACATAATATCAGAATATCCCATCACTGATGATATACATTAGCAATTTTAAACAAAAAATTTATTATGAAGTATCTGCCCCTTGCCTTCTAGTCCAGATTCTGTTAGAATTATTCACTAAACACTTTTAAGCAGATTGCATTAAAATCTACATCACACAGATTCATGTCCCCATGCTTAAGATCTGCAGGTTTTAAAGTAAAAACTTGCAAATGATGAAACTGGCTTTAATGAAGCAAACAGTAAGGTGATTCACCTCAAAGGACTTATTTATACAAATAATTGCTGGGGAGGGCCCAGGAATGATGTCAGCCTGTCAACCTCCTACTCACTGTATGAAGACCACATCCCAGTTACTTCCCTTCTTTAGTTTTCTGTATATTCCTTACTTTTTTTGTTTTTGTTTTTTTTTGTTGTTGTTGTTGTTACTGTTTAGAATAAAGAAAGAAAAGTTAAAGAACATGGTTGTATTTCCAAATCCACAGGGAAACCTATGGATTCTGAGATGAAGCCTACTGAAAAAGAAGATTCTCTAAGTTCTATTGTGGAAGCTAAACCCCAACCATCTCTTTCTTAAGATGTTCATGGCTTTATTGTTGTTTGACAATGTGGTTGTTTTATGCTATGGTGCAAGTAAAGTGAAATTCTACAATTTACCTTCCTTTCTCTACTTATAAATCATACTCGAAAATTCAGAAGAAATACAGGATGAATACTAATCAAAGAGGAAACGGAGTGACTCTTAAATGGAAAAGGCTGGGATATAAGGTTCTTGATTTAGTGAACTCAAAATATAATTTTACTTTAATTAAGCTGTACATGAAGATCTGTTGACCCAGGTGTATTTTCTCACTTCCTCTGTAGTATCTCTATACATGCATTTTCGCTTACAAAAATTTAAATATGAACTTGAAAAAACAGTGTCAACACAGCTTTGGAAGCCATGGTGCTGTCTGTGTCTGTCTTCCCTTCTGCTGACCGTTCTCCAGGGAAGGTGGGAGCAGCACCTACGGTTCTCGCACCCAGCAGCCTCTTCGTTACTCACTCTTTATCTTTCACCGGAAGGCAATGAGATATTTGCACCTGCAGCTCTTGAGGGAGTGTGTTTATTTTAATATTGAGAGCCACTTCCTACAACTTGGGGGGAAGGGTTTAATATACGTTTTCAAAAAGGTAAAATGTCTTAGATAATAAAGACAAACTGAGAGGAGAGAGAACAAATGTGATAATGTTCAGTCATTTGTAAAGAGATAAAAGACAGAAATAGGATAACTTTCTTAAAGCCATTACCTATAAATTGATGACATGAAACAAAATCTTACAAACCTCTTGCACTCCTCTTTCAGACTCATCATATCCCTAGGTTATGAATTATTATGCATACTTTACTACTCTATTAAGCTTCCTTGAAATCTGGGAATCTTGTACTCATTTTCAAATCCATCCCAGACTTCACCTTCTCCAACTGCCCAAGTAAAATTCCAAATAAATAGACTTATCATTCCTATATGTAAGGACAAGTCTATTATCATGAATTTTCCTTGAACATATATTAAAGTTTAAATTACTATTGACTGGGGTGCCTGGGTGGCTCAGTTGGTTAAGCGACTGCCTTCAGCTCAGGTCATGATCCCAGGGTCCTGGGATTGAGTCCCGCATCGGGCTCCCTGCTCTGCAGGGAGCCTGCTTCTCCCTCTTCCACTCCCCCTGCTTGTGTTCCCTCTCTCGCTGTGTCTCTCTCTGTCAAATAAATAAATAAAATCTTTAAAAAAAAATTACTACTAACTGGACACACTTTAAATTCTAAAATATGACAGAACACAAAGCAGTAAAGTTTGGATCCACCTGCGGAAACAAATAAAACTAATTTTCAATAATGTGTCTCATTCTTTAAAGCTGTGAACTAGGAAGGATAATATTAAATATTTAAGTTCCCCAAATAAGGGAGCACATTAATGAAGGAAGGTTCTATTTTCCAATAAGTTCTAACAGATGGTTTCCAAACACATACCATGGATTTAAATGCATAATTTCACCCTATAAATATGCTGCAAAACATTAAAAATAGATTATAGCACATATGCCTTATGGGGCAAATGAAATGATAAAAGGAATTTTGTAGTAGATAAGCTCATAATTAAGAGATCATGCTTGTTTGCAACTACGTGTCCCTTTTAATAGATGGATTAAATGGATTAAATGGAACAGCTTTATAAATAACACTTAAGATTATTTCCTTAATTTACATCTTAATATCCTGACACAGTTATAAGAGGAAAGGTTTTCCCTTTAACATAAATATTTTTTTCTGACAGGTTAGAGTTTTGGGATTTAATTTTTTTTTCCATTTCTACCTCACTAATAATAAACCAAGCTACATTCAAATACTAAGATAGTTATGTTACATTACCCTAGGTAAAAAATGCAAAAAGATAAAACTGGGCAAAGAGAAATGGCAACCACCTTTGAAGGAATTTTCCTATTTAAGATGGTTTTCTCTGTTGACTTCTCTCTCAGAACAATCAGTTTTGATGATTTCAGATGTAACTTACTATTGCAATTAAAATGTGTTATATACTAGAAGGTGAAAATAAAATGGTGAGTTAAGGAATTAATTGGTTATTCTGTATTGTATTTCTATCATACTTTCTAATTTTCAACATAATTGCCTAAAGTATTAACCTTACAGATTCACATGAGGATGAAATAAAATTGGTAGACAACATTTGACAAATGAAGACACTTAAAAACATGAGTTGTGTGCATGACACAGCCCAACTACTAAAACATCCTTTATATCACGAACACCATGAACCTATACCTTATGAATGCCCTTCAAGACAAAGCGCAAACCCAAACATGGCTGAATCTTTGCTTACGAAGCTCACATTTATTTAATATGCATAAGGATCAACAGCGTGCTGTTGGAGGCCCAACTTAGCTGAGAAACACTTAGAACAAGCCTCTTCCCCAAAGAGAAAAATAAAGTGACAAAAGATGACTAAAAGCATGCTTCCTATGTGCAGTGGGTCCTACTAAATGAAAGGGAGCTGTTTGTTTTAAATAAGCTTCTGTACGGGAGAAGAGTTAGTGTAAAGCTAAATTCCACATCATAGAGGAAAGGGCATTTGAAGATACTTTAAAAGGAAAAGAGTCTAGCATAAGTCCATAATTTTTTTTTTTTTTTAGAGAAAGAAAAAACACTTTGACTCCATTTCCCAGCCAGCTCTTGCCAGCTTCTCTGTCCTCCTTCACAGCAAAGCTATGGAGAGAATGCCCCATGCTCCCCATCTCCAACTTCTGTCCTCCCATATCCCCGGGGAACCCAGTCTCTGGACATGGTCAGCCCCAGCAGAAGCACTCTCACCACAGTCAAAAAGGACCTTCACATTCTAAGTCCAAAGGACAATTCTCAGTTCTCACCTTATCTTACCTATAACCTGAAGCATCAGACATGTTGGATCACTCTCTCCTTGAAACATTCACTTCACTTGTTTCCCAGACACTACGTGCTCTTCGTTTCTCTTCTAACACCCAGGCCATCTTCCTCCGGCTCCCTCACCAGCTTGTCCTTATCTTCCCACTGGGTTGGATAGCTCTTGACCTTTTCTCCACTCTCTCAGTAATCTCGTCCACCTCTATTCTGATGACTCTCAAGTTTATAGCTCCAACCCAAACCCCTCCCCAGATTCCTAGACCTGACTGCCCACCCAGCATATCTGTGTGTCACGGTCACCTGGAATGTAGCATATTATGCAAACAAATGTACCTTCGCCAAGTCTGCAGTGGTCTCCCTCATCTCAGTTAACGATAACTCCATTTCTCCAGCTGCTCAGGCACAAGCTTTGGAGTCACCCTTTCTCTCCCACGCCTCATGCTGGCGAACCCCATATGAACTAGAAGCAGCGTTTGGCCATGTCTCACCCTCCAGCACTACCGCCATGGTCCAGGTGACTACCAAATGCATTACTGCAGTAGTGTCCTGATGAGTTTCCATACCTCCCCCCGGCCCCCTACAATCATACAGCAGTCATAGTCATCTGAAGCACAGGTCACTGGTGTGTTCAAAAATTCCCAATAGCTTCCTACCTGGAGTGAGTAACTGCTTAGCTCCTAGCAATGGTCTACAAGGGCCTACAAGATAAGGCTCCAGTAATCGCTGACCCCACTGCCTCTTAGTCCACCCTGTCCCTTAGTTTGAGCCAGCCATGAGGATTCTGAACATGCCACATCGCTCCTGCCTGGGGCTTTTTCATCTGCTAGTCACTCTGCCTGGAATGCCTTTCCCCAGAGGTTTCTTTTCTTTCTTTCTTTTTTCTTTTTTTTTTTAAGATTTATTTATTTATTTGAGAGAGAGAGAAAGGACTTGAGCATGAGTGGGGGGAGGGGCAAAGGGAGAGGGAAAGAGAAGCGGACTCCCAGCTCAGCACAGAGCTGGATGCCAGGCTCGATCCTACAACCCTGAGATCACAACCTGAGCCAAAATCAGGAGTCCACCCTTAACCAACTGGGCCACCCAGGCGCTGCAACCCCCCCACCCCAGAAGTTTCATCATTGTCTCCTTTACCTCCTTCAGAAGGTCGGTTCAGAAGGTTTCTCAAATGTCAACTTTGCAGTGGGGCCTCCACTGGCCAGCCTTTCTAAAAGAGCACAGGTACATGCATGTGTACACACACAGAGCAATTCCTCATTCCCGGTTTTGCTTTAGTTTTTGGTCACATATCACCTTTTAACATATCATGTTTTATTTCGTAACTTTTGCTTGTCCTTAGCACTGCACTGGAGTTGGCTTATACTGGCTCACGAAAGCCAATGTTTACATTTTCAGGAATTCTGCAAATTGGTCACTGAACTACAGCTATTATTAAAAATCACTTTCTATAAACTTACAATTAATTACATTAAAAGGGTAATAAATACCCCAAATTTATTGCTTCCTATTTCACTGTATGTTCGTTAGGTATTTCCATTCGCTCTACCGGCAGGAAATACTGTAACTGTATACTACATGGCACCTTCTCCCACCTTCTCATTAGTAACACCACTTCTGTAGATTGGCATCAGGAGTGGTGGCAGTATTCACACTACGAAAAGCAGCAGACCCCGAAAGTCAGGGCCTTTCCTCCCAGACGAAGAGCCAGTTGTTAAACACCTCCCGTGGCCAGCCCAGTGCTGACTGACGGACTCTACTACGCTGTAGCTGTGCATCTTGTACCGTGCCCGGCACGTGGGGGGCACTGAAACATTGAAGGGATGACAGAATACAGTTCTCTGAAAGTCACTTGCAAAAGCATAATGAGAAGAATGGAACTCAAAACTCTAATGTATTCTCGGGGCGCCTGGGTGGCTCAGTCGTTAAGCGTCTGCCTTCGGCTCAGGTCATGATCCCAGGGTCCTGGGATCGAGCCCCACATCGGGCTCCCTGCTCAGCGGGAAGCCTGCTTCTCCCTCTCCCACTCCCCCTGCTTGTGTTCCCTCTCTCGCTGTGTCTCTCTCTGTCAAATAAATAAAATCTTTAAAAAAACAAAAAACTCTAATGTATTCTCATCTGACAAGTCACATACAGTTTTATATGGTACTCTATTAAATAATGTCACATTAATTCAAGTAAACGTCTCATAAAATGATGATTCAACTCAGCTGTAACTGGCATTTTTCCGAACAAATAATCATACCTTTAAAATTAATACATTCTTGCCTCAGAGTTTCATTTAGTACTGCATTTCAGCAAATTTATAAAAGTTTTTTTTTTTTTTTTTTTTTTTTTTTTTAAGTGTATGTCTTTAGTTAAAGATCTGTAATGCAATTAAATGTTACGGAACTTTTTTTTCTTTTACTGTTGCAATGCTTCACCTTTGAACTACTAGAAGCTGTAAGCATAGACAATAAATGCATCATTAACCCACAACAAATAAAATTAACACTTTTCAAAGGCAAGAAATAGTAAATGGTCCTCTTAATTACTTGTTTAAATGACCCAGGACTCTCTTTTATTACCAACTGCAAGGAATAAGTCATACCAAAATAAGATAAAACATGATGGATAATTTACCAGAGAAAGGAAATGTTACAGTCTTTAGAAAGTCCTTGGGCTGCAGTCCAGTAACATTTATCTTGTGAGGAGTACACAGATTTATTACAATCCATTAAAAAAAGAACACCATAAAACATGATCACTTTTAACATACTTAAGTTCTGAAAAACTTCAAATTTGTAACAAGTCCACTTCAGTCACTGCAAATTTTGATGTACAAAATATTTTTAAGCCATCCAATGTGTTATATTTGTGAGAAAACTTAGCTGATGGATAACAATAATACACTTTGGCATGATTTCTACTAGATTTTGTACTGACTGAAGAATGTTTCAATTTACATTTTGTAAACTAAAAAGAACGAATAAAACATTGTTATCATAAATTTAGCAAAATGCTAAAATCCCTTTAGATCCGAGGACAAACCTATGAGGTACGTATCAGTGTCCCCATTTTAAAAGTGACAGAAAACTGAACTTTGGTGGCTTACTCAAGCCTCCACAGTCAGGTGGGAAAATGGGCCCCAGGTTTCAGCTCTGAATCCTCTGCTCTTTTCATGGTGCTCTGCAGCGTTTTAAGATGTTCTTCATTTGAAATTTTTTTTTAATTCAAATAGTCAAGGTATAGCACGTTAGTTTTTGACATAATGTTTAATGATTCATTAGTTGAGTATAACACCCAGTGCTTATCACGTGCCCTCTTTAACATCTATCACCCAATTACCCCATCCCCCCCACCCACTTCCTTTCCACAACCCTCAGATTGTTTCCCGGAGTCAAGAGTCTCCTATATGGTTTGTCTCCCTCTCTGATTGCTTCCCATTCAGTTTTCCCTCCCTTCCCCTATGATCCTCTGCACTATTCCTTATGTTCCACATATGCGTGAAACCCTATGATAACTGTGTTTCTCTGACTGACTTATTTCACTTAGCATAGTCCCCTCCAGTTCCATCCATGTCGATGTAAATGGTGGGTATTCGTCCTTTCTGATGGCTGAGTACTATCTGCTTTGACCTTGCGTCCTGCAGCCTAGCTGTACCTTTCCTGAATGTGTTCTATCTCACAAAGATGGCCAAGGCAGCCCCAAGTGAAGCAATTTACTTGCTAAGCTCAACAGCAGAAACTAAGATCCTCAAATCCTGCAGCAAGCCTTTCTTGCTAGCAGCACATACTTGTAGGCTTTATGAAAATGGCTAATATACCTGCGCCTTACACTTCTTCTAGGAGGAAAGCAGGTAAAAGAAGGATCTTATTTATAGAAGCTGCAAATATTCCGACTTCTATCTGAAAGAGGTGCATTTTATTGTAAGAGCAAGTGCATGATACTGCAGTTCCAAACCTAACTAAGGAATCACAAACTCTAATGAGAGCTACTAAAAATGGATTCCGTGAAGAGAAACAACAAAAGGATGGGCGGGGGAGAAGATCTTCAAAGGTAATATGATCACATAGTTTGAGGCAGAAATGAAAGAGCAAGTGTGACATGAGGGAGATGAAGCATCCACCTTTCCACAGTTCACCAGAAATCACCACAGTGTCAGAAGCAAGTACACTATTTTTAGTACAGTATTAAAGTTGGCCATTTTTTAGTTCTGCGAAAAATATTATCATTCTTTCAGATCTATAACCGTGTTTGAAATATGAGACCTTCTTACATTTAAGAGTTTTATTCGGTCTCAGTTGTGGAAAAGATGTTGAGAGTTTACTATGCACATAGTTTTATAGATGTTTCCCCCATTAATGATCTAGTTCCTATAAAATTACATTTTATGTTTATATTTACAATTTACACAGGAATGAAAATTGAGTACCTAAAGGCCTACATTCCATACAGTATTTTAATGAAGCATTATAAAACTACCTGCATGTCCATATTTTAAACATGATCTAAGGTTACTAATAATCATTTACAAATAGTTTTATAGTTTCCGGAAAAGGATAAGTCATTGTGCAAGTATCTTAATGTCTACATGCGTTCTGAGGTGAAAACTAATTAAATCCAGAAGATTTTAAAAGAAAAATTAAAATCCAAAGCCTTCCTTTACAATTTATTTGTGAAAACAATGGGCAAATGCTATGCTATTTCTTTTTTTTTTCCCCCTCCCAAGTTTTAATTTAAATTCTAGTTAGCATATAGTGTAGGATTGGTTTCAGGAATAAACTTGTTTCTGCTATCAAAATAAATTACCATAATGTTCTCATAACTAAGAAAACATACATCCAATAATTACACAGAATCTTTAATTAAACATGGTAAACAATTTGAGTGTTTTATACAATGAAAATGATGTAAAATCTCTATTATGTAAAATTCTAACACTGAAAACAGCGTTCTGCAAACATCATACAATAAATGACAATTATGCACTTTTAACGTTGAAAACTCTTGATTATCTATAATTCAAGCAAACAGAAGTTTTAAATAACCAATGTTTTGACAGTATCAAAGTTGCTATGAGGATTTATTTTTAAAAAACAGCTTTTGCAGTATGTCAGGGGACCAGAATAGTTAGGGCCAGCACTTGATTTCCTCCTACATCATGGCTCACAATTCAGTCACTTCGATCTGCCAATTACTCCCAAAGCCCAACAGGGTCTTCCAGGGTTAGCTGTCCCCAGCTTCTCATTTCTCAGACATTCATTCCATGGCAAACCACAACCACTCTCGGTGGTTTGAAACTGTCACTGGGCCTGAGCCCACCTGTCATGCAAAACGATCTGCAGTGTCACCTCCAAGCTACCATGCTTAGTTGCTATTCCCAACTATCCATAATAAACTTCACAATAAACTATCCATAATAAACTCTTCTGGAAAACTCTGAACCCCTCACTGTCTACCCAACCAGTACGTCATGTTGCTTTACAATGATGCTCTCAGACTATGAGGGCCTACAATACCTTCTGAAAAATTTTTTTGATGTAGCTTTTAAGGATATTTTGCTTTCATTTTCAAACATTTACTGAAAATGTTGACAGTAAGTTTTACTACATTTTTAAAAAGTTTATGACCTACACTTTCAAAAATTCTTACTCTTTGACCTTATAATCCCCCCTTTTGGAATTCATCTTAAAGTGTCAGAATTTAGATGAAGATTTAAGTACATATATGCACATTACAGGATTTATGGGAAAAAATTCAACACAAACTTGAATGGTCAAAGAAAGAAAATGTAAACATATGATATAGGCTGTAGGCTTTTTCAAGCACTAAAAATATTTTCTATATTAAAAATGCTTCTACTGGGTATTCACCCCAAAGATACAAAAGTAGGGATCTGAAGGGGTACGCGCACCCCAATGTTTATAGCAGCAATGTCCACAATAGCCAAACTGTGGAAAGAGCCAAGATGTCCATCGACAGATGAATGGATAAAGAAGAGGTGGATATATATATATACAATGGAATATTATGCAGCCATCAAAAGGAATGAGATCTTGCCATTTGCAACAACGTGGATGGAACTGGAGGGTATTATGTTGAGTGAAATAAGTCAATCAGAGAAAGACATGTATCATATGATCTCACTGATATGAGGAATTCTTAATTGCAGGAAACAAACTGAGGGTTGCTGGAGTAGGCGGTGGGGTGGGAGGGATGGGGTGACTGGGTGATAGACACTGGGGAGGGTATGTGCTCTGGTAAGCGCTGTGAATTGTGCAAGACTGTTGAATCTCAGATCTGTACCTCTGAAACAAATAATGCAATATATGTTAAGAAAAAAAAAAAGAAGAAGGTAGCGGGAGGGGAAGAATGAAGTGGGGGAAATCGGAGGGGTAGACGAACCATGAGAGACGATGGACTCTGAAAAACAAACAGGGTTCTGGAGGGGAGGGGGGTGGGAGGATGGGTTAGCCTGGTGGTGGGTATTGAGGAGGGCACGTTCTGCATGGAGCACTGGGTGTTGTGCACAAACAATGAATCATGGAACACTTCATCTAAAACTAATGATGTAATGTATGGGGATTAACATAAGAATAAAATAAATAAAATAAAATGCTTATGATATGCTAACTGAAAAAAGCAAAAACACTTGTAAGACATGATCTTATTTGCATTCAATATTTGTGAACCAGTACACACACACAAAAGATAGGAGGGAATTTATAAAATATTCATAGTGATTGTCTTTGGTGTGGTTGAGAATATTAATTTGTTTACTATTTAGTTTTATATAGTTTTATGTATAATAATTGAAAATAAAGCATACTTATATATTTATAGTGAACATATGTTATTTTTTTAATTTTTTTTTTTTAAAGATTTTACTTATTTATTTGAGAGAGAGAATGAGAGAGAGAGAGCACATGAGAGGGGGGAGGGTCAGAGGGAGAAGCAGGCTCCCTGCTGAGCAGGGACACTGATGCGGGACTTGATCCTGGGGACTCCAGGAGCATGACCTGAGCCGAAGGCAGTCGCTTAACCGACTGAGCCACCCAGGCGCCCCTCACCTGCAGCTGCTTCTATTAGATAGGACTTTGGATCTCAGGGATGTTATGAGGTTTATTAGAATACGAGGATAAAACTGGCAGACTCCATGCATGACCTGAACACTGTGACTTCCAGTAATGGGTTCCATGAGGGGACAGACTTATTTATTTATTTATTTATTTTTAAAGATTTTATTTATTTGAGAGAGAGAGAATGAGAGACAGAGAGCATGAGAGGGAGGAGGGTCAGGGGGAGAAGCAGACTCCCTGCTGAGCAGGGAGCCCGATGCGGGACTCGATCCCGGGACTCCAGGATCATGACCTGAGCCGAAGGCAGTCGCCCAACCAACTGAGCCACCCAGGCGCCCGAACATATGTTATTTTTAATCTCTCTTATAAGGGGGAAAATTAGATTATTCACTTTCTGGGAAGCCACAACCCATGTAAATGTAGTTTTAATTTGCTCTACACAAATTTCTGTAAGGCACTGACTTACTACAAGTACCAATGCTCATGGAACATTAGGGGAAAGTATTATCTTACACATTTACAAAAGAGAGGAGATAAAGAAATTGGTATAACTGAACATATAAAGTGTCACTTAGAGTTATAAGAAATAATAGGTATTTGTGAAATTCTCTTTTCAATTTGCTTCAAGACGGAAATTTTTATAAAGATAGATTGATTGATTTGACAGAAAGAGAGAATGAGCGAGAAAGAGAGAGAGCGCACAAGCAGGGGGAGTGGCAGGCAGAGGGACAAGCAGACTTCCCACTGAGCAGGGAGCCCCATGCGGGACTCGATCCCAGGACCCTGAGATCATGACCTGAGAGAAGGCAGACGCTTAACTGACTGAGCCACCCAGGCGCCCAGGAAAGTTTTATAATTAGCCAAAATGATGATTAGTTATATAGATTTTTGATTTATGGATATGACTCCAATTTGATACTATGTATTTATGCTTCACATTATTTTAGGAAAACATGCATTCTGGGTTCCAGTATTCCACTTAAAAATTAAGTGTTCTTTATTAGTATTTTTAAAGGGAAATCATAGTCCTATTAATGTTTAGGAATTAATTGACTTAAGACACTAGAAATTCAATCTATATATTTAAGAGTCTCATAAAAGATAGTTGAGTGGCAAAAAGAGTATTAAATTTTCCAGTTATAAAAATGAAGACATCATCATCAGTTTCTTCATAACTGCCATCACCCAGTGAAATATAACTAAACCAGGTTGCTTTGTACCTATTTCAAGCAAGTCATAAAAAGATTAGAAGCTACCTAAAAGAAAATACAACTGACATGGTTATAATGAAGATGTAGCGAGGAAGTACAGGGATCTGATGATGCCAAAAAATGATCTCAAAGAGAAAGTTAATAGTTTTAATTTTCCTTGAGAGATACATCATAAATCAATTAGGCATTGTTTTAAATATATGTACAAATGAAGGAGAGGAGTTATGGTAAAAATAAAACCTGATGGATCTGTAGGAAAAACAAATAAAAATTACACCTATCTCATTTTTTAAAAAGTCTTCAATCCCAAGGTTTTTCTAAACCTTATACAATTTAAAATGTCTGAATTCGTTTCCATTCCACAAACTACTCACTTCCAAAGTCTACACAGCTCTGACAGGAACAAATCTAAATCTCAGTGCAGAATGAGAACCAGCTGGTGAGACCAACATCTACCACCAGCTCATTATCTTCTTATATGCTCCGGTACTAGCCAGAGAAAATAGTGTAACTCTGAGAAAGATTAGCCCTCTTTAATTGGATAAAGAATCATCCTACCTGCCTTCACAACTACTGTGCAAGTCTTTTGTTATTTTTTAATTGCTGCAGGCCAGCAAATGGAAGACATGCAGAATATCAGAAGCCAAAGACAGAAGCCAAATGTTAACTTCAAATATTACATGGGCATGAGAAAGAAAAATCAGTATCATACTGCAGGGCCATCTCCAGATTATGGAACCACTCATTGAAGCACAAGTTTACCAAGATAACTCTCCAATACAAGCACCACAAGGTCTGCTGCTGTGCCCAATGCAAGGAGCACAGGAGTGTGTGTGCATATATGGGGAGGGGGTACAGTAATGAACCCAAAATTTCATCATATAAAAATCACTCAGCTCTGCTACCAAACAGCTTTGTAACCTTGAGCAAGACATCTTGGGTCTCGGTATCTTTATCCATAAAAGGATGTTTTCCCTATATATTACAATTCACTAAAATTACAGGAGGTAGGAGAAAAGTAAGCAGACTGAGTAAAGTTGCAAAGCAGCCTCTGTGTATATGCGTGTTTTAACTTTTTTTTTATCTCTAGCAAATTGTGCCTACTGTTTGCCTCCTCTCTAACAACAGAGATGTCCCAACACAGGTGTGCTACAGATCAATGAGAAAGAGATGACTGGACTTAGGGCAAGCAGGAAGTCGTGACAGGTAAAGTAAAGTAACTCTGCATGAAACCTAGGTATTCGCTCATGACAGCAGATGTGGATTTTTCACACACGTGATTGTCATCTATCAAGTGTATTAAGCACGAAAAGGGTAAGATCAAAACAGATTTAAACAAGGGATAATTTATTCACCAGGGAGAGACAACCCAGACTTTTACTAACTACTGCTGTTAAGTAAGCAAGCTGCTAGCAAAGGGTAAAGGAAGTTTTCCC
This sequence comes from Mirounga leonina, assembly GCF_011800145.1. Taxonomy (NCBI): domain Eukaryota; kingdom Metazoa; phylum Chordata; class Mammalia; order Carnivora; family Phocidae; genus Mirounga; species Mirounga leonina. The sequence continues at coordinate 37,125,909 of NW_023270454.1, read as the reverse complement.
ACAATGGTGTGTCAACAAAACCAAATACTTCCCCCTACCTATAATAATTAGTACAAATGATTGATTATCCTTCAATATATTCACAGGTGAATCCTTACAGTAGTATATGGTATCTAAGATCTTGTTTCATTTTTTTTTAAAGATTCTATTTATTTATTTGACAGAGAGAGACACAGCGAGAGAGGGAACACAAGCAGGAAGAGTGGGAGAGGGAGAAGCAGGCTTCCTGCCGAGCAGGGAGCCCGATGCGGGGCTTGATCCCAGGACCCTGGGATCATGACCTGAGCCGAAGGCAGACGCTTAACGACTGAGCCACCCAGGCACCCCTAAGATCTTGTTTCATTTGGTCTGTAACTAGGAGATACATATATACATACATGTACCAGTTCGGCTGCATTTATCAAGATCCTAAATGGTTTTAGGGCTTAAGTTTAAGATTCAAGATTTTAGTTTTATTTTGTTCAGTGCATCACACCACTGTTAACAAGTCTGTGGGAAAGTAAGTTTGATCCTCAAAAACACACTTACTTTCTACCTTATAATTCACTCTAGATGTGAACTTCAACCAGGTAGAGGCAAGATCACTGGACCCAGGTTGTCATAAGAACTACAGATGTTCGTTTTTAAAATGTATCTTTTTCAAAGTACCTTTATAAACTTTAAGTTTCCCAGCATTACTGTACTAAGATGAGCAAGTTCTTTAAAGAAGAGAAGGTTGGGGTGCCTGGGTGGCTCAGTCATTAAGCGTCTGCATTCGGTCCAGGTCATGATCCCAGGGTCCTGGAATCGAGCCCCGCATCGGGCTCCCTGCTCCACAGGGAGCCTGCTTCTCCCTCTGCCACTCCCCCTGCTTGTGTTCCCTCTCTCGCTGTGTCTCTCTCTGTCAAATAAATAAATAAAATCTTAAAAAAAAAAAATAAAGAAGAGAAGGTTAAACACACCTAGAGTTGGTCCAGGAAAGGGTTTTATTATTACCCATTATGTCTACTGTTCTACTATGCAAGCTGTCAATCTTTGAAAGACTTGAAATTCTCAGGTTTTTGTGTTTTTCTTCAGGGCTTGAAGGATTTTGACCCCAACTGTTTATGGTACAAACAGATTTAAACAATAAATTTAGAACGAGGACTGATAAGAGTTAACCTCTGTGACAATGAAGCTTCACCACTACCAACAATGTTCACCTTTCAAGAAGGGAACCTGAGCCAGTGCCGAGAAATCCCATTATCTAATGCTTGAACTAAATATAAATATTTTAAATATTTAAATAATATAAAAGAACATCTGCTTTGTAAATTAATACAAAAACAAAAATGACTGGAAGAAGTAAAGCTCAGTAATAAAATACCACCAAAAATTACATTATATTCACAAAGCATAACTTAAATCCAAAACACTACTTTAATTATTTCTCTACAGATATATTATCTAAGATAAGTCCATAGTTGAGTAAGAATTACTTTTGCCTGATAATTCAGTTCTATATTTTCATGTCTACATAAGAAGCAGCTCCATTAATGGAAAGAAATTAAAATTAAACTAGAAGATGTCAGTGGATGAGGGCATTAATCTTCAACAATCAGTGTGGTTTAATAGGAATATAAATAAAAATATCTAATTTCCTCAATCCTTAGTCATGACTGATGGTTTATGATGAGCACTGACTGATGCAGAAAGGAGTCTATATTACATGTTCTTACTGATTGAAAGAAACACCTCAATTTCTGGAAGTTCAAACAGTAGAAGAGAGAGAAAAAGTACATTTAAAATTAAGGATATGTAGCTAACCTAGTTGAGGATATGTGAATCTTTAAATTGAAGTTCAACCTTATAGAGCCCCAATCTAAAAAAACAAAAACAAACAAAAAACAAAAACAAAAAAAACCCAGAAAACACCCTAATCATGGACATTCCTATGCACCCTTCAAACTCACTGTAGTGATCCCTTAGAGTACTGTGGGATCCTGGGGGCTATTACTGTGGCAAAAACGTGCCTACAGTCTGGAGCACCTCCAAACACGCTATACTGATGGTTTCCGGACCTCCTGTTCTTCCCCATAGTCCATAATTAGCTAAGAACTCCAGGGCGCTGGAGCTGTGACACCCTCCTTCTGTGTTCCTTCTGTGACACCCTCCTGATGAAGATTTCACCAAAGGGAGTAGAAAAAGCAAGGCACAGGAGTGGATCCGACTGGACAAGGGACAGGGTGGATGTGCTCTGTGACAGCAGTCCAAGTATTTGTCTGTTAGTCTTATGGAAATGGTCTCATCTCTCAGCACAGACAACTTGCTAGCCTTCACTCTGTTCTCTCCGTTTCCTTTACATGTTTCCTCTCACATACACGCTCCCAACCTGCATGCAGAGCGATGCAGCTTAGCCAGGCAGAAGCATGTGAACCAACATGTTAATGGCCAAGTGTTTTCCCAGCTCCAGCCCCTGAAGCCTCTTCCTTCTTGTGAGGGGATTTTGGTCTTTGCAGTTTCCCTTTCTTGCCTTAATATTATGCCCCAGCTTGTCCTTTTCCAGAGGCAACAGTGGGCCCCAACTGCTCTGGGTATTTATTTCGACACTGGCTTCCTGCCAGGGCTCTGCCACTTTTAGCCAGGGCTGCATTGCTATAGAAGTGACTGGAGTGATGGGGAAAGAAGTGGCAGCAGCTGCGGGAGGAGTGAATTGTTTTGCTTCCCCTTCTGCCTACAGCAACCCAAGCCGGCATAGGGCAGTGGCATTGAGGGGCTACACATGGAATATTCTACTTCCCATTGTGGAAGGAGGGGAGAAGTTGCAGGCAGAAGCATCAGCACGGGGAGAAAGATACACTTAAGAGAAAGAGAAGCATTCATTCTTGTGGCACAAGACAGACCCGCTCACCACCTGAATACTCCACAAATTCTACTTCTTGGAAGGCAGACACACAATATCCTCCCACGGAGGAAAAGACACAGAGCCAAAGCCCTGCCTTTTAAGTGCATCCTGGCATTTTTCTTTGTCTCCTCTGCCAAAGAAACAGAAATGATGACGACTTTAGACAGTGTAAAGGGAATAGGAGTAGACCCCATTCACCCCCTCAAAAAAGAAAAACTCTTCTCCCCAGTAATAGCAACCAAGTTACCTGTCCTCAGTTTTCAGAAATCATCTGCCCAGCCAATCCAGATTTTTTAATTTGTATCCATTAGTTTGAAGAGTAGAGAGGGCATCATTAATACAGAACTATATTCTAATTCTCAATTAACAAAGGGAAGAAACTAACACTAGGTTAACTACCACCAATGAACCAGGCACTGTGCTGGCTCAAAGAATTTATCTGAGGGCTCACAGCCAATAAATGGTGGAGTACAAATGATAACCCTGGGTTTTCTAATACCAAAAGAGTTCTATTTCAAATCAAACTTTAGCACACAATCTCAGCCAATCTCCAACCACACTTCTGCCAGACCGCTTGATGATACAACTAGTTTTTATGCTCTCCCCTTTCATTCTCTGTATCTGCAGGAATGCAGAACCTTTAAATTGGTAAAAGATTAGAAAATAAGATGACGTGATGAAGGTCTATCAGGGGTCAAAAATGCAAACACCTTCAGGGGGCCTGGTGACCAGGCACAAAGATGAGGAAATGGGAGACTGCGTACTGGAGGAGCCCCCGCCCCATGTCCCATGCAACATGCATGGATTAGAATTGCCTTTATCCTACGGACCTATTAGGATTTCCTTCATTTACACTGCTTACAGAGACTACACTTTTTTGGTTCCTTCTTCTACCACTTCATGTCCCTTCCTTCCACAATACCAATTTGGCATCACAAGAGATTTCTCGGTAAGCTTTTAAGTAAAATAAAAAGAAGGAGGTAGAACGATAACTTCTGTTTGCTGAACACCTATCATGTACTAAGTAGCACATTGGCAGATTTACATACACCAGCCTCAAGCGAGTCCTGGAAAAATTATAAAAACTTCTGTATCTTACAAGCAAGGAAGCTGAGGTTGAAAAGTTTAAGTAACTTGCCCAAGGTAGAGAAGACGGGATTTGAATTCTGACCAATTCTATAGTCAGCAGTTCATTCAACTAACCAAGAGAAGATTAAAATTAAGTTAAAATTTAAAGATTAAATATAAATTTAAAATACCTAGTGATTCTTCATGAATTTTAATCTGTTAATTGGCTTTAAACTTAAGTTTTGTTTAACTCATTAGTCTAACCTGATACCTAAGTCACAAGGTGGTGCTTGATGGCTTTTCATTCTGTGATCACCTCCTACCTTTACATGCTTGGTCACTGATCATCTCTTATCTATTTCTGACTAGCCAGGGAGACCATGTTCCAACAATGCAAACATTTCTGCAATACTAATTTGAGGGCAAGATTTAAAAAATGGATGCTTGAGTTGAAAACTGAACTTTGAATTTCTAAGGTTAATCCCTCATTATCTAAAAAATATTTTGGCGTTAAGTGGAAAAACTTAACATGCCTCCTAGCACCTACATGTGCTTTTTATCTTCATAAAACTTGGCAAATATTAGCTAATTAATCCTAGTGAAAGCCCCACAATACGCATAAGACCCGATTCATTCTCAAAAGGCATTTATAAACTAGACAGTTATGGTTTCAAAATTTATGAGTCTTCAGCTCACAAACATTATGAAATACAGCCTAGATCCACAACTGGCCCATCCAAAGTCCTGATGAAATAACAAGCTCTCCATTAGCAATTTAGAACCCGATGTTTCACAGAGATTCCTCTGGGCTCTTCCATCGCCTCCGATTGCAGGGCATCTCAGAAAAAAATGCTCTTCGTGTCACAAGCAGCGGGAGCCCAACTGAAGGCACCAAAGTATAATTTTTTTAATTGCATATGAGATTTTTATATATTGTTAATAATATTTTTCTTTCTCTGATTTTGGCAAATAAAGACTGAAGAAAAAGCTACCAGCCTTTAAACACACACACACACACACACACACACAAACTTCAAGTTTTAGGCATATGTGCATATTCATGCAAAATACTAACGCTTCTCTTCTCCTGTTTCACTCCATATTCAAAAGTTCACTCGTGGTATATAAATGCGATACATATATTCTCCAAAATTAGTCAATAGAAAGTAGATCTAATCCTAATCTTTGGCATTCATTAGGTTTCTCGATAGGTGCAAAAGAAAAAAAAAGGTCATTGTGCTACTTGCAAAAGTTGTATCTAGTAGTCTTTAGAATTTCCTTAATGACAAAAAAGATAGGTTAAGCGAAAAACTAAAATGATGGTGAGAAAAGACTGCCCCAGACATGAAAAGAATCCGTTGAATCAGGGTTTGGGGAAGTCCCCTCAGCGGAGTACATGCATCAAGATAAGGGGCAGCACAGAGGTGATAGCATCATTCAAGTGGAAATATTACATTTAAGGGCCAAAGGTAACTCTCCTGATTCAAAAAATAAATACATGACAATTAGAAAACTTTTACATATTAAAGGGATTTCCAGGATGAAAGTTATATAATGACGTTTCTACAAGGTTTCTAAGTAACAACTTAAACCTAAGTTTTTCTCCCACACTTATGCAAAACTTGTATAAATCTTATGAAAAACTACATTTTCCATAAATATATAGACACCCCCTTTGACTTTAAGAACAAAACAAGATGAGTAGCTTCCTAGGACAAGGGCAGCAGTGGTGCTACCCAGAGGGAGCACAATGCCGATGTGTTCTGATACCCTGCATCCAGGTAAACAAAGGGTGTGAGAAAATGAAACATGACATCTTGCAGAGGACATCTGACCTTGTCACATACAAAATACCACCTTTTCTGACCTTGTCGGATAGAAAACATATTCTTTTACTACTAAATAGTAAGTGCAACTGTCAACTCTCACCTTGGGGCTCATCCATCCTTCTTCAGAGCTCTACTTCACGAGGCTGGAGAGCTGGGTAGGAATATCTGGCTTTGTACGTTACTTGGTAAAGATAAACTTGAAAGCTCGATGCTTTCTTTTCTTTCCTTTTTTTTTTTTTTAAAGATTTTATTTATTTATTTGACAGAGAAAGAGCGCGCACAAATGGGGAGCAGCAGGCAGAGGGAGAGGGAGAAGCAGGCTTCCCGCAGAGCAAGGAGCCCGATGTAGGGCTCAATCCCAGGACCCCTGGATCACAACCCAAGCTGAAGGCAGATGCTTAACCGACTGAGCCACCCAGGCATCCCTGGAATGTATCCATATTTACAGCTGGCTTTATATCATGTTTTCTATTCTTGAGTCTCAGTTCTCTTTGCCTTCTCAATTTTGATATCTATTTTCCCCCATTTTTGTCCCTATTCAAATTCCTCTAACTCTAATGGCCAGTAGGTTTCTTTTAACTTCTGATCTGACTCTATTCATCCAGCTTTCTAAGAATATCAGAAGAAAATTTAGGAGAACTGTCGTATAAACTTTGGGTTGGAAAGAACTTCCAAGTCTGTCACTAAACCAGAAATCATAAAGGCTGATCGCTATTATTACTTTAGAAAAAAGCACTTAAAAATATTGACAATTTACAAATCTGAAAATGGTATAAGTGTGGCAAATTATGATGAATAAATTCCAAGCTCTTTCAAATCAGATTGAACAAGAAATCCAAAATTATAAAAAAAAAAAACAAAAAAGTGTGAGAAAGAAATGGGCTAGTGATGATTACACGCATTGGTGAACATAGAGAAAACCACTGAATTGTAGATCTTAAACAGGGAAATTATATGGTATGTGAATTATCTTTCAAACTGTGTAGGAAAACAAGAGGAAAGAGAAGAAACAAAGGAAAAAAAGGCAGGAAGGAAAGAAGGAACATCTTTAAAAATTCTATGTAAGTCAATAATCATAGCAAGAAAAAACTGCAAATAAAAAAAAAAAAAACACTTTTTGCCCAAGAGTACAATACTTATAATCCCCCTTGCTACTGGTAAAGTAAACAGATTCAACCTTTTAGGAAACCATTCAAAAAAACGCTTTAATATTTAAACCATTATAACCTCTGAGGTAGAATTCCACTGGGAATGTCTTTTTTTTAATATTTAGGTGATACCTATATGAATATACATACCCTTTCCATTTATCAAAGTTGGAAGAATATACACCAAAATTGGTTAGCAGTGGTTATCTGCAACATGCTTATTTTGATTTGTATCAAAATACCCTGTATATTAAAATAGCGATCAAACTGTCCTTGGAATGGTAATATCTGTGGCAAAATATCCAAGTCAGAACGTCACATATCTACAGCAAGAGCAGGATAACGCTGCCATCTGACCTGAAAGCCTTTCTTCTCACCCTGGGATACTGGTATCCCAAAGGGCACGCAGTACAGTGGAATATTAGATAGCCATGGGATATGGAGATACGTCTTCATGGGATATCAATTCTATTCAATTTTGGAAAAAGTTTTAGTTCTTTTCCAAAGGACTGTTTTTGTGTGTGGATTTTTTTTTTTTTTTGGTTTGTTTGTTCTGTCTTGTTTTTGGACCTAACAGTACAAGTAAAATCTATAGAAACTTACTTTTCCAAATGTACTAATTTTATGTATATTTCATTTTAAAAAACCTTCAGAATTAAAAAAAAAACATTATATGCTGAGAACAGGCAGAAAATTTGGCATTTCTGTATCACCGGTGGATAATTAATAGTAAAATAACTCTGATTTTAAACTGCACACACTGCTGCCTACCCAAAGGACACTTCTAAGTCTCTTTTGCAGCTGGATGGGACCATGTGACTAAGTTGTAGCTATTGAGACATGAGAAGAACTATCCCTGGGAACTTCCAGAAAATCTCCCTAGTGATAAGAGAATGAAAATTGTGAGGACCCTAATTTTTTTTTATTCAAATTCAATTAGCCAACATATAGTACATCATTATTTTCAGAGGTAGTGTTCAATAATTCATCAGTTGCATATAACACCCAGTGCTCATCAGATCATGTGCCCTTAATGCCCATCACCCAATTACCCCTTTCCCCCTCCCCTCCAGCAACCCTCAGTTTGCTTCCTATAGTTCAGAGTCTCTCATGGTTTATTACACTATATATTAACTAACTAGAATTTAAATAAAAACTTAAAAAAAACCCCACCCAGCTGATATAAATAAAATCGGGAATAGCAAGGTAGTATTAGTGTGAAAGCTGTTTCAAAGTGAAACAGAAACGTTCTTGTGGCAAGAACAGACTGTGCCCAGCACCAGGACCCTGCCCCACTGGATCAGTCCTAGTCCAAAGGAATCAGAAAGCTAGAATTCATGATTGCAGGGCCAGTCCCCTAAAATGCCCACACAGCTAACTTTCTTCAAAACAAATTTATAAAAACTAGGTAAAAAGCAATGTTTTGCTTGTTTTTGACTGTATGCTTCAAAAATCAAAATAATTTAAAATTTATTTTCAACTGAGAATATGCCTTGATAATGAAAAAACAGAAATGTGATACTGAAACAAGGGAGAACACACAAAACAGTAAGGTGGATCTGCAACAACCAGAAATCATGAAATGCCCTAACCGACCTCATCACAATGGTCATACGTGCCATCAGGAAAATTATGAAGAATACTAGAAACATCTATGGCTAAAATAAGAGGTTTTTTGATTTAGAGAAAACACAAAGCACATAAAAATTTGCATAAAGCAGCCTTCAAGGACAGCACCAGAATGAACATATATGGAATAGCACATAGCAGAAACTTTGGCATTGATATGACCATAATTTGTTCTAGATGACAAAAAAAAGGAGCAACCAACCTAGAAGGGGGGAAAAAGCACCCTTGGTTATCAAACAGATCGTTGTAAAACTTTCTTGAACTGATGTATTAGTTTGCTGAAAATGCCGTAACAAAGTACCACGAACTGATGGCTTAAACAATAGAAATGTATTGTCTCTTAGTGCTGGAGGCCAGAAGTCCAAGACCAAGGTTGTTCTTTCTCAGGGTCGGCTCCTCTGAAAGTCAAATACTGTTGAGAAAGAGAGAGGGCTCCACATCTCTGGCCTAGCTTCTGGTGGTTTCCTGGCAATCCTTGGCTCCTGCTGTATCACTCTGATCTGCCTCCATGTCCACATGGTGTTCTCTTTGTACGTTTGTGTCTGTGTCCCAATTTCCCCATTTTTAACGACACCAGTCCTATTGGATTAGGGGCCCACCCTACTCCAACAGGAATTCATATTAACTAATTACATCGGTGATGACGATTTCCAAATAAGGTACATTTGAGGTACTGAGGGGTTAAGACTTCAACCTAAGAATTTTGGCAGGGCGCAACTCAACCCATTAACAACTGGTGAGAGGCTAAGGTCATTCTGATTTGTCCCCATTATAGCTGGCTGAAGGTAAATGGATGTTAACGACTGTGCCATTTAGTACTGATTTTTATTTGTATTTATACATGCCTGTGAAACACATTAATTTACAAAGCATTTGATCGCACGCATACCTAATAATGTCAAGCTAGCTAAGAGTTCTCAGTGGTAATGACTAGAGGAAAATGTGCAGAGATGTGCACAGATGGGGCCACATCTAAAACAGGCAAAACCAAAGGAGCGATCGCCCACAGAAGAGCTACTATTCAGCCGGAACACAACCGCGGCCACTGAATCATCCACTGCACATACAGGCTCCTCTCAAGTATCTCACTGTGCTCAGTTAGTGAGTTTGGTGAAACTGGAAAAATTAATTAAATGTAAGCATTACGAATGCTCCAATACTCACCCTTTTAGAAAAACTTGAAATGAAAAGGGGAATGATTTTGAAAACTTGCTCTACTCACTACACAGTTGTACCCCTCACAGTGTTTTTACTCAGTTTTCATTTTCAGTGTTAGCAAGCATTCTGGCTATATAGTGTCTAAGAAGTCATTAAAAAAATAAAATAAAAAACCTTCACAACCAGTAAGGTTACTTTAGAAAATTCCCCCTAAGGAAATCATAAACAGAGAAAAAAGTTTAGATGCTTAAAAATGTTCACTGCAGTGTTGTTTGTAACACTGAAAAAGTAATGAACAACAACTGTCTGAGAAAGAGAGACGGTTAGTCAATTACAGCATAGCCAGGGTAATCCTAGGCAACTAGGGCTGAATACCATATTACGGATTTCTGTTTTGTGTCCCTTCCTCTACCGGCTCTCTCCAAGTGGCCAGGCACTGTATGCCCCTCAGTTGCCTCCAGTGACGGGGTCTCAGATGGCCAGAGGCAGACAGTACTTACAGACAATCTGATTTCATCACATTTCTGGAAGCCTGAGATTAGACCAAGTCTTCCTGTGGGTGGGAATGGAAGAGAGAAGCATGCCTTCAAGACCTAAGAGATGTTCAGCATAAGGGAGACCTATCCAAGTCAGGACTAAGGCAGGCCTATGGGAGTGGGATATTTGGTGGGTCTATGCAGAGATCCAGAGGCCACAGATCTGACAGGATTCCTATGCTCCACAGGGCAGTGAAGGTATAGATCCATCAAACACTGCAGGATCATGGTGGCTTGAGAACAAGCTATTAGTGGTGAGGGCACAAGAACTCATAACTGGGGGACCTCCATAGTGCTACGTAACCCCCCCCCACACACACACACTATACAGGACCTTTGCCAGACCCTGGGAAGAGAAAGCTACAGTTGAGAAACTGAATGTCCCTTTCCCTAGCCTGTCAGAGTAACCTCTTAGATCTGGAAGGAAAAAAAGTACAAGGTTCTTGCACACCCTCGTTTGTGGATTAAGAATTATATGTATTACTTAGCCATTAGAATGGTATGAAAACCTTAAAATTATGCCAAGAAATTTGTAATGTTATGGAAAAAAGCAGAGTACAAAAAGATATGAAAGTATGATGGCACATAAATGTTGCTGTTGTTGTTGTTTTTTATTATGTTATGTTAATCACCATACCTTACATCATTAGTTTTTGATGTAGTGTTCCATGATTCATCGTTTGCGTATAACACCCAGTGCTCCATGCAGTACGTGCCCTCTTTAATACCCATCACCAGGCCAACCTCTCCCCCAAACCCCCTCCCCTCTAAAACCCTCAGTTTGTTTCTCAGAGTCCATAGTCTCTCATGGTTCGTCTCCCCTTCCGGGTCCCCCCCTTCATTTTTCCCTTCCTACTATCTTTTTTTTTTTTTTTTAACATATAATGTATTATTTGTTTCAGAGGTACAGGTCTGTGATTCAACAGTCTTACACAATTCACAGTGCTCACCAGAGCACATACCCTCCCCACTGCCTATCACCCAGCCACCCCATCCCTCCCACCCCCACCACTCATATATGTTGTTGTTGTTTTAAAGCACGTAAGAAAAATGCCTGTAAGGAAATATATCAAAATGCCAATAGCTGCTGCTTCCTCCTTTTTGGGAGCATGGGAGGAGGGAATATTGTTTTTCTTTTTCCTATAATATGGTTTTGGTACTGTTAAAAATGGAAAAACAATTCAAAGTAAACACATGTGACTAAAACATTCTTCCATTTCGAACCTACGTTAAATCAATTCAGGGTTCAGGTAGCCTTCTGCTGATTATTTTTATGATTGTTGACTTCCATGATAATTCTTGTTGATGCAGAAGTTACAGGGTGGGCTTACTGGATTTTAAGCAGGTACACCACAAAGTAGAAACATTAGGAAGAAAAGGTCTTTTTTTAGTAAGATTATTTGAAATTTCAAGTATATTTATTTTTTAATTTTTTAATTATTTTAAAAAATATTTTATTTATCTGACAGAGAGACACACAGCGAGAGAGGGAACATAAGCAGGAAGAGTGGGAGAGGGAGAAGCAGGCTTCCCGCGGAGCAGGGAGCCTGATGCGGGGCTCGATCCCAGGACCCTGGGATCTTGACCTGAGCCGAAGGCAGACGCTTAACAACTGAGCCACCCAGGCATTCCAACTTTCAAATATATTTAAGAATTAGGATTTGCTACTGCTTACAAGTCAGAACATAATAATTTATCTGTTTTTATAAAGGATTTAATTTAGTTTAGAAATCTTCGGTTTCAGTATTGGGTAAATATTTAGGTTTGACAATCTTTTAAGAACTGAAAAGAAAATCAATGTGTGAAATGCCCCTTCAGAAAAGCAGAAATATATGGTATATTACCCAACTTAAGCTAATATTTCAGGCAAATAAAATCAGTATTTTCATTAACATAATTATAATGCAATGATTTCAAAATACAAAATGGGAATTCATTTTCTGTTCTTTGTTTTTTTGAGGGAGGGATGTTTCTCCTTTTAATTTTGGGAAACAGCATGGTGGTTAGTGCTTATAAAGATAGAAAACCTGGATTTGTATCTTGGATTTCTCACCAGATTTGGGACCAGCTATACATTTTCTAAACTTTACATCCCTCATTTTCCCCCCATCTGTAGCATTGGGATAATATAAGAACTGGCCTCACCGAGACGCTCTGAAGATTAAACACGATATGTAAAGTACACAGGTGCAAAATGAACACCAATATAGAACACTACTGTGATTATTACTTTTAGGAACAAGACTTGGTCTCAGAAAGGAAGGCTTTCCTTCCTTACGGGGAACAGCAAAACTACAACATAACTCACAAAAGTCACTTTCCCTTTAGAAATCCCCGTTGTTTCTTACAGTATTAAAAGCTACCTTAGAAGAAAATGTACTCAGTTATAAACTCATTTCTCTTTGCTGGACTGTAGTATTTAATATCGTTAACTAAGAAAGAAATATTAAATAACAAATGAAGGAGTTCCAATGCTCCAAAAATTAAGGCATTTGATAGACAGAAGTATTAAGTTCAGACAACGCATGTATAGATGAATATTCAAAAACAGGACATCTAAGAGCTAAATGTAATGTGATTTCTAAAAGTATTTTTTTTAAAGAGGCAAAATTAAAATGTTTTTATTTTTAAATAGTGGAGATGAAGGAATCTTATCAGTACATTTAACTTTGCTTGTGGTGTAAAAGCTTCTTGTGATTTATCTAGGATTGGTTTATTCATTAAAAGTCAGGGGTCAAAACTCAAATGGTTTATAGGAGGTAAGCAGATAAAATAAAGGAGTAAAGCTGCCAGTTGGGCCTGGTAAGCCTGATGTTAAGGGTAACCAAGCCTCGGTCTCAGCAGGAAGGAGCAACAGGGAACAGTGGCAAGTCCTGTGACCTAGAGATGCGTCCCATCGAAAGAAGGCAGCTGCTCTGGACAAGGCAGAATTCAAATCCAGTCGTGCCGAACAGTCTGGTCTCTCCCCTCCCCCAGTAAAGAACCAGAAATAACTCCACTTTAAGAGTTAGGGACTAATTTAATTAAAAACAAAACAAAACAAAAAATGTAGGGGCCAAACCAAACACATCACAGGGCCAAATCTGGCATGGGTGCCAGTTTGTGACCTATGATGTAAGCGTTCCCAATCACTTAAAACATTTTCAGTAACATCCCCTCTGGAATGTTTGAAATTAATTTAAGAATTGCAATATATATACACACATCCATTTTAATACAGCTACTTATGTTTAAAAGATACCTGAAAATTAGAGTTCAAACTCATCAATCCGTATATCTGTCATCAAGACAGCCCTAAATGCTGCCCACCCACATGTAGTCGAAAGCCAACCCACAAGCAAAACAGCTTCTGAGCAGAAAACACCACTGGTCCCAAATTCAAGCACTGGATTTGCATGGAAATCTCTGGTGCATCCTTCTAACTTTCTGACTCTTGTTTTACATGTTTTACAATCAGTCTGCTGGAGGGAGTAGGCTTGCTGAAGACAGCCCCATGGATAATGACAGATTTCAGGGTACAAGTGGAGATGACTGGAAGACTCAACTCAGAGGGTGACAGCTACAAGCAGTCAGAGCCTGACATCTTTGGGGGAAGGGTCATGTTGCCCAATATGATGCAGGGACCTCAGACTCATGCAAGGGACCTTATTAAAAGGACCTGGTGGTTTTTCTACTCAGCACAGTAGTTTAAACTAGTACTATTATAAATAATATAACACACACACAATCAGGGTCTGGGTTCTCAAGACAAAGATACATCATTGGTCAGCATTACATTTCAAAGAGATATCTGTTTAATTCAACAAACATTTATAGGAAATCTATTATGTGCAGGGCCCTGGGCCACCACAAATACTCGACAAAAATTATTTTAAGAGCTGATGTTTCCTTCTAGGTTAATCTCCATCTCTGAAGTGCCTTACGTCTCTGAAACCAGTCCGTGCCTCTTCAGTAAGGGGTTAAACACTCAAGCAATCCAGAAAATCAGATTTGAACATTTAGAAGTTCCTCATGGTAGAGATAAGGGTTTAGTTTGGTTTTGCTTTATTTTTTATTTTATTTTATTTTTTTTAAAGATTTTATTTATTTCACAGAGAGAGACACAGCGAGAGAGGGAACACAAGCAGGGGGAGTGGGAGAGGGAGAAGCAGGCTTCCCGCTGAGCAGGGAGCCCAATGTGGAACTCGATCCCAGGACCCCGGGATCATGACCTGAGCCGAAGGCAGACACTTAACAACTGAGCCACCCAGGCGCCCCCCTGGTTTTGCTTTAAATGAGAACTGCGACTATAGATAACAAGTTACAAAAAACCAAACTCTGATGTTTAAGGACATTAGCTATCAATGAATTGATCAAAAATAAGTTTGCTCCAATAAGCAATCACTCAAATAAAGCTTTGCCGATAACTGATCAAAACGTTTGTGCAGGTGACTAGATTTTAATACAGACTCTGCCATCGTTGATGGCACATTCTGATGAAAATAGGAGGTGCTATCCTTTCTCTCTTAGCTAACAGAGTCAAGGAAGTAAGAAGGAGCAATTAACCTTCAGCTCAATGCACACAATGTATTGTAGCAATCAGATATGCCTGGTTTTGTTCTGTTGAACTTCTTGCCAGTTAGCATTTAAGAAGTGATGCTGTACATTTTTGCTGTTATTAAGTTGTGGTTATTTATTTCTCTAAGATATACAATTCCCAAGCCTAAAGAAAACAAGAGCTACTGAAAATTTTAAGTAAGTAAAAGACGTGTAGGTGACTTCTTAAATAAGTTATTTCTACGTCTTCACTAACTCAATATTACACTGAGTTCTGCTTCATTTTTAAAACTTCTGTTGTTTTTACTTTAGTCCAAAGATTTAGATTTCAAATAAATTAAACATTAAAGTGAGGAAAGCTGCATTTCTTATATCACTTAGAATGACGGTAAGTTTGGCTTTTAGAAGCATGAAGACAAGACTACGGTTTATACCAAATAAAACTCTTCCCAGAGTCAGGCTTTGTAACGTATGCAAGGAGCCATCAACAGCAATAAAGAGTGCAGTTCAAATTAAGAAAGACCAGAATTGTCAATGAAACAGAGAAACAGCTGAAAAAGTGAGACAAGGGGAAGCCTTATGAGGAAATCCATCACATCATTTCTTTAATGTCATGGCTACCTCAAAGTACCAACTGGCGAGATACTGAACAGTGAAAAAAGCCCAGCAGAAAGTTCTCCAGTAGGGTGCTCCATACATGCACTGTGATCGGTATCAAATGGCACAAAATAAAACAACTCTGAGAATACACCTGTATTTCACATCTGATGAGGCCCTGGTTTGCTGATCCATAATAAGCCCCTTATGAGCTAAGCTGTGCTTTCGCTATAATCCTTTCCCACATATCTGAACCTGCTGTGGGATTTTTTTAAACTGCTATTAGCAGTGACTAAAACTTCTAATCCCCTGCTATGCCTTTATTATTAACACATACAATTATCATGCTGTAGCATTAAAGAACTGTGAAAAACCTTATCTTATGTCTAAATCTCACCATTTCTAAGAGAATAACAGTAGGATTTTCACAGCAATACTATTTCAGTCATTTCGTCTGTATTTTTACTGTAAATTACTTCAGCTATAAGGTTAATTGGCATCTCTTATAGGCTATGAGAAACTTCAAAGTACCTGGAATGAATCCATTACTAATGCAACTACTTCAGATATAAAGTAATCTTTCTTTAGTTTACTAAAGGCAAGGGCAGATTTTCAGCCCATTCCTGGAAAGAAAAATAGAAACCATTTTGGAGATTAATATGGTAGTTGGACACAGAAAGGAGTTCATGTGACTCCATGGTAATTATTTAATCAAATATCACAGCTCTTTCCCTAGTCAAACTTAGGAAAGATTATGAAGCAGACTAAATTCTGGAAGCTGCAAAGCAAAGTCATATATCCACTAGAGGACTCTGAGGCAAAACTGAAGGCACTCTACTACCCCTTACTGCCATGGATAACTTACCCCCACCACCTTCCTTCCATTCCCTCAGTCTTTATTATTTTATAACAGGGTCAATTATTTTGCCTTTATCAGTTTCTGTGTCATTGAACAAGAACTGCTAAGCAATAAAGAAGTTTAAACCCGTCAGCCCAAACTCAGGGTCTCTGCAGCTCACTGAATCAAGCAGCAGCGGGGGGCATCCTTAAATTTTCGCCTACCGGAACTCCCATGTTAGAAAGGTAAGGGTACTGGCTGCCTTCTCCCCACTGACACCTGCCCTGCCTGGCATGCTTTTGGTCCTCAGAATTTTACTAGGTGTATTATTTTTAATCCTCAGGGTTTGGGGTGGAGTTGGATGGTATGAAGCAGTTTTCTCAGTGTGTTTGTAGACAATTCCAACCTAAGCCTTTAGAAACTAGGACTAAAACTTCCTATAAATGAGAAATAAAATTCCCCCAACAAAGCACTTCAAAGGTGCTGATGATTAAAGTGAAAGTCAATTAGGGGACAAAAGTCACTGAGTGACAAACCCACGAACACATACACACGGGCCAACAAAATAGCAAAGGAAAAAGAAAATGCAATAATTAAGGACGAGTCTTCTCCTTTTGAGGTTGAGACATTCAAATTTGAGGGTTAAATCTGAGCAGGACGCAGAGTGGAACCTGGTTCAGCTACAAACACTACAAGGCCGGTTGCATTCCTGTTTGCTAAGTTGCAGGAATGATAAGCAGGACTAAAGTTATTGACAATTCCTGATACAGCTTTAAATTAATTGCTGAATGCCAACTAAGCCATAAGCTACATCTAGGGAAAGGATGATAGACCCATGTTTTATTGAAAACTTCACAAAGAATAGTTCTAAAGCCTTTGCTCTTTCTTCTAGGATTGACTTTACTTCAACAAGGTAGAGAAACTTCCATCCAATTTCTCTCTTAAAGTAACACAAAGGGATACTTGCAGGTCTACATCTGCACAAATACTAATAATTAGAGTTTTTAAACTTCCTAAAAATACCCAAACATATTCCTTATATTCAGTTGGATTAAAATATTATTTGAATTATATGTAATATAGCACAATAGTGGAATTTCAAGTAACATCAAAGCTCATAACTCAAGAAATGTGAACAACGTAGAGGCAATATGGCTGGAAAAAGCATGGGCTTTAAAGCCAGATACCAGGATTGGAGATCAAACTTCACTGGGAACTTCACTGGCAAGTTACTCAACCTCTGTAATTTATAAAATGGAGATACCGCTGTGTCCTCAATAGTAGAACAAACCTACAGTGCCTAGTGCCGTGCTTGGTACCTCGTCAGCGTTCAGTAAGTGTTAGCTGCTCTGAGCAGGAGCTAGACAACAGAGCTTGGCCAGCCAGGATCTGAGTCCATCTCTGTCTACCTCCAAAATCCAAGTTTTTTCCACTGCTTCTCTGTTATTAGTCTGAGGTCAATGCTGCTACTATTGCTCAACATGCTTAATATAATTAAGAGGTTTAGAAATTCTAAAACTAGATGATGAAATCTGAATTCTCTTGAGGAAGAACCAGGATAATACACATGATCAAGATTTGCTTCTCTGCTGGTTCTGAATCTGACTCTAAGAGTGGGAAGAATACTTAACCCATTAAACTATCTGGCTCCTTGTAACATTATTCCAAGGCCATATAGGATTAGCAATTCTGCCAGTTTACTTTCCACTGATTAGCAAAGGATTAAAGACAAACAAATTCAAGTTGGTTTCAGAGGCACAAAATTAAAGATTGAGAAAACTTGGTATTTTCAAAGCATGCACCAATGAAGGATTTCTTTTTAATTTTAATTG
The DNA here is from genome assembly GCF_011800145.1 of Mirounga leonina. NCBI lineage: Eukaryota > Metazoa > Chordata > Mammalia > Carnivora > Phocidae > Mirounga > Mirounga leonina. The sequence continues at coordinate 37,107,875 of NW_023270454.1, read as the reverse complement.
TTCTTTCCAAAACTTTTAAACATTCAGTGAAATAATCTCAATTTGCTTTGCTTTGTTCTTTGCTTTCAAATACTGTAAATGGCTGGATTCCAGATAGAGTAGTTATCCTCAAATGCCTTCCAATGAGGCCTGCCAGATTCTGTGGTTCAGAAGTAATTTAAAAGCAGAAATGTGTAACAAATGAGACCTAATGGAAAACACTGGATGCTTTATAGTTAGATCACTTCTTTTTTCCAGCAAGAAACAGACAATGCATATACACACATGTGCATATGAACACAGACACATGCAGACCCATGTAAACAAGACAGAAAATGAATTGACATGTGTTTTATTTCTCTTCATTGTAGACACTAATTGGCAAGACTAAAAAAATACATATACATATACTGTTGTTTTTGAAAAGAAAATGAAATTCATGATGCAACTATTAACCAAACTCAACAATAACAATCAAAACAGAATACTTGGGATAATACAACCTTTATCTTATGGGGTTTTTTTTGGGCAGGTGGGAGAGCATATTGCTTGAAAGATCACAAACCACTTTCTTACATAAGACAAATTCTTCCTCCATACAATGAAATAGCTTTTTAATAATGACTTGTTCACAAGAAGAAATGCCCATCTTGTTAGTGTGACTTCCTAGTGAGATCACTAGTATTTAAGCAGAAGTTGGAATGTTCCAAAGGTAATTCATGTACTAGATAAGGGTTAATTAAATTTGGGGACCACCCCACAGGGTTCTTCTGGATTTGTTCACTTGTTCATCTTTCCTAATATTCATGAAATGATCACTAAATGCCAGGTAACTTACTACACACTACACGTATAGCAGAGCATAGGACAGACCCAGTTCCTACCTTCCTGGAGCTTAGAGTCCAGTAGGGAAGATGAAATACAAAGATTTACAAACATGGTGAGTGCCATGGGGAAGGTCAGGAGAGAAACCCAGACAGGAGGCAGTGAGAGACTTCTCTACTAAAACCACCCATGGGACAAACTGAAGTTAGCTACACAAGAGGAGAGGGTAGAATGCTCCAGGCTAGGCAAAGTGTGAGTGAGAAGTGAAAGAAAGCCAGGATGGCTGAAACAAAGGCAGAGAAGGGTGAAGCCTGCAAAGGAAGGTAGGGAAATGACCTTAATGAACACAATTAGGCACATGTGGATTTTATCACGAGAGCAATGGAAACTACTGAAAGATCTTAAACTGTGGAGCGACACTTAGAATGGCTCAGAAAATGTGGGTAACACTGTGTAATGGCAAGAATGGAGGCAGGAAGACAAGTTGGGAAGCTATTACCCACAGCCCACAATAGGAAAGGATGGTAATATGGCCCAAGGAAATGGCAATGATGATGGTGATTCAAAGATATCCGGTTGTTACATATGCCAACACTGGAGGTGAGGGTGAGCAGTGTCAAAGAAAATGCACAGGATTCTAGCATCTACCTAGTAAAGGGTAGATGAAGGTGTCTTCAAGGGAAGTGAACACTGGAAGCAGAGCAGATTGGAGGTAGGAAGGGAAGATATGCTTTGTTTTAGATAGGCTAAATCTGAGGTGCTTCCTAGGCAAATGGATAATGGATCTAGAGCCCTAAGAAAGTTGAGGGCTAAAGAGGAGGGTCCAATATGGCAGCCACTAGCCACATGTGTCTATGGAGCACCTGGGATATGGCTAGACCAAATCAAGATGTGCTATATAAAAAAAATACATCCTAGATTTCAAAGAAATCTATATTAAAATGAAATGTAGGATCTCATTGATAATTTTTATATTGATTATATATTGAATTGATAATATTTTTGATGTATCAGTTGAAATAATATTAAAATGGATTCCTTTAAAGTATAGTTCACGTACAATATTAGTTTCAGGTATATTAGTTTTAATAGTGATTCAGTATTTATATACATTATTAAATGATCACCATCTTCTGTTTCTTTTTACTTTTATAATGGGGTTCTACTAAAAAAATTCAAAGTTACATAGGAATTTTGCATTATGACTCACACTCTATTTCTATGGGTGGCACTGGTATAGACAGTGACTGAAGTTTAGAAGAGTAAAGAAGACCATTAACGAGAGCTTGGTCTCTAATGAAGCTGCAGGATTCAACACATGTAGGATGAGTGTGATGGGGGGGGAGTTGAAAACATGGTATAAGCTGATGCAGCTGGATTATGTGGTACAAGAGAAGAAAGATAAGCACAGGCTCTGATCAGGAGAGAGAGGGCAGCAGGATCAAATTCTGCTTTGTAAGCAAGTAAGGACTGAAAAGCATATTTAAATTAGAACACCAAAGAATAAATGGGGTTATTAAAATATTAATTTATTAAAAAACCATAACTGTATTACTATAATTTAATTTTTCCTGATTTATGTAGATTTTACTACAAAGTTCCAAATTCTTATTGTACTGATTTCCAAATGGCGTATTATTTTAAATAAGTTTTACACCTTTTGTTAACACATACTTCTCAGCACCACCCCTGAAATGCTCCTTCACTATCATTTGAAATCCCTGATATGACTGCAAACAAATGAAAGAATAGAAGAAAAAAAAAAACGTCCACTGTTTTCAAATTACATCTCCTTTTGTCCCATGATTCACATATTCCCTCTACTGAGTCATCCTTGCTCACCACTATATAATCACGGATAATCTCCGAAATTCTTCAAATTCTAAAATTATATGTATCTATTGTTAATATCTACATAATTCTTCATTCCATCCTTAGTAAAACTGTTGCTGCTGTAAGATATGGTGGCCTCACTAAAAGCACCCATCGTGAATGAAGTAGATAGACATCTGCACATTTTTTTCATACTTAACTTTCCCAAAGCATTTATTCAACACATATTTCTTGGGAGCCTACTGTGTGCCTCCAGCGAGTTTGCAATCTGTGGCACAAAAATAAATATTGTTTCATAGCAATAATAACAAATAACAACCATCATAGCAGCAGTTTATAAGGCTTACAATCACCAAGAATGGGGTCATCCAGCCCTTTACACCTATTACTTACATGGTGTTCACAATTAACTTACGTGTTGGCTCACTCATTAGGCCTATTTTACAGATGAAAAAACTCAAGAGCCAGCAGCCAGTCCTCGATCCACACTCTGTCTACGTTAAGCATAATCACCTGGCTGGGCTTTAATTTACATTCCTCCACCAGCCATAAACTTGATGTTACAACAGGCTCTGTCCTCCCAGAGCAGCACCTATCATGGTGGTAACTTACACTATGTGATTTATGTCTGATTCATCTACTGTTCACTATACTCCATGACGGCAGGAATTGTATGTTTTTATGTCCTCAGCATCTAGAGAAATACCTGGAACATATGAGGTACTCATAAAATATTAGTTAAATGAATGAAAGTAAACTTTCCATATCTCATAATTTATTCATGTTCAGGCCCAAACTTTACCATTCAAAGAAAAATCTTTTATCCTTGTCTGCCTTCTTGTATAGGGCAGAATAAATCTAACAGTAACTTTCTGGGGTCATCATTATAAACTCTAATTTTTGTACTTCGTTGTAAAGGCAGTGATGCCATTGGGGAGCTAATGAGGTTTATAGGGTCGTTTGCCTTGATAACAGATAGCTCCCTAATTGCTCTGCTAAGTGTTTGAATGGGTTTTTATGTCCTACCCTACCACTTTCAATATGTTCTTATCCCCTAATTTGCTGCTAATATATGATAATCCAAGAAACCTGATACTTGTTTACTGACCTTATCAAAAGGGCATGGATTTTAGCAGAGATTTTGTTATATCTATTTTAAGGACTAGAATGTCTTCTCTGCTTTCTTCCTTCTGACTTTTCAACCATTTTCAAGCCTTAGGATTAACTTGTTACTCTATTTTTGCTGCATTCAAAGGGATAATACCAAGCACAAGGAAAATAACTAGAAAGAGAATGAAATAGCTGAACATACACTAAATTAATTTACCCAAATGTTACAAAGAAGTGAAAACAACTTCCAAAAGCCTGGAGGGGGACCCTTCCTTACTATTAACCAGGAACCGGACACAGATAAAACAATGGTTTCACAATGTGTCACCTTTTGGTATAGAAAATTCCATTACATACTATGCAAAATAATCCTTCATATTTCTGGTATTAGAGTATCACAAGGGTCCTCTTTGTTGCTCATCATTTTATTTGGCTTTCTCTCCATTTTTTTTTTTCTGGTTTCATTATGTCTCTCTTGTACTATAATTTGAGTCTGAAATATGGCAACTTTCTGAGGACCCCTCATGATTTTGCTTGCTGGAAATGTTAAGGTCAGCTAGAACACAAGCCTAAAATAACAGAAACTGTGCTTGGAGAAAGAAGGGTGTATGATGAATGTTTATCATCTTCTTTAGTGTAGCTCCATAGGGTTCCTGAAAAAAGGGATCACAAATGCCTACAGAGATACGTCCTGGTCTAGAGCTGAACAAACCTGTTTAATGAGAAACGACTCCCTTCTATGAAGGCTCTGTTGGTTGCTTGGAAAAGGAGTTCATAATGACCATTTTCCTTAGTGTTTAAAACACAGTTGATTTTTTTGTTGTTGATGTTAATGTATGACATGCAATATCCTAGTTAATTTCATAGCTTGCATTTCCCATTAGACAATTTTCCATTATTTGCTAAATTTCTCTGAGTCCCCAGAAAGGTTTATGGTGTATATTGTTGGTATCAAATAACACTATAGTATACTGCTCCCAATGTAATGTTATGAGACTGAGGGAAAATATCTGAAGGAAGGAGAACAGACATATAAACATAAAATTGAGGAGCTATGCAAACAAGGGTCCCATTATACAAGTGGCAAAATAAACGAAGCAGCTCCAAATTACAATATCACTTTCTTTCTGAAAGACAAGTACCTTATTATAAATAAAAACAAGAAACATTTACTTATTGCTTAGAATGTAAGCTAGTATTGTGCTAGATGTGTTATGTTCCTTATTTCCTTGATCCTCACTAACTCTATAGGCCACGGAATTGGGCATAATGCCCATTTTATAGATGGGAATACTGAGGCCGAGAGAGATTAAATTGCCCAAGAAACACAATTACAAAGTACAGAAGGAGGTCTGTTTGACTCCAAAGTTAGTGCCCTGGCATGCTGACCCTTCTAAAATCATCTGTACTCTGACCTTCCATTGCTGAATACGAGAATTTCCAAGAAATTTCACATGGTGGGATAGAAACCCTATGTTTATATTCATAATATATGAATAAGACTTTTAATTGTTACACATTTGGATAGACCAGACAGAAAAAAACCAACTACATATTCTTTAACTTTTCAAATAATTGGCCCTAATACATTAAGGGAAGAAGCTCAAAGGTTTAGGAATATCTCTAAAAGGCTGTTTAATTCTTAAACTCAATTTTCCAAATTACACCCTCATTCAGGCCATGCTATTTTCTCAGACTACTAGATTAGTCTCCTAACTGATCCCCTCAAAAATTTCTTTTACATTGCTACCACAGTAAAATATCTGAAACATAAATTTAAAATTTCCTCTCCTCTGCTTAAAAAGCCTTCAAGATTCCCATCATCTACAGAAACACTCTAATCTCCTTGGCATAGGATATAGGGCATTTAGTGGCTGGCTCCCATCACTCACCTGTCTTAAATGGCTGTGAACTCAAGGGCAAGAAACTACCAAGTTTTATGAGTTCAATAAATGTTTACTGAGATGAATTAAATTAATAGCCATAAACTTGGTACAAAATATTGTTCTATCCTTCTAATGTTTTTTTGTTGTTGTTTTTATTCCTATTTTTTCCCCATCCTGAAAGAAACTATATCATATACATCTCTGATGTGCCAAAGTATCTGGTGTGGTATAGTACTGTTCAATTAAAAAAAAATTATAAAAATAAAATCCTTACCAGGCTCGTGTTTTTCTGCTTCAGTGTTCTCAGGTAACACTTAAAAGGTATTGCATAGGAAATCAGTCTTCTGTTTTAACATCCACTTCCTGTTCTAGGCTAACTTGTCTTTTCTTTTTTTTTTTTTTTTAAAGATTTTATTTATTTATTTGAGAGAGAGAGAATGAGAGAGAGCACATGCGAGGGGGAAGGGTCAGAGGAAGAAGCAGACTCCCTGCCGAGCAGGGAGCCCGATGCGGGACTCGATCCCGCGACTCCAGGATCATGACCTGAGCCGAAGGCAGTCGCTTAACCAACTGAGCCACCCAGGCGCCCGCTAACTTGTCTTTTCTAATATGTAAATTTGCCTCTTTCTTCTCGCGGGTCATGAACATCTAGTACCTCACCTTTCAGGGGACGCCCTACCCTCTACCTCTCAGCAGCAGCGTAGTGACCAGAGTCCTGCAGGGGACCCCACTGCTAATGATGACCTTGGTGAGGCTACCAACCACCTGAGGGCAGGGACAGCCTCTTGTCTTGGTCACTATGTATCCCCAGCATCTCCCCAAGGCAGTTGGCAGGTGGTCAGCAAGTGCTTGCTGACTAAATGAGTGAATAAAAGAGTAAATAAATTGACTCACAGTGACCACTAGAGTCTAGGTTTCCTCAGTCATAAAAGAGTAATAACTGTTTACCTAAAAGGTGACATTAGATATTGCAGGTAATATTACTGCCTCAGGGGAGGTATTCTCAAAATTCAGTCTCCGTTTTTTCTTTTCTTTTTCTTTTTTTAGATATCATTGCCAAATACACTGTATTAGTTTTAAGCATACACCAGAATGATTTGATATATGTATATATTGCAAAATGATTACTAGAATAAGCTTAATTATATCCATCACCTCACCCAGTTACAGTTTTCTTTCTTGTGATGAGAACTTTTTTAAGATCTACTCTCTTAAAAACTTTCAAATATAGGATACGGTATTATTAACTATAGTCATAGTGTTGTACATTCCACCCCCCGGGACTTTAATTAATCTTATAATTGAATATTTGTACCTTTGGACCACCTTCTCCCATTTTGCCCACTGCCAACCTTCACCTCTCCCACTCACACCTCTGGAAACCACCAAAGTGTTGTCCGTATCTATGTCAGGCTCCATTCTCTTTTTAAAGCCTTGGCTAAGATCTAGTACTGAAATTCAGGACGCTGAAATGGTGGGTAATCTGTGTTTAACAAAGAAATGAATTTTGAAATTCTTAAATAACCAATGGAAATATGGGTTACTCAATCTTCCTGACTTGCTGGAGGAAGGAGATCTGCTTCTTTGGAAGCCTCCTTAAACTATGAGGATGGATTTTACAACATTAGTTCTGGAAGAATAGTGTCCTACTCATTTTCCAGCAAAGAGACATCAGAAAATATTTTTCTGAATTTCTCTGTTTTTGGAAGTCATTCTGAGAAAAAATAACTGGTGGAGTGATACTTATGGGGTGTTACTTTATGCTTTATTTTTGAAGTCACTCAAGAGTATTTGTTTTCTGTGTTAATTAAAATAATAAATCTTAACTCTACATAGAACTATGACAGTATATATCCTTGTTCATCTAGCCAAAATGCTGCTTGGCATCTACTGAATTCTCTTCAGCCAGGGGTACAAACTACAGGCTGACTCACTATGGCCTGCTGCTCAGATGGAATTGAAAGGCCCTTCCTCCTAATACCGTACCGTGTATTTTCTCCTACTGGCATCAGCAGGTCATTAGAAAAGGATGAGAAATTGTGGTCATGGATCTCTATTAATCTTAGCCCTAAAATCAGTCAACAACAAGCTTCTTCCACAATGAAAACCAGTAAAAGCAAACTACAGAGTCTTCATATTTTTTTTTTTAAAGATTTTATTTATTTATTTATTTGAGAGAGAGAGAGAAACAGCATGAGAGGGGATAGGGTCAAAGGGAGAAGCAGGCTCCCCGCTGAGCCAGGAGCCCGACGCGGGACTCGATCCCAGGACTCCGGGATCATGACCTGAGGTGAAGGCAGTCGCTTAACCAACTGAGCCACCCAGGTGCCCCAGAGTCTTCATATTTTTAAAATGATATCTTACTCAATGTTTTGGAAATGCTAAATAACCAGGCTGTTTTGATTTTTTTAAAGTATAGATATGTAAATAGTAGGAATGCTAAATCACAAAGGAGACCCCTGGAAAACAAAGGTTGTTATATAACACGGTTTTAAAATGTAGCGTAGCTAACAAGTTACTTAACACATTTTCTGAAATAATGTAAAATAAAAGTCAAACACTGAATGAATAAACATTAATGGGAACACAAGTGGTAACAAAGCAGGTCTTAAAATTTTTTAAAAATCCTCAAAACGGTTTGCATAGACTATAGATAGCAAAAAAAGTGAACTACTCACATTAGGGCAATGTATCAGTTTTTACAAAACTAGAAAGATCTTATATTTTTGCTTAAAAAAGTAGATTCCATCTCAACATGTTCCCAAGATATGATTAATCCAGATACTATATTTTAAATTTATCTATATCCTGCTTTATTCTAAAAAATATAGGGCAGCTTATAGTAAAAACACTAGTTAAATTCCAAAACCCTGAAAAATATACAACTGAAGCACCAATATAGTTTCATTAATACAAATTCATTTTAATTTTTGAATTATAAAAGTCCCAAACAGTCAAAGCTAAATTTGTAGTTTGTCAAAACCATGATAAGAAACAGCTTGTCTAATAATAGAGGACTGCTTATATACACAAACATAAAAATTATATATAAATTTTCTATATATATCCATACCTATTCATTATATGTAACAACACTGGGAAGTCTTCATGAGATACAGTAAGTACTAGTAGTTGCAAAAAGACAGTTTGTACAAAATTATGCCACTTTTATTTTAAAAAATATATGGATACCCAGGCAAAGAAGAGTGGTAATAAAACTTGGATTTCCTAGTTTTCTACAAAATGAATGTTTCAAAAAGTGGAAAATTATACTTTTTAGAAAAATGCATAATGTTCCTATGGTTGCTTCCCTTTATGAAGAGACCATCACTGCTACTCAAAACAAATTCCTGTTAGAGGAGGAGAGCATCTATTCTCACTCTTCTTACTGACTTCACATGTTTTATCAAGGTTTTATTGTTTTATAGGACACAGTTTCATCCTAAGTCAACCCATATACTATAAATAAGGAACCATATCCTAGGGATGTTTCACTGCATATGAAATGGGTCCTACTTAATGGGATTTTTCATTCACTGCTCCTTAAAAATGGTATTATACAGCTTAAAAATCATTACACAAATCACAAGTTCTAAATTATATATCTGGACATGTTAAAATTATTTTAAATCTACACAACCTTTCAAATATCCACTCACTTAGTGAAGAATAATAACTGAATCAAGAAGTAAAATACATTTTCTGATGAAGTATGTTATAAAATAAATTACGTTACTCTGTAGGATAAACAGCTTTAAAGGAATTTTTTTTCCAAGCCTGTACAAGGTATCTTAAAATAAAAGATCCTGCTACAAAACAGTGATATAATACTGATAATTATAATAAAATACAGATTTTTTTCTATGTTACTGGTACATAAAGTATCTCCAAAAGAACATAGTTCATGAATTTATTTTTATGAAAAATATCATGAAACTATACCACACCCAGTTATTAATTATCAGATTCATCTTGTAACTAGGAAAAACATGAAATGAGAACAAAAACATTATACTCCAAATTAACAATGGAAATTAAGAAGTGATTTGATTTTTTTTTTTTGCCAAGCTTGTTATTTTTTTTTAAAGTAAGTATCTCTATCACATAATATCACTAAATTATTTCAATGGAGGAACAATAAAGTAACAGTTTCTAATGGAATTGAGCAAAATTAAACCACCCATTTAAATGATCAAAAGTTTAAGATGAGCTGTTCTTATTGTCAGAAATTGCCTAGATGTCAATATTCTACATATGGTAAAAACTCCTCTTGCTGTTACCACCCCCTCCACAATTTATCAGTAGGATATCTATACCAGACTCCTCAAAGTCAAGTCCACATACCTCCGGGGGAAGTGAGGTATGTCAGAGATTAGAAATCCCAAGAAAAACCATAGCATGTCACCTTAGGTTTTTTACTTTATGAGTAGAATGCTTCCAAGAAAAGGATCTTAGACAAAAGCACCAGCATGCTTACAGGCCCTACATTTATCATCACGTGTCTCTCTCCTGGTCTTTGCATTTTCTATCTTTTCCTCCAAACACCCTACTCTACTCCCACTCCGGTTCCTTTCCAAATTAATAACTAACTTCAGTGTTGGTCTAACAGCCAGAAGAAAACTCTCCCGACTTTCGCAGGTGGCGCCCCCCGCTGGGGCAGCACTTCCAAGGCACCCCAGGACCACACTGGGAGCACACCCGCCACAAGGCAGCATCGTAAGTGCCTCCCCCACCAGAACACACGCAGGGGTGCTCCCTCCGGTGTGTACTGTTAGCACATCGCTGGTAAGCAACAATGTACAAGCTGATCGAAAGCTTGGAGGCCCACCATGATCACTGGAAGGCCCTGGTAAGCCACCTACTAATAAAGCTCAACACAAAGTTAAGAATAGCACTTTAAATAAAAAGGTTTCTTGTCAGAAATCTGAAAAGGAACGGTAAAGCTTAGGTTTTGGAGATCAAACTCTTGTCCTGCTACCTGATCCGAGCCAAATTACTTAACCTTTCTGTATTTCCTTGTTCTAAAATGGGAGCAGGGCTAAAACCCATCACACTGGGTTAGAGTGTGCATTAAATGAGCCACGTGCATAACAGTCTTAGCAAAAGGACCCAACAAATACCCAGTGTTTTCTGAGTGCTGCTATGAATCAAGATCTTAAAAGTGAAAACTGCATAATGTTCACGTGTATACTCTTCAGATATACAGAATAAAATTATCATTATTCAATTCAACGAAAAGGGACTTATTAAAAACATTTTATGTTATACTTATTAAACAAAAGCTACTGTTGCTGTAATAACGAAAGCATGCTCTCCATATATTTGAGAAAAGTTCATTTATAGTACTTAAAATACTGATGAAAATGAAAACCTATTGTAAATGTACAAATGGTTTTGCCAATTCCATTAAAATGTGTGTACCTATGTATATACGTACACTATGTAATTTTGGAGAAAATGATATGAATACGTACAAACAGTAAATTCTCATTTAAAGAAAGACATCTGTGAAATATACATTCAGAATAAAAAGGAATATTTTTTTCAGTTTCCCCCCATAAAGGCTCTGTATCTAGGCTGTAGCTTATTGAGCCATAATTTTCTACATGTTAATTATTGGGAGCTTAATGTTAAAGATACACTGTAACTTGGAATTTGCTAAAGGGATACTTAAGACCCACATATTACTATGACATTATTTCACAAACAAAAAGACCACTTCTTAAAGTAACCTTATGGCACATATCCCAAGAACAGACTCACTTACAAAAACATTGTCACAGGAACATAAGTATTTGTATGTAAAAATGGAAGTCTTGTTACCAAAATAAAAATTTCACTTTCCTATATATAGCTCTCTGGTCATAATTTTATAACTCTGGTCAAACTTTTTTTTTTTAATTACAGTTGACAAACAATGTTATATTAGTTTCAGGTGTATAGCACATGATTCAACAATTCTATACATTACTCAATGCTCACCAAGATAAGTGTAATCACCATCTGTCACCATACAAAGTTATTACATTATTATTGGCTATACCCTCTATGCTGTACCTTTCATCTCATGACTTACTTCATAACTAGAAGTTTATATTTCTGAATCTTCTTTATCTATTTCACCCACCCCCCTCCACTCTCCCCTCTGGAAACACCAGTTTGTTCTCTGTATTTATGAGTCTATTTCTGTTTGTTTGTTCATTTGTTTTTTAGATTCACATATAAGTGAAATCATATGGTATTTGACTTTCTCTGACTTATTTCATTTCGCAAAATACCCTTTAGGTCCATCCATGTTGTTGCAAATGGCAAGATCTCATTCTTTTTTATGGCTGAGTAATATTTCATTCTATATACACAACACAATTTCTCTATCCATTCATCTATTGATGGACATTTAGATTGTTTCTGTATCTTGGCTATTGTAAATAATGCTGCAAATAAACAACAGGGGTGCATAGATCTTTTCAAATTGGTGTTTTCATTTTCTTTGGGTTAGGAATTACTGGATCATATGGTATTTCTAATTTTAGTTTTTTGGGGAACCTCCATACTGTTTTCCATAGTGGCTGCATCAGTTTAAATTCCCACCAACAATATATGAGAGTTTCTTTTTCTCCACATCCTTGCCAACACTTGTTTTTTTCCTTGCCTTTTTTATACTAGCCATTTTGGCTGATGCCAGGTGTTATCTTATAGTTTTGATCTGCATTTCCCTCATGATTAATGATTCTGAGCATCTTTTCATGTGTCTGTTGGCCATCTGAGTATCTTCTCTGAAAAACTGTAAATTCAATAAAGTTTCAGGATACAAAATTAATAGACAGCAATATGTTGCATTTCCATATACTAATAATGAAGTAGGAGCTAGAGAAGTTAACAAAAAAATCCCATTTACAATTGCATCAAAAAGAGTAAAATACGCAAGGAAAAATTTCACCAAGGAGGTCAAAGATTTATACTCTAAAAACTATAGGACACTGATGAAGGAAACTGAAGATGACACAAACCAATGGAAAGATATTCTATGCTCATGGACTAGAAAAATTAATATTGTCATAATGTCTATACTACCCAAAGCAATCTACAGTTGATTGCAATCACTATTAAAATACCAGTGGTATTGGGGGGGAAATCAGAGGGGGAGACGAACCATGAGAAACGATGGACTCTGAAAAACAAACTGAGGGTTCTAGAGGGGAGGGGGGTGGGAGGATGGGTTAGCCTGGTGGTGGGTATTGAGGAGGGCACATTCTGCATGGAGCACTGGGTGTTACACGCAAACAATGAATCATGGAACACTACATCAAAAACTAATGATGTAATGTATGGGGATTAACATAGCAATAAAAATTTAAATATAAAAAAATAAACCTCTTGAGAACAACAACGAAAAAACGCTATCAGAATTCAGAAGCACTTGGAAAGTAATGGTTTATTTAAATAAAAGAGCATCATGGAAAACACACACACACACACACAAAATACCAGTGGTATTTTTCACAGAACTAGAAAAATAATCCTAAAATTTTTATAGAATCATAGAAGGCCCTGAATAGTCAAAGCAATATTGAGAAAGAAGAATAAAGCTGGAGTTATCACAACTCAGATTTTAAGACATACTACAAAGCTATATTAACTGAAACAGACACACAGATCAATGAACCAGAATAGAGAGCCCAGAAGTAAATCCATGTATGGTCGATCTATGACAATGGTGGCAAGAACATACAAAGGGGGAAAAGACAAGTCTTTTTTTTTTTTTTTTTAAAGATTTTATTTATTTGAGAGAGAGAACACATGAGAGGGGATAGGGTCAGAGGGCAAAGCAGACTCCCTGCCGAGCAGGGAGCCCGGATGCGGGACTCAATCCCGGGACTCCAGGATCATGACCTGAGCCGAAGGCAGTTGCTTAACCGACTGAGCCACCCAGGCGCCCAAAGACAAGTCTTTTTAGTAAATGGTGTTGGGAAAACTGGACAGCTACATGAGAAAGAATAAAATTAGATCACTTGCTTACACCGTACCAAAAACAAAACAAAACCTCAAAATGTATTTAAGACCTAAATATAAGACCTGAAACTCTAAGACTCGTTGAAGGAAAACAAAGCCAGTAATCTCTTGAACATTGGTCTTAGCAACATTTTTCTGGATAAATCTCCTCACACCAGAAAAACAAAAGCAACAACAGACAATTAGGACTACAAACTAAAACGCTTTTTTTTTTGCACAGTGAAATAAACCATCAACAAAATGAAAAGGCAACCCACAGAACGGAAGAAGATATTTGTAAATGATATACCCGATGAGATTAATATCCAAAATATATTTAAAAAACTCATACAACTCAATACTAAATAAACAAATAATCTGACCAAATCTTCACTTGTAAATCTTTAAAATTAGGATCCATTCATTTCTGTATTGAAGGCATGTGTGTTAATACAATACAAGCCCACTTATCTATGGAAACAGGACCCATGCTTTTAAATGTCAAAAATATCGTCATCCTCCGTAGTGAGAGGACTGAATTCTAAGGTATATTTCCCAACATAAATTCATGTACTTTTAAATGACTAGACTGTAATTATCTTTTCAACGGGTAGCTATAACATGGAAGTCTCTCCCAAATCATAACTTTATCAAGGTAAAGCAAATATAATGCATGCACATATATAAAATATAAATGTAAAACATTTCTGTGATATCTACAGATTTTAAATTTATTCCTAGAGGAATCTGTGAAAATATTAACATAACAAGCTTTTGTGCTAAATACAAAGAAATCTCCATCATTATTTATTTAACACTAATGATTTCTACTAAATTGTACCATATTATATAGCCTTTTCTCTGTTTATCAATCCCCATTATATCTTCTTTCCAATTATCATTTTAAAAAATGTAAGAGAAGTGTAAGCCACTTTAGTTCCTGGCATGTTAAAATTAAAAGTGTGACATAGGCTACAAAGATGAGGAACAGGTCAAAAAAGGGATAAACACACTGAGATCAGAGATTTTTTACTTCTCAATTTATAGAGTATTATTATGAGAAAACCACAAGTATCTTTAAATTATGAAAATGCACTGAAAGTGTCCTCTTTCAAAAAGGCTATATTTATTCAACTGTGTTCCCAATACAAGGTAAACCCCTTATTAAAATGCCATGCCTCAATTCTTTGTTTGCTAAATTTAAATTATATGAAACTGCTTAATCACTGAGGTTCTAAAAGCAGTAGGTCTTAGAATCTCAAGAAAAAAAAAGATTCCATTTCAAGACACTCATATCTTTGATTATAGTGGCCCATTAGAATACTTGGCTAATAAGTTGATATTTAATTGGCCATTACCTTAAATCACAGTAACAGCCTACCCATAATAGTGTTTCCACAAGACAAGGTTGATCCTGGAAAAGGGAAAGCATCTACAAAAACACGAATATGATCATATAAAACAAACTAAACCACAATTCTAAAAACAACAAAGTGCAAAAAAATATTCCAAAACGCTACGTATGTAATTCACTTGGTAGGTCACAAAAGATACCAATTTTTCAAGCATTGTTTTTTTGGATCATCATGCCAGAAGAGAGCGGTTTAAAGGAAGAATTCATGCTAGAATTGATAAATGAATTGCTTTTGCTAATCTGTAATTTTGGTCCAACTTTCTTATACAGTTCTATTAATTTTTCTTTTCTGGACCATTCAACTTGACTATAATACAAAAAGATCATAACTAAACACATTAGGTCAAATGTGTTTAGTTTTCTCTGCCCTGCCTTCACCATAGCTATTAAAAAAAAAAAAGTAATACTTTGAACACTTTATAACCTGGATGAAATTTTTAGAATTTACTGAACCTGTAATGGTTCTTACAGGTTCCCAAAAGAAGTTACTTCTCACATCCACTTGGGTTATATGTAGGATCTTAGCTCTGCAAAGCAAAGGGATTCCTGTTACCTTTGGTTTCACCACTACCACTGGCAGATGTAGCTATATATATAAAACTTATAGGAGGAACAAATGAGTACCAATAAATTTTGCATATGCCAAAATAAATCAGCCACCACTGTATCTTTCACTGCTATTTACAAATCAGAGTTTAGTTGAGAGAGAATGGATATAGCGGTAATGGTGGAAATCTAAGAGTTAGCTTCCATTTTTTCCCATTTTTGGTGTCCCACCCCTCTTTGAGAAACAGCTATGTACCCACATCTCTTCTATATGTGTGTGTGTGTATATATATATACACACACACACACACACCAATTTTAGGTACAACTACAAGCAGCCCATAGAAGCCCCCAAATTAAGGCTTTATAAACTTTAAAAATGGCAATATCATGTATGGCGGAGCTCTATCTTTGCATGCAATTGATTAGATTATCCCCTGCAATTGATTAGGTGGGCTGGAGACAGGTGAGTATTCAGGATGAGAGAATGAAGCAGGTGGAGATGAACGAGGAACTGAAGTACAGTGCTACGGCAGGGTCCCTGGATGTGCTCTGTTCACATCTAAGAAGTAAAAAGGTAGAAAAATGTAGTAGAAGGAAGTTCTTGGTGATACTAGCTGGAATGGACTTTTCAAGGTAGTCTGTTCAAACACAAAAATATAGAAGAGATGCTATAAGTCATTTAGCAAAATCTTAGCATAACAAAGGCATGTTTTCTTCTCCCCTTGCTTCACATTTATCATTTTGCTTATTTAGCATCAAGCACTGTAGAGAAGAACTTTATAAAAATAAAAATTATATAATTAACACTATTAATTTATATATACATACACATTAAGTATACTGTATATATATTCTTTCTCCACTTAATAGTGTGTGCTTTCCTCTTGAAACAAAACCAAAAACAAGTTCAACTGAAACTGGATCATAGTAATGTAGGCCAAGATCCATACTCTATGTAACTGCAGTAAGTATGCTCATTAATTTCTTTTCTGTGCTATGGGTATTAAAAGGTCTTATTATGAAGCTAAGGTACTCACAGAAAAGGCAAAAAACTCAGCCAAAAGCATTATGAAACTGTAGTATAATTAGAATTACATTTTCTTCAGTAACAAACCCACTTTCCTCTAAAAAAACTTTTTAAAAAAACTTACAAGCATCTGACCTATTAACTAAAGAGTAATCATCCCTATTTAGATTTAGGATGTGTTTGGGTTATAAACAGAATCATGCTATTGAATTTCTGCTAGAAACATAATTTCTCAGATCCTGGTACATTCCAAGTCACACAGTAATTTGACAGGGTTTATAAAAAAAGAATTCAAAAAAATTCTTTAGGTGCTATGTGCCAGGTATTTTAATAGGAGATTTCATGTAAGTTTTCACCTGAATTATATAATGCTGAAATCTTTTATAACAAATATTAAATACAAATTGGCAAGAAATAGCAATGTTCAATTATACTTTTGATTCATGAAGTCTGAGGTTCCAAATCTGGAATGTGTGACTCTAGCCACGAGCTACACATCAATGGATCAATTTATACATGAGAATTCTCAATAACAAAATTAAAGCGTTAAGCCTTTAATCACTTGGAATAAAAATCTCTAGACTATGATATTCTTTTCTCTTAAATGTAATATAATTTACATTCTTCCAATGACACAGTAAGAATTGTGAACACCAGTTATTACACAGAACTTTGCAGGTAAGCTGTAACTACCGATGGCGCGAGCCAAAGAATGAGAGAACCACCCTGAAACCTGCCCCAGCAGCGGCCCTGCAAGTGATGCTGGAGACGCTCCTGGCATTGTCCTTTTCCATCCTCCTCACACTGTAATGGAAAATTATGGGTTCTGGTTTTAATCTGAGCTCTGACACCTTATCATCTGAATCTTGGGCAAGGTAAATCTCTCTGGTCCACCACGTCTTCAACTGTTAATTTTGTGTTAACACCACCTACAAAACACAACTGTGGAGGTAGAACCAACACCCACTCACTAGCTTCAGGGCCTTTCCTTCTCCTTCCATTCTTACAAGGCATACCTTGTAAGGTTACTTTACAAGGTTAATGGTAATGGCGTAATGGTTACACCTTTAATGGTTACTGAGGTAGAGGTGACCATATTTTCAGAACCAAAAACTGAGGAACATGACCACATAACTAGACTAATATTTAAAATATAGATTTCCTGGAAAGTTCAGGATACAAAGCATTCCCCAAGACTGTAAACTGTCTGCCCTATTTCCTTTTATTAAAAGTTTCTTGGACTCTTTATCTCCACACTGGCCTTTCTATTATTTCCATCCATGTATAGACTAGTATATAATCATTCCTGCTTTCACCTGCCCTAAAGCTACAGAGTGCCAGGCATTATGCTCTGAGACTGAAGCAGGGAAGAAATGGGCATAGTTCCCACTGCAATGGAATTACATTCTAGAACCTTGAGGAAGAAAGAACCATTTAACAAAAAAATTATGCAAATAAATAATTACCAATTGTGGTAACTGCTGTGGAGCACAAGAGAGTGAATCCTACCACAGGAAAACCAGATTTGGCAGAGAGGTGGGCAGGGCGTGAGGGAGGCTGGGCAGGGTCTCTGAGGAAATGTACGTTTAAGCACAGCACGGAAGGCTCTCACACTGCTTCTGTTCACTACATTTTTCTACCCTTCTTTCTGCAGCTTTCCATTTTCTCTACCATCTCTCTCTGTCCCCACAAAAGGTGCCCTGACGTTAAATCCGAAGATCTTGCTCTGAATCTCATCTGTAAAGGTGACAGAGTTACTTCATCTTCCTGGGCTCAATCTGTAAGATGGAGAGGACATCTGCCCCAGGTACCTCAGAGTTCCTATACATGAAGTGACAGACGTCAAAACTCTTGGTGACTACAGAACTACTTAACAGTGCAAACTTATTTTTCTCACTACATTTTTCTTTTTTCTCATTTCTGTTTTCTTACATTTAGTGATCTCCTTACTGCTCTTAGCGTTCTCTGAAAAGAATGTTCATTTCAGATATCCCACGTAAACCTTCCATTTCCTTCTAGTCAGAATTTCACCCACCAGAACATGCCTTCCTTGTGTTTTTCAGTCACTCATTCACTTAAGAAACCTTCAGAATGTGTTTGTTATGTATCCAAGTCACAGGCATTAGGGGATAGGATTTTAAACATGAAAATATGGCACTACTCATAACAATTAAAGTTGACTTTTCTTGTATCTCTATACTAAGTCTCATCTATAATTTCAAAGGGGTAAAAATACTCTCCTGCCCAAACTGTATATTCAATCTCAAGCGTCAATGAAAAATGAATGATGCGCTAGAAATAAAAACTCTAAAGAGATTTCACATTTCAAAATTAATCCCCAATTAATTTTACTCATAATTATATTTTAATTCAATCATATGGCTTTACAATTAGTCTTGAATATGAATCCAAGTCTTATAACTTCTGAGTAATGTGACCATTTAATAAATTGATACCCATTTCAATTTACTCATCTGTTAAATTGCATAATACTTATGACCTACATAAGGCTGTCATAAAAACAAAACTTTTATAAAACATCAAATACAATACTCAGTATCTTTGTTCCTCCCTTCTCCTATGTATTTCCTGATTAATTATATTAGACGGAGGAGCTTCACCACACTGCTACATGTTGGCTTGCTGGAAACGAAACGTGCACTTTCCTCCCGTGCTTTGCCTGACTGACATATTGCTTTGGGGAGCACTGAAGCCCATCAGTTTGGATTAGGGGATTGGAGAATACAGGAATCAATTTTAAAAGAAATATTTAGGGGAAAGTAATCCTCTTTTCTTCCATGAATGGTAATGTTTTGGAGCTGTATTGAAATTGGCATGTTCCCGGGGCAGTTCATTGTAAGTGTGATGACACCGGGCCACACTGAAACTGGAGAACGAAAGCACAATTTATATTAGATCTAGATGCCTCACTTACACTCTTAACATTTATTAATATATGCCGTGTTCTTAGGAAGGCAAAAATACTTTTAATAACATCTTCTGTATGCATAATCCTAAAGTTTTTCAAAACTATTTCCCTTGTCTTATCTTTACAATTAATTTCCCAAGTCAAGGGGTGTCCTCATTCTCTGTGCCACATGGCCTAACTGCCCCAGGTCACACAGTGAGGTACTGGTAAAACCAGCTCTAGAGAACCTGTCTGCTCAGTTCCCCTGCCCAGGGACCCTTTGTCATGCCGTGGATACTTTCGGCAGTCTGATGAAGTCTATGGACCCCTTGTCAGAATGATGGTTTTTTTAAGTGTGTTATTAGATTACATAGAAAATCATCAGATTGACAGTTATCAAAATATTTAAAATGTGATATAATAATGTACTGCTTTATTAATGTATTAAATAACAAGTTCTAACTGTGGGTCTAATAAATGTTATAACTTCGAAGTAGTAATGAGCTTCAATATTTTGAGATATCTGTAACAGCTATAATGTAGGATGAAAATATCTGTGATTTCTATCAGTGGCAAAGTCACAGGCTGCCAATACTACTAGGGTTGATTGCTTACACTCATAAATAAGACAAGGGCCAAATTTCAGTTAGATACTAATGAAAATAAAGGAGTAATTCTTTCTCCCATCCAGACTCACGAATTCCTGGAAGTTCTGGCCACTGACCCCAGGTGGGTCTCCCGTCAACTCTCACAACAAAGTTCACCAATTTATAAGGTAGCCACAGAAATTATAAAGTGTTTCAATATGTGACAAAAAGTTATCCTTAATGCCAATGTCAAAATCTAAAAATCAAACCAAAAAAAGCCAGAAAATTCTGTTTCAGAAATTCAAAGCTATTATTTCCCAACCTTCACCAATGTTAATATCCCAAATCTTTTTTTTATTTTATTATGTTATGTTAATCACCATACATTACATCATTAGTTTTTGATGTAATATCCCAAATCTTAAGATAAATCTCTAAGAACATTTCAGGAAATACGGAATTCTTAAAAACCTGATCTGCTGAAAACATATATGTTGGATAAACTTACTTTGGCTCCCAAATCAAAGGAAACAATGACACAGCAGGTGTAATCACATACAAGGATGTTAAACATCATGAGTAGGGAACATCTGCTTCCACCCCTGGGTGCAAGCCGCCCCACCCCAAGTGCTCTCCCCCACTGTCTGTGCCCCTCTCAGAGAGTTCAGTGCACTTGTTGCTTGCTCCCTGACTTCAGTCATAGCACATACAGCTCTAACTAATGCCAAAGTACCCCATGTAGGGAGACCTCAAAGTAGCCCCAAGTTCATTCTTTGTAGATCTAAAGACCACAGTTTCTGAAGAACCCTAAACATGGTTTGACAAGTATATTTGTGGAGACAACTGGACAAAATACTTGATATCGGAAGGTTCCCAGAAAGTCTGTAAGAACAATTTAATGCATATATAGGCAAGTTCTTTCTCCTCCTAAAGATAAAGTTGATCTTCCTATACTATAATTGGGACACATGCCTACCCTACACACCGCACATTGAATGAGATTTAAGAAGACTTTTGCCAATTATATGACTGTTTAGGAATTTCTGAAGTAATTTCAGCTGCTTTTTTATACACTTTTTTTTTTTTTTATTTAACACAGCAATATTCTAGAAGATACACTAGAAGAGAAAAAGTTACTGGCTCTCAAATTCAGTTATAAATTTCAAGACACAAGTACTAATTTAGAAAAATCTAAATTGACAAACTCTTACCAAATCAATGTCTCTATTCTTCCTCATCAGTTCACAAGCCTTCTCACACATGAAGCAAAGGCCTTATTAAATCATCAAAAAAAGTTCTGATTTCCCCTTCCTCCCACACTTAAATCCTGAGTGATTACATTCCATTCTGAATATCAAAAGCTAAAATTACAAAAAAGAAAAAAAAACCTCTATAAGAGCTATAATAGAAAGGAATTTTCTAGAATAACAAATCATCAAACAGTGAAAAGTGACCTTCTATTAGCTATGTTTAGATTTTATTAACAATAGCTAGATGTACAATTACACGGGCAATGTGATTTCAATAACACCAATCTACAAGAAAAATACTTCACTCTTAGGTTTTCTGTATGGTGGTTTATTTTCTTTGGGGATATGCTAACAATTTACAATCTATTCGTAAGTAAAACAGCCTTTATAATATATAAAGTTCAGAATGAAGGATGTTACACTCTATGAAATCAGTCTTGAATTTTGTCACCTCAGAGGCTACCCATTTTAAAAAGAATTCACATCACTTAAAAATGCAAAAAAGGTACCAGTATCTCCACATTTGAGAGTTGGTGTTCAAAAATATATATAATAAAATGGTACTGTCATGAGGTTGTATGCTTCACTACATTTGGAAAGTTGCTGAAAAATTAGATGGTGGTTTCAGTGAATGTAAATGTTGGAGCAACTCAATATTAGACATAAACTTTCAATATAGACATATCTCAGTGATACTGTGGATTTGGTTTCAGATAGTCATAATAAGCAAATATCACAATAAAGCAAGTCAAATGAATTTTATTTCCCCTGGCATATAAAAGTTATATTCATACTCTATTAAATGTGCAATAGCATCATGTCTTAAAAAAAAACAAGGCACACACCTTAATTTAAAAATATTTAAATATAAAATATTTTTATATTTTATATTTATATATCTTATATTTTTATATTATAATATATATTAAATATATAATATTTATTTTATATTTTATAATATTTTTATATCTGAGCTTTCAGTGAGTCATAATCTTTTTGCTGGTGGAAGGTCTTGCTGATGGCTGCTGACTAATAAGGGTAGAGGCTGCTGAAGATTGGGGTGGCTATGGTGATTTCTTAAAATAAGACGACAATGAAGTCTACCACATCAACTAACTCTTCCTTTCACAAAAGATTTCTTAGGCGCATGTGATGCTGTTTGATAGCATTTTAACCCACAGGAGAACTTCTTTCAAAACTGGAGTCAGTCCTCTCAAACCCTGCTGCTGCTTTATCAACTAAGTTTATGGAATATTCTAAATCCTTTGTTGTCATTTCAATAATCTTCACAGTAGTAGATTCTATCTCAAAAAACCATTTTCCTTGCTCATCCACCAGAAGAAACTCTTCATCGGTCTTATCACGAGATCGCAGCAATTCAGTCCCATCTTCAGGCTCCACTTCTAATTCTGGTTCTCTTGCTATTCCCACCACATCTGCAGTTACTTCTGTCTTGAATCCCCCAAAGTCATCCATGGGCCTTGGAATCAACATCTTCCAAACTCCTATTAATCCCATGAATCATGAATGTTCATAATGGCATCTAGAATGGTGAATATTGTCCAGAAAATTTTTAATTTACGTTGCCCAGATCCATCAGAGGAATTGCTACCTGTGGCAGCTACAGCCTTACAAAATGTATGTCTTAAATAATAAGACTTGAAAGTCAAAATGACTCCCTGACCCATGGGCTGCAGAATGGATACTGTGTTAGCAGGCATGACAACATTCATCTTATTGTCCATCTCCATCAGGGCTCTTGGGTGACCAGGTACATTACCAGTGAGCAGTCATGTTTTGAAAGAAATATTTCTTTCTGAGCGTAGTAGGTCTCAACAGTGGACTTGAAATATTCAGTAAACCAGGTTGTAAACAGATGTGCTATAATCTAGGCTTTGTTGTTATATTTATAGAGCACAGACAGAATAGATGTAGCGTAATTACAAGGACCCTAGGATTTTTGGAATGGTAGTAGATGGACTTTGGCTTTAACAAAAATCATTAGCTGCATTAGCCCCTAACAAGAGAGTCATCCTGTCCTTTGAAGCCCTGAAGCCAGCACGGACTTCTCTGTAGCTATGAAAGTCAGAGACAGCATCTTCTTTCAACAGAAGGCTGTTTCATCTACACTGAAAATCTGTTTAGTGTAGCCACTTCCATGAATTACCTGAGCTAAATTTTCTGGATAATTTGCTGCAGCTTATATAACAGCACCTGCTGCTTCACCTTATACCTTTATGTTATAGAGACGGCATCTTTCCTTAAACCTCATGAACCAACCTCTGCTGGCTTCTAACTTTTCTTGGGCAGCTTCTTCACCTCTCACCCCTCATAGAATTGAAGCGAATTAGGGCCTTGTTCTGGATTAGGCTTTGGCTTAAGGGAATGTTGTGGGTAGTTTTATCTTCTTTTACCTTCTATCCAGACCACTCAAACTTTCTCTGTATCAGCAATAAGACTGTTTCACTTTCTTAGCACTCGTATGTTCACTGGAGTGGCACTTTTCATCTCCTTCAAGAACTTTTCCTTTGCACTCACAATTTGTTCCAACTTTTGGCACAAGGGGCCTAGCTTTCAGCCTGTGTTGGCTTTTGACATGTCTTCCTCACTAAGCTTAATCGTTAGTAGCTTTTGATTTAAAGTGAGAGATGTGCAATCTTTCCTTTCACTTGAACACTTAGAGGCCATTGTAGGGTTATTAACTGGCCTAATTTCAATATTGTTGCAGCTCAGGGATTAGGAAGGCCCAAGGAGAGGGAGAGATGGGGGAATGGCCAAACAGTAAGTAGGGCAGTCAGGACAAACATAACATTTATCATTTAAGTTCACCATCTTATATGGGTACAGTTCATGGCACCCCAGTACAAATACAATAGTAACATCAAAGATCACTGGTCACAGTCACCACAACAAATGTAATAATGAAAACATTTGAAATATTGCAAAAATTACCAAAATGTGACACCAAAAAATGAAATGAGCAAATATTGTTGGGAAAATGGTGCCAATAGACTTGCTCAATGCAGGGTTGCTACAAACCTTCAGTTTGTAAAAACAAAACAAAACGAAACAACAAACCCTACAAGACTCATCTGTGAAGCACAATAAAGTAAAGTGCAATAAAAACAAGGTATGCCTATATCGTATACTTGTTCTCTTGGTCTGTAGCATATTACATAAATACTATCATAACATTAAATCAACAACGCCATCATTTAAATGGTATAAAATATTAAAAGGTATAAATATTAAAAAGTTTAAAGATACTCTCAAACTGAAAAAATGTCTATTAAAATTCAGCTTGGGTTTAATATGAAAAATGTTAACGTACCAAAAGAATTCTCGCTAAGCAATCATGTATAAACATAGATATTAGCCTGAAATTCAAGACAAGCTGCTGGACTGAATGATGAGACCATCAACTTGAGATCTTCAGTTCATTAGCTTAACCACAATCCCAACCTAATATCCATAAAGTCACAAAGCCAAATGTAATATACCTCCTAAGTTTAGAGAACTACACAAATTTTTCATTATTCACATCATGAAGGCTTTATGTTCAGCATTACTTTAGTGACAGTGAAGAGAGAACTAGAACAGTCCTCGAGGAAGAACTTTTTAAAAAGCACTAAAAATCTATTTTTCTTGAGTTCCATGCCAACATGAAAAGCAGAAATGCATCTCTTAAAAAACAAAAACAAAAACAAAAACAAAAACCTCTGCAAATTACTCAGTATGCTTCCACACAGAGATGCACTAAAGCCACACTCAATCTTCCGCCACAGACTTGCCCTCCTGCTCTATTTCCTCTACCAGATCCACCTAGATGCCCAAATCTTGAACTCTCCTTCCTCCCCAAATCCTCACTCACCAATCACTCACCACTGATTCCACCTAAGTGTCCCTCTTCCTTCCCCTTCCCCCTCAGATCAGCATCCCAGTGCCCTTGCTGGGCTGGCGTTTCTGCCTCTCCCCATACAACACCAGCCACCTGTCCTCCTCCCCTTCGCTTCCACAGGCACGGCTGCACCCACTCAAACTCTTGCAGGGTCTCTGGACTCTGAGCCCTGTACCTCTAGGTTCACCTACAAGTCACTTCCTGTGGGAGGAGGAAGAGCTCTAACAACATCTAAAGAGCTCCTCATTTTATTCATTGATAGCAAACATTTCAAACCACATACAATCACTAATGCTGTGTCATGTATGAAATCACAATTTAGATACTTGCCCTTGTAATCCATGCTGGATCATTTTTGCATAAACTCTGTTAAGGGAAATTATTTTTTCCTTTGCTAACAGGTAATTGCCAAGTGTCACCCACCCCACTGCTTGCAAATTCTAAAGTGCAGACTGCATTTTTACAGAATGTAGTTAATGGCATCAAGCTGTAGAGCGGTAGAACCAGAAAAGCGCTGAAGGCAACAAGTTTAGAAAAGGCCAAGGGGCACCTGGGTGGCTCAGTCGTTAAGCGTCTGCCTTCAGCTCGGGTCATGATCCCAGGGTCCTGGGATCGAGCCCCACATCAGGCTCCCTACTCTGCAGGAAGCCTACTTCTCACTCTCCCACTCCCCCTGCTTGTGTTCCCTCTCTCGCTGTCTCTCTCTGTCAAATAAAATCTTTAAAAAAAAAAAAGAAAAGGCCAAGAAGGAAAGTTAGTGAGTACCAGGGTAAATAATCCCCAGTATGGTGTAAACAAACTCAATCTCCGCAGGGCTGCGTCTTTTGGGAAATCATGCTGGACACAGTGGAGGAGAGACTTAGGAATTGAGATTGCTTATGAATTGAGCCCCACTTTCTGGGATCTCTCTGTGAATATCTCCTAAATATCTCTTTGTGCCTTTTATATTGTCCTATCTTTTCTTTCACTCACTTTGTCCCTTGCAGTGCTAGTTTATATACCAATCCCGTCTTTAGATCCCTTTCTGCTGCTTCCTCTCTTACCCACATTTAGAAATCAGTGAAACACTGTGTACTGATAGAATGTGTAGGATGCCCCTTGTGATCAGTGTAACTAGGACCAGAGCAGGATTAAATACATAATTGTGTATGTTAAAGTACCCTGTCATTTTATTAATAACAAAATACCACTATTGGCTATTTATTATCATGAATAGTAATGATCTAAAATAACAATAGCAGAGACCAGAAGTGAGGGATTTCATGGGGACCTAAAAATCTACCCTGACATTTAGAGTGCCATTGCACAGCTCAGAATTCTGTTCCCTTCTCTTGGTTCTCTTCTTGGAGGAGGTACTAATTCCACTGAAACACATTCTTCATATGAGGACATATCTGACCAAAGAAATAAGTGCCTGTTGTTAAAGAGAAGCTCTTCCTCCTCCCACAGGAAGTGACTTGTAGGTGAACCTAGAATTGTTTAAGATGCCCATAACATGAATTAAAAATATATTAGAATACAATTTCACAGTGACGTAGATAAGCTACCTTCTCATCTGCACTTCCCCCATACATTTTATGACTATAGCATTTGCCCAAAGAAATTTAAATGCCCCAAATGGCAGCATTAGCAGAGACATACACTTCACTTGAAATATGAAAAATCTGAGTTGGATTAAAAAAATAAACTGACAGAACTTAACTGATAACAGATCTGAAAACTGGCATTTAAGTATTTCTTCAGCACTTTGCGCATAATCATCATGCTCACCATTTCTCTTAAATCTTCCACGGTTTCTCTAAATTTTAAAGCATAATCTACTGTTTCTATATGGCAAATGGATTCTGCCCACTCTGATGTCATTATATAAATTCTTATCCAGTGATACCTACCTACCCCCTTGAGAGGCTCTTAATGAAGAGAACAAAACAAAACAAACATAATTAATGCTGTAGAAGAAAAAGCAGTGAAGATGAGCTACATTGCAAAAAGCAGCAAGATTTGCCTCTGAGCTCATGGTTAGCTATCCTGGCAGTCTCAGCCTCTTCATACACTGCACAGAACCACACAAAATCAGACACAATTAATGGGCACTAAGGAGTTAGAACCAAGCACCACCCTCTTAGAAGCAGTAACTTTCTAAATCAATAATAATATGCTTTCTTGTATACCAAGATGATACAACCAGCGCATCTACTGGGAGGCATGCGCTTTAAAGTATTTTTCTAGCAGTGGTGATGGATGTAAGATTTGTCCCGTGGGGATAGATGGCCAGTGACAGGTGCAAGATAACTGTGATCTGACTACAGAACAAAGCAGAGTTCCTGCTTCTTCTGGAAGAAAACCTTCACCTTGGGCCCCATGAAACCCATGCCTGACCTGGTTGGATAGGCTAAGGCACAAAGACCAACACAAGAGTTTGGAGGGCAAATTTTCTGAAAAATTCCTGAATATCTATTTTCCCATGGATCAACATTTGGAAGAACCTCACTACAAACCAATTAAAATAATTCAAAAGTAAAAAAAAAAAAAAAAAAAACCCCACTTTACTAAGAAATGAAAACGTTGCTATTCAATTTATTTTGTAAAAGTCTTTCTTGTGAATGTAATCATGAAAGTGGTATGATTAGAAGAATCATATAATTAGCCTTACTAACTTTTTTTCAATACTGTATTTGTGTGTCAATATGTCTGCACATAAAAGAAACAGATGTTTATTATTTTGGATAAATACTTGGAATGGAATGCTATCACATGGAATGTTACCAAAATCAAGAGGTTTAGATAAGATTTTTCCTAACTATGCAATTTAGATGAAATTTCAAAACAGATGAATGGAAGGGGGTGCTGAAATTTAGATATTTGGAAAAAGACAGAGAGCACTCTCTCAGTCTGGTTTAAAGTAAAGCAGAAGAATCAGTCTTACCAATAGCCATTTATTCAGAGAATAAGTTATGAACATTAAGTTCCCTTCATTACTTTTAATTCTTAAAATCATGGGCTAAGACAGGATAGCTGGTAAAAATGTCTCCGGACCTGTCTGCAGAGGGAGCTAGATAAATGCCCAAGGACCCCTTGGCTTGATGACTTTAAATTTTACAAGTCTATAAATATTCAGAGACAAAAGAGGCCCTCAGAACAGTGCTACACCACAGAATTAAACAGGCATACCCCACCTTATAGAAAGTAAAAAATTTCATAAGCATAAGCAATCTCTTTCAAAACAGTTTCTAATTCATCAAAGGAGGGGGAAAAAATGAAGGAAAAGACATTCAAAAGCACCAAGAACTTATGAGGGATACCTAAAATTTTGCTAAAACAAAACATTATCAATGCTCATTAAGCTGAGATGGGTACTACTGTGACGGAGATTATCCAAATGGAGGATCTAAAGATGAGATGCATTAAATGAGGTCATTACCTATGATCATAAGCTGGTGAGTGACAGCATCCACACAGCCCAAGATTAAAAGGACAAGGTGGAGAAACTCAACTTCTCAACTTTTTCCCAGAGAAATGATTATTTCTAGGTCCTTAATGTCTCATTTATTCATTCATCAGACATCTGATTACTAAGGTTACTACCTTATGCCAACTATATAACAAGGGATGAATATTGCTCATGTACAAAAAGCTCATGGTCATAATTTTAGAACAGATCTAAAAGTTGAAGTAAAATACACTATTTTAGCAAATAAAGAGTATTTAAATTAAGATGCATTCTCTCATAAAACATAACATTAAATATCACACTCCACCTTAAAAAGTGTTCTGTGGGTAAATAAACCAAAGCAGAAAGGTATCTCACTTCCTGAAAATCTCCTACTGAACTATGATGATGGTAGAAATAGAATTCTAGATACTATACCATGATCTCCTGTTTTAAAAATATGTTATATTCCCCCTCATTTATACTGTGCTACTAATATTTTCTGAAAACAAAAGCCCTACTATTTACCACCACTTCTCAGTGATTCCATTCATATCCCTGAAGGTGATGCAATTGATAATCTCATCATACCCAGAAGTTGAACAGGTACCAAACACTAAAGAAGCTTTCTTAACATGGAAGAAAATATTTGACTCGAGGTTTGAGAAAAACATTTCCTATTGGCAACCAGAAATACAATGTGCCCATAAGCAATCTTATTCACTGTAGCTTATTTTAAATAATCTATCATGAAATAGTATTTCAAACTGCTGACAAATGAAAGGTTCATATGAAAGGAGAAAGTCAATAGCTTCTTTATTTTTCCAAGTTATTAACATTTAAACACAGATACTGGATCAATTCCAGAGAAAAGTTATTCAGTTATAACATGGTTTTAAGGGATAATAACCAAGATTAAATATGCCAATCCTTCCACTGATTTCTGAGTATGCTTCAGACAGTTTAATCTCTTTAAAGAATCTTTGCTCTTAAGTTGTTCAAAAATTCAAAACTACAGAGTACGACACTCTTCTATTACTAAAGGAGTGTTACTAAAGGAGTTTATATGCCACTTGTAATGGAAAGATTTTTCCGCAGTATCTGATTATATATATATATATATGTGTATGTGTGTGTGTGTATACACACACACATACACATTATATGATCTGGCAAAAGCATCTAAAGAAAGTAGATGTCTTCGATAAGACATTAGGATAAACCAGCACTTTATGTAAGTTTCTGATATGTAATGGGATTAAACATTACTTCTTACTATATAAAGCAATGCTATACTTTGATTTCCTTCTAAAGTCACTTCCATTTTTCTTTCCAAGGGAAACCAGGTTCCATCGATGCATCAAGTCCTCCCACCCTGATGGCTCTCTTCTGACTTGAAGCCCTCCTGGCCCTTTCTTCCTTCTTCTCCCACTCAGGAAATCCTATCCACCTTTCAAGCCCAGCTCAAATCTACCTTCTTATATAGTCTTATATGATATTACCCATTGAAATCCATTGTTCCAACTCTATTATTTCACCCTCATTTACTGTCTTACAACTGATTTCCATAGTATGCCTTCCATTCTCATTATCCACGTGTATACACCCTCTCCCTGAACACAGTACTTTATTTTTTTTTATTTTTATTTTTTAAAGATTTTATTTATTTATTTGAGAGAGAGAGAATGAGAGAGAGTACATGAGAAGGGGGAGGGTCAGAGGGAGAAGCAGGCTCCTCGCTCAGCAGGGAGCCTGATGCGGGACTCGATCCAGGGACTCCAGGATCATGACCTGAGCCGAAGGCAGTCGCTTAACCGACTGAGCCACCCAGGCGCCCCTGAACACAGTGCTTAAGATGCCCAGTTCAAGTCTGCCAGCTTGAACTGAAAGATGATTTTTTAAGATGCTGAAAATGAAATTAAGGATAGATCTGTGAAATCACCATAAATTATCCTCATTTTAGAAACAAGGAAACAGAATCAGAGCATTTTAATGAATTATATCAGGGATCAAAACTTTTGGGTAATAGAACCAGGACTGAAACCCAGGGCCTGGGGCTCAAAGTCTTGCAACACGGTGATTAATGAGCCAAATGAAAAAGTAAGTATGTTGACATGGGTCTATCGTATAAAATAATTTTAACATCAGGGAAGTAGGGAAGAACAGTACACTCAATCTTAGCTTGATTTTCGGACAACTACAATATACATTTAATGTCTGCTTGGGTCTAGAAGTTTCCATGTGCAAGATTAATGACTAAAACTGCAAAATTTAAAAATGTTGACAAGATGGTTCTATCAAGAAAGTATCTACTTCTTTCTGGCATCTCTATTTTAATATCATGAGCAAATAATCCTTTCAAAAATATAACATTTCCAAGCCTTTTCTTGCATTTTAAGTTTCAAAAGGGACACACCCAGTAGTTGAAAGACAGAACTCCACACCCTTCATTTCCCTCTACCTCTTTTCAATTCAGTGGCAGCTGCACAAATTCCAACACAAGGAGAAGGCAACTTGGTAGTGTCAGAAGTAAAGCAGGCATATTAAAACTAGAATCTGAAACCAAAAATATTCCAGGACAACAGGAAGTAAAACCATGATAACAAAGAAAAATAGGAAAACATCAATACAGAATTAATTTTTAAAGTCACATAGTATTAAGTTCTGAATTCAACTCCGTTCACACTTCTCTACTCACATTCTTTTCATCACCATGAGAGGACATTGTCCTTTTAAAAATTAAAAGTAATAAAGTTATTCTGCTTATTTCAGCTGAAATCTACCCAAGGCTAAGAGTAAGGGAGGAAAAAAGGGGTCGTTTGGGCACTTTTTCCCCGACCACAACAACTATTTTTCTATCTTACGACAGAGGAAACCCTTCAGTATGGAAGGAGAAAGCAAATAAAAGGAAGAACTGTAATTCTTGAGGCTGTGCCAGTTTACAGTATTTAAAAAAAAGAATCTGCGCCACAGCCTGGCGGTCGGCCATATTTACAGTAAGCTATCTAGAGTTTTGCCCGACAGGAAGAACAAAGGACTCAGTGTAGTGAATATTGTACAGAGTAGGAATGCAGCTCCACATGCAACAGACCCTTTGGTTTCTGCAGCTCTCTCTCCTCAAGGACTCTCAAAATGTGGTTAAGAGTCTATAAAAGGGCAAGAGAAAGCTTAGTGCTCTAAGAGTTCTAGCTGAAACTTTAACCATTTCTTCTACTTTCAAAAATGCAACTTCTCTATTAATTTAGCTTGAACTTTAAAATTTCAAAAGCTTAAAAGCACATGATGTTTAACAATATAGGTAATTCTATCTTCCAAGAATAGCTAAACCTGAAAAAGAGCCCGGACTACAATTTTCTTGGTGAGATTTAATATATATTCTTCCATTATGTTATTAGACATTTTAAGCAAATAACTGGAGTAACACCAGGAAAATTATGTTAGGGACTCAATTACTATTTTAATATAGTACATTCCTGGTCTATTTCCAGAAATAAATAAAAATTTAAAGGTATAATTTTATGACCATAGTATTAAAATCAACAACAAAAACTCTTTTCCCTCAAAGTTATACTTCCTTTGACACTTTGCCCAATATAGTATAAATTCAAATTTAAGGATGTTGAAATTTCTATTTCGTTATATATACCTGGGTTTACATATTTACTAAGGTCACAACATTTTTTTTTTTAATTCTAAACAGACACAAAGGACAACACATTTCTGATTTAACTTTTAGTTTTCTCATTGGCATTTTGTTCTAGTGGGGAAGGAAGACAAAAGAAAGGTACACAGGTATAATACACAGACTATTAGATAGTGAAGTTTGCTAAAGAGAAAAAATAAAGAAGTCATGAGGGGATGTGAGTTGGTGGGGCAGGAAGAAGACTAAAAATTTTGGGTAAGAAGTCATGGATGGTCTTTGGAAAAGTGAATTTGGAGCCCATACCTGCATGGGAGAAGGATAACTAGCCTGGGAATATCATAAAGAGCACTTTAGCCATTGTGACCAGCAGAGGATGGGGTTTCCGATGGAGAACGTAACTATTCTCAACTATTGTGAAGCTCTTCTCAAAGGTCGAGGGACAATGAAGATAGTTTCATTTAAACAGAGATGCTGTCCACAAAATGAGAAAAGGAGCTGGCTCTGGGTCAGAAGGAACAGCAACAGCTAGAAAGAATGTAAAAGGAGAAAAGGTAAGGAAAGAGTAGATGAATAAGGGAGAAGCAAAGCAAGAGACAGATGAGAATGATGTTGAGAGAAAAGGTAGTGCCCTAAATATTAATAATTATTTTAACAGCTGGACATCAGACATTTGTAAAGAGTTGGTAAACTGCTGCTGCCTGGAAGAGGCTTCTCCTGAGAGTCCGGGCAGCTGGCAGAAGAATCACCGAGGCAACGTCAGACACTTCTACAGCACGGTAGTTTATTGAGATTTTATTTTTGAGGTTTCCATTGTTTTGTTTTGCTTCCTTCCTTGTGGGAAAAATGGGGGAGAGAACTTCTCTAGGATACAGGCTGTAGAGCCAGCCTCCTGGTGCCCAAGAGACAGCAGGAGAGAGGAATGGGTACGCGGTGCAAATACAGACCACGTAGGCATGGCATCTAGGGCCACTTCGTAGCGTTACAGGACTTGGGTGCTAAGACACACCAGATATGTGGGGGAGAGTATAGACTGACAACCAGAGGAACTCTTCAAATATTCTACTGTGAGTATAACTGCTGGGTCCTTCCCATTGGCCATGGAGGTGGTTAGAGGAGAAATAATGAGGACGAGCTAGAAAGATTTCCCTCCAATCTGGGTGCTTGGGGGCTCCTTTAAAAGAAAAGACAGCAGTAAGAAAACACTCTAGCTTTCAGAGTAGCAAAAACTTCTGACTCATTAATAACAGTGTTGGCAAGACTGTGAAACAAGGAGTCTCATACACTACCGGTAGGACTATAAATTGTAGAAGAACCTGGAAACGACTAGGGAAAAAAAATAAAGATATGCATCCTCCATGCCCTGTCAATTTCATTTACAGGCATATACTCAGAAAAATTGTTGTGCCGTGGTACATTTGCACAAAGAAACATATAAAAGTATTCAGTGTGCTATGCTCTGAAATAAAAATTACAAAGAATTTTCATCAAAAGGAAACAAATTGTATTCATAATAAAATATTATGTAACAATGAAAATAAATTCACTGAATCAACCTGTGTCAGCAAACAAAACAAAACAAAAAAAACCAAAGCAAGCTACAAAAGAATTCACAGTATATTACATGAAAATTAAAAGCTGGAAAACAATACTAGAGAGATTAAGCAGCTAATAAAATAAATGATAAAAAGGATTAAGAATTAATATTTATCTCAATTCAGGCATGTATTTAAATTTAACTATAGAATATCTAGGTACCTCTTTCAGAGCATGCAAGTTATTTTAAACTAATTCTTATTTAAAAATCCATTTTAAGGATGTAAGCCAAGTATTCTTTATGACAGAAAATCTCAAGTATAAGTGGTTAGGAATTCGTCAATGAATCTGGGCGGGGATCTACCTCCTCCCCAGCTCCCCATGAGGAAGAGAGGGACGGATTCAAACCGCGGTGCGCAAACGGGCGGAGCAGAACGCACAGGGTAGCAGCAACACGTGTAGAAAAGTTCACCCTCCCTCCCAAAGTTGCACAGCTGACAAGCCAGGCTGTTTTGCTTTGAGCAACGAGATCTGGGAGAAGCACCAAGAAGGTGCCAGGAGAGCTGCTAAGTGGGATTTTCAAAGGAGTCTAAGAAACCATCCCTTTATAAGAACTAGTTAAGCTTCTATTCAGAAACAAGAGTTGATGAGAGGTAACGGGCCAATTTTAAAATAAAAGAAAAACGTTATAGTATTCTCCCATATTATTTACTAAATAAGCAACTTTGATTTTTTTTTTTAATTTTTTTTTTTAAGATTTTATTTATTTGAGAGCGAGAGACAGAGATAGTGAGTGAGAACACTGAGCGGGGAGGAGAGGGAGAAGCAGGCTCCCCACTGAGCAGGGAGCCCGATGCGGGGCTCGATCCCAGGACCCTGGGATCATGACCTGAGCCGAAGGCAGAAGCTTAACCATCTGAGCCACCCAGGCGCCCTCAACTTTGATTTTCTAATGATGCCAGTGATAAAAAGAAAACTGAGATGAGTGAAAGGTTCAGAGAGTAATCTGAAAATCTACTTCAATAACTTAAAGATATTAGGAAGCAGGAGGACCTCAAACCTGGCCCCTGTACTTGCTCTCCCTCATAGATGCTCCCTTATTAAGTCCATATTTCAGTATGGATATATTTTCGTACCAACTAATACCCTATCTTCACCTAATTTAGAAAACTAAAATTAAGAATTGCATGAAAAAAATTCACAAAAATAGATTTAAATGACTTTCTATGTTACTCAAAAAGCCTGATGGGGAAGTTAGACTATCTTTTAAAAATGTAGTGATTTCGGGTAAATACAATGCCAGGGGCACCGCACACACGCACAGTCTTTTTTTCCTTTTTTTATTGAAATATAATTCATACACCATACAATGCATGCTTTTAAAATATGCGCTTCAGTGATTTTTAATACAGTCACAAAATTGTGCAACCATCACTTCTAATTCCAAAATCTTTTTATCCACCCAAAAGAAACTGTACCCATTAACAGTCATGCCCCACTCCTCCCTGTCTCCAGCCCCTAACAACTATAATCTATGTTCTATGCCTGTAAATCTGCATACGCTGGACACTTCATAAATAAAGTACGTGGCCTTCTGTGTTTGGCTTCTTTCACTCGGCATAATGCTTTCAAATTTCACATACGTTGTAGCATGTAGCAGCTCATTTCTTTTTTGGCTCAGTAATATTCCACTGTATAGCTATACCACATTTTGATTACCCATTCATCAGTTGATGGACATTTAGGTTGACTTTTTTGGCTATTATAAAATAATGCTTCTGTGAACATGCATGTACAAGTTTTTGCGTGAACACATATTTTCAGTTCTCTTGGAAGTTCTGGGTCATATGGTGATTCTATGTTAACCTTTTGAGAAACTGCCAGACTACTTTTTTTTTTTTTTAAGATTTTATTTAGTTGAGAGAGAGGGTGAAAGAGAGAGAGAGAGAGCACAAGCAGTGGTGAGAGGCAGAGGGAGAAGCAGACTCCCCACTGAGCAGGGAGTCTGACTTGGGGCTCAATCGCAGGACCCTGGGATCATGACCTGAGCCGAAGACAGACGCTTAACCGACTGAGCCACCCAGGCGCCCCTGCCAGACTAATTTCCAAAGCAGTTGTACCATTTTACATTCCCACCAGCAATGAATGAGTTCCAATTTCACACATCCTCACCAACACTTGGTATTGTCTGTCTGTCTGATTATAGCCATCTTGCTAGGCATAAGTGGTATCTCAATATTGTCTTGATTTTTATTTTCCTTATTACTAATGATGTTGAACATCTCTTCAGTACACAAACTTTCACAATAGTTTTCCATATAGTTTAGATTGATCTAACAAATTCTATAACAATTATGATGAATAATTTTTCAATCCTTACATAATTTTTACATTAGACCTCACTAAGGAGACTTACATACAACCAGTGAATGTTATTCTTGTGAATGAAAGAACTATTAGAAGATAATAAAAAAGTACATCTTTAAAAATTATATACACTGACATTAAGATTTTTATACATTTATATACTCATAATACAAACACTTTATCCTTTGGCAAACATGGTTGATCAAAGGAAAGTTCGGGTAAGAATGAAGTTTGTAAAAAGCAGTTCAATATCTTCTAGCAAAATAGTAAATGATGGTAGGTGAGCTAGCCCAGTTGTTCAAATGCCATTAATTATTTCTCTAGAAAAATGTAATGATTCTAAATAATCACTGCAAGTTTCATCACTTGTTAAAGTTTCTAAATTGCTTTAAAGTTTACTTCTGTGACCTTTCCATTTGCTAGACCAAAATAAAACACTGACTTAAATTATATTCAGAAACATTTCATTACTAAGTACTAGAAAGTATATTTTGTCATATGACAAAATATATTACTGCCCACACTCATGACATATAAGACCTCTGTACAATAAAAGTTAGTGGGGAAACTGATGTTTAAAACATGGAAAATTCAATCAAAATGTTCCTATTTTTAAAAACATAAAACAAGGAACCGAAAGCTCAGAATACGGCTAATAGTAACAGTTAACTCACTCCGGTTATGATCACTTTTTAACTCATTCAGGAAATGCCCACATAATCATTTAGTAAATGACACCATTATGTTTTCCACTGAAAGTACCAAACCCAGTGAACTCCATCAACATTGTGTGTGTGTGTGTGTGTGTGTATGTTCTAGATATTCTGGTCTAACATTATGCCACCTCCCACTATGCTTTCTACTTTCAATCCCAAACATTTGTTTATGCAAGTCCCCCTGTCTGGAACTGCCCCCTCTCTAGTCTTCTTTCCCTCACCACTGCAATCTACCCTGATCCAATACCAGCTCTGTGTGTGACAGAATGCCGGCCCTTACTGCTCCTTCCACTGAGTAGCTACACCAACTATCAGTGGGGGCAATTAAATCCACAGGTAGGTAAAAGGAGCTCGATTCTGAAGGATCAACGATGACGCCCAGGTTTCTAGTTTGGCTGACTGTGTAGAAGGTCACATCCCTGTCCACATAAACCTTTATGAAGGTGTGAGTCAAGTCAAAGAGAACAATCTTCAAATTACAAAGCACAAAAGTTGTTGCAATCCTTTCAGGGATCTCTAAATGAGTTAGTTATTACCTATTCTACCTCCTCCTAACTGGACTCTGACCTAGAAGCTAAGGATAAAAACAAGATGGTCTATGAACTAAATATCTAATATTAATCAAGCACTTATTATGTAACAGTTGCTTCACTTCTACATTATTACTTTCAATCTTCACAGAAGACCCTACTATTGTGCCCCCTGCATAGAGCAAACAAACTCAGGGCTTAAGTGGTTTGCCCAAGCTCATGAACCAACCAATACGCAGGCCAAGATCAAAAGACAGATATGTCCAACCCCAAAGTCACCCAGCCTCAATGCCTCGAGCAGCTCAATCAGTGAAGAGTATATGAAAGGTATAAAATATATATTATACAGATGTAATCATTATGCATTTATAGCATATAAAAATAATGTCTGTAATTTCCAGGACATTATACATTAAATAAGCCAGTCTGGGTATTTTATTTCTAATTTGTAACATCATTTAACTCTTTCTAAAATATGCCAAGAATGGCAATAATCAATTTAGTAGAGTTTTTATAACATAACTTGTTTACAGGGTAACTAACTTCCTCCTGCCAACCAAAAGATCTACTATGGAAAAAGGAGTAAAAGTCACTCTAGGTAATATTAAAAGAAGAACATGGGTTAAGATCTTATAAATAAAGTAGGAATGCACATAAAGCAGTGAAACAATATTTCCCCTTCTCTCCAACAAAAACCCCTGCTCCCTACTCACATTCTTTTAAAAAATGTGAATGGTTAGTCTCAATTTACTCAGAGACAGTATTTTCAAATCCAGTTTGTAACCACAGTTCATTTACCCAAAGTATAAATAAGACAACCTATAAATTAGACAATAAACATACTCAGAATATTCTCAAAAATAAGCTGTAACAAGAGTTAAATATTCACAACCTGATTATTTTATTTTTTTAATTTTATTTATTTATTTATTTTTTTAAAGATTTTATTTATTTATTTGACAGAGAGAGAGACAGCGAGAGCAGGAACACAAGCAGGGGGAGTGGGAGAGGGAGAAGCAGGCTTCCCGCTGAGCAGGGAGCCCGATGTGGGACTCGATCCCAGGACCCTGGGATCATGACCTGAGCCGAAGGCAGACGCTTAACGACTGAGCCACCCAGGCGCCCCTGATTATTTTAATATATAAGAACTTACAGGGTAGCATGAAATATTGTCATGCTGTATGTTTCACTATACTGTATAAAAGTGGCTATAATAATAGGAACTAAAGCAGTAATTCTGAATGATTTTCTAGAATTTCTTTTCTGAGCTGAGCAAAACCAAGCCTTAGGCAATAAGGTCGGAGATAAATCTACAATAGCAAGAGGCATATTAACTTCATGTAAATCAAGACAACTTAGTTATAATTTTCTTATACTCCAGTTTGTAGTAGCCTAGAAATTCCAGTAGATCTTTTTTTTTTTTTAAGAATCATTTCATACTTTTGCCTTTGGTTAACAATTATGGGTTTTCTATATTTTGAATGTATCTGAAATTAAACATGACAGTTTTGCCACAATTTTATGAAGTTTTATAAATGTTAAACAACAGCTGTTTGACTAGGGATTTATCATACCAAAATGTAAACTGACATCACCAGTGCAAAGGGCCTAAGTTTATAACTTTAACACCATAAGCCAAGGACAGTTTGATTCAGAGTCTATAAATAAGCACCTTTTAAAGCTGAATGACAGCAATAAGGAAATAGATGCTCAGTAAAATGACAGGAGTTTTTTGTTTGTTTGTTTTTTGTTTTGTTTTGTTTTTATGAACCAAGATTCATTGGCAATTTCTGGAAAGGAAAAAATATTTTATGTAGACTACACTTGGTAACCATTGTTTTACTATATTCAAAATAGAATTCAAATGATCATGTATAATAATTCATGTTTTCTATTACCAAAAATATTAAAAAATGTAAAAATAAGTATTTTCTACATGTAATAGTAGAAGCTAAAACTTCTTACATCAATAATTGAATACCTGGTAGTAATTTTATTTCTTATTTGTACATGTAAGTTTCATATATGTTGTAAATCTTTATATATATTTAAAAGCACACTTGGGCACCTGGGTGGCTCATTCAGTTAAGTGTCCTACTCTTGATTTTGGCCCAGGTCATGATCTCAAGGTTGTGAGATGGCACCCCATGTTGATCCATGCTCAGCACGGAGTCTGCTTAGATTCTGTCCCTCTGCCCCTCCTCCCCAACCACCACTTGCACTCTTTCTCTAAAAAAAATTAATTAAAAAAATAAATAAAAGTACACTGGATTTTCCTTGTAAGAAAATATCCTGAGAACTGTAATACTAATGTATTTTTTTCTAAATGTTACTGACAAAGAAAAAAAGGCATATATCAGAGTCCAATCAACTGAGTTTTTTTTTTAAATTCAGCTTGTATACATAGAACCTACTAATATTATGCACATCCACACCACGTGGTTTAGAACTTATTACTCAAGTCCAAAATTCAGTACACACTCTAAACAAACAAGAAACGGTATTTGCTAAATTTAATTCCCCAATTGTGTAGAATAAGTTTTCCTATTCTGTTTGGTGAAAACTACAGATTTTTCCTATGCTTTTACCAATTTTGTAGCCATAATGTTCTATTATCTGTTCTTCATTAAGATATAATGTAAATGGAGAATTGCAAATTAACGTAATGAAACATTTCATTGCCTTTTACAGTTTCTATTTGAAATCAGTCATAAGAACACCAGTAACTAGGCATATTGGTAACCAGTCTGCAATTACAGGTCCTATAATAACTACGAAGGAAGACCAAATAGTGACAAAGGCCATCAGGGCAAAATCTGTAGGACTCTTTTCAGGGAAGCATGATCTCCCTGGACACCACTTTCCTGAGGGCAGAAAGGAGATCCTAGATCTTCCTGTGTTCATCTTGTCAAAATGGAGGCACAGTCCTCTGGTGTTTATGGGCCTTCAGAGGTTTGCCAACACGTAAGTATGAATAGGACGTGGATTCAAGAGCCTGCATCATAACCCCACAGATCCTCCTACTGGACAGCAACACTGAGGCTGCCAAAGGCAGCATCTGAGAAATAAACTACCACCTCAACGAAGGAACAAATTCCTGGGAAAACAGACTTATCATATCACCATTATATAATAGGAAGAAACTCTATGTATCATGCGGCTTGTGCTAAAATGCTTAGTGATCTCATTCTTACCATAACAAATTATCTGCCAGAAAGACCTTCAAGGTCAACCCTGGCAACAATTAAAAAATAATGAAAAGCATTCATCCCTAAGGCAGAGTTAGAATGTTTTAGTTTGAAGCAATGTGCTGTATATTTTATTAGCTATAACTTGTTTAATTATTCATTGCAACTCTTCCTATATTCTATACAGAAACCTCAGGTTGCTCAGATTTCTATCTTAAATCCTTTTTTTCCCCTTATTCAAGGGCAAATGCCTTAAGAACCCAAATTTCTATCCACTATTTTCAACTGAACACAAAGATATATTTGTTTAGGATAAAATACTAAATTAAAGCCAGAAAGATAACAGAGTGAAATAGAGGGAAGCAGGGACAGAGAGGAAAAGACAGACAGACATACTATTTCATTATCCTAAATCATGTAAACCTCTGACAAGCCCTTCCACAGGGATCCTCCTTCTGCACCTCAACCGCACCCCGCCCCACACCAATTCCACCTGCATTCTACATACTCCTGTGGGGTCCTCAGTGTCCACGACCCCCTGCAGCCTGAAGGGCTGCCTGAAGGGCTGCCTGAAGCATTGCTAGGGCACCTTCCAAAAACTTCTGTGTGGCTTCCCATCAGTGAGGCCACTGCTTCCTGTGTTGTGTTCTGGCACATGCCGCCCCTAAGGAGAGAGGTACTGACACTGGTTTAACTGTCTATTTCAGATGCACGGGTGCACCACAGGTGCTCCTCCTGGAGGAGCACACAGGGGTGTGAGGAGCCCGGGGGGCAGCTCTGCATTGCAATGCCAACACGAACGGAGGAATGCTGTTGATGTCTGCAAGCCTGAAACCACCCTGATGGACATCCGGGAAGAAGCATCCCTCACTCACATGAAATGGAGGAATTCACTCCCTTCTCTTTACAGCTCTGAACATGAGAGTCCCCCCCCCCAAAAAAAAATCCTACTTTAACACCAAAATTAACAGGGCCATTTGCACGTGTGGTCACAGGTCTATGCCACAGGTGAGTCTCAAAGGGGTGACATGCCTGAGAAGCAGCATACCTTAGCTTTCCATACAAATTAAAGCTTTTACAAGTAACCTGAT
The DNA here is from genome assembly GCF_011800145.1 of Mirounga leonina. Lineage (NCBI taxonomy): Eukaryota > Metazoa > Chordata > Mammalia > Carnivora > Phocidae > Mirounga > Mirounga leonina. Next base: position 37,066,119 of record NW_023270454.1, on the reverse strand, counting down.
GGCAATTTTTCATAAAAATGACCACCAATACTATATATACTTAACTTCACATGTGGTGATGTAAAAGAGCTAGATTTGGAGTCAAACTGAGTAAATTGTAAGCCAAAGACCCAGATAATCAGAACGTCTTTTACCTTAGAGGGATCACAGTGACTAGCTGGACTCCCTCATTTTAGAGGTGAAGGGAGGAAACCCTTATGACAAGAAGAATACAGTGATCTGTTGAGCTTAACAAAGTCAGACATCAGCAGATTCAGAGTCAGGCCCCTGGGTCCCCTAACACCAAGTCTGTAGCATTTCTATTGCACTACCAATTGGTGTAATTCGAGAATTCCCTAGGGTCAATTTCAAAAGGAAGGACTACAGAATGCTAACTTCTTTTTACTCTATTATTCCGTAGAGCTTTGCCTATTTCCTAAATTGATGATTTAAAACAAAACAAAACAAAACACAACCGTACTTCTCTCATATCTGCCATTTTCCTGGGCTTTGTTTTGGGTCTCTGCCACGGAAATCTCTGCACACAGGTGTGGCAGATCCTTCTACCTACCTACTCTGGTTTTACCCCCCTTTATTCTTAGTGACACAACCCCTGTTTTGTGCACAGCAGCAGTTCCCAGCTAACAAAACCTATATCCCAACCTCTGGTTCAGCTATGGATGGCAAACAGACTTAGCTCTGGCCAAGGAGATAGAAGCAGAAGGCACCACTTGGAGTTCCCAGGAAAGCTCTTTAAAAGGGAGATTTGACTGGTTTGTGCCTTTGGCTTTTTGCCTTTCATCTTCTTTGTTCCTAGGAAGATCCTGGAGGTCCAGCAGCCACACTGTCATCATGAGGCAGCAAGCATGAGGATGAAAGCTGGACAGCCAGAAGGAGGGCCAAATAGAAGGTCAGAGAGATCCTCAGATCCGACGACATTGTGAAGCTACCGACCTGCCTCAGGCTGCCTTCTCTAGACTAGAGGGGAAAAAAATGGTTTGATTAAGCCACTGTGGCTTGAGTTTTCTGTTATATACAGCTGAAATTATTGCTGATTCATGTATCATGTGTCAGTGGATGTCAACATGAACAAGAAAAAGAAAATCACAATTGTACATTTTTAATTGTATACTTCAATTTTTTTTATGGTAGCATGTTTAGTCAACCACTGACTGAATGCTAATTTATTTGGACTGACATGGGACAACATTGCTGGGGGGGTGCTTGGAAGAGGTATCAGTATGTCCCACTGTCAAAAACATACTCATCTGATGTATGAAGTGTTAAAAATGGTTGTATCCCAAGAAAAATTGATGTAAATTATATCAGTACCTTGGTAAGTTCTAAGAATTTAATAGTGACAGCAATATCTCCTATATGAATTCCTCCTCCTCACAAGAATGTATTTTTATTCTAAATAGCTGATGTCTCAATGTCTTAATTCTGAAATTTAGAGCAAGCAGTATTATACAGGTGGTATAAAGAACATCTAGGTAACCTGTTACCCATTTCCTAGTCAAATACTTTGCAGCCGGAAACAGCATATGAACACACTACTGAAAATCCTGCCACGTACACTGCATATCTGATAAGTCATCTTAGTTTCTATGTCCAGATTCATTCCTGAGATCACCTGAGAGTTCTGAACTGCTACTACGTCTGTCACACACACTCATTTTTATTCTTGTCTCATTTGCAAATTCTAATAAGCTGAAATGAGAAAATGGCTTCAGAAAATAATTTATATGCTACAGCTTTCTTTACTTTTCCTCTAAATATTAGGCAAGTAAGTAAAAAGTCCAATACATTAGAACAAAACAAAGTATTATGAGGATGCATCAACCTCTTCTAAATTTTAAATTCACAAATTTTACTCTTCAAAAAATATATATCACATCATGACTTCACATAAAAATCTATCAGCCATCAACACCAATTTCAACATATAAAAAAATGACAAAATGCTTAGATACAAATAGGAAATTATTAAACAGGCATTTATTTGGAACTAAACAAACCCATTTCTTTTTTTAAAGATTTTATTTACTTATTTATTTATTTGAGAGAGAAAGCATGCAAGCAGGGTGAGAAGCAGAGGGAGAGGGACAAGCAGACTCAGCACTGAGCCTGGAGCCCTAGGGTGGCTCGATCTCATGAGCCCAAGATCATGACCTGAGCCAAAAATCAAGAGTCGGATGCTTAACCTACTGAGCCACCCAGGCATCCCTAAACAAACCCATTTCTTAAAAATGCTTATCATTTAGCTACCATCTTGCCCACACACTAATAAAGGTGTAATAAGTGGAACCAGTAGGGATGACTGTAAACTGAAAGGCACTCTTGAATCACAGGACTGCAGAAGACCCAGACAAGAAAGAGGAGTTTCTCTAACTCCCCCAAGATCAGCCAACCTCAGGCGGGGGACCCGGGTGGCACACATCCGTAGCAAGCGGGTTGGAAAGGGGCACAGTCATAGACTCTGCCCCTGCAGGCCATCCTCCAGCATACTGGTTTATAAGAGAAAGCTTTGCTTGGCTACTAGATCATCCTTACATCATCTACATGTCAGTATTTTAAAGACATATGTTATACCTCAGTTGATTCAACGTTCAACATCAAGGTCTTTCATCTAAGATTTCCACTTTCATTTACCAAAGCATTATACATGGCTAAGATTTGAGAAAAGCCTGTCTCAGCCACACCTCCAGGTCTTTGAAGCATTTTAACTTGCACTCAACAGCAATGAGGGGCCTGGCCATCTTGCAGAAAAAGCAAAGCTCCAGGTAAAAAAAAGGGCTCACTGCAGAGAGATTTTGGTCTACGTGTATATGAAGAGGATGGCAGGTGCTCTGCCATGACCCTGCACAGATAAAAGGTGATTCAGCTGCAGGATTTAACAGGTAAGTTCCAAATGTAAATGTACTATTTACTAATTTGGTAAATGTCCCCATCTTTCCTCTTTACAGTATATTTTAAAAATACATAGATTTGTAGTTTTAGAAGTCTCCTTGTCCTGTGCTCTTTTCTCTCCTCATTTATATTCTAGTATTACTTTTGTAAAATATGAGGTTTTGTTCTCTTTGTAATTACAGGAAAAAGTCCTCATCTAGAGAGGGTGCCAGTTTTACTTTTAATAAGATAATCTATGTAGATAAGAATTTAAAAAACTAAACTGTACAAAAAAATACTTTCTTTGGACTGATAGAGATAGATCTTGCATCTTCTATGCATTTCATAATAACTATACTGAGATAATCAAGTCTTACATGTATTTCATTTAAATATGCAGAGGCATTCTGCTGGTTATTAACTATAACAAAACACTGAGAACAAAAATACTAAAAGGATAAAGGATATTGCTAGGACAAAAAGCCTAGATTCACAAACTACTACTTCATATTAAAAATGAATTAAGAATCTTAAATTGTAAAGTATATAATAATATTTTTGAAAAAGTTTCACCTGCACAGCTTATGCCATCAGGGAAATGCAAATTAAAACCTCAAGATACAACTACACACGTATTAGAATGCTCGAAATCCAGAATGCTGACAATACTAAATGCTAATGAGGATGTAGAACAACAGGAACTCTCATTCACTGCTGATGGGAATGCAAAATGGTGCCGCTACTTTGGAAGACAGTTTGGCAGTTCCTTATAAAACTAAACACACTCTTAGCATGTAATCATGCTCTTTAGTACTTACCTAAATGAACTTAAAACTTGTATCTACACAAAAACCTGCACACAGACATTTATAGCAGCTTTATTCATAACTGTCAAAACTTGAAAGTGACCAAGATGTCTTTCAGTAGGTGAATGGATAAACTGTGGTACATTGGGGCAACAGATTATTATTCTGTACTAGAAGAAATGAGCTATCAAGCCATGAAAAGGCATGGAGTAGTCTTAAATGCACATTAATAAAGGAGAGAAGACAATCTTGAAAAGGCTATATACTATATGATTCTAACTATATGACACTCTGGAAAAGTCAAAAATACGGAGACAGTGAAAAGACAAGTGGCTGCCGGGGACTGATAGAGGAGTGAGGAAGGGATGAATAGGCAGAGGAGAGAAAATGTTGGGGGCAGTGAAATGCTCTGAATGATACGATAATGATAGATACATGTTATTATACATTTGTCCAAACTCATAGAATGGATAACACCAAGAGTGAACCCTAGTGTAGACTATGGACTCTGAGTGATAATGACATGTCAATGTAGGTTCATTCTTGCTAAACAAATTACCATTCCGGTGAATGATACTGATAATAGGTGAGATTATGCACGTGTAGGGAAATCTCTGTATCTTCCCTTTAATTTTGCTGCGAACCTAAAACTACTCTAAAAAAAAGTCTTTAAAAAATCCACTTGTAACACCATGCCTCAATTTTTAAAATCATTACCTTTTACAGAGGCAAATTTAAGAATGTGTAATACAATAGTTCATACCGTTTGTGGCTAAACAGGAATGTGGTAAAAATAGAACACATGTACTACAAAGAAGCACAACTGGAGTGGTCATATCTGGGGAAGGAGTAAAGGAAATGTAATTAGGAACACTTCAATGACACATTCCTTTAAAAAAAAAAAAAAGAGGCGGGGAGGTCGGCAGTAATGTTGATAAATTAAATGTTGAAAATTAAACCAGAGATAAATGCATGGATGTTTATTACTATGTTCAATTATTTTCTTGTCTTTTCTATATGGGGAAAAAAAACCCACCACCACCTTGGGGTGGAATTACATTCTCAGATGAAAACATGACCAAATGCGATGTGGGGTTAGGTAAGAAGCGTCAGGCTGTGGTAAGAATTGGAGAGAGTGGCAGGAAGTGTACGTAGAAGGGTCAAAGACTAGCGCCAGAATCACCTGAAAAGAGGACAAGGTAGGATTGTCTGGGGAGACAGGACACTGCAGGCACTGTGTGAATGGAAAACACAACAAGGTCTTATTCAAATAGATGCTGTTTACTTGGTGATGTGTGACCCCAGAATTCAGTGCTGTATGTATCAGCTTACTATGAACCAAATAAAAAAGATGCTTGATTTGTTGCATAAAACAAAACCTTAAATACAGAGGAAACCACTAAAATAATGTTAGGAACAACAATCTTGAACAAAGGCTTTGGCAGCACACACACACAAACTGTTATAAAATACGTGCTTACCTATAAAAGTAAAAAATTATGCCTGCTCATAATATGACTTTTAAGAGTGAAGTCAGGAATTTTATCTGGTACACCACAGTAATTTGCTATAAAGCTTTATGAAACAGCTAAAATAATGTTACAGCCAGAAACCAATTGTTGCTAAAATGCATTCAGTTAAAATGGAAAATATAGGGAAATAAAACACTGTAATTGTCTCTCAACCCACATTATATATTATGTTGCTAAATTATATACTATTATATTCTCTACATTTTAATATGCTTTCCCATGGAGGAATTGATAACATAAGGAAATGATTCTCTGCTTTTATTTCTGAAGACCTAAAAAATATCTTACACATATTTATAAACCGAACAGGGCTTCAGCCTCTTATTAGACCCCAAGGCTTAGAAAATCTTTTTCACAAAACCACAACATGAAACAATGCATGAAATAGCTAACACAAATGGTTTTCTGTTCTACTTTTTACTCTGATTCACAACTGGGGAGTTATATATTTAAAGTGAACTATAATATGTGAGAAAAAAATCAAAGTTTTCTTAATTCTAGAAAATCTTTTAATAGTATATTGTATAATTTGTACAAATATTGTCTTTGGCCTTGATGATATTTATTTTAACCTTGTCCATCTACTGAATTGTTGGTGCAAGTAAAGCAGAGATTTCTCCCCAAAGGGATGAAAGAATTCCATAGCCCTGGTCCAAATGTAGAAGGATTTGACAAACCATACACTAGTGAGGGATATGTATACTACTTAAACAAAAGGGCAAATGTCTCTTTTACTAGAGACCATGAGAGAACTTTTTTATGTAATAAACCATCACAATTAATAAAATATAGTAGAAAAGCCTCTGGGGAAGTATAAGAAGCTTACGTACCTCAAGAAAGTGAATAATTTTCCAAATAAGATGCATTTACCAAATATGAACGGAGACGCTTGAATCAAAAGAGACAGACCTTGGCAGAGGTTTTAAAGAAACTACTTCATAACTCCTTCTAAGTTATCAGTTCAGATTTTCTATGAATACCTTAAAGTCTGAAATAAGAAAGACAATAACATGCTTACCCCTTAACTCTTAAGGTTGAGACTTCACTGAATTCACTCTAAGGAACTACTGTGCTTCTGAAATATTTACCAAAAGCAAGATTTAAACTATGTGTTTCTCACAGACTTCCAATATAGCCTCAGGATCGCTGTCTTAAGAGATTACAACTATCCTGCCTCACCCCCTGCCCCACCCTTGTGCTCACTGACGGCAGGCATGTCTGACTGGTGTCCCCGGACCTAGCCCAGCACCTGCTTCTGACTCTGTGAATCTGTGCTATAGAGAAGACTGGACTAACAAAATTGGGAAAGCAGGTCAAGGAAAACAAAGGGTGACTTTCAAACATGAGTTTGTTTTGTTTTGTTTTAAACAATCTCAAATAAGCATTGACCATATCTAAAAAAACTATGACTTTATTATTGTAAAGTAAAAGTGTTTACTAAAATAAAATACTGTAAAAGAAGGTGCTTTCTGAGACACAGAGAAGAGGAAGATACATTTCGTGTGCTTTTAAGTCCCTTTAATAATTTAAGGCTTTACCTTAATTTCAAGGTAAATGGTACCATCTCCATGGTTAGCTTCTATAGGTAATCAGAGCTGTTGATGTTCAGAGTCCTTTCCCATCTTTATAAAGACATCTCTCAATAGGTAGAGATTCAAGTGCTAATAAAAGGATCACTACTAAAATTTATTGCTTCTATTTGAATTTCCTATAAGTGGAAAATCCCTAAAGCTGTAATAAATGCTGATTTTTTTTTTAATATGGAGAAGGCAGAGTTTCAGGAGCCAAAATTAAATTTCCCAGCAATTCACAAATTAATTCCCCTATCTTATTTCATCACATACTCTCTTCATAGAGAACTTAGGAAGAAAAATTAAATGTGAAAGCATGACATTTTTTTTTAAAGTAGAGAAATAAGTAAATTCAAAGTACAGTCATTTCTCAATTATTCAATATTATTCAAATATGTGGGAGCCTTATCTTGGGTCAGCGGTTCTTAATGATGGGTATGTAGAACCACCTGTGGCACTATGGGACGATGCATGTGCCCAGGCTCTGCTTCCTATTCAAAGGGTCTTAGGTAGTGCCCTGGAACCTGCAGCTTTAAAAGCTTCCTTCACAGGTGGTTCTGACAGACAGCCCCGGTTGACGATGAGCTGTCACAGGTTCAAATGCCTTGGGAGCTGGGTAGGTAATCGGAACTAGTGAATGGGCAGTGGCGGGGCCTGTGACGAACCAGAAAAAACACCCCCAACCTGAAGGGGCAGTCTACTTAGCTCCAGCTCCTTGGTGACTTGTTGCTGCAAGCCTCGTATGCCAGGGCTTCCATTTTGTTAAACAGAAGAAGAAATTCGGATTCAGTTTAGTGTAAAATCTCTTCAGTTTTAAATCTTTAAACATGCCAATGATCACATGGAGGCCTCAGCAGTCAGTTTTTGATCCTTGGTTTAAAAGATCAACAGTACTGAATAATTTTTGCTTCTCGACTGGAATACTCTGAAGGGCATACAATACCGGGGTGGCAGTGTGAAAAAACATGGCCACGGTATTTTGCAGCTCCTTCCATCAAGCGGTGGGGTCTATTTCCCCGCCCCTTGAGTCTAGCTGGCCTTGTGGCTTACTTTGAGCAACACAGAAGTGACACCGTGTGTTCCAGAGCTGGTGCCTCCAGGGGTCTTGCAGCTTTCTCCTTCTGAAGACCCCTGCTGCCAAGTAAGCAGGTGTGCGGTAGGTCACTGAACAATGAAAGACTACATGGAGCCAAGGGCCTGCCCAGCACGTAGCACCAAGGCCCCAACGCAGGAGTGAAGAGAATACCTGAAACTCTCCAGGCCCCCGTCCCTCAAGCCATCAGATGACCACCGCCGCCTGAGCAGACCCAGCTCAGCCCACCCTAAACGCAAAATCATGTTCAAGAGTTCTTGCTTTAGCCACCAAGCCTGGGGAGGTGGATTAAGCAGGGATTGAGAAAGGCTACAGAAATTACACTGAAAGTAAAGTGTTGCCATCATAAAAATAATAAAAACCTGGAACATGAGGCATCAGTTTTGGGAGTGAATGGTAGACAGAAGCAGGGAAAATTATAAAGCAGTAATTAAAGATGGGAGGACAGCAGCTTGCTGTGGTGAAATAACCGATAGCCATTTCTGCCTGTGATAATTTGGAAGATAGAAAATGTATCTAAATGAACTTGCTGATGTGGCTAAGAAGATCCTAGAAAGAAGGCTGAAAATATAATTTGTTTCCTTAAGCTGCCTATGATAAAGGCATGGGGAGGGGGGTAAGAAGAGCTAAAAAAGGAACTTCCCAGTTTGCAAGCAGAATGTAGGGGAAAATAAGAGTCCAGAATTTGGTGGGTTGGAAGTAAAACTGTCTCTCATGCTCAAAGTTTTCAGTTATAGATAACCAATGTGACTGTGGGGGGTGGGGGGAGGAGAGGTAATACTTGAGAAGAAATAATATAAACTTAAACAGAATACATACTTAGACATGCCTGTGTGTAGACATAATGTTTTTCTATTAGTTATTCAAAATATTGTTTTACATTAAAATAAATAGAAATATACTACGTATAGATTCTAAATTGGCATGAATTTTCCAAAGTAAGACTTCAAAGAAATTGCATTCTTGTGACTAGTGGTTGGGGATATAGCCCTAACTCGTCTGAGATAGGTACTGATTCTCCTCCACCACACTAGGGGTAACTTGGTGGAAAAGGTGAAGCTGCAGTGAGATAAGCCACCAGGTGAGCCTCACTTCACGAGGTGTGGAAACTTGGCATGAATAAAAGTCCCCAGAAGGTAGGGAGCAGGGCAACAAAGAGTTGTGGAATCACAACTGTGTCATAAGGCTTATCCCAACTCTCACAGATCCACTTCTCAAGAGAAAAGAACTGAACCAAATGGCAGAAAAATTAAGAAACACAGACCTCTGTAATTAAAACAGATGACCCAGAATTCATGTGCCAAAAGCGCTCCTTTATAGTTATAAGCAGTCAGGCTCTTACTTAGAGCTTATTTGCTCTCACTGTACATAATATTGAACCATACTCAATTAAATTTTCCAGACTCATGACAAAGGGAATAAGGTATTTAGGATGAGGTCTACAAGCTAGGACAAGATTATAGCCCCAAAGCAAGAAGCAGCGACAGCAGTCTAAGGTCATTTATTTTGATGGCAAAGTACACTAAAAATATCAGTTGGTATTAAGGGCATCATAGTTTGGCATAATGGTTTCATTCATTCAACTAAAATAATAGACCATGTGCCCTGTGAGGTGCCAGGGATAAAAAATGTTAATCTTGCCCTCAGTGGACTTACCAGCAGGTAGAAGTGGCTGTCATAGTAGGGTAGGGATATGGAATTCTACTACACTTACAAAAGCCACTAAGCTCTGAAGAAGCTTAAAATAAACCCTAGTTTGATCATTCATCAAGGAAAGGTTTTTGCTCAGTACAATCTATTTAAGACAGGAAAACGGGCAATTTATTTTAGACAGACTTCTATTCCAAATGTCTAAAACAAAACAGTCTTGAATTTTAAGCAAACTCTCAGCTCTGGAACAATCCCAACGCCAAAGTTGTACTGAACATATCATATGCAATATTTCACGATACATCCTATAAATATAAAGCAGAACATAAAATAAATTACATATATAAACAGAGACTAAAAATTCATATGTTAGTACTTATGAGTAATAAAACTTGAAATAGTTATGTTTTCCCCGGGGCAAAGTTTCTTCATTTTATCCATTAAAAGTTCAAGGCAATTTGAGAAAAATTTATATCCAACCATTCTGTATACATCTAAATTACCCTCAATGTTGTATAACTGAAACACTTCTCACTAACAAAGACTAAAAAAATAACTGAAGCCTAACTTGAATTTTTTTTAATTGCAAAAGAAAGAAATTATTTTCCTTCCATAGTTAACAGAGTAAGCTGGCAGAAACAGTTTCATTAAACTATAAGAAAGAACAAAACTTCCATACCGTGAATTTGATATTTTTTTCTATCTAAATGATAAAATAGGGACAAAAATGTTTAAATCCCTGGAAACAGGTTCCCATAAAACTGCTTCCTTAGAAAACACTGTAGGCACTAAAGAACATTTTTAATTCATTTACGATAGCTCATTTGAATGTATTCCATAAAGGAAAATTTACTCTTGATTAGCTGAAAACTTAATATACTCTAATAAACTTTGAATAATTTTAAAACAATTTCTAATCTTTTCATTAACTTTCTAAACTTTTTCTTACAACATTACATTACAAAAGAGAACAGGGTTCTCTCCAATCCCTATTTCTGTTTATAAAGGACAATTCAATTTACAGAAGTTGATGCAGTGCTCAATTCTTCCCTGCTGGAAATCTAAGAACCCTTCTTTTTGAAGAATTCGGAGGTTTTAAGCATTAAGTATAAACTACCACTAATAAATGTTCTCTAGAAGTTCCAGTATCAAAATTTGCCACATGAACCTGAGATTTATAGTTTGAACAGCTACTTTGGCATTTTACTTCATCGATCATATACCAAGTTACAAAGCAGCTGCTTTCACTGAACATCCCTCCAGGGTCCCATCGTGGGAAATTCCAGTGAGGACCAGCCTCTCCCTATTCCTTCAGTCCCCAACTGGCTGCCCGACCACCAGCCTAGGCCCTGCATCCACGAGGGGCAGGGCAGCCCCTCTCCTGACCCTGGGGAGCCATGGGCTTTCATCATGATCCCATTTCTGACAGCCCTGGGCAGTGAAAATAGGAAAGCTTTTGAAGCCATAGTCCTGGGCTCTAATTCTGGCTTTCAGCCTGAAAACTACAGAGCCTGGACCAGTTAGATAATCACTGTACAGGAGATATATAGTGACCAATCTCAGATATGCAACCAAAATGTGTTGTTACATTCTTAACTACATTATGCAATCTGAGATAAGAACCTAAGGTATAAGCATTCCAAATTCATATATGAGAAAAACAGACTCAAGAAACTAAATAATTTGCCCATGGCTCATACAGTTAGCGAGGAATGGTGCTGGGGAGAGGGTTCAAACTCCTGATTCATTCATTCAAAAATATTTACTGAAATGTTCCATTTGTAACAACCATAAATCTGTAAATATAACAGATACTCTCTTCCCTCGTGGAGTTTACATTCTATCAGATAGACAAGAACCTAAAAAATTCACAACAATTACTTATTGTGGTAAGCTAAGAAAGAAATAGTCACAGTAATGGGAGAGTAACTGTGTGTGTAGGTGTGGGTGTGTGTGTGCGTGCGTGTGTGTGTGTGTGTGCATACATGCATGCATGGTGGTGGGGGTGAGAAGTTCAGAGAGTATGTCTGGAGAAGGCCTTTCATGAAGAGGTTTACTGCTGAGCCACCATCTGAAAGAAGACATTTTCATAAAGGAAGGACATTTTAGCAAAGGATAATAAATGTATACTTAGGGTGGCACAGACAAGACTCTATAAGCCACCTCCTAATCATTTCTCCAGGCTCATTTCTTGTCTCTGTGCCCAGCTCAAACGCTATGTTCTGTCATCCATTCAGAAACACTTTCAGCCCTTAAAACTGCCTGCCCGCTCGTGTCCCTGGCCTTTGTGTAAATGTCTTGGTTTGCCTACTTGTACTCAGAAGACGTATAAGATTATTCTGCTTTTATATTATAGTGCACATTCTCCATGCTCTTATGAGCTTCATGATTATGTTAAGATGGCAACATAATATTCCACTAAATGTCATGCCATAATTTATCATCTTATTCACTTGTTTTTTAATACCTAACCCAGTATTTTTCAAGTATGGAAGTATCCTGGCTGTAGGTTCCAAAATGGGACACTGGTGTCAGGCTATGTGCAGATTTTTAATCTTAGCCCAGTGGTCAGTATTATATGTACAGTAACAAGCCTCATGAACAGTAGACAGACACAGCAATTACCTTCTGGGCTTTGAATTCTTAACAATAAACTGCCAGACTAAATTATGTTTCAGTAATTATTCTGAACTAGGAATAACGGGAGACAGGAGGAGGAGGAGGAGATAGAGCTAATCAAGATGAAGCCCTTGATAACAAAGGCATCTAGTATTTAATAAAAGAAACATCAGAAACCATATCTGCATTGTTGTAGCAGATGATCTATGAATATGAAATATATGGCTAAAATATTGTCATATTCAAATCAATAAGCTGGTATTTACTGAGTTTCAGGTTTTGTGGGAGACATAAAATTCACATGCAAAGCACCTCAGAGAGGTATGTAAAGACCCTGGAGTCACCGGACTCCTCTTCAGTAAGACTTGCTAAATTTGCAGTTAGAAAGTATCTTTGACGTTTATATTATTTTTGTGTACTGAAACAATAAAAATCACTATATAAGTCCTTGAGGTCAGGGAGCTACATCTTCATTTCAATATCCTTAGTGCCTATGTGGTAAATGATTCAATAAGTATTTTATGGAAAAAAATAAATGCCTCGAGTTTATTTCTTTAAAAGTTTTAAGATTAAAACATATACATGCCATAGAAAACAAAACAAGCTTAAAAGGCTTTCCTGACTGACATAGAAATAAGTCCAAAATGTATTATTAAATTAAAAATGGCAAGTTGCAGACAGTGAGTAGTTTGTAAATATATCAAAAAACTTCTGAAAGGATATACACCAAATAGCGGCTTCTTTGGTTTTGATGGTGGGTTTTTGGTCTTGTGGTGGTGTTTTTGGTGATGGTAAGCAACAGGGAAACTTTTACTCTATATAATTTTGTGTTATCTCATATATACATATGTATTTGTATGTATATATGTATATACCACATACTTTTAAAGAAACACACACACTTTTCAAACGTGCCTTCTGAAAAAAGGAGTTAAAATGATTTTTAAAAATACCTGTGTAATCTAAATGAAAAGTATTATCCAAATAGTTTCATTCACAAAACTGAAATCAAAAAATTAAAAAAATTAAAAAAATGTTTAGTATGAAATCCACACACTTCCCTTCTCATATTATTATAAAGCTTCAATTGTATGTTTCAAATAAATCACTAGTTGAGATCCCAATCATATACTGGATGCTGAAAAGGAAAGAGTTTTCTCTATTCCACCATCCCTTAATTTTTTTTATTATTATGTTATGTTAATCACCATACATTACACATCATTAGGTTTTGATGTAGTGTTCCATGGGTCATTGTTGGCGTATAACACCCAATGCTCCATGCAGAACGTGCCCTCTTTAATACCCATCACCAGGCTAACCCATCCCCCCACCTCCATCCCCTCTAGAACCCTGTCTGTTTCTCGAGTCCATAGTCTCTCATGGTTCGTCTCCACCATCCCTTAATTTTTATACTGTTAGGGTCTGCTTTCCATTTATTAGGTAACAATATCTTTACTACAGAGGAAATTCCCCTGGCCTCAAAAGGAAATCTTCCATTAGAAAGTAGTCAAGTGCTGAAAGAAGGTGATCAAGCCCAAAGGAAAACAGAAATTTAGGGAGATGCTCTGTTTTCTAATGACTGAAAGGAAAATAATCGACTTCTAGCAGATTTCAATGCCTTCCCTCTCTATATAATGTTACCCAATCTTATTTCAGAATATTCTTTACAAATTACTCTCATGCTTCAGAAAAGATATTTTTATACAGAGCCAGATACTGATTGAAAAATGAGGCTATAAAAGTAAGACAAACTTTTTACTACACAAGATTTGATCACAGTAATTTGCAAATTTAAGTGTTCTAAATAATAGAGTGGAAAATAAGTGCCAGTGTAGAAGTTCAAGATTCTAACAACTATGAGCACTTTTTATACTTCCTCTGATAACTAGTTTATTATGTTTTAAATGAAGGTATATTTTCTGAAATCTTTTTGAATGCCAAAAAACTTCATATTCCATTTCATATACTTTCTCTTTTAAATGTACCTGAGGAACTGGTCTCCACTCCCACTGAGAGGAGACTGATGATAATTTGTTTAATATATAAAGTTTCACTTTCCACTACAGTCTTTACCTGTCTACTCTTTTTGGTAGGTATTAGCTCCATGTCTTGTATGGGAATTCAAGAGTGAAAACAGTTACATCTTTTGCTCAGGCTCAGAGAGCTGGGTCAAATTTTAAACTCAAATATACTGGATTTCAAAAACCTGTGCTTCTGATGCTATCCACGGAACTATTTTGTAAAGTATACATTCATGTCCAATTTATCTTTGTTTCATTTTATAGATCAGGCTTAAAGCCAGGTACTTTAGCCAGGTACCCTACACAGAATAACTGAAAACTCTAGTTTATAAAAATTTACATTTAAAGGAAGAAATGATTCACTGATTATTTATGTGAGATATTTTTCTTTAGAAGAGGATTCATTTAAAATCAAAGTTCTTCTGAGTAAACTTCAAATGTGACATACAAAACTTAAATCTACAAAAGAGGAATAAGAACACACTTATTAAATGAAGTACACTAATATTTAATAGTCAAAACTTTGGCTTTGGCCAAAGATCATCTCAAGTCTCTCAGAGCCTTTGTTTCATTTTTGTTTGTCTGTTTGATGGTGGGGAGACAAGTATCTGCACACAAAAATGCAAACAGAAAATATTTTGAGTCTCCTGCCATAAGCATAAGTATGATGTTAGTATAATGTTCTGTTAATTTCAAGGAATCATTTTTGAACACTTATGATCTACCATCTCATCTAGAAATTCAAATTCAAACTAATATACATGGATCTTGGTGAATTTCTTGGAAGTAAAATGATAAAATGATTTTAAAACATAATATCAAAGCATAAGAAAACATAAAAATGGAGCAAATGTACTTAGGGGCATACTTTCAGCAATGATGAAAGTCTATGTGATGTTTTTCATTTACATTCACAATTTATTTGTAATATTTGCTTCTCAGAATGTTACCTGAAGGAAAAAATCATAATCAAACTTAACTGACTTAAAATAACCAGAAAGAAGAGCATACATTTAGCAGAATTTCCTAAGCCTATACACTAAAATGCATGTGAGGAATTAAGTGGCTCCGAATTCATGTACTGGATTTTTTTTAGCAAATTATTTCAACATACAAGGTCAGTGGGCTGTTAAATTTCAAATATTTTACACTCTTGAAGATTAATTTCTAATAAGATAGTAATGTTTTAGAAATGTCTTCTGCTCGTCTAATACTCAAAATCCAGAATGGACTTATTTTGCTCACAGAAAACTTAGTAGATGGAAATAACAAACCATGGCAATGACAATTTGACATGCAACATGCCTCTGTACAGAAAGATACACTACTCTCACCAAAAGTCTGTAGGAAGAGCATTCTGTATAGCCGTCATCCTTCTCTAATTCTCAAGAGTGAAAATATCTTGCAAATCTTTCACCAACATACATGTGCAGGACATGTGTGTGCATGTGCACCCCCCCCACATACACACCCCTTTCTGGGTCCCCGTATCCCAAACTGGGACCAGGAAAGGGGGAATGGGTTGAAGTTAATACACGTCAACCCCCAGAACCACATCACCTCTTTATACAGATAACATTCATAGCACAGGTACCAAGACTCCACTCACTTCTCCCGGGGAAAGGATCTTACTTTTGGGAGTTAACTAAGTTCGACAAAATGCCATCAAAATAAAATGCTGACCAGTTCCTGAACGAGTCATAACTGGGTTTCACCTCCAACAAGAGGAATCAGCCTCTTTCTAGCAAAGTCTGAATGCTCTATAGTGATAAAAATTGAGAGATCCTTAGATTTATAAAGCACTTCACAAATCCAAGGTCTCTACTGGGAAGTTAGAGGTCTCTACGGGGAGGTTCTTGCTAGATACTCAAAGGGCAGGCAGCAGGGCACCTGTGTTCACACCTGCACACCTAACAGCTGTCCAACAGAAGCCGCGCTGTGCGCGCCCCACCCCCACCTCCAGGCAGCTCTCCCTGGCCTTGACACTATTTTCCAACTCTGCTGCTTTCCAACTTTCAAATGCTAACCTCTGTAAGAGCAGTGAGCAAGAGAGATACAGCCCTGTCCTAATGGGGAGTGCATTCTAGAAGGGAGGACAGTTAAATAATAAAAAATGATAAAAGAGTAGTGGTACTAATAATTACAATACTTATAATGTACACATTTAGTAGAGAAGTATGAAGAGCCATAAGAATATCTAAAAGAAGAATTTAAGGTCACAGAGTTTGGAATGCCTTCTTGACAGAGAAACGTTTAAGCAAAGCCCTGCAGTACTAACAGACAGGACACACATGTGGGACAAGGCAGTTGTGGTGGTTACGAGGTACGCAGAGAGAACTGCCCTGGGTGTAGAAAACTGACCACAGATGAGAATAGTACACTGTTGGAAAACTTGGAAGAAATTCAGCACAGAAAGAGCTAAGGTGAACTAAGGATCCTGATCGAGAAGTTCCTAAATATTGACATTTAGGATTTTTCAAATACTAAACTTTAAGAATGTTAAACTAGGACAACTCATTATTATACAGAATAAGTGTTAAGAAAACACTTTTTTTTTTTTTTCTCCGATCTACAAAACACAAAATAGTGTTAGAATCTGACAGTTGACAGTCTCAGGGAGATGTGAATTTAAGTTGCAGGTTTTAGTCTAAGAAAATATAATACCAAGCAGTTAAAATATATACATATATACATATACACCTTAATTAAATAATGGCAACCATTTGCCTAGAGTTAACATTTACATAAGTGTCCAGCATTGTGGTAAGGGCTTTGTGTGTATCATTGGTTCTTCACAAATTCCCAATGAGTTAAATAGATGATCGCAAATGAAGAAACTGAGACTTACAGAAAGTAGTGACCTTCCTGAGGGCACAATACTAACAGTTAACCAGAACCAGAACACAAATGCAAGTCTGCGATTTCAGTTCCTGCCACTACACAGTAATCAAAGTCATAGATATCTGTTAGGAAGATGCTTTCTTTAACACTAGACAAATATGGCCTATAAACAACAACAAAAACTCTTGTTACATGTAGAATTCACTTGATTATGTTTTCTTTAAAGAAAGTCTTAAAATCAGAGTCGATAGCTATAAACTGCATGGTCCTAAAAATGTATCTCTTGTGACATAATTTCCCATATTAAAATGATTTTATCATGCCTCCCAAACATATAGTTTTGATTGAATGGTTTACTTTTGTGGAATTGTATTGATCCATTCATTAAACAGCTTATTCTTCAAAGAAAACAGTGTTAAAGTCTGCATAAATTACTACTGAAAGACAAGATTTCACTAGACTTCCAAGTATGCCAATACCTTTTTTCATAGTTCGAGAATACGATTTGCAAGCATATGCACATAATGAATCTAAATGAATGTAAATCATTCAAATCGATCAGAGGTCCCACTTCATTAGGAATACATTCTTCTAAAAAAATTAGCTCACCATCCCATCTTTACATTAGTTAGCAGCTCTTTTAACTACTTCAGTATTACTGTAGTATTATAAAATGCCACACTTATTTTTATAAAAGATCAGTATCTTTGCCCCATCACTATTTGCTACTGGAAGAGTGTTCAATCTAGAAATGTTAACTCTAATATTAGAATATTTTCTTCTAAATAATTCACATTAGCAAATTGATGTAATAAGAATTCTGATAACCTGGTGACAGGCCTTCAATAATACCTTTCTAGAAATTAAAAAGCAACAATTTTTAGATTAAAAAAAGAAAAACAAAAACCTTGAGAACCCTCCCTCCCACCGCCCTCCTGCTATTGTGTGGTAGCAAGAGGCAACCCAACATGTGGCCAAATTAATATCCTTAGCTAAAAAATTAAAAGGTCCTGTTACCTGTCACATATGAACTAGCAGGGACCCAACACCTGCAAGTAAATGTTTTTTTTAAGTTTTAATCTAAATGTGGAAAAGGCGGAGGGAGGGGGGGCAGGAAGTGACAGGCACAGATGGGCCAAACCAGGCCGTAATAAATTAGAGTAAATAATCAAAATTATTAATCCTATTAATCACTGCCAGTTATCTGGTAATTATAAGGACATAAACTAGATTTCCATTCTCCATTTTAATGTAACTGTAGAGGTAGTTTCAGAAATCTCAGAGAATTTATTTATAGGACTTTAGAGTTTTGTTTTGTTTTTTTTAAAGATTTTATTTATTTATTTGAGAGAGAGAATGACATAGAGAGAGCACATGAGAGGGGGGAGGGTCAGAGGGAGAAGCAGGCTCCCCGCCGAGCAGGGAGCCCGATGCGGGACTCGATCCCAGGACCCCGGGGATCATGACCTGAGCCGAAGGCAGACGCTTAACGACTGAGCCACCCAGGCGCCCTAGGACTTTAAGTAGAGTTTTATCTTGCCTCTCCCACTAAGTTTTATACTTCTGGAAGGCAGAGATCATACCATATTTCTTTTTTTTTTTTAAGATTTTATTTATTTGACGGGGAGCCTGGGTGGCTCAGTCGTTAAGCATCTGCCTTCGGCTCAGGTCATGATCCCAGGGTCCTGGGATCGAGCCCCCCATCGGGCTCCCTGCTCAGCAGGAAGCCTGCTTCTCCCTCTCCCGCTCCCCCTGCTTGTGTTCCCTCTCGCTGTGTCTCTCTCTGTCAAATAAATAAATAAAATCTTTAAAAAAAAAGATTTTATTTGAGAGAGCGAGCGAGGGAGCACACATGAGCATGAGCAAGGGGGAGGGGCAGAAGGAGAGGAGAAGCAGGATCCCTGCTGAGCAGGGAGCCGATGGGGGGCTGGAGCCCAAGACCCTGAGATCATGACCTGAGCAAAAGGCAGACGCTTAACCAACTGAATCACCCAGGTGCCCCATACCATATTTCTTTATACTCCACAACATCAAGCTCAGTAATTATACTCAGTTGAAATAATCAAATCACCCATAAAAACTTTACAGTTCAAAAAAGAGTATTACTTTTTTTAAATGCTAGGTGGTATCTTTGCTTATAAAAGGGCGGCTGCTTTATTTAATTTTGTTTATAAAAACAATAGGTTAATTGTAGGAAACAGAATAAAAAGTGCTGAGAAAAATGAAATCAGTTATAATACCAGACTATCACCCAGAGATATATATCACCCAGAGAAATAAATTAGCCTATTTCATCTCTGAAACTATTTAATCTATGAGTCTAAGAATGTATATTTTTGCATATATGGATACATGAAAAGATCATGCTGAATATGTTGTTTTATATGTGGCTTTTTCACTCAGTATTTTCCTATGTCTTGAAATTTAGAAATATTTAAAATATTTACAGCTATAAAGCCCCAAATAATAGGACTATACCAAACTTTGTTGCATAATTCACCTATTAGTTGTCATTTTCTAGGTCCTGCTAACACTGTGATGAATCTTTGTCAATGTCCACATTTCTCATTATTCCCTCAGGTTAGTTTCCTAGAAGCAGAGGTACTGGGTCAAAGGGTAAAGGAAAGGCTACTAACATACTGCCAAACTGTCCTCCAGAAAAGGCCCCTCATCTGTGCTCTTGTTAGAAGCACATGTGTATCTCTCATTTAAAAAAAAAACAAAAAAACTTACTTTAAAAATTTTGTCAATATAGAAAGCAATAGATTCTTATTGTCTTAATTTATATTTCTTTGATATTAAGTGAGGTAAACATCTTTTCATATGATTATTAACCATTTACATTTTCTCTTCTTTCTAAACAAAAATTTTTCGTGTTTGTCCTTATCATGAGCCATGAGGCCTGATTTCAGAAACCCATGAGCTACTGTCTTGAGGGAGGTCTGTACACTTCCAAGTATTTATCCACTTAGACTTACTATTAACACAATTTTGTTTTTGCCAAAACTTGTAAACCTAGACTTCATCATTTCTGATGGAGCTTTCTCTAGTTATAATAAGTATATTTTAATTTTTATTTTCCAAGAATCACCTATGAAATTATCCTTAAGTCAGAAGTCACTTTCTAGGTTAGTATTTTGTAAATTGAGAACAATATTTAATAAGATACTGAAAATTGGAAACATTAAAATTGAAATATAACCACATTTCTATTTAAACATCATGTAAAAATATTTGATTATCTAGGTGGTCTTCTTAACTATCATGTCTTACATAAATTCATGGTAAAATATCCCAAGGGAAGTAAGTTACTTAGAGTTCTAAGTGCTGGGTGTTTTTTATTTTTTTTAAGATTTTATTTTTTTATTTATTTTAGAGAGACTGTGAGTGTCGGTGTGGGGGTGGTGAGAAGCAGAGGGGGAGGGAAAGGGAAAGAATCCCAAGCAGAGTCCCCACTGAGCAGGAAGTCTGACCTGTGGCTTCATCTCTTGACCCTGAGATCATGACCTGAGCCAAAACCAACAGCTGGATGCTTAAGTAACTGAGCCACCCAGGTGTCCCCTAAATGCTTTTTTAATTGAGGTATAATTGACATACATATTTGTTTCAGGTGTACAACATAACGATTCCATATTTGGGTACATTGTGAAATGATCATCACAATAAGTCTAGTTAATATCACCTTACAGTTACAAAATTTTTCCTGTAATGAGAACTTTTAAGATCTACTCTCTTAGCAACTTTCAAATATGCAATATAGTATCATTAACTATACTCATCATGCTGTATATTCCATCCCAGGACTTATTTATTTTATAATAGGAATTTTGTACCTTTTGATCCCCTACACTCATTTCTCCCACCCCCACACCCCCTAAATTCTGTTTTTACCAGTGCTTTTCCTTAGGACTTTAGGGGAAACATACTTTCTCTTTACTAAAACATACTTTCTCTTTACTAAAAACCCCCCTATACGTAACGGAGGGCTTAAGAATGTCCCTATCATCACATGAGAAGGTTGTTATGAGGCTAAATGTCATATGTTTCTAAAGTCCTTTAAACTATCTTATATTAAAAAAACCTCCACATAAATTCCAAAAACTAACATTATACATGACGCTTTCTTAAAAAAAAAAAAATTAAGTAAAAGTCACATCGAAATTCAGGTACTTCTAAAGGGCTGTCTCATTTTTAACGTAGAAGAAAGCTCTTTAAAGAACCTATAGTCATTCATTTCTCAATTTCTAGACTGTCATTCAAAAACACGTGTCAAGTTTTAGAAAGTATGCTAATAATCTTATGTACGTGTGAATTTTCTGTTATTATGAAATAGTAAGTAGTAACTAAATGGCTTTCTGAACTAAGCTAAAGGAGCTGCTGCTTCTTGCCCATACTATTCCAAATCCAGTCATCCGTACTTCCGATAAATGAAACCGTGCTTCAATTATCTGTTAATAAAGTTTTGAAGAAAAGCCCACTCGTAAAATGAGGCAATGGACAGAGAGAAGTCTCCAAGAAGCCAGACCATCCTCCAAAAGATAACAAATCCGCTTCTCTCAAATCCTCAGTTCATAGCATATTCCCCTTTAATGGAGCAGTAACAGGAGTTTACAGGCTTCACATTTATAGAGACTTAATACAGGGAACCGTTAACACCACATTTTAGCTTAATTGCAGAAGCTTAAATCAAAGTTTAAGATACAGAAGTAAAAATAAAATGCAAGTTAGTGTTTTGTGATCTACCAACATGGGACCTTTCAATTTATTTCAAAGAAGTAGGGTCGCGCAAAGAAATTATTTTTCTTATCTGTGAGTTTCCTTGAGCATCTTGGACTGTAAGGAGAAAAAAGTAACTCCAAGCAGTGAGTACTTGGAGACTGGCCATCCAGATTTCTCTCTTACCTATAATAACTGAGGTTGTACTTCTATCATTTACGTGTCCACAGAGCACAATAGAGTCACACACCATTTGGCCAGGAGTAGTGAGACAAGGTGTGCTTTATGGAGGACTGTGAGTTCACAGATATACAGAACACATGTAGTCACCAAAGACACAAACCAAATGCAAGAATGCAAAGAAGCCTCAGGGAATCCAACTCTCCATTTAGTGTTACCTCACACTGCAGTTCCTTGCTATATCCCAATTACATATTTTTTATTTTTGGCAAGGAGACCTCAATGGCAAGAAGAGCTCCTTTTGGCTGGTTGCATCAGACTTCTCTTCTCAATGGCCCAAACAAAGAATTGAACTATTTAGTTCTAGTTCCAAAATATTTTTGTTTGGAAGCACGGTAATTAGCAGCAAATCTTCCTGGCTTATGACTACTTTCTGTTGTGGTGTTAGCTGAGTGAAAAAAATATTCAAATACAGAAAATTGGAAGCAAGTTTGGTTGATAGCTTTATTCCAAATTTTTATACTTCCATTATACCACACATATATAAACAATAAATGGACATATTATTTGTGCTTTTAAATTTTTATATGAATGGCACCACATGATCTATATTGTTCTACAACCTGTTTTTGTCCCCCTACTCCCCCGCAACTCAACATAGTGCTACTGAGACCCATCCTCAAACATTCTGGATGGTGTGGTCCTACTTTATGTTGTTTTCAGACAATGTCACATCACAAGGCAGTTATGCAGGGTACCATCTGCATATATATCCAGGACAAGCTCTAACATTAACCACTAGGCAAGCAAACTTTAGTCTTCAGTGTTGCTAAAATAAATATTCTCTTTGCTCTCACCTTACCTCCTCTGCAGGTACGTAGCAAGACAGAGGAGCCCCACGACTCTTCTACTCAGGAATATAAAAATCCACTCATGCCAAGGCACAAAGACATAAAACTACAAAACCACTGCTCATTTAAATTAAGATGGCAGTATTCAAAAGAAAAGGGTTTTTAGAGTCTGTCAGAGCTGGGTCGTAAGCCCGGTTCTAGAATTTACTAGCTGTGAGATCTAGAACAAGCTGCTTGGCCACTTAAAAGCAGTTGTTTCCTTATCAGCAAAGCAGGGGTTAGCACACCTGTCTCCTACAGTCGCCACAAAGGCTAATGCTTCGAAAGCACAGGGCAGCTAAGGCTGACACATGGGCAGCCCTGAAGCCAGGCTTGACTGCCACTGCAAAGGGCTGCCTGTTTGCCCACCAATGGGCTCCTTTCTTCTTTGCAGGGAGGGGTGGGAGCAGTGATGCCTTGCTTGCCCTTAAGAAAGCAATGAATCCTTTATACTTACTAACTTATTTTCTAGGGACTGACATTCCTAAAAGTATCATTTAAATTAGTTAAATTTCAGAAGACTGAAATTGTGTTAGAATACGTAAGTGAAATAAAAAAAGATCAAGCTGGAATTGTAACTAGTTTCTTGGCTAAGTAGTCACAGTTTTGGGATTCAGATTTAGCCTTTCAATGATAAAATGCAGGCAGCATCTATTGGTAATTTAAATTGAAGAGAGAGGCAGAAGCGAGAGAAGTGGAGAAAGGGTAAAAAATGTTCCTTCCTTTCTTAGGAAGAAAAAATAGGGTTTGTCTGAGAGCCTTATAATGGCAACACCAACTGTAGATTCAAAAACTCAACTGCCAGCACTTTCCAGTCTTATGAACATTTTTTTTCGTACCGTTTCTAAAAATGTGCAATTTTTATCTTTTAATCTGTGATGGAGCCTCCCTCTCTGACCCAGACCACACCACTGTGAATATCAATGTGCTACTCAGGGATCATCCCCAAAGGACCACCAGGTGCTTCTATCACACTTCAGGTGGCAAATTCTGGTGAGAGTAGAGAACAAAATTTTATGTCATTTGAGCTTTTTCCCAGTCTGTGGGGCCTTATATTTATTTCCAAAAAAGTTTAAGATAATAATGTAAATCTACACTGAATAACTGGGATGATCAAAATGAGAAGTTTCCCCTCTTTTATCTTCTCACACCAGCATATTTTCACAAATAACTGAACCTCAAAACCAAATAAATAAACAACCCTGACTTCTGTGTTTTATCTTGTGTTTATTGAAAGCTTCTAAATAGCTATGTAGGAGTCACTTTGGTAAGTCAGTGTATAACTGGTTTTAGTTCTTTACTCCTTAAGTATCATAGGAAATTATCCCTATTGCTGTGAAAAGATCACTTCTGAGGACAGTAATGGCAGTGCATCATCTCCTAGGGTAACCTCATTTCTGAAAACTAAATTCTTTTATCAATTACTACGTGAAAGTGTTTAGACTTAAAAACAGATCCTATGAAAGTATATATTGGAAAATATCTTTATGAATATAAGGTAAGGAAGGAATTCTTGGGCAAAGCATATAAAGCACAAACCTAATGTAAGAAAAATGGAAATTTTACATCAAAATTTGAAATTATTAAAAAAAATACCATAACAAGGTTAAAGGACAGGCTACAGGTTGGGAGATCTCTTTTCAGCTCACATAACCAAAGGTTTAACATATGGATTGTTTTTGTAAATCAATAAATAGAACACAAGCCAAAAGAAATCTGGGTAAACAGGATATGAATAGCAATTTACAGAAGGGGAAACCCAGTCCGATAAACCTATGAAAATATGTCCAACTTCACTAGTAATGAGGAGATTCACATTTAAACTACAAATGAGACACTATTTCCTACTCATAATACAAAGTGTCAGCAAGGACATGAGGAAACCAGTAACTTACACATGCTTTTTTCAATGTAAATCAGTACAAATACACTGCCCCGCACCAAGCAAAACTTGTAAAATTCAAGATCTATACATTCTCCATTACCCAGAAATTCTATTTTTAATTTTATATTCTAGAGAAATCTCTGCTCACGTGTATAAGGACACATGTATAAAATTGGTCTTTGCAGCACTAGTTTTATTAGCAATAAAATTGGAAACAACCTCAATGCCCACTAGTAGGGAACCAGATAAGCAACAAAATTCTATAAAGCAATTAAAGTGGAATGAACTAGATCTAAATGCATCACACATAGAGCTCAAAATTGCTTGATGTTTTGCAAGGCTAAGATTTCATTTCTGTAAAATTGTTAAATATGTGCATATACATATATATCTGTAGGATAAAAACGTGGGCAGAAGATACACGTGACATCCTTGACTTTGCCCTGCAAAGACAGAGGAAGGGAAAGGTGGAAAAGGGTTTCAAACAGGACTTGAAATTCATCCGTAATATTTTATCTCAAGTTTACATAAAGATCAGAAACAAATGACAAATTAACAGGTGTTAACTCTGGGTGGCAAAAGATGGATATTATTATCGCCTTTGGCAATTTAATTATAAAAAATCATAATGAAAGGGATAAATATGGCATCAAGTGAAAATTCTTAACCCCAGTCTAGGTGATTTAGTCTCTGTTTGGTTCAACTGATTCAGCTTCCTGGAAAATAACAGTAATCTACCTTGACTGTCATCTACCTTAAGTAATTCTATTCTGAGCTTCATGCCACTTTCAAAAAATACACCCAATAAAATTATTACCAATAGGTCAAATTTCCATATATTAAGGTCTTTTGGGAGATAATTTGTCATACATACTGATGTTAAACATGAGAACTTCTGAAAGAAATATGTATAAACTATTTTTCTTTAGTTTGTTTAATGAAAAATTTTCTACTACAAAGAATTACTTATCAATAACAACAGAATAATTATAAATATAAACCTAGACAATTTCCATGGTCATCATATTCTCAATGAATATAGTATCTAGTCAACAGACCAATTCCAAACCATAATATTATTAACAAAATTAGGTTTTTTTTTAAAATAAGAATTTCATATTGTTCAGAAAAGCCAGTCTAAAATATATGGCAACTGATTAGTCCACACACACAAAAAAATCTATTATGCTGTTTCCAGTGATTGACCCAATATCAAATAATAAAACTTTTCCTGTTTATCCACATTGAACTTCACTTCATCTCACTGAGTTAAAAGATCATTATGTGAGAACAGCACAACTTAAAAAAAAAAAAGTTAAAAAAAAAAATCAAGATTGTGGATCTAATCTAAGTACCTGAAAGAACCATTCTTATACAATCACAGAAATTGAAAAGGTCAGATTTCAGGCCTGATAAAACAGGGACCCCATGGTGGAACAAGAAGAAAGATCATTAAGGTAGAGGAGAAATAAATGTGAGAATAATGGATTTTTTGTAATGCAATATTTTTATTCTGCCAAAACAGCTCTTAAGTTCCTTTATTAGTTTAGGAAATAAACTAAATTATGAAAACCTTGCTTTATTCATCATGCTTGCTTATTCAGATAATTATAAACATAACAATTTAATTTACTCTCAAGTAATTTTAATAGATATTACAACAAATGGTCCTACAACCTTAAAGAATCTAGAAGCAGGCAGAACATGCAAGAGGCAAAGTAACATTGTGAGAGGCAAGGGCAAGGCCCACACAGTCCTCCGTCTTCTAGACTTGGTCTGGAAAGCAAGACAAACACAACCTTCAAGCACAGATCCTAAGGAAACAAAATGCCCATCAGCCCAGAATTCTTTACTTCTCTGTGAAAATGGTAGTGCCACCTGGAGGCAAAGATGATCTTGTTCTTCTATGTGAGAGATTTACTATACTCTCAAACGAAATCCTATCTGGCGCTCTTTTAATAATTTATTGCAGACATAATACATTCTTATTGTAAAAACTTTGGCAAATACAAGAAAGAAAAATTAGCAAAGCAGTAATCCTATTACTCGGAGATAACCACTAATGATTTTAAGGCAATTTCCATTGAGAATGAAATACACAAATTCATTTCCACTGAGAACAAAATAGACACACATAAATATGACCAAATTCTGTAAATACAGTTGCATATATAATGTTAAATGAAAAATATTAGATTTTAATGATTTCCCATGCTATTAAATTTTCTCTATAGAAATGACTGCATATGTTACACCATAATATTCAAAATAAATGTATCAATCCATTAAAAAAACTATTTAAAATTTTATAAGTTATGCTAGAGTGAACACCAATACACATGAATCTCTGTCCACATGTAAAATAATTTCCTTATGATACAGTCCTAGAAACTGGACCTTTTGAGGTACCTACATGCACTGATGACAGTAACAATAAAGAATATACACTCATGTAGGGATTACCACAGACCAAGCACTTTTCTAAGCAGTTCACATTTACTAACTCAATAAGCCCTTATAATAGTTGGTAAATTCTATCATTGTCTCCATTTTACAGTTGGGAAAACTGAGGCACAGAGAGGTTAAGTAACTTGCCCAAGGTCACACAGCCAATAAGTGGGAAAGCTCAGATCCATCTGGCTGGGGAATTCATGCTCCAAAATCATATTACACTACTTCTGATGGTATATGCTGTCACATTACTTGTCTCTATTTATACTCCTCATTGGCATCTTTCCACAGTGGCATCCATCCATCCATCCATCAAGTTGTTCTCCTCTCTGAAAATCTGACAGACGAAAAGTGCTATCTAACTGTGGCTTCTATTTGTCTCTATTTACTAGCATGACTAAATAATTTAGAAGTTCATACACTCCATCTGTATTTGCTTTTCTATGAGCTGTCTATCCTTGTTCTTTGCCCGTTTTTGTTTTTTTTGTTTTCTCCCCACCCCTGTGGGAAGTCTTCATGGTCTTCTCATTGTTTCTATTAGCTCTTAATAGAGTTAACCTAATCCCATTTCCCATCTTCGTCTTAATTTTATTTGGCATATAGGCATCTAGAATTTTTACACAGTCAAGATTTTTGAGATTCAGGTGTATGTACTTTCTTCCTCTGCTCTAGTCTGATAAAGCAGTTCTCTATCTGGAGTCAGATATGCCTTCAACTGAATGTTTTCCTTGACTGAGTTTCTCTTTAATGCATCTGGAAATTATCTAGTGTATGGTGTTGGCATTAAATCTTAAGCAGAGTGGAACTGTAGAGATTTGATACTATAGATGGTTTTACATAATATGTTTTTTAATCCTTAAGCAGTTTTTAGGCCAGACAGCAACATATGCTGACTTATTACACCAGAATTCCTCAATCTGAGGAAAAGGCATAATCTAAGCACTTCTATTCTGGTTACAGCCACATCAAAAACATCTCAAACATGAAAATCCTCTTCACCTTTAAAACCCACAGAGTGAGAACTGTCACAGGCCTTGCCTGAACAATAATTCTAGATCAATGTTCAATATAAACTCAGCAGATTTTTCATCACTGATCTAAATCCCTAACAGGGCTTTCTGTTTTATTCTGTTGGCCCAAGGAAAGAGCAACTATATATTTGGTATCATCATCTTAACAGTTCTTATATTTGAACAGCACTATTATACTTAGTAATTTTAACTGTGTGGAGGACGAGGAGGAAGGGTGTGGACATTTGTACTGATGTCTCAGGCTGTCCTCTAAATCAGAGTGCCACGTAACAGGGCATGATCATCTGTGAGCTGTGTGCCAAGTAATTTGTTAAGAATAAGAATGATATTGATGTTCATAAATTACATGATTCCTCTCGTAATAAAGCCACTTACTTGTCTGCACTCTCATGTTTTCACTGGCAGAAGAGGTGGAAGTCAAAACCATTACTGTATATTACCATGCAGCCTATATCACCTATGCGACAGCCCATGACAAGGAACTCTTAGTGAATAATATTTTTATGCCGAGCATTGATTTTTTATGAATACCACACAAACAAAAAGCTCATGGTGCTACCTGCTTTATTGCCCCCACACACACTCACACCAGGCTTTGAAATCAAATCTGCCACTGAGTAGGTGATATATGCAAATATTAATCGTCATCCGTATTGCTCTAAAAAAGAGTTGAGAATCCCTAGTCTAAACGATCTTCAGAATCATCTCTATTTTTGGAATTCAGAAAAGAATAGAGTTCTCAATTAAGGATCTCATGAGGGCACAAAGAACTGGAAGGATTTCCTCTCTCTAAAATAATGTTAGTTCTGTGGTTGAATCTATTAAATCTACATTGCTAATTCTTCTCACGATGGAATTTCTTAGGTCATACTTTCTTACGAGCAATTATTTACCCATGTAGCTCCTATGTGTTCCTATCCCTTTATGTTCAATTCTAATCAAAACTAATAATAAAAATCAACAATAGTAAGAACTAAGATTTTATTTTCACTGAGCCGTCACTATATGCCAGCACTTTATTTTACATGGATTACCTCAGATATATTTCCCAACAGCCATAAGGGTAAGGACTATTATTGTCACTATTTTAAAGATGGAAACTCACTGTGAGAGAGGTTAGGTAACTTGCCTAAAGACATACAGTGAGCAAGTAGACGTGTAATCCCAACGTTGGCCTCACTATCCACCATCATTCTCCTACATATTCATTTTGTATTTTTTCTCCAATTTACCAAGACTATTCTAACTTCCGATTATACCCTTCCTAAACGACACCATCTGTACCTACAATATCTGCAAGCTTATTGATCCTTATCTTTTCAACTTATCAGCTATCAACTAATCAGATCAACTGATAACGTTGGCCTGTTTATGTGGGCCTCTCAGGACTCCCTATTTCATGGGATTCTTTTGCCCAAACAGCCATCTTGCATAAATATTTACCACATGTTAGGAGATGTGGTGACCAACTGTATAACCTAGCACTACCGTCGAGCAAACAATTCTAACTGCATTTTCAACTATAAATGTTTTCTTGGTAGTTGACCACTATGTTCCTCTTTCTGTTGTTCTCTAATTATATTTTAACAATGACCAAGATAAGTGGTTCTTAACCTGGAGCCTAGGGGTTCATAAACTGCTCCGTGAATCTTCTGAAGCCATATGCAAAATTATGTGTGTAAATATGCATGTATTTGAACTTAGGTCTAAGTTCATTTTGTTAGTAATCCTCCCACACTAAGAAAACATCATTTCCACCAAGAACAGCAGAGACTCTCAATTAATAGGCCAAAGAAAATAATATATAATAGGGACTTCTTAGGTGCTCTGAAGTAGGCAGTGATAACCAGCTCTGGATGGTCTAGGGCCATATTTATTAATGGGGTCAATTCAATAAGCCTTTTAGAGTTATATTAATGCTGATTTTCCCTCATTCTCATTCCCTCAGAAAATGAGACTGAATTTGCAGTGTACTGCCCTTGGAACACATTCTGGTTACTACTAAATTTTCTCATCATTAAAGCGTCTATAAATGTACTCCACAAAAGAGATTATCAGAGCTCTCCCTCTAAAAAAACAAAAAGTCACCTTGGCCTTTCCAACCATCAGTTTTCTGTTCTCCACAAGTTCTCAATACTACTATATAGTTTACCTCAATAATAGTAAAGTCTTATTAATGCAAATACTGAGAGAGTCAAGCATTGTGGTTAACACTAATTAAAGGATAATTAATAATTGACTATATGATCGGTTTTGAACTTATTGATGTAGAGGACAGTGTGTGTTTGCCTAGGACACTAAAGAACCATCTTCCCATGTTCTTAGCCCACTGGGCTGGGTGCAGCCAAGCACCTCCCCCCACCCCACATACACACACCCATACTATCTCTACTCCAGGCTAGTTTTAAGACCCAAGCCAGGCCAATCATAATCCATCAAGAAAAGGGCTGATCCTTCTGCCAGAATCAAAATCTAATGAAAATGAAAGCCCAGAGTGATGCTGGCCATAGCTTCCAAAAACAAAGTTGAATGAAAAGAGAAAAGCTGCAATAGATGGAGAGACAAAGAAACTTATGACACCACCATTTGAAACCTGGGATCTAGCCAAGCCTGAGGTTTACGCCTTGAACTTCTCCCATTTTGTGAGCCAAGAGATTCCGTTTTATTTAAGCTAGGAAGAGATGGTTTCCTGTGCTGTTTACAAACCAAGAGTTCTGACCAATTACATTAAATTCACTTATGACCATAATATAATTTTATAAATGAAATTAGTATTGATTTCTAAGTATTCTCTCCCTGTGTTCTCCAAAGAGTATTTGGTACCTCCAAAAAAACACCTACCACAATCTACTTTGTAATGGAATCTTGGAAGTATCTTGACCGGGTGTCCTAAAGGATGAGGAATTTCTCATTGTTGCTCTGACCACACATCCAGGATTATGCTCTGACAGAATCAAGAGCTCAAGAGATGCTTGTTGAATGAAAATCAGTACTGAACACAGTACATGTATGACACTGTACTTATTAGTGCAGAAGAGTCAAAGCTAAGTATGATATGGTCCCTGCTTAGTCTTTGCTCTCAGGGGCTCACGCAGTGGACTTCCAGTACACCTCAGTATCTTTCATCAATGCAGGGCACCCCCATTTTTGTCAGGATAAAGTGCTACTTTATTTGCTATAAAATTTACATACATAAAAAATACTATTTTCACCATTTTTAAGTATATTGTTCAGTGGCATGAAGTACATTCACATTGTGCAACCATCACCACCATCCATCTCCAAAACTTTTTCGGGTTAAGTGCCTTTAATGTGCATTGCTGTTACAGATCCAGGGAGTTCAGTAAATAGAATTGGTATTAGTTATTTATAGGTGGCAGTGCATTCCTCTTTGAAAAATCTCCCTTTCTTCCGTCTTGTAATAGTCTTTCTCTCTTCTCTCTCCTAAGCTAACGACCAGGGAAGAGCACCTCCTTTTAAAGCCAAGCAACTGAAGCATCAACGCTAAAAACAGTATGGCAAACTTTGATCATTCTTCATTGATTAAAAGCCTTGAATAAATCAGGTTAGCATGCACAATATCAGTTACATGAGTGGAGGAGAAAGACTGTATACAGACTCTGACACATTCATAGAAATTTAGTCATTTTTCCTGTTAACATTGATTTTTTAAAACTTGTTTTAGGTCTATTCTCCTTATAACTCTCATAATACTAGATTTGATTATTTCTGCCACAGTAAATTGGCAAGAGTTAAAATTTAAAACAAAAAAAAAGCGCATATTTCATCCATGTTATGAAATCATAGAAGTTAGGCCATTTTCACAGATTTTTGGTTTTATTCCTTCCATTCTCAGGTACCGGCAACAAATTCATCCTTCAACAAATGTGCAATTCACACAGTTATACTCTGTTATAAAAATCTTTAGCTTTTAAATGAACATTAGCTTAAAAGTAAGGGGTATCTGCTAAAAGACACCTAAGACCCTTCCATGGAGTGGTTTCAGAAGTTATATAAGAGTTCTTAGCTCTAGATTTTCACTATGAAAGGTTATTGTGCTTATAACCTCTCCTTCCTCGACTCAGTAACCCATCTGTCAGTTTCTTCAGGTTGCTAAAAAACAGTATTTAGGAGGGGGGGGAAAGTGCTGTTTTCACCTGAATCATAGCAACCAAGTCCAAAATACAGGGTATATGTCAACAAAATTATATTTCTGCCACATACAGAAAACTCAAATGCTTCCAGAAGTCTCAAAGGAATACCTCACATGTACATTTACCTCAGTTGGGTTGGAAAATGATGGAGAAAGAGAGGGAAAAAAATACTTTGTATTGTGGGACCATATATTCTTCCATGTTACCTTAGTTTCAAGAACAAAAGCTGCTCTGAACATAATTTCCATTTCAAAAGTACAGGGAGAATCTAAATTGGTGTAAATTAAAGAATATCTGCTCCCATTTAAAATCTCTACACTCCCAAACTTTGCACTTGGAATCTCTTCTCAAACTTATCAGAAAAATATTTATTAAGTAAATACAAACTCTAACATGTGATGGAAGAAAATGAGCACATTTCCAGTTTTGGAAAGAGCACTGTTAATTCAAACACCAGTTACTTGAGGACACAAGAAATGGCCTTCCAAACAAGCTAGGATTCTGTTCATTTATATACGTATGTACACGTCTGAGTTCCACAAATCGACATTTCTGATTCATTTACATCATTTTTTTGTTTTCCAACTTTGTCAAACCAGGAGTCGGCTATTCCTGTTTCCATTTCCCAGGGGTATTTTTTTTCTCCCAGTCTAATAAAAAGTACTTTATTTTGGTATCAAAATTATCAGCTTTTACCTTCATCCAAATAAAATTATTTCACTCCTTTTCTCTTAGAGTCATAATTATGCTCAAATTTTCTCCTTATTACTATTTTTATTCCTTATACCCTGTGGCAATCTCCTTTTTGTGGGGCCGTTAGCATACATGACTTAGTGGTATAATGGAAAGGAACAGGCTTTGGGTCTGATAATCTGGCATTCAATTATTTCTTCCTTCAAACTTTAACTTCTACCCCTTGCCCACATTCTGACAACTCAGGCACTTATCCTCTTAGCTTGAATCACCAGTATGATAGCCTTTCAATTGCTTTTTTCGTTTCAGTCACTATTTCTTATCTCGCTTACCATATTTACCTTTCTACCCTTTTCTGTCACTTTTTAGGTTATGAGAATGTTTAATAATGATATATTAAAAGTGCCACACACTTATTTTTGGCACTCACAGAATTCTATAATCTAGTTTTCTCTAAATACCATTAAACCACCCAAGCAGGCTTCATTTGTCCTCTGTCCGAACACCTGGCCTGTGCTGTTGCTTATTCCTCTGATAAATCTCTACTCCCTACCAAATACCACCAATCTTCAAATGTCAACTGAAATTCACCTCCTTTATGAAGTTTTCCTTGGCTATTCCAGCCCATGTAGAAGTCTTTCGTTTCTAATCTTTGGAAACCGTTCTTATTTGCATCATGCAATCAAACACATAATTACAGAACAACAACAACAACAAAAAAAGCTGAATAAACTCATGTGAGTCATCTCCCCAGCCAGAGGGGAATACAGGGAAGACATGTGGTTTGTTCACGGCATTAAGAACACAGTAGGTACTGAATAATGTGAAAACCGTCTATTATTTTTCCCCCTGAAATTTAAATAGCTACCTTTCTCTTGGTTCTAGGTCTTCTGTCCAAAAGTTCACATTAATATCCACTGATAACAGAACTCAAGAAGAAAGCAACCCAATAAAAATGGGCAAAAGAGTTAACAGGCATGAGAAGGAGGCCTATGAATGGCAAGGAAGCACATGAAAAAATGTTCAGTATCATTCAGGCGTTAGAGAAATGCCAATTAAAATGACAATGAGTTATCATTACACGCCTATCATAATGTCTAAAATTAAAAAGACGGACTCTCTCGAGTGTGGGCAAGGATGTAATGGAACCAGCGCTCTTGCACACCGCTGGTAGAGTTGTAAAACAGTACAACCACTTTGGAAAACAGCTGGACAGTTTCTTAAAAATTAAACCTACGCCTACCATATGACCTAGCCATTCCACCTACAGGTATTTACTGAAGAAAAATGAAGCATATGTCCACACAGAGCTTTGTATGTGAATATTCACAGCAGCTTTATTTGTAACAGCAAAAACTGGAAACAACAACAGGTGAATGGATGAACAAACTGTGGTATAGCCATAAATGGAATACTACTCGGCCGCTAAAAAGAAACTAATAAAACATGCAACAACATGGATGACCATCAAGTACATTATGCTAAATAAGAGAAGCCAGAATTAAAAGCCTATAAAAAATGTAATTCCATTTATATGACAACCTAGAAAAAACAATTCTACAAAGATGGGGAACATAAATGGTTGCTAGGGTTTGGGAATGAAGAGAGGGGTTGACTGAGAAGGGACGACACAAGGGAATTTTAGTGGGTGACACAACTATTCTTATCTTAAGTGGGTGGTAGTTACAAGAATATACACTTGGCAAAACTTCTAGAATTACACACCAAAAAGAGTGAATTTTACTGTTTGCAAATTAAAAATAAATGACCTCAAAATAAAGACTGTGTCACCATATAGATTGTAATACATCATTACAAACTACTTTATTATGTTGAGATTAGAAAAAAACAAGAATAGCATGTGTTGATTATTTTTGTGAAAATCCTTAAAAATATACTGATAGAGGTCACCACAATTGTTTGCTAACCTCCACAAAACTCCGTTATTTGACAATAATTATATTAGTCTTCCATAACCACCAACACTTAGTCATTCTAGATATATGCCTGCCCCAAGTTCCTCTGCTAACCAATTCATTCGTTCGTTCAGTGGGGATTTACTGAACATCAACAATGCACCTGGCACTGTTTTAGGTATGGCAAATGTACTGGTAAACGGGACAGCTAAGGGCCCTGCTCTCAGGAAGTTTACTTTCTAATTGGAGGAAGCCAAGTAAACAGATAACTTCTGACAGGTATGCGCTCTCAAGACAACAAAAGCGGGTGATGTGTTGTTAGAAGGTTGGGGGGGGTGGCACCACTTTATAGGATGTCAGGGAAGGCCTCTGAGAGGGTGACAACTGAGCTAATGCCAAGTGACAAGAAGGGGTAGACAACCAAAATTTGGAGGCAGAGCCTTCTTGGCAGGGAGAACACTAAGTATAGAGGCCCCCAGAGGGAAGGGGGCTTGGTTGGTCTGAGCTACAGAAAGGTCAGTCAGTGTGGGGACTGAGCAAGGAAAAAAACAGATACTAAATAAAGTAGTCAGAGGTCTGATATTTCAGTGCTTTTCAGGCCCTCGATTAGTTTACTTTATGCCGCTTACAATGAGAAGCAGCCAGAGGGCTTTACATCAGCCACATAATCTGATTTACGTTTTTAAAAGATCCATCTATTTTTTTTTTGTTAGGACATTCAGTTTTCTTCTCTATCTCAAGTATTTGTTTCTTCGTTTACCTTTGCTATATGCCTTAGGCAAATCACGTATACCTTCTGGGCCTCAGTTTCCCTATCTGTAAAAACAGTGATGCTGGCTGCCAGTAACTGCTTACATGTGCTGGTTCAGCAGGGCAGTTAAATATCTGACCCTGTGGCTAACTGCAGTCTCCCTTTTATTCTCAGCATCCCAGGACACTGCCGCCATCAATCATCTGCCCTCCTTCTTACACCCTGCTGCTCATCAGGGCACAGTCTCCTCGACCACCCTCTTCATAGCTTACCTGTCCAACACAATCCTTACTCTGATCCTGTGGCTCCTTTGTGCTACAATCTCCTCTCTCACCCTTTCTCTTTACCACTGAACAGATGCCTCCCAAGGGTAAACACTGTGCCCGCATCCCCCAAGTCTCTCCCTTCCTTAACTTACTCCTTAGCCAATCACGGTCTGATTCCCATTCCCACCACTCTACAGAATTCCTTCTTGAAAAATCACCAGCACCAACTATTCAGTCCAATTTCCGGTCCTCACCCCATCATCAGGTTTTGAACCACCACCTCCCACCGAAGGAAAGGATAATGTAATAGACAAAAGGGCAGGATCTACTCCCAGCTCTGTTTCCAACTGCTTTGTAGGATCCTGGAAAAGGCATGTAATCTCTCTGGACGTTAGTTTTAGGGCTGGATTTATAGATAGCCTTAGAGCACTTCTAACTTGGAAAATCTAAGACTACCTGATTCTTCCCCTTGGCATCATGTTGATTCTCTAAACAACTCCCTGTCTCCTTTATTAGGATATGCTGCTCATCTCCTAAATGGGGTTCTATTCCTCCAAATTCCTAGCAGAATGCACTTTGTTTTTTTTCTTTAAAGATTTTATTTATTTATTTGAGAGAGAGAGACACAGCGAGAGAGGGAACACAAGCAGGGGGAGTGGGAGAGGGAGAAGCAGGCTTCCTGAAGAGCAGGGAGCCCGATGTGGGGCTTGATCCCAGGACCCTGGGATCATGACTTGAGCCGAAGGCAGACGCTTAATGACTGAGCCACCCAGGTGCCCCCAGAATACACTTCAAACTACACCTGAGTCATATATACAGTCTCTCGATGGGCAACAGCACCCACACTGACCCCCTCAACCGCCACTTCTAGGAAGAGTCCTCCTACATCTCCAGATCGACATTTCTGCCTATAGAGAGAACTCTTCCAGTCAGAGGTAGTCTGGAACTAAAAACTCATGCATCCAAGATCAATCATCACTTCTTCTCCAAGGCTACTTTTCTTCTTGACCTCTCCATTTCTCTTATTGCTCACCATATCCATGACAGTCAAACTTACAACATGCTGAGTTTTCGCTGATTTTCCACATACTTGACCCTCCCTCCATTTCCATGGAAGTATCAAGTGCTCTCCTTTTTCTTCCTTCATACTTCAGTCCTAAAATCATTAGGCAAGACATAGCAAAGTAGAGATCCACAGTAGAGGATAGGGTGTGGACAGCAGTCATGGCCCACAGTGGGGCACCAAGCCCAAGGGTAGCTCTGATGCCCAATGCAGGGTGGGGAGGGGTATTCATGTGTCCATGTGTACACAAGGTCTAGTGCAGAGTATCAGAACCCAAGCACGGAGAGGATAGCCCAGCAGGGGGAGTCAGTGCTGGAGGGGAATAAGGAGGGCATCTGTTGGGGGAATGTGGCCCTGTGACCCAGAACAAGAGTTAGACCCCAATCATAGGCAGGAGAGTATTTGCAGGAATGGGGGCAGTCCTTGGAAAAATAGCTGACTCCAGGACCGGGGCAGAAAAAGTACAAGATGGATCTAAAGCAAGTAACTTAATGTTAATTTCTTGATTTTGATGGCTATATTGTGGCTATGTGAATAACCTTCTTTATAAATCTTCATAATGGACCTAATTTTTTTTACGTTTGCGATTATTTCAAAAATAAAATTTATATAAAAATCAACTCCTACAAGGCCTTCTTCTGTAATATCTCACATCTGTCCCCTTTTTTTCATTGCTCTGGACAGAGTCAAGTTCCCATCCCCCTGTACTGTTGCAATAACTTCTTAACAAGGCTCCACCCCACAACCACTGCCTAATTAAGGTTTTTCCCAAAGTGCACTTCAGCTCATGCCACTTTCCTGCTCCAACATTTCAATAGTTCCTCATTACCTCCCAAATTAAGTACAAATTTCTTAGTGTGACTTTCAAGTTCCACTCCCTTTTAGTTCCAACTAACTAACCTCTTCCAGGCCTTCTTCCCCCCCAATTCCCTGTGTGTCACAGTCAGCCATACAGCCTGACCATATTCGGTGTTTTCTGCCGGCCTCCAAGTTTGGCTCATGTAACTCCCTCCATCAGAAAATGACCACTCCTACTCCCTGCAAAAATTTTAAGACTAAGGATAGATATCAATTCTGACCACCACCACCCCATCTCTCCATTTTCCAAAACTTGCCTAGATAATCTTCTACCATCAGAATACCCAAAGTTGACTTTGCCCATTATAAACCTTACTTCATTTTATTTTAGATTACAATTTTTTTGTTTCTACATCTCAACAATTCCTCATCTATAAGGTGAGGATACATGCCAATGAAGGAGTCCTCATTGATAAAATTAAGTCACAGCCGCAGTTGTGAATTCAGGTCACAGTTATTAGCTCTCTCTCTCTCTCCCCCTAGGGAATTTTTAAGGATTCAAATTACTTTGTTCTCTTTCCTTCCTTGTACTAGGGTTTTCTATTTCTTGCATAAATACAAGGAATTTCTACCTCTTTTCTACAAAGAAATTTTAGCCTGGGCCTTACCACTGACAATCATAAATCCAGAGGTTTCCAGGCATCAATTAAGTAACAGGTGCATATATGTAATTACATTTTAACTTCATCATTACTTTACTATATAAAGAACAAAATAAAACTCTTAAAACTGAAAACAAAGCCTATACTTGACAAGTTTAAAACTAGAAATTCTAAAATTTAAGATGAAGACCTATACATTTAACATACTTATATTTCCTGGGGGGTTTTCACTAATAAACTTTGGAATGCAGTCCACAACAATATACAATTTAATGGCTATATTTAAATTTAATAATGAAGCAAATATTTTTCTCCTGATTTGAATTTAGTAAATGAAAGAAAATGATACATTATTTGGCAGGAGAACTGAAATTTTATCAGTAGATGAGTAGCATGAAGCTAAAGCAACAGCTGAAAGCCTGGAAAAAATAATTTGGAGAAAAAAATTAATGACATCAAAGCATCAGGGGAAGTGAAGTGTTACTCCTAAATTACTTGTGATCATCATAACATCTGGTATTACTCTAAACATTACAAGTATAGAAAAGGTCAGACACATCCAGAATTTCAATAGTGCAAAAAGCATCAAATCCATAAATGCTACACCTCCAGGTCCTAGTTTTAGCACAACACTGCTGTGCAGGCAAACAGCCTGAAGTTGAATAATTTGAGTTTATTTAACTTAAACCAGGGCTCTTATCTCCATTTTTTAAGTATGAAGTGAACAGTTCTAAGTATACTAATACTTTAGGTGATAAAGGTGGACACACTGACATATAAACCTAGGACACTTGGAATGTTAAAAGCAAAATTTATCAAACTGCACTGTACATAGTGATTTATTCATTAAAAAGCACTAAGGGTTGTTTTTTTTTTTTTCAATAAAATTATCACTACTCTCACCAAAAATAACATAAATGAATGGAAGTGAATGAATCATCAGGAGAAGCAAGTCTCATTGTAAAATCTTTCTAAAAATATTATTTAGAATACTAACCGGGAGAAATTCTAGGTACACTAGCAATTTCAAAAATCAAAATTTTGTGAGACAAATAATAAGAAAAAGAAAGTTTCATGTTTTCACTTCCAAATGACCTCAGTAATTCTTAATGATTTTAGAGTAAGCACCAATAATTAATCCAATTCCACGCCCCCCCCCCAAATCATCATCCTTTCATACTTTGCATTACACAGAGAATATTTAGAACTCAATGGTTTACTCAGGAAGTTTGCTAATAAAGTTGCTTTATTACAGGAGGTTAGTTTTAAAAAACTCTAGGGACAATTGAAAAATAAAAAACAACTATAGGTGATTTACCAAATTGTTTCCTTCTATCATGGAAAAAAAAATGCAGCACAATTAAGATAAATACCGGATTACCTGTCTTGAAGCCTACCAGAATATGCCCTTTGAAACAGTGAACTTTATATTCAAAGGTCTAAGTCAATGTTAGCACTGTTATGATGCTATCAAAGTGACTATGACCATCGCCATAAACATCAATGTTGTGTCAACAGAAAAACATTGCTTTCAAAAGGAAGAGTGTAAATTAAAAGAACGAGAAATTCATTGTATCAAATTTTATAAAAGACCTGATTAAAAAAAAAAAACTCTGCTTTTCAAAGTAAAATAACTCACCCCTACTCACTTTCAAATGATAAATGACAATGACATTTTTCTATCCAGAACACCCTGGAAACTACAGAACTACACCTGTGATTAAAATATACTTGAAACCAGATTAGCAAATCTGTTAAAGGATACTCTATTTTGATTTTTAACATACAGAACTCCAAGGAAACTTCACAGCCACTTAATAGTTTGGCTGGCAGACCTCTGAGAGCACGGAGTTCAACATGTTCACTTTTTACGAAGAAACTGAGGCCCAGAGAAGTTGTGACTCACCAAGGTCACAGTTTTGTGTCCTAGCTGACAGGGAAACTCCAATCTACATGACCCAACCAGGTCCAGTGTCCATCCTCAAAGCTTTACATTCAGCTTCTGTCATAATTTACTTTACAGTTGGGTGGCCAGGCAATCCACTCACTAGAAATGATTAACAGACAGATGGCTTTCGTCACTGCTCTCACAGGATGCCCACAGAGATGAGGACAACACACACTTCACAGCCATTACTCACTTCTATCAGCTTGAAAAATTAACTAGATGAGAACCATTTTTCTTATCTGAATAGGGTACTCCCTCCTTAGCATAATATTCAGGGAGGCTAACACAAATAAAATAATAACCTCTTTTTTCATTAACCTCCAAAGGGTGTACAGAATAAAAGAGACCAGCAATTCTCAGCTTTTGGGTCTTAGGACACCTTTCCACTCTTAAAATGTACTGAGGATGCCAAAAAGCTTTTGTTTATGTAAGTTAGATCTAATGCTATTTACTGTATTAGATTAAAACTAATATTCACTTTAAATCATTTAAAACTAAGAAGTCATTACATGTTAACAAAAGCGTATGTTTGTGAAAAAAATAACTGTTTCCCAAAACAAAAACTTGAGTGAGTGGCACTGTTTCACATTTTTGCAAGTCTATTGTCTCACTTAATAGAAGACAGCTGGATTTTACTATCTACTTCTGTATTCAATGTGTGGGGATAGGTTTTGGTTCAAGTGTATGAAGAAAATCTGGCTTCACACAGGTATGTTGTTGGAAAAAGGACGAGCATTTTAATGGTCATTAGAGATAATGGCAGATGTGATTCTTTGATACTACACTGAAAACTGCCTGTGAGTAATTTCTTAAAGGTTAGTTGCAACGTGGATCTGAAACCATGTTATGAACTTTTCATAAACTATTACATTAAAAGCCACTGGTCTATCCTCCATTTTGAGTGGACCTTTTACCGATGTGTGATCTTTCACTCCATGAACCTCCTTGAAAGGGTCTCAGGAATCCCAAACAACACTTTGAGACCTACTAGAAAACAGTTTAGAGTTCAATCTAAAGACAAAGGTTATTATGAAACCTAGGAACAGTCACACACCGCCTTGATCCTCCACAACCTGTAATTCTTCAAATAGTCCACATCCCCCGGAACGGGATATCATCATCCCATATTAAGATATAGACCAAAAGGCTGGATTTTGATCCAAAAGACATTAAATAATAAGAGACTGGTGATGAAGCATGGATGAGGTTAAATTAAATATTATAATATGGGGACTGAAATCTAGAAAAATATCTAAGTATCTTCCAATCCTTGAGCCTTTATTCTGAGAATGATCAAAACAAGTAGGTTTCAGCTTTGCGCAGTGGCGGTATGGTAGCCAATGAGGTTTATCTGAGGCGCGATTATTGCTAATTGAAAACTTTTCCCAAAACAAATTGGTTTGAATAATACTCACCAGAAAAAGCTGTC
Organism: Mirounga leonina; assembly: GCF_011800145.1. Classification (NCBI taxonomy): domain Eukaryota; kingdom Metazoa; phylum Chordata; class Mammalia; order Carnivora; family Phocidae; genus Mirounga; species Mirounga leonina. The sequence continues at coordinate 37,024,282 of NW_023270454.1, read as the reverse complement.
AAGAATCAGTACGCTGTAAGAGACTTCATAACATTAAAGCTTTGTTATTAAAGTTTTGGGGAAACTTACAATGACTAGCATAATACCAACCTGTGTGAAAACAAAATGAATCCCCTCTGACTATATTAACACGTATGTAAAGAATTTTGGAGTTCTCCAGAAGAGACACTGAACAACACCTCCAGTGCCCCACAAATGCAGAGTAGGCTCAAGGTCACTGATTCATATTAATATGTTTAAGGCTATGGGTCACTAGAACATTGGGAGGGGCTTCAGGAATTGAGTGTAAAACCTACAATTCAAATAGCAGAAATAGGATACAGAACAAAACAAAGCAGAGAACTAATGATTTTATCTACTCTACCTCTACTATTGCTACCAGAAATATCATTACCCAAAGCAATAGCCTTCAAAACTATAAAAGCAAATAAATACGTAGCAACAAATGTATGATGCATGCCTAACCATAAAAAATAATAAGAGTAGAATTTAATAAGAATTATCAACAAATATTTCTTTCAATTACGTATAAAATATTTCTTTAAACTATTTTGTAATTTCATATAATGAAGAAAACACAAAACTAAAGGATATGAAAGCTAAAGATTGTGCGAACTAATCAAACGTTAACAGTCACAGCTAAAATGTATAGAATACCTATTGCATACCAGATGATATGCAAAATTAACTCAATTATCTTAACTACCTTTGAGATGGGTACTATAGAATTCTTTTTTCTTTTTTCTTTTTCCTCCAGATGAGAAAACTAAAAGCCCAGAGATGAAGGGATATGCACAGGGACACAAAGCAATTATGCTGGGATTTCAACCAGGGCAGCCATGCTCATAACTACTAGGCTGTACTCCCTCATACTAACTCACTAAAAACATCACTTACAAAAATATCGACATGTGCAAAATTTCCTTCTCTAAAGTAAAACAATGTACTAGCAGGAGACCACATGCTGAGTTTGTTTCTGATGAAAGCCATGCTATCTCAGGCTACCTTGCATTAGGGTTCAGAATTTAAGAGAGGCAGTATCAGAATATGATCATTCATGCTATCAAGAACTGTAATAACGGGGCGCCTGGGTGGCTCAGTTGGTTAAGCGACTGCCTTCGGCTCAGGTCATGATCCTGGAGTCCCTGGATCGAGTCCCGCATCGGGCTCCCTGCTCGGCAGGGAGTCTGCTTCTCCCTCTGACCCTCCCCCCTCTCATGTGCTCTCTGTCTCTCTCATTCTGTCTCAAATAAATAAATAAAATCTTTAAAAAAAAAAAAAAAAGAACTGTAATAACGTATCCTTTAATGGAATGTTTGCTTCCATAAAGGCAAGAGGAGCAAGGTTTGAATCAATGACAAGGAAAAAATGCACGAATTAAAGTTTTAGCTTTTGGCTCATAAGAGAAGAGAAGGAGAAAGATATAGAAATACACGTAAACCCTATATTGTTAATGGGATGAACATATTTCCCACAACCTAAGTTTTTAAGGGACAAATCCACATATTCCTAACTGCCAAAGGAAAGAACTGTATCTAGGACATCTATTCTTTATATGTTCAATAAAGGGGTCATTTATCACAACCATGTAATAAAAACAGTACTGAAGCAAAGTCCAATGCAAGTATTCATTGTATAACTTAGAACCACCCTTTACAGTCATATCGAAAGCCTCTTGTTTTTTTCTAAATATATACAACATGCTATCTGCAAAAAGGAAAGTCAAGAGATATTTTACAGTAAGCAAAGTATGTCTTGTTGCAGATCTTAAAAGTTATACCAACTCAAAACTGCAGTGACATATTTCACTTCCAATATGAGTAAGAAAGCAAGACTGTCCACTTAGTAATTTTAGATGTGCTGAGTCTTTAAAAGCCCTCAACAGTTATGGAAATAATTTATTTGTTTTGAAAACCATGACTTACATACAATTAACCTACCCAGAAAAGGACAAAGAGGATACAGAGCTCGTGGGTAACAGATTTGGGGTTCAATTTCATATTTCACAACCAATGAAGTGATTAATAAAAAAAAAAAAAAGCTAAGGAAAAAAAGACCACAAAGAAACAAATGTAAAACAATTCTAGTAAACCAGTGTACAGCTAAAGAAAAAAATTATCTAACACTAGTCTGCTAAAGTAAATATAGTAACAGGCAGGAGAAAACAAACTTTTCCCAAACACCTACAACAGGCAATGGGGAAGGGGGGGGAGGGGATACCCATATATGCTCCTTCACAATCAACACAAATATTTTCTAAAAGATAATAAGAATTTTTTGTTTCTCTACTTCAAAAAAGCAGTAACATTATACCAACAAGGAAAGAGGGGGCACTAAATGACCATGCTGAAAACATGTAAAACAGTAAACTGAAACGTGTTTAAATTTATTATAAAAACTTTTTCAACATTTTATAAAGCCACGATTTTCAAAAAAGGAGGAAAAAACCAACTTACCTTGTTACATTTTCTGGAATGTATTCTAGAACTGGATATCCATCACTTCTTCTAGATGACAGGTCGCCATGTGATTTCCATGACTCCACTAAAGTATTAACAGGAGGAAAGGAACTCAGGTGTTGGAAAGATTGGTCTCTTGCCGATCGTGATAAAGATATTGTACCTTGGGCACCAATCCTGTAGTGAAAGGACTGTCCACCCGAATTCACACCAACAATAGCAGATGAAGGGATGCTGGCCTCTGGGTAATAGCTCCCATCATCCGGTTCCTGTTTAATACCCATTGGGAATCCACTGCCTTCACAGTTACCATCAAAGCCGGGCACAGGTGGTCCTAAAATTCCTGATAGAGAATAATAGTCTTTATCATCCATAAAGGAAAAATATGAGCCATCCATAAATGGAAATGGGTTTACTGCTGGATTCCCTTTAAAAGAGGTACCTGAACATGAATGCTTGGTTGATTCTTGTTTTATTGGTACTGAGAATGGGGAATCAGAATTTATTTTGCTATTTCCTCCTAGACATGAGCTGCTAAAAGCTCCATCTGGCTCCGGTTTTATGTACTGGACAATGTTAAGCTGACCAGTCATACCGTTGGAGATGGCATTCTCTACTTCCTCACTCTTAGGAAAGGGGACCTCTTGAGCACCTTTCTCCTGTGTGTCTGGACTAGGAGCCACATCCCGGGCTGCACCGGATCCAGCAGGGGTGCCAGAAGCAGTGTAGCTGAAGGCATTGTTTACAGGGCTACAGATAGATCCCACAGTACTAGCAGTTGGACTGGAAAGCGTGGATCTGTTATTTGTGTTGGAAGGGCTGGAAACAGAGCACCTTGAGTTGTTGATGTTTGCAGGGCTAGACACAGAGGATTGCAGAGTAACATTATTAGGACTGGAGACCGGAGATTTTACGCTGCAATGACTCGGAGGGCTGGATATTGGGGATTTCATGCTACTTAATGGACTTGAGAGAGGAGAGCCCACATTGCTGGCGTGTGCTGGGCTGTGTGACCTGGAGCCTCGATTTTCAACATTAGGGGAGCATGTCAAAGGAGTCCCCTGGGTGATAGGGCTGTGCACTGTGAAACTGCCAAAGTTGGCAGAGGTGGAGGACACAGAGCTGATTCCAGCAGGGCTGCAGACTGAAGATGTCATGTTCAGAGGGCTGCAAACAGATGGGCTCTTCTCATGACACATAATAGGGCTTTTAACAATGGCACGCATGACCCCACCATTCACAGAGCTCCCAGAGTCAGACATGAAGGATCTCAAGGGCCTGTTCACACCACCTAGAGTGGCAGGATGATGGCCATTTTCTTTGTAAAATTTCACCAGCTGTTCAACATTTTGATAAATCTTTGCTGGACTCATGCTTCCTTGTTGGTTCTGCTGATCATAGGTGTAGTCAGCATCTCTTACCGAATCCATGTATAAACCCATGGACTCAGCTACAGTTGCTGAAAGTTCCTTAGACTCCAGCTCAGTTTTAATATCAGATGTTAAAATCCCAGACCGATTAATGTCTTGCTGAAGGCAAGGGAGTAGTTCGTGTTTTTCTTTGCTGCTTCCTTGAGTACTGTTGTTTGGAATAGCACCGGAAACACAGCTTACGTTGACAATCTCCATGTAGTTATTCTCATCAGTCCTCTCTGTAGGTCCCAGGGAAGAATGTTCCACAGCCTGAGAAACTTGACCCCACCGTCTTTCCATATCTAGACCTTCAGGGAGACTGTGGTAGCCTTTGGTCTCCATGGCTAACAAATAAATTTATATTAAAAAATTGAATTAGAGTCATTTATAGCAATATTACTCTAGAAGACATTCTAAAATTCCATTTACTAAGCTATACATACATATTCTACTTATAAGCATTACTTCTAGTTACATTAAAATTGTTACCTTTTTAGGTGCTGTTGTAACAGTACTGACTATATAACTTGTCCAGAAGCTAGACTATAAGCAGCAATCATATAAAATTATTTTGCATCTAAATAAAAGTAACATGTTTGCTATAACACAGCCTTTAGATTTGCAAAGAATATCTATAAATGTTAACTTATTTAATATTCTGAGTAATCCTGGGGACTGATGAGGCAGGCAAGGAGGAAAGGAAGGGCTTAGTGATGTGGGTGACTTGCCCAAGGTCAAAGATGTGGTAAGTGATGAAGTTGGGTTTAAAACTAAATCTTCTAACTCCAAAACCTTTGAGTCTTTCAAGCATATGGAAGCTGCTTTCCATATCTAATACATGGCTTTATTAAAAACAATACGGAAATACAATCAATGTTACCCTTTCTCAATACGAAATTAAAGTTATCAAGTGAATTATCACAGGAAAAATAATTTAAGAATTATTTTTAAAAAAAATAAGACTTTCTTAAAATGGATTAGTGATGAGGATAACGTAATGTCAGTTTTGAAAAGTAAAGATTCATGTATCCTGATTAATTAAGATGGTCCATAACTCCACAGAGAGGCAGTATGATAGCTCGGGAATGTCAGCACGAGATTCTCCGTACTTCAATGCTGGCAGGGACTTTGACACGCATCCTTACTTAGTGGTACCTCTACTATAAAGACTTCCAGCAGAGACAGTTTTATTTTCAGCAGTAAATGGAAGAAGTTTGAGATGAGTCCTGACAATTTATGTGTTCATTCATTCAACAAGTATTTACCAAGTGCATGCTACATCCTGGGCCTACAACCAGTCACTGAATCTGTAGTGATAAACAAAACAGGCACAGTCCTCATCCTCAGGAAGCCCACAGGTGTTTTTTTTGTTTGTTTGTTTTGTTTTTAGATATACAATCATATCTATTGGCTCTCTATATAAATTTATTTCATAGACAAAATAATTGTAATAGGTTATATTTATATAATCCTATGTACTGTATAATCCGATGCCACATTATGAGCCTCTTATTCACACTAAAAACCCTATGAGATTGACTAAAGTAGTATCCAAATGATACACTGGGGAAACCAAGGCACAGGCCACATATCTATGTGGCAGAGCTGGAATTTGATCCCAGGTCTCTCTCTACACCAAGGTATCTGAACCTTGGCATTACTGACATTTTGGGCCTGATGATTCTTTGTGGTGAAGGTCTGTCCTATGCATTGTAAGATGTTTAGCAATATCCCGGACACCTACCCACTATGTGCAAGTAGCACTCCCCACATCCAGCTGTGACAACCACAAATGTCTCCAGACATTGCCAAATGCCCCCTGCTTTGAGAACCACCACTCTATAAAGAAACCTATCTTAAAGAAAATTAACTAATTCTTAGTAAAAATTTCATTTGTACATTTTAATATACAAAACTGCTAAAATCATTATGTATGCATTTTTCAAATCCTTTCAGGTGTGTCAACAATCCATGACCCAGATAAAAGTCTGATGAAGTTTCTGCAGTTCTGTACACCAATATTACTTTAGGCCTCTCATCCTCTTCTCCCTTGGCCACTCACTACCCCCATTCCCTCTAGCTTCCCCTCAGGAAAAGAGACTAGGAAGTTCTTCTGCTACAGAACTTATAGTAATTAACATAGAAAAATAATAGAATGGCTCTACTAAATAAATTGGCAATAGATATCACAAGGCTCTATAATGACATGTAATGCCTAAATTGTCTAAGTTATTTTAATTATCTCTTACTTCTCTGTATTCTACACTACATTTTAAGTTCTCGGTAGGCAGAAACTTTGTTAATTTCACCACTGCATCCCAAGTAGATAGCCTAGAACAAATAAAAAAATGTTAGCTCTTATAATCAAGTCAATTTGTGACTACTAAAATCTAGCATGTAACCTTTTAGAGAACATTATTCTATAAATTCCTAATCACAAGTCAACACAAAACAGGGGAAAATAAATCAAATTACAACAGTTGAGGTGTTTATCTGGTAATGCCAGCCAAAAAATTTAGTGTAGATAAAAGACAAGTTGAAATATGTGTGTGTGTATATATATATACACACACACATACGTATATATGTATTGAAATGGGACTTAAACTGCTAATACTGACCTTTTCTACTTTACTGAAAAACCATTTAGCTGTAACCATAGGTTGCAAATTCAAGCATTCTGCGCTTCTACTTCTACCTAAGAATATTCTGTCCTCCCCATACCAAACTTGAATAGATGCACATCTAAGGTATAGATGTTTCAGGTCCAAATTCATTAAACACAAGAAACATGTCAATTCATGTTCAAAACTGAACATCTTCTGTGTATCACCCCCCCACACACACCTCCCGCCCTGAACCCTGTCCATAAACCCACATTCCCTATCTCAGTAAACTGCACAACCCTCTACCCTAATGCCTGCAGGTCACCCTTGCCTAGGGCCCCTTGCCAGAGACATCCAAAGTCTCCAGCCTCCCCACCTTCCACCTACAGCTTCCTTTCTCATCTCCACTCCCCCCCCCCCCCACCCTAAGCAACAGTCTGAAAGGAGAATCCCTATCTTCAGATCCCTTTCCAAAAATCCATCCTCCAAATGTTCTTTTGGAAAAGATGATCACTTATTGCTTTTCTGAAGTTTCACAGTGTAAATCTGCATGCTAAACTTCTGAGAAGTTTTACAGTGCAGAAACCTGTTTCTTTTTATTCCAGCGTCCCCTAAATAACTTGGCCACTGCCCCCTTTTTCCACAACACCTACTAATATTCTAAGGGATGCCTTTCATCACTCTGCCCTAAAGCAGGAGCCAAATCTCAGACTTGTGAAGCTACATGAAGATTCGAAGAGAATCTATATGGGAGATAGCCAGCAAGTACAATCTTAAAGCACTCTACAAGGAAGCACCTTATCACTAACATCATGCAGCTGATCACAACTTTCCAAGTCCTGTTTGGCTAGCCTTGAACTCTTAACAATAACATAAAACAGCCTGCATTTCACCATGTTATTGACAGGGCTATCACTAAAGAATTTGCAAAAGGCTTTGCTGAAATCTAAATTAGTTCTGTGTAAGGTATTGTTTTCATCTACCAACTTTAAATGCACCTCTCAACAAAGTAAATAAAGGTTGGCAACTGTCAGGCACAAAAAAATAGAGGACATCTAGTATCTGCATGGCTTCCACTGGAAACATTTTTAAAGATCAGAGTTTTTAAAAACTTAGGAGTATTAAAATATTTTATGCTGAGTTCCCATTATTTTAATCAGTCTTCTCTGTAAACAAATAGATGAGGTTAGGCATTTATTTCCTATGTAGTCCAGAAAGCCCGGTTGTCTTTTTGGAAATGGCATAATAACCATGGCTTGAGCAGAATTTCAGTTAACCTGAACTTAGTAATAAATACTGAAAATACTAGTTGATGATTATACTCCTCATAGAACTTAATACCCAGTGGGTAAAGGGAAAGTTTTTGTTACTAACTAGATGACGAAGCAGGCACTTCATGTATACATATCTAGCTTATATAAAATCAGACTTGTCTCCCTTACAGCAGAAACTATAACAGAGGCTCTCTTGGGACAAAGACAAAAATTATTTTGACCCTTTAATTTTCATGCAAATGGCCTCCCCCAAAACATAAAGGAAATTTCACAGAAGTAAGGAAAAGCATTGACAAAAGTTCTACCTTAAGCCATTCATATGCTCTTAAACACTATTTTGGCAAAGGAAAAACCTGACTTAAAAATTTTTATGTTTTACAGTCTGTGTTAAATTGCGCTTTTCCATAAGGAAATAGCGGTTTTTGTTTTTTTTTTTTTCAGGAATACTAACAAAGATTCTTGTGAATTTGTATTTTGTCTGAAAACACTTTCACTTTTAATACCCCCAAAACACAGTCCCATTTAAAACATATTTTCTATAGTTATTTCACTGTAATACGGCATCTTAAAAGACAGAACCTTAAGAATTTCACAATTTTCACTGGTTGCATCGCTGTGAAAGTTTGCTGTATGTAACTATTTTTCTGTCATACCTACTACAGAACTATTATTATGTTCTCCTCTTTTATACATGAGGTAAATGACAGAAACCTGCCCAAGGTCACCTAAGAGAGCGGGAGAACCAGTTAGAACTGAGTACACCTGATTTCTATTCACTCACCTAATTCACTGAGCCACCTGATCTTTCCAAAATCCCCAAGCCAAACTACGTCTCCCTTAAAGGAAAAAGCTCCCCCCCCCCTTTTTTTTAAACTCCTATCCTCAGGCATTTCAACGATAGTGTGCCATGAACTCAAACATAAAATTAAAACTTTACAGATGGAGAACGCTGTTATCATTACTATGTAAATACCATCAATAATAGCACCTAAAGAAATGGCCATACAAATGTTAAAAAGCAATTTAAGTGCATTAGAAATTCACCGCTTTCAAAACTTGTCTGCTATCAAAGTTTTTCTAACTTCCAGGTTATAATAAATAGTTAAAACTGAAGGTGCCATAAACCATTATGATTTAAACCCAGTCTTTTAAAATTCAGTAGGAAAAGCCATGCACCTAAATTCAGTATAGTAGGGTACGGATGACACCTAAAGAAGCTTCATCCTTTCTCCCCTGCCTTTACAATTCCTACTGCTGCCACAGAAAGCATTAGCCTCTCTCAAGAGTTTTATAAATACTAGGGAACGGGAAATGCACTAATTTCCAGAGCCCTCTTCTTACAGGCTGCATCAGGATCTGTATCTCCTTCAACTGCCCTTATCTACTACACCTCCAGCTAAGATTTGGGTGCTTCCGCAATTGATAGAGGAAAGAAATATTATTCAAACGTCCTTTAAAAAAATTGTATAAGGAAAACGATCCGAAATTCATCCTTGGGGAAAGAGAAGGGAGGTAGACCTCCCACTGCCAAAGGCGGTTGAAAGCTGCTCGTTAGAGGGCATTTATCCAAAGTGGCCAAACTTTCCCAAAATAGTCCTCTGGCGGCCAAAGGGGGTAAAAAGTGGAAAACCAAAACAAAACAACAAGCACACAGCACCATACTGACTGTGCCTCCGGATTACGCAGCCACTTCTCCCTGCAAAGTGCACGCTCCCGCGCCGCGGCCGCAAGCCGAGTCAGGCAAGCGGCGCCCCGGGCGCTCCCCTACACACCTGCCTCGGCCGGGGTCCGTCTCTCGGCGTCTACCTGTTGCAGCGCTCGCCAACGCCACGACACCCCTGCTGCGGAGCCCCCCTAAATCCAACCACATCCAGGCCAGCGAGTGCCGCTCTCCCTGCAGTGAGAGAGCCCGAGGCAGCAACGCTCTTGCACCCAGGTGACTGCACGGGCTTCCTCCGAGCAGCCTGAAGTTGGCTTGCGTCTCCCCGGTCCAATGACACCCCGGGCGCGGAGGGGCGGAGAGGAGGGGGCAGGGCCAGGGCCAGGGCCAGAGCCAGGGCTGGCGAAGTGGGAAGGGAGAGAGGGAGAGAGGGCGGGCGAAAGCCCGGAGGGGGAGTGGGCCAGCTCCAGGGCCGGGGTGGTCACATGTCCAGATAAAGTTCAGGTTGCTATCCCGCCCCCCTGAGCCCTTCCTATTGGCCCGGAGGGAAGCAAGGCTCCACGCCGCACAGGCCAGGCGGGTTTCTCATTGGACAATCCCGGCTGTCAGTCACCAGGAGGGCGACATGACTGATACAAAGTTGCTGCGACACAGCCTAGACTCGGCAGCTCCCTTAAAGCCGCAGCCACGGCGGACGCTTGAGGTGCCGGGCGGCAGCTACGACGCTGGGCACTAGGCACCCTCCACACGCTGCCCCCCGCCCCTCTCGCTCGACTGCCCCAAACTTGCTCGCGCCCACCTGACTCTCCTCCTGGCTGACCTCAGGCTATCTGGAAAGACGTTAAAAGTGTGGTGACGCGGAAGAAGTCGGTTTTTCCGAGATCCAGTCAAGGTGTTGGTCCCTCATGCTCTCCACCTGCAGCGCCAGGTGAGCGGCAGCCCTGGTCCAGGCACCGCCCACAGCGTCCGCGCGCAGGGGAGGACTCCTAGTGGGCTTTACCCGACCCCTAAGGTTCCTCTCCCCGCCCCTTTCCTCGGTCTTGCGAGTTACCTCTCAGCGGAGCAGCCGCAGCGTCGCTGCCAGCGAGCAAGAGGATCACGTTCCCACTCGATTTGAATTTCCTTGTTTTAACCGTGCAGGAAAAGCGGGTGATTTCAGTGCAGCCAAAGCCCTTTAAACGCAGCATCTCTCCCACCCGCCCCATCAAAAAAAAAAAAAAAAAAAAAAAAAAAAAAAAGTCCCAGGGTCAAGAGCTGCTGCTCTCCTTTATGATTTTGTTGGTGCATTTATTAGTTTAGTATTGGGTTTTTCCACTAGCTCAATTTGAAAGCTTACCATCGAGGATATTCACTTCTTTATAATGGGTGGGAGGGGTGCACATAATTGGGAGAAACACACAGGAGGGGGAAGAAATCAGTGTTTTCTAAGGATCGAGTGTCTGCAAGAAGAAATTTCGGTTTCCCTCCAACCGCCCCCATCTCGACTCTCCTCTCGCCCACCCAAACGCTGTAGTTACTAAGCAAAAGGAAGGGCTTCTTTAACTTTGATTTCTAAGGACTTTGAGACTCCGCGTCTGAGGCTCCGTTTTGGGCTCCCGGCTGGCCCGGAGTCAGCACCAGTGACGTACACACCTAAATCTGGTCCCCCGGCCCTCGGCGACCCGCAGCCCGGTGGTGGCAGCTGTGCAGCCTCCCGCCTCACCCTTGCCTCGCACCCGCCAAAGTCGGAGGGCGGGGGGGGGGGTCAACCTGTCTGTGCCCAAAGGCCCCTCCTCTCTTTACAGTAATTAAGCTTCGGGATTCCAGACCCCGAACCCAGGAAGACTCGAATTCGCCGCCGCTCCAGGTAGGGAACTCCCTGGCGGCGGGGGCGACTCCGGTGCTCAGCAGTCCCCTGCGCGGAGCGGCCCCCGGGACCCTGCAGCCGGGAGTCCCAGCCAAGTGTCCCAACTTTCCCGCGGGGCCCGCCGTCACGCGCGCTCTCCCGGCCAGGCAAGCAGCCTGGCATCGATCGCACCCGGCCGACCGCGGGCGGCAGGCAGGAGCGAGGGGAATCCGGAACCTAGCTAGCGCCCGGGCAGGCGAGGAGGCGGCGGCTCAGCCTGCGCTGACAAATTATTCATTATTAAGGGAATGGACGTGTCTCTTTTACTAAGTTTTTACCTCCTTTACGGAGGGTAGGTCTTGCCCTGGATCTCAGCTTCTTGTAAAATCTAGGTTAGATTTTGCAGGGACAACCGCCGCGATCGCTCGCCTGTCGCCCAGCACCCCTGCCCGGAGGCGGCCTGGCGGGCACCTGGTCTCCTGCCCACAGCCCACCTCGGTTCGCCCACCGGCGCCCTCTACGCGGACCCTGTCTTCCCCAGGGCCGCCTCTGCGCTCCCCGGGCCCCCTCCCGCCGCTGTCAGCGCAAAGTGACTGTCGCTGCACTCACCTTTTCTAGGACATGGTGGGGAAGCTGGGGCGCGGGGCGGGGGGGGGGGGTAGGGTGGGGGTGAGGGCAGCGAGACTCCCGCCGCCGCCGCCGCCGGCGCCGCCACCAGCAAGTCCAATATTAGCAGATCGGCGGTAAGGATGGAGAGGATGATAATCTCGGCAGTGGCCCTACTGACGTTGGGTAGAGCAATAGATCAGTAGTGTTGTTACCCCGCAGGAGGAGGAGAGGCGGCGGCGCCAAATCGCGCAGAAGGGGACGCGGGCGCCCGCCCGCCCCCAGCAGCGGCGGCCCGGCCTCAAGCGGGCCCCTCTCCCGGGGCTGCTGGTCTCCCGGGCGTTGACGGCGGCGGCCCTGGAAGCCGGGAAGTACGGCGGGATGATTACACGCCTGAGCCCCGCAGCGCGGCTCTCCGCGCCCCCTCTTCGGGCCTGGGGTGGCCGGTGACAGCTCCGGCGGCGGAGCGTGTGTGTCTGTGTGTATGTGAGGGGGCGGCCGCAGGGGGAGCCCGCGGCGCCGCGGCCCCCTCCCCGGGTCACACCCTCAGCAGCGGGAGGAGGCTGCAAAGCGTCCAGCCACCGGCTGGTGGGAAATCGGGATGGGGGCGCCAATGGCTGGTTGCCCTCTCACCCTGGCCCCTGGCGGCAAGGAGGCCGAGGGAAAACGGAACCCCCAATGCACGTAACCCTCCCTCCACCACTTCCCACGTCCTCCCAAAGTCTGGGCCTGAGCTCGCGCCCCGGCCTCAGGTGCAGTCCCCAGCCGCGGGGGGCGGCACGGGTTGGGGACCACGCGCGGGGGGCGGGAGTGAAAAGTTTCTTTTCGTGCTCCCTTGCCGCCCACCCAGTGAGGCTGCTCCTCTCCACCTCTCTCGAGTTTGCGGCGCCTTTGCCCCACCCGCAACGTGGGGGGGGGCGCCGAGGAAGGACCGGTGGCTGCGCGTGGGGCGTGTGGGGAGATTGGGGAGGAGCGGCGGCCGCGACCGGTCCCCTAGCTCTGACAGCGGCTGAGATGCGGACGGTGGTGCCTCCGCAGAGCAAGCTGAGGAAGGGGCCCAGCGCCAGGACCCCTCCCCCCTCAGCTCGGCGAGCGCTGCGCGCCCCCGCGCCGCCCCGCGCGCCCCCGCGCCCTCGCGCCAGCCGGGGCAGACACCTACGCAGACGCGAAAGTGAAAGGGGGGCGACCGAGCCTCGAAGGCGGGCGCAAGGCGAGGGGCAGAAGATGAAGCTGTGACCCGCGATCCCGGGTTTCTCCCACTCCCTCTGCCCTGCGGAGCAGTCTGCTGCCTCCGGACTCCGGAGCCTCCCCGAAGTCCCACGTCCGCCACTCTCTGCCACACAGATCACCCCCATCAGGGGATATGTGTGTGTGTGTGTGTGTGTGCGCGCGCGCGGGTTCACGCTCACTCACGTGTGTGAGATACAGGTTCAGCCCCAGACTCTTCCACCGCACTGTTACAGTTACCCTTGGTGGAAAATTGGGGGGGGCGGGGGATAGAGTCACAACCCCTTACAGGCTTCCCTGCTTGTTGTCCTTTATGATTCAGTTTTTTAAACGCCGCGAACTGACCCCCCCCACACACCTCTTTCCCAGTTTAGCACTTCTTTTCCTACAGGATCTATTGACCACCACCCTAACCGGCCCCCCCCCCCCGCACTTTTCAGGTTCTTTCCCATTTTCTTACTAAATAGCTGTGAAAGTTGCTAATCTCTTCCCACACAAAACTGCGTTAAACTCGGAGCTGCCCTGTTAAAAACAATCACTGCCTTTCTTCAGCCACAGTCCCACTGTCCAAATATAAAGCTTTGGGTCCATCACCCACACAGTATTGGCACTACTCAGTTCTTAGATGGCGGAAGGTGGTATTTTGGCCTCTAATTAAACAAACTTTTGCCTCAGTTCCCTTATTTGTAGGGAATGTGAAGTTCTTAAGGTATTATATTTTAAGCGAAATCAAAATAATAAATACTATATTTTCAAAATGAACATATTAATAATTAATTACAAGTGTCCTGACTGCAAAAACTGAATCTTGAAATGCATCAAAAATAAGATGGATTGACATTGGCGGGTTGATAAAATACACAGAAGGATGGATAGATATGCGATGAAGCATGTGTATATTGAAGTACAATATTAATGGTAGAATATAGTTGGTGGGTATACAGGTGTTGGCTGTAAAATTCTTTCAACTTTTTTGTATGCTTGAAATTTTTCAAAATGAAGTGTTAGAGAAAACTCTTAGTTAAGGTAACCTATATGACGTAAATTCTGTTTACAAAATCAGTAAATTAGGTATCATTCTTTCCCCCTTTAAAAAATGATTTACCATAAACATTATTTACCTAAATACTCTACTGTGATTTTAATAATTTCCATTGCAGACAACTTGTCAAGGATCAGACTATGGTGTAAAGTAGGTTATTATAAGTGCAACATTTTAGAAATTTAGAAGATTTCTTCCTGTGCTTTTTCTTGTCCATTCTCAATTTTTTATCTTCCCTACCTGAAAAACCATTTGGTATTATAAAACTAAGATGAGTTTTAAAGCATATATAAATGTTCTTTTGAAACTTTTTCACACCAAAATAGTTGGGGGTGGGGTAGGGGGTCATATGCCCATGTATAGCAGCTTCTCTTATCCTTTGGAAGTGCTGTTTGGGGATCTTGCAATTATTAATAGGCAAATCTTTGGGGCTATCTAAGTTATTTAGCTATTTGCCCAAATGTTTGAACAATTAAGTTTCCCTCTTCTCTTTATTTTGTTCTGCTCTCTGTAAGACAAGAGGTGGTTCTGTGCCACCCTAAGGGAGAATACCTCCAGGATAATATGTGTGGCTCCCTCATCTGAAGAGAAGGTGACACTTGTTTTGCTTGGAATCATCCCACAAGTGATGCCTCTGAGAGACTCCATCAAAGATGGGGATGCAGGGTTTTCTAGTTGTTTGGAATATTCTTTGTGCCAATGCTTGTTAATAAAGAGCCCTATCACCTTAAAAAAGTGTACGCCTAGAAATGTCATTACTTGTTTTTTAAGCTGTCTCAACAAAGTTTGTTCTTTTCATCCTTTTAGATAAGTATATTTTCTCTTTGCAAGAGGATGAAAATGTGTTTTTTTTTAAAAATAAAATTAAGAAAGGAAAGGAACAGAAAAGGAACTTAATCTCCAAATAGAGACAATTTACAGCTGCCAAATACTCTTAAATCTTGAAGCAGTAGCAATAGTTATCTCCCTTTTGACAGTAGATCACCCTCCGTTCACAGTCGCTGTACCTTAGGACACCACCCTCCCTCATCCCATTAGTGTCAAACTCCCTGAGGTTTGCCACCATAAAATGCAAGACTCAGCGTTTGCAATTTACATGTGTGACATCACATCCTCTATTATATAACTTCAGATACAAAGCCTAATATCTAAGTTTGTGTTGGAAAAAATTCTCCCTTGCTCTTTATTTTAGCTTTAGCAGAGCCACCCCTTAGTTCCCTGATGCTAATTTCATTTCTTCAAACAGCTGACTCTGGGGGAAGAAAAAAGCATAGAGTTGTTTAAGCCATGAAATCATTACCCACCCCCCCAAAAAATCTTTTCGAATTTATTTTGGAATGTATTATATACCTCTCTATATCTTTACTTACCAACAAGAAAGTGAAGACCATTAGGTATAATATAATTTAATTGTATTCAATAATTTTTAGAAGTTAAAGGCTAAGCTCTTGGTCATAGTTAACTTCATTAATAAGCCTAGCCATGCTGGCATTTTTTTCTTTCTAAAAAGCTAGGCTTTCTTTTCCGCACCCCCCCCCGCCCCCTCCCCGTCTCTTACCAGCTGTTGGAAAGAGTTGAGAAAGACAGAGAGAGTCAGAATGAGAGAGGAGGGGGTATTGGAGAGAGAAGATAAATAGGGAAATAATATAAGATAGAATTTTTTCTTTGTTTATTGCAAAACACACATGTTACAGTTTATAAACATTGCAAGCAAATAAGAAATTGTGGACCAGAAGATAAATACAAAACATATCAGGGTTTTTGTTAATATCCAAAATAGACCAAACTCAATTTTCTAGACTACTTGGAATATTTTTATTAGCGTTGGTTATTCATTTCTGTATGTGTTTTCCTAACTATTTATTCATCTATCTACCTTAATTTCCTTTGTGGTCATTTTAAATAAAAATACATAAACCTAATACATTTTTATGGCCAGATATTGCGATGACAGAGCACCCAACAGCACATGCATCACAATTAGTATGCCATATTATTAGAAGCAAATCAGATTTCACTGTGCCTACACTGATGTTCTAAATTTAGAAATAATGTACAGTAGTTGAAAAGGGGAGAGGAACTTAGAGCAGTATATTTTAATAAAAATAAAGATATTTTCAATTTCTTGCCTTTTTCTCTCTTTTTCTTTGCTTAGTACAGGAAATTCATCACCTTTAAATAACTGCTAATCTTACATAAATAAATTCATGGTTTGCACATTAGGACTATGCTTTGGGGCTGTTTCTCTGATATTATGTGCAATAACTACCACAGAAAAGTGAAACAATCCAGTGGGTCAGGTGTGAGAAACATAAGAGTCTCTGTTGAACTTGATGAAAAACTCATTTAGAATTTCTCATTAGGACTTTACAGGAGCAGTTAGCTTTTCAGTAGTTGGCACTATATTTTTAGCAGCATTTTAACAGCTGTCAGTAACAACTAAGACAACATTTTGATCAACACTATTTTTTTATTCTAACAAAGATGATTGCAAAGAAACAAAATGCTTCAGGATTTCAATGTTTAGCTATGAAAATCACAATTAAAAAGATATTTTCTGTGATATAAAATGTTAATAATACCTCAAGGGCAGGCAATAAGGTATCCATATAAAATGAGGCCAAGTGGATTTTTAAATTTTAATTTTCTGATGCCTACGTACACATAGTAAAGATTATTTTATTCTTAAAAGGTATGTTTAATGTCAGAAATAGAAACGTCAGAATAAGAGAATGTGCAGTATATCTTGTCATATATTTGCAAGTAGGTCAAGAATAGCCATATGGGCACCCAGAACGAATAAATCTTTCCCCTAACATTAGAGTTCATAAAGGGAGGTTATCATATGTCAGATACATGACACTGGAAATAGCAGACAGAAAAATGTAAGAAGCTTCATGGAGGATGTCATCTTTATTCCTAAAGATAGAGGTAAATTTGCTATGGGTAATGCATTACAAAGCAAATGAAAACTAAATCTTTGCAAGTGTCAAATTTGCCTTTCACCCATAGTCTCCCCAATTTGAGTGATTTCTGTTCCAAGGCAAGTAGGAGTAATGGTATATTATTAAAGCAGCCTACTGAATCATCTTATTCAGAGGTCATCTACTCATTTGGAGGACCTAATCCAAGTTTTGAGTTTGTCCCAACAAAGGCAGCTGAGTATTTCCCACTTCATCTAGCTGGCACAGTGGGGGAATTAATGCATTCTTATGTCAAATGATATTTTTATTATATTGCATTTATTTTTTCTAACTCTTTTGGGGGCACTTATCTATTAGCTCTTTCAATATGAAGCATTTTTAATTGCTTGGGAAGACTTTCTTTTCAACAGACATAGATGCACGTTCAGTAAAAACTGTGATTAGATATCCTTTCCTCTTTCCCAGCACCAACTCCTGCCAGATGCAAATGTTTTGGTGTTGACAGTTTTTCACAGAGCATTATATGGTTTTCTTGGTGCATAAATTTTGGACATTAAATGTCCATGTGTAAAAATGAAACATGTATAAACACTTTCTATATAGAAGGTATATGCCACATCAATTATTAATATTTAAACCACAATCTATTTTGAAGTGCTTAGTGCTAATTATAGCTAGACTTTAATATTTTATCAAAACAAGTAGACATGTTTCCATTTAAACTAGTTCATTACTTAAAAAAAAAAAAAAAGCTTTTTAATGGCCTTTGCCATGAATGTAGTAGAACCATGTCCTCTAAGTAGAAGTTAAATAGACTTATGATGCCTCTGTACAGTGACAGTAGAGATTGCTTTCTTGTGTAAAGGACCAAATAAGCACCTAAAGTTTTGAGATTTTTCTAATATATTTATGAATATGACTTTTGATCTGACTTTTTGATTTTTAATATGAAAGCATGTATTTTTATAATAATCGTATATCTCAAAAAAAAAACAATTCCAGGAAACTTATTATTATAACCACATCATTTCAACATATACTACTTCCCCATACATTTATAAATTACTGCTTTTATTTCCAATTTGAGTATCACATGAACTGAAGTTTTGTTTGAAAATATATTCAGTTTTTAAATTATCTTTATTTGTAAAAAATATGTATTATTGTTATAATTCAATAAAAACTTCCAAGGAATAAAACATAATATCATATGTACATATCTTTTTATTCACTATAAGTTATTTCCATGGCACCATGAGATTATAATACTAAAATACAACTACTAGTACATTAACAAAGTATGGACTAAGTAGCTAAATCAAGATTATTAATCACAGTGAGTATACTCACTGAGAAATTTAAGCAAATGCTAACTTCTGCAGATAATTCAAAAAGCCCAAGGTACAAGAAAGAGCCAAGGTTCAATCTTCTTGAATGAAAAATCCAAGCAAAAATTTTTAGCCTAGAGCTATATTTCACTACCCTGTTTCACAGAACCAGCAAATCAAGCAGTACTGTAGAGCCAGCTTACAAAGCTTAGAATTCTGGCTTCATCACTTAATAACCTTATGACCCAGTGCAAATTACTTATCTTTCTAAACTTAGAAAGATAAATAAATAAAATAAATTAAATTTATTAGAATAAAATAAATTTATTTATTAGAAAGATAAATAAATAAAGTAAATTCTTATTTGTAAAATGAGATTATTGATACCATAACAGGATACATACTTAACATAGTACTTGGATCTAGTAAGTGCTCTCAAAAATGCTAAATATCCACCTTTGGAGTTTTGTCATAAAATACCAAGATTGATTCTTTGGAAGATTAAATATCTTGCTTCCAATTCAAAGGATTTTCAAGGTCCCTTGAGAATCAGTGATTCACTTGAGGTCCTTAAGCATATCAGATTTCTAAGAATTCTCTTCCCTGAAACAGAGATTCTCAAATTTTAGCATGCATCAGAATTACCTGGAAACCATGTTAAAAGAGATTACTAGGCCCCACCCCTAGAGTTTCTCATTCAGTAGGTATGGGGTGGGGCCTAATAATTTGCCTTTCTAATAAGTTCCCAAGTTGCCACTGCTGCTGATGATGATCTGGAACCACTGCCCTAGAACACAGTAAATGAAAAAATTGGCCCCAGGCTGCTCATTTTGAGGAGCTTAAGTTATTGCTGGCAGCTACTGCTGGGGTGGGGATGAGAAACAGGAAGTAGGAGACAGAAGAAAGGAAGTGTCAGGTAGTGATAAAAAGGAGTAAGGGTAGGGGTGGCCTTCATAATCACATAATGATTGTAATAACGAGACTGGCTAATTACTGTTGAGGACCTTCTCTTTCAATACACACCCCTTGGACTGTATGTTGATTTTTCTAGACCTCTGGATTCCTCCCCTGAATCAGTATTTGGGAAGTACGTTATCACTTTCAGGCTCTGGAAGTACCTATTAGTTTATTATTGTATTATCTTAAGGCACTAACTAACTTTGGTTTATCTGGGAGAGATGAGAATTGATAAGCCAATTCCTTTAATTATCGTTGCACACAGTTCACTGTAGTCAAGTCCAGATCACTTTTCTCTCTATATACTGAGTGTATCACAAAGATGCATCCATTACTCTTGAGTTAGATTTTAATTGATTTCTTTTTCAGATTTCATCCTATCAGAAGGGAATATTAGATCAATTGGCTGTGATAAGATTTTGACAAAGCCATAGTTGTCATTCCTAGTTTTTAACCAATTATCATAGGAGGAAATATCTAATATTTTCCTCAGGAGCCCAGGCCTACTGTTTATACTTATAATAACTTCATCACTTTGTTAAGAAGTGATCTCGTCATTGCAGGATTTTCCTTCCTTAAGAAGTTGAAAAATAAAACTCAGTCAAGATAGTTGAAATTCCTATATTTATAGAGATGAACCTAAAGAACAGTCAAGTAAAGCCAACAGAGATAAAATAATGCTACATTCCTAGTGTTACTTAAATCAAACTTGACTGGAATGAGCAAGATAAAAAGGGGAGAATAGAATATGTACTTGTGAGGAAACTTGGTGTTATAGTTAGCAGTGGACTCCAATTGGAGCATTATGTTATTCATAGGTTGTGGAAACAATTCAGAAGAAAACCCAATATTGTTAGCAGTTTTTGAAAGTAAGATATACATGAAAAAATTAAAGTGATTAGATTTCCTTAACCTGGTAGGTAGTGACATCATACAAAACTATTAATAACAAATTAGGTAAACCATTGAGTTCATTTTATTTTTTGCTACTGTAAAAATCACTTCGAGTTTTTGACTGCATCTTTTTAATGTCGCTATATTAATATTTAACTATAATATTATAAAGCATAACATATTTCATAAGTTTATAAATGTTTCATAAAATATTTCAAGCATACCAAAAAAATAATCACAGGCTACAAGGTAGTCACCACCTTTATATTATGAGGTGGGAACATTTTTTCATATTTGCTGCAGAAGTATAAAAACCTGCATGGGAGTAATACATTCCTATTTCCTGATAGGGGCTACTGTTCCCTGATAGGGAGCCAAAAAGTATAAGGGGTAGGCTTTCATCACCTGGGGGTTTCACTCCCATTGTTACAAACCCCAGGTATTGCACTCTCTGCCCAAGAGTTTAAGAGGGAATTGTTCTTAATATATGCAAATAAAACTTAAAGTGGGGCTGGTAGATAATCCCAGCTCATGGTTTCAGTTGAGGGAAGGGATTTAAAAGTCAAACTATTCTCTCTGAGATCCTCAAGAATGAAGATGACTTCAGGGCAATAAGAACTGCCCATCTAGGATACTATCGATCCTTGGAACAGAGCAATTAGAATTCAGTTCATTTCAATGCTACTGCTTATTGGGTCACTTTCTAATTGTCTTTTTCTTAGCCCAATTAATACCAGTCATCTTTTTCTCAATGAAATGCAGGACTCATCATATAAACCACTGTTTGTTGATTTAAGTCATTACCAGAACTATTCTGACTGGTTGGCCTATGTTGTATGAATTGCTAAATATTTTGACTCTAATCCTAGAGAAAAGTGCTCAGTCCAAATTGAACAGGTATCTTAGTTTGTTTGGGTTCCTATAACATACTACAGATTGTGTAGTTTATAAACAGCAGAAATTTATATCTCACAGTTCTGGAGGTTGGAAATCCAAGAGTAGGGTGTTAAAATGGTCAAGTGCGGACCCTCTTCTAGGTCACAGGCTTCTTGTTTTAACCTCACATGGTGGAAGATGTCAGGGCACCTCTTTTATAAGGGCACTACTCCCATTCATGAGGGTTCTGCCCTTATAACTTAATCCCTTCCCAAAGGTCCACTTCCTAATATCAACACCTTGGAGATTAGGGTTTCAACATATAAATTTTAGAGGGACACAAACATTCAGACCACAGCAAAGGGCTTAGGAATTCAGTGGGTTTGACCACTATTCAGCTCATTTTATTTGGCAATATGTTGCCCTTTAAGCTAGGAATAATCTTCAAGTAGTTCTTTTATATTCCAATGTAGTAGTCAGGTACAGATGAAGCTCCTATACAAAGACACCCCCAAATAGTTTTGATTCTATCTCACATAAAGTCAAGAAAAATGAAATTTGTTCAGGGTAGATAGGTGGTTTTGCTACATGAGGTCTTCAGGAACCCCTTTGGGGAGCAAACTTTAGTACTCCAAAATATACCTCTTTAGCATATTGATTATTTTAAGCTGGTTATTTTTAAGAAACTGTGGGTATAATAGAAGTTCTGAAAACCAAATAGAAGTTACCCTTTTGTAGGAGATATTTACATGTATAAGGGAAGTCTCCATTTGTAAAAGTGTCTCCCTGGCTATACCAAGATAACTCTAAAATCTCTAGAAACTGTTATCAATGGAGAAGGGATGGATTTAAATCCACTTAACAACATTACCCTTCTTTACTGTGCTTTTCCTGGTAACCTCCCATAGCTGACTCACCACCCCCAACATCTTTTCTTTAGCTGGAGCTATTTACAGTATGGCTCTGGCCATTTCAGAGACTTAGTTTTCCTAGGTCTCTCCCAAGTATACAGGAGGTATACAGTTTATTAAATTTTTGTTTGATTTTTCTCCTATTAATCTGTCTCATGTCAATTTAACTGTTAGACTAGCCAGGGGAAATTTGAAGGGTAAAGAAAAATGTTTTCTCCCCAACAGCCCCATTCCACAGAGTGTTGTCCTCATCTGTATGGTGGAAGCTGTGTCACCAGCATCATATCCACTGTTTTCTATTAAAAAACAAAAGTTTTGACCAAATAGTTTGTACACATCACTTCTGCTTGCATCCCATTAGCCAGAGCAATTTTCAAGAGAGGTTGACTGGCCATATGCCCTCCCAAAGCTGGATTTCTACTGCTAAAAGGAAGAAGGGGAGAATTAAGTACAGGGGACAGTCAATGGTCTTTGTCACATGATGACCAACTCCACTGAGCAGAGAAGAAAATGAGACAGACTTAAACTGTGGCTCAAAGATCTAAAGTTATAGCTGAGGGTATAAGCAATGATGGGTGGAAGGGCAGGTGAGGTCAGGAGCCAGGATGTAGATGCTGGGATTTACACTCTCATAATCAAAGAGGCCATCTTTTGCAATACACCTAGATAGTGGAATCAGTGGTAACTAAATATTCTCGTGAAGATGAGCTAATATTTCACTAAGCCACATGGTAAGTTTACAGAACAAGTTAGCTTCAATTAATGATTTTTTTAAAATGAGAAGAAACATATCCAATATAGACCAATCTCAAAAAAAAAATCACTGAAATCATTATCAGCTATTTGAGATAAATCAGCAGTGTTTGAAGTGCAAGTAATACTATTCTATAGAAAGCCAAAAAACCTCAGATTTTAACCAGCACTTAGCACAGAGGGAGCTAGTATGTGGCCCTCAGTGTATATGTTAGCACAAGGGGAATATGCAGGAGATTACAATCTCCTTTTGCATGCCTGCCAGAACACGACAGCACAAGGTTAAGAGCAGACCTTATGTTCAGTTGTTCAGTACTAGGACAACTGGACTTCTTGCTTACATTACAGCCTATGGCCCTGCTGATTGGCTGATATGCATGCCTGATTGGTCAGTGCTGCCTTACAGGTCATTAAATTTTAACAACATTACTTATGCTTTCAGGGTCTATTCAAAATTTCCTTGAGAGATGAGAAGACCACAATGGGCCAAGGAAGAAGATTCTTAAGAAAAAAGTAGTAATTTATTCTCCAGTCTGCAAAAACTCTGCATATAGGACAGATAAAATAGAGAAAAAAAGAGACAACACTCAAGTTGATTTGTCAATCCATCTTTGAGATAGTAGTGTAGATTTCCCATACATTCCAGATGCCATATATCTACTCTATTTACAGAGTATGAAATGTTGAGACAGATTAGAAAGGAAGTTGTGAACTTCCTACTCTGGAAAAATTTAGAAGTAGCATTTCCTCTGATCTGAAATGGCAAAGGCAGGGGTCTGTAAGTAGGGTGATGGATAAGGTATCTATCAGTTTGTTTAGCCTTTTAAATAATTACCTTGCAAAAGGGAAATGAGATCAGGAAGAAAAAGGCCCAATATAGCCTGATGAATCAGTGGGTGATAAAGTACATGGAATTTTGACATCCAGCCTTTTATATTTTCTTTTGAAAAGTTGCCTCTATGTCATAAACTAAGTATCACTTAAAAGAGGAAATACAGGGATGCCTGGGGGGCTCAGTTGGTTAAGCGTCTGCTTGGGCTCTGGTCATGGTCCCAGGGTGCTGGGATTGAGCCCCGCATAGGGCTTCCTGCTCAGCGGGGGGCCTGCTTCTCCCCCTCCCTCTGTTTCTCCCCCTGCTCATATTCTCTCTCTCTCTCTGTATCTCTGTGTCTGGAATGAATAAATAAAAAAAGACTCTAAAAAAAAAAAAAGGAAATTCAGCAGGGTTTGTCTTTTAGAGTGGCAATAAACTATAAAGGTTAAAGCATAGACTCTGGAGCCAGATTTAGCTTGGGTTTAGATTCTAGCTTTGCTTCTGAGTAGCTGTGTGACTCTGGGCCTTAGTTTCATCACCTATCAAATGAGATACTATAACTTACCTCATAAGGTTGTTATGGGCATTAACAACCTGTAAACTGACTTAAATATAGTAAAAAACATTAACTATGATATTTTTCATACTGTTAATCCTAAACCATTTTCTCCTACCCATTACTCTACCCATATTCTTTCCTGCTTTCCATGCACTTGACATCTGATCTTATTGAATCACTTCTCCCTTTTTTGTATTTTCCTTAGTGGGGTCATTTGATATTCAGGGCTGTCTGCCTGGCTTCCTCCCATTAACATTCAGGTAGACTTTCTTCTGATATCTCAAGCCTCCTGTCGCAAAACTTGCAACTCTCCTGGCACATTTCCATTCCTCCTGTGGTAACCTAGTGTTCCATGGCATAAACTTGACCTCGACCTTTACATAATATTCATAGGGTCTTTTTGCTACATGAAGAAGTAAATTTCCTTAAATAGTGTAGAAGAGATAATGCTATGGGTTCTCCAGATTTGATCTTTCTCACTCTCTCTTTTTTTCTGAGCACACAAGAAGGCTACATATCTCAGCCTCCCTTGCATTTAGGTTGGGTCCATATGACTGGGTTTACATCCTGGTATATTGGTGGAAATTATGTGCTCCACTGGTCATAAGACCTCTTCATTGATTCTCTAACCTCTCACTTCCCTTACCATGAATGCCTGGGAGGTCTCAAGTTTAGGATGGCAGTATCATAGTATGGAAGGAGATTGGATCCCTGAGTCACCTCTTGGAGGAAATCTACCAAGGAGAGTTGCCTGAACTGCATTGGACTGTGAGTGACAAATCTTTATTGTCTGCAATCCATGAAACTTGTGTTCATTGCCCTAATTAATTTAGATAGGACAGAATATAAGTCTATAGTGAGTATTATAGTGAAGTTTGAATGTACTTTTACTAGGATGTTTCCTATATTCATTATTACCAAATTCATTATGGAGTTTAGGTAGCAGAATATTGTAGAGAAAAGGATATAAACTGTAGAATCTCCAGAACCAGATTTGAATTTTGTCTTAAACATTTATAACTTTGACTTTAATATGTTCTTTCCCGGGAATCCAAATAATACTTCCTTTCTAATAGTGTTATTGGGTAAGTTAACTAAAACCTATTAGGTAACTATCTTCTACCCCTATACCCTTTCCAATATTCCAGTACTTTCAATCCAGAATTTAATTTCTGTAATTTTCCCTTCTAAACTGTTTTTCATAAATTGTACTTTATAGCAGTGCTGGACTAAAATCTTGACAATAAAAGGTAGTAATTTGGTCTGGAGAAAGTATCCATATCCTTAATTTGTGCCCAAATAAAAGAAAATCATTACAAAATTTTATGTGTTGAAAATAGTACTTAGTAGAGAACAATTTTCCCTTTATTTAGTGCATTATTCAGAAAGTTCCCAACTAAGAAAGCCTATGCCATGCACCATAGCACAATTTTGAAAATATTGTATTTAATTAAAATGGGAATTTCTGAAATTATTACTGTAGAATTTATCTTTCCAAACCTCACATAAAATTTTTGACCATGCAATATTTATGAGTTAATTTTCCTTTTCCCTATCTCATCTTAACAATCAGAAGAATAGCCTCCATTTCAAATTGCTGAGGGTGGTCCATTGGCAGAATGTGCACCAGCAAAGACAGAGATAAGTAGGGACCACCCATTTTTCAACCTCACTGTTTACACACATGAAAAGCCATTTGTACACACAATATAAACACAGACTTCAAAGGCACACCTGCAAGAGCTGCCTTGTTACTTGTTTAATATTTAAATAAATTGTTTAGAATTTATGACATATACTTGCTGGCTTTTTAAATTAAGAAACAAGCTAACATATAACTTATTAAATTAAATGATAAATAGGACAATATTGTACATTAGGCATACAAGAAAAGAGAGTTAACAATTCAATAGGCATTACATTAGTTTACAGACCTTGATCGTACATTCCACAGTAATGTCTTTAAAAGATCAATATTGCAACAAACTAAGCTCTCTGTGGCACAGCTTCCCTTTTATAACATCTGTAAACTTCCTTTCAATTATCAAATAGATGTGCCTGAAAATTGATGGAGTAGCTATGTGCTCTCTCCATCTTCTCTGCCTTTCTGATCTTCACTCGTCATCTCTTCTTTTCTTTTCTCTTTTTTTTTTCACCATCCCAATCTCTAATTACCCTCAAATCTATCCCAAGACCTCTACTTCCCACCAACTCTCCTCTAAGGTGGAGTTGCATTTTACATAGAGCTTGATTCTTAAGTCAGTGAGCAAGGTGAAAAATCATACCAAGTCAGAAACACCCCAGGAAAAAAAAAATCCCTCAAGGCATAATTTACATGGCCATTTTTGTGCACATTTGAGGCTGATATAGCATCCAACTCAGCCAGTTTTTCCTCCAGCATTGGAACAGATTGCTGTTTTCTCAGCTAAACACCTGATGAAGTAGTTGGCTTGCATTTAGGGGCCATGTTGTACCAAAAAAAAAAAAAAAAAAAAAACCGTATCTTAAAACACTTGAATCACACTCAGCATGGTAAGATGCTCATTCTATGAGAGCAATTCAGGAACTGAGACCAACTGAAGGAACATCAGATTCGCATCTCCCATCCTGCGCTCCTCAGGGCATATGCTCTAGTGGAACGTGGAACAGAATCACCCACACTATTTACATTCTTCTCTTTCTCTCTTTCTCTTTCTGGCAGAGTAAGTAGAGTTGAGTATGGATAAGAACTTTATTCTCTACGTATTAAGGAAAAATTCTATTCAAAACCACAAATTTTTTCTAAGAAGGGCAGCTAGTGTTAGAGGACATTTCAGGGTCTCTGTTGCTCTTGTGGGCCATAACGGTCCCCTTCAATTTAATGGAGGGAACCACCTCATAGGTTATGGACATAAGATTGAAAGACATGGAGTTTGAGGGTATGGAGGCTGGAGAGAACAGACTTACTCCACGTCATGTTCTCTCAACATTAGCTCTATTGACATTTTGGATTGACTAGTTCTTTGTTGTGGGGGGGCTGTCGTGTGAATATAGGATGTTTAGCAGCATCCCCAGTCTCCATCTCACTAGGTGCCTATAGTAAACATGCCCTCAAGTTGTGAAAATCAAAAATGTCTCCAGACATTGCCAAATCTCCCAAAGGGAACAAGGCACCCTTGATTGAGAGTCTGCTCTGTATAATACAGTAGAAAGAGTTTGAAAATCTTGGGAGTAAATTCTGAATGGAAGAAGTAAAATTAAAATATGGGATGGGATAGAAGGAGCTTTCTAGATAGTGCAAGGCTGAGCACAATATGAGGTGAAGTGGCTTCTGAAAAATCCTTAGTCATGGGACAGCTGAAGGCTTTTAAAAAAATATGTCTAAAATCCCATTCAAAGCTGTTTTTTGTTATATGAACCCCCTTCCATTTCCCCAAAGCTTCAATGAAGTCTACTGTCAGCAATAACACCATGTGAGAGCAGTTAGTCTGTGGCTACCAAGGAAGGGAATGAGTTCCCTAGCTGGGCTGACATGGAATAGGGAGGGCCCACATGGAAAAGTCTCTTAATTCAGAGGAAATGGCACCTTAGAACCGAGGTAAGCATTCACAACATGGATTGTGCAAAAATCTTTGGATTTCCACAAGGACTAGATTGTGGGTTTGAACAACTCTTATCTAGATCTTAAAGGCCAAAGACTTTCCAGTGGTGCCATTAATTAGTGGCACTGTGAGGTTTTACAACGTGTGGGTCCCATAGGCCACACAGAGCCACCACCAACTCTGGCAAGGGTTAGTGTGGAAGACAAAGAGACTTGTCTCCATGTCCCTCAGTGGGTTAGGAATCTGGGGCCTCCTGAAATGGGAGGTGATCTCTTCTCATTGTGAGGATGGTCTTTACTAGGTAACATAAATCTGCACAGGACACTGCTAATTCCCCGATTCTGTCACCCTCAAAATCTGTCTCTTTTGCCTCTCCTTCTTAGCTGCTTTTCTATTAACCTGTCACAACGTCCCATACGTCCTTCTATAAAAATTTTTTAGATGTATTTTTTGTCACCTTCCCAAGGCTACCTTGCTTTGATTGAGTACAGATTTAGAAGGGTTCCATTTCTGGTGGCCCACTCCCCTTTTAGGATCAAGTCCATCCTGTCACATATAAACGGTTTACTCAACATATTCTGCTCTTTACTACTTCCATGCTATTCTGGTCTCAGGCTATTCCTCATTATAGAAAGCCTTTCATTGCCATTATCTTTGGGTCTTAACTTGATCTATTCTATTCTACTTAAAAATATCGGTTCAATAATACTACTTCTTATAGTAGGATAAACTCTGAACTCAGAACTTTATCTATTCTTTTTAGTAGCATTTATAATTTTCTATCTGCTGTAAGAGCTATTTGCATACATGGTATTTTTACTTTTAGACTAAGAGCTCCTTGAAAACAGGAACTGTGTCTTAACAATAATTGGTTCATAACAGCTGTTAAGCAGTTGATTTTAATTTTTTTCCATTTTTCCCAAAAAGAATTTAAGATGCCTTAGAAGGACACAACATATTGGCTGATGACTTAAACTAGAAGAAAATGAGAAAAAAATAAGAAAGATATGATAGCTACTTAAGAATAGTAGTTTATCAGTAAACGCTTGCTGAAAAATAAATCGATTTTCTTTACATAAACATTTCCAGTGGGTCCAATCATAGACACAAACTGCATTTGCTTCTTCACTCACAACTCTCTCACAATGATGACTTCCATGCTTCATCCCCTTCTTTACTCCCTATTTTTTCCCTTTCTCAAATCTGGTCATATTTTATTATGTGGTCCATTAGAAATTACCATCTTCTTCCACAAACTTTACCTTCCTGACTGCAATGCTCATTCTAGGCATGGGCACTTGATTTAAGCCAAGCCAAGTAGAATCCTTATCTTAGATTTTTGGAGCTAGAGCAAGAGGTAAGAGTCTTTTCTCCATGGATGGTAAGCCAGGAATCTGCTGAATCACCATACTCCCTGGGTAAAAAAACCTGATTTTCAGGAGAAGAAATTAAAGCCAACCTACAGAAAGAAGCAGAAATCAGAAACAAAGAGAGAATTCTGATGACATTTGTACCCCCAGTTCTTATTTCTGAGGACCCACCCCCCAGCCTCTACACCAAAGTTTCACTTATCCTCTGCCTTTCAAAGCATGTCTGTTAGAGCTTCTTTGATTTTTATTGGATTAAGTCCAAGCCCTTGAGTCTGACAACCCAGCATTTCCAGCACCCAGTCAGCCTTATCTTGCTTCTAAATTCTCAGTTGAGAGCTGCCGTCACCCAGATGCCAGGCTCATTCTTTCCTCTGTGGTTTTCTTACAGTTATTTCCTTACCTTGAATGACCTCTTGCCTCCTCTCTCTGCAATACTAATTCTAGCCTTTCTTCAAAGTCCAATTCAAGATCTATCTCCTCCATTAAAACCCTTCTTGATTGATCTTTTCCTTCGCTGAACTACTGTAGCCCTTATTTCCCCACTTTTTACCATGCTGTCTAAAGCACATTTATTTTTCTGCCTTAGATTGTTCTATTATGTGTTTTCTGTGTAAGAGAACGTTTTGGTTTGTTTATTACTTACAAACTTAACTACCTTTAAGAAATGGTATCTCCCCTTTTGTTTGTTGGCACTTTAATTTGTTTGGGTATGAGAGTTTGGTTGGGATGAGGATTCAGGGAGCACTGCATTGGTCTACCTTAAAAAAAGAACTGAGAATATGAGGTTCTTGCAAGCAATTCAGAAAAGGTGAAATGAGGAGCAGAGGGGGAGACTGGGAGGGAGGGGAGAGTAAAGCAGTGAAGAGAAGAAGTTGTACATAGCCCAATAGGATCATTTCCCATGATCCTCAACTGCTCAGGAAATTAAAATAAACTCATAAAATGCTTGGAGAGCATGCATATTTTATGGAAATTGGTGAGGGGATAGAGTTTTGGGTGAAGGCTGTTAAGGGGGAAAACAGAAGCGACACACATGGATGCAAGTGCTATGGACAGAGTGACCCTGAAAGATATGAGCCCCTGGGGATTTGCAGAAAGCATGAAAAAAGTTTTGAAATACAATCAGGTGTGGATTCAGGGGTTCAAGCCAAAGAGCAAGAGGTTACATCTGGGGCAAACATCTGGGTTATAAGTGTTTATTAGTTTAGTAGTAGACACATTTGCTTTGCCTTCCTATGTTGATTGTAAGTTTCACGATGTAGGGACCATCCTGTCTTCTGTCTCAGAGCCTCTCATGCTGTGTCAAACTCAAGATAACAGTTTCCATCTTTTGTCTCTTCACTTTCCAATGCTTCCTGCATATTATTGTAGGATTAATAAATCTTATAATTTTGCTTTTATCACATCAGTTCTCTGATACATGAAAAAAGGAGGAGGCAGAGCAGGATGAGGAGAGTAGAAGGATAGTCTGTAATTGGTCTCTGCAGCCATGTTATACTGCACTGCTGGTGGTCAAAGTCCTTTGCTGTCTGGCCTCATCTGATTTATCCAAACTCACCGCTTACCCAACATGCATCTCTTTTCCAGGAATGCTGAGTTCCTCTTGTCTACTCACAGGGCACAAAGAGTCTCATCCCAGTGTCTTTTTTTATGCAGTCTCAGTCTCCTCTCTACCTATCAAATCCTACTTGTCCTCAAATTCCAGCACAAAACACAGTTTCTCCAGGAAATCTATTTTGTCTCTCAACCAATCTCTAAGTATCTTTCTACTCAGAACTTTAATTGCATTTACAGTTTGGACCATGCCACATAGCACTGATTATTGCTCTAGTGATTTAATGATGGTTAATCTTCTCATAAGCACCTTGAGGACTGAAAGAATGATTTATGTTTTTTATGCAGTGGGCAGTCAGTACTACTGAGTGTAAAAGAAGTCCCTCTCCTAAGTGGATTCACAAAGAGCATGGGTTTTACTTGGTTTTCTATTCTTTCCCCAGTGCCAGAACATTGCCTGGAAAACAGTGGTTACTCAGTGAATATTTGTTTAATGAATGAATGAATGAATGAATAACTATTGATCTGCCAACCTTTATTTCTCCCAGTAGGAAAGACCAGTCTTTTCACTTTTCCATCACCTGTATAGGCCTTTACATAACTCTCTTGACTCTTATTACTAGACTTCATCAGATTTCTCAGCCTTTCAAATAATTTCAAATGGTGCTTTGTAGCTACTTCAGTATGGCATCAGTCATTCTTAAAGCACTGCATTTATTTCAAATCACATTTGTGCCAAATTTAATCTATTTATACAGAAGGAGAAAACAGGAGAGCGATGCATATGCATAGCCTGCTCCTTCACTTCCATGCTCCCTTGGGTGCATCACAATATTGAAAAAGTGGGACTTGAACATGTATATGGTGAAAAGGAATCTCTTTAGAGATATACCATTTTCATAAATGGAAATGTTCAGTATCATAAAGATACCAATTATAAAAAAATATAATGTATAAAAATATGATGCAGTTCCAATCAAATGCCAGCAGAGAATTTCATTTGGTGAAAGTTAACAGGTAGATTCTAAAACTCACTTGGAATAAAAAGTTGAGAATGGCCAAGGTAATTTTAAAGAAGAATAAAGAAAAGGGACTTGACTTTTCAGACACCAAAAGTTATTGTAAGGCTATAGTAATTAAATCAGAAAGATGTTAGTGCAGAAATAGACAAATAGACTAATTAAACACGACAAAGGCCCCACACACATGTGCACACATGTGCATGCATATACACAGAAGTGGCATTACAAATTAGGGATATCAGGTTAGAAAAAATAATGCTGGGACAATTGATTGACCATATGAAAAAGAAGTATATCTCTACATCATATACAAAAATAAAATAAATTCCAGTTGGTTTAATAGCTCAAATGTGGAAAGCAAAAACCATAATACCTTCAAGAAAAATACAGAATATTTTAAGACTCGGGGTAGGGAAAATTTTTGCACAGGTCATAAAGGGAAAAAAGATGAATAAATTTGGCTGCATTAAAATTTGAGGCTTACTTATAAAAAAAAGACATAAAGAAAGTTAAAAGGCAAATTACAGACTTGAAAAAAATATTTCAAATCATATATATGGCAAAGAATGGTATCATGTGTATTTAAAGCTCAGTTTAAAAAATCAAGATTCCAACAGAAAAAAAAATGGGCAAAGAGATGAATAGGAAAGTCCCAGAAAAAAAAATAAATGGCCATTTATTCAGGGAAATACAACATCTACTAAAATTGAGAGTGTACAGACCCTATTTTATTGCAATTCTTATTTTAGGTATATATAAATATATATTTTAGGTATATACATATTAGAGATTTACATATACATATATTATAATATATGTATATGTACTTTTACATATATTTTATGTGTAAGTCAGCAGATATGTACAAAGAATCTTAGCAAAATTATAATTGTAAAAAAATGGAAAAAACCTAAATTCTCATTAATAAGGGAATACATTGTGGTATTTTCCAAAAATCAGTTAAAATAAATGAATTAGCGTTGCAGGAATCAACATGAATAAACCTCAAAAAACATAATTTGAAGGAAAAAGGCAAATTGTGGAATACGTATTGCACAATAGTATTTACATAAAGTTTAAAAACACACAAAACAATATTTCATACTACTACTATTACAGTAGACTGGGGTTCCCATAAAGCAGGTTCTGAGACAGAGATTATCAAGCAGAAGGTTCTTTAGGGAGTGCTTTTGGGAACAACATCTTGAGGAAAGGACAGGAAGGAAGCAGGATGAGACAGAGGGAGAGTTTGAGCCATAATAGTCTTAACAATGGCCTTACTCAACCTCTCTGAAAGCCTGTGAAACTAGGATTGCCCCTCAGAATTGTCTTGAGTTGGGATGAGGGCCCTGGACTTTACATGCCTTTAATCCCACTGGATATGGGAAGGTGCATGATCTTGGGGGCGGCAGCTCTCCTCAGACTCTGTGTAGTCATTAGGAATATTCACACAAATATTCTGACTTTCTTCTCCTGGACATATGATAACATTACATTTCCCTGTGTCCTTTGAGTTAGGTATGGACATGTAACACACTTTGGCCAAATTGAGTGGAAGCAGAAGATGTACAGGTCACTTCTAGGGAGAAACTTTTTTTTTTTTTTTAAAGATTTTATTTATTTTAGAGAGAGAAAGAGAGAGAGAGCACGCATGCTTGAGCGGGGTGGGAGGGTGGGCAGAGGGAGAGAATCTCAGGCCGACTCTGTGCTGAGTGCGGAGCTGAGGAGCTGACTTGGGGCTTGATCTCAGGACTCAGCTCACAACCTGATCTGAAATCAAGAGTCAGTCACCTAATCGACTGCGCCACCCAGACACCCCTAGGCAGAAACTTTTAATAGTCCACATGTGATCCTCCATATTCCCTTCCCACTGCCATGGTGATCTGTGGCTTTGTAGATCTGTGGAAGCTCTTCCACCTGCATGTCTGAACGAAGACAAGGTGGAACAGTACACTCAGCCATCCTGTGATCAACAATAGGTATAAAGAAGAAATAAACACTATCTGTTTGAAATCACTAACATTTTGTTTTGTTTTTGGTCACTGCAGCATAATAACCTAGGTATCCCAACTGATACCACTTCTTGATTCCAAATGTCATTTTTGCCATCTTTGATCTCTTCTTCTTGCCATATATATTTACTTAATAGCCTTTTTGTCTTGTTTCCTAGATCGGATTTCACAAAATATGTTCTGCAGAAAACTAGTCATGTGAGCAGCTCTCCAAAATCATGATTTTATGGTCAACTAGGTAGGAAACCACATACTTTATCACTCTTTACTTTATCACTCTTTATCACTCATAATTGCTCATTAGCATATTAAATTTCCAGAGCAGTTTTTTCATAAAGAAACCTGTTTTACCTAATTTTAATCTTCCATTTCACAAACTCATTTGACTATGGAACCCTAAAAATAACATCTATTAACATCTGACAGAGGAACATGTTTTTGGAAACTACGCCCTAAGCAATCTTCCTCTTTCCATTCCAAATTAAACACATCCAGCAGGTCTACTTGGAAGTAAAAAGAATGGAACTGGAACTTATTTATGATGGGCTTAAGAACTAAAAGCCTTTTTATAAATATAAAATTTCAATAGAACTGACTTGTAAAAAAAAAAGGAAACATTAAATTGACAGCAAGATCAATCAACACTCACACAGAACATACAAACTAGAAAATACAAGTATGTATTGGATGTACAGTTCTTAATCACCTAAGGATGGCAATATGTTTGCAAATATAACATGTAGGCACATAGAAAGCAAAACAAAGCACCTAATCACTGTCAAATGAGTTGGTATAGACAGAACCTTGAGGATATCTAAGATCACACAATGAGTGAGAGCCAGAGTGATGTCTAGATTTCATTTACTGGATCAAAGAATCAAGGATTCACTGAATCACAGAACACTCATTCTTTGAATCTATTCTGAATCGCTTACCTGAAGTATGATATATAAGAACTTAAATCTCAGGCACAAACAATGAGAGTGATTAGAATTTCTGTATATTTCTGTCATAGCATCAGAAAACGAAAGAATACTTACCAGTTTCCCAGTCTGGCAAAGTCAAAAAATGCCTGCTTATCTACCTTATTAATGTAGCAAATTATAGCACTGCTTGTTGGCTGGAAAAAATGGCCCACTGAGAATGAGGAGGCAAGGCAGACGGCTGACTGTACATTTATAAATTTTCTTTCCTTACAGAATTTAGAGTTAAGGAATTATGTCTTTTGAATGAAAACTCCATATTTTAATAAATTAGATGATTGACAACCTGGACTGGATGGAGCAGAATGTTATACAATTTCTAACCTCCTCCTCTTCCTTTATTTGTGTTCTGAATGAAGGGGGAACTATTTTAGCTCACAGAAAGAAAAGACAAAACTTTAAAAGAAATACAAAACTACCAAAGTCTTGCTTTTGCCTACACACATAAGAGTTTGAAATAGGAATAAAATTCACAGTGTAATGTATTAGAGACTCAGAATCCAGATATTTTGGGAGTAGATAGCTCAGCAAAAACATAAATTACTTTTAGACCCAATCAATTATTTATTTCAATTTATAAAAAATGCACCCAATGCATCTTTGGGATGAAGAGTTCGAAGTCATTGTGATTGTTTAGTTGGCTTATTTCTGGCATATAGAAATCTGCATATTTTCTGTTGACTTGAAGTTGTATTCTATATGAATTGTCATGCTATCAAAACAAAAAGCTGGTTTTAAAGAATAAAATTCACAATGTTATCATACATATATTAATTACTTTTAGGTTACATATTAAATAATATCCTGTCAATAAGAGGTTATAATTAAATTATGAGAAATGGCCGCTGAGATTTGGAGTGGGGCATTATTTTTATCACTATAGTTAATCATTCCTATTGCATTGAAGCCAGAATAAAAAGTCCTCCACAGAATTAAAATTGTGAACCTCACTATTTGTAAACTGAAGTAATTAGTTTCTTTAGTTGGATTATCAGTGGTTACATTAAATCACCATTTCTAACACCTTCCTTCTTCCTCCCTCCAATGTTTCACCCAGCCTCCCAACTTCCAGAAGTTTCTGGTCTGCTTAGTAGACCCAGTAGAGGCCCAGTAGAAAAAGTGGTTATGCTGAGCTCAAAAGTTTCCCTTATCACTTAATTTTAAGTTTAGTAACAATTTTTAGAAGGTTTTAATTTTGATCCTGAGACTCGTCTTTCTAAAAAAATTTATGATGATGAAAATAGTGTTTCTTATATTAAAAATTAATTTTAAGTGGTATGTTTAATTGAAAAAAAATTACTTTGAACTTAATTTCTTGCTTTTTTTCTTAAAATATACAATATGTAAGCAGATAAGAAAAATTAAACTGTCTTATAAGAAACATTAGACTGTCCTTTGAAAGCTGAATTGTAGATACCTCCTTACATAAATAAATATTCAATTCCTGAATGTGGGTTCTGTTTTCTACTTGATTTTCCAGTGTTTCTTTCTTGTGTAATATTACATATCTGATGTGCATGTGCAACTACTTCCAAAAAAATAGTGCAACTATTTTCAAATACAGTAAAAGTAATCAAAGTTTAGCTATATAGTAAGTATAGTTTATTGCTCTCTTTATCAAAGGTGAAAGACTGTAATACATTCGTAAATTCATAAATAAGCAGCCAGTTTGGCAAAGTTCTTATATTAAATTAGATAGCATTTAATTAGTAAGACAAGTAGGCAATGAATGCGTTGCTAATGAAAGCCCCAGCAAAACAACTACTTTCCATTCCTGATTTCTAATTCAGTGTCCATCAAAAAAGTCAAATAAAGGTCACTGTATCTTCTGACATCTGAGTATCTAGGAAAGAAATCTGGCTGTTGAGTCCAGCATCATAAGATCTAAATCTGAACTTGAAAAATTAAGCATGTAAAACAACCAGCCAAACAAATAAGCTAAAAAACTCCATAGCGTGAGATTTCAAAATTGACAAGGCTATACAACAAGCTACTTAGAAAAGTACATTTCACATTTTTGTGTGAAAAGTGAGAGCAATGCCTCATTTTCAAGCAGCAGGTAAATAGACATTTGTGTTGTTGCATCATGAGCTCAACATCTCCATAATAGGGTGAATAAAGCTGCGTGGTACAGAAACAGATTCTTAAAAATTGAGTTCAAGTTTTATCTTGCTCATCCTGTGAATGTGAATGAAAATAATTAAGAAGCTCAATCTGAACAAACTACTTATCATGGTGCTCTTAATGAAACACTGGTTTCAAATAGCATTTAGGATATAAACTACAGAATGAGGAATCTAAGATCCGATTTCCTGGTACAATGAAGTATTTTGAAGCTACTTTAATTCTTTCAACCCCCAGTTGATAAGATGATTGGAGCATCTTACAGGAGGAGGCTGAGTGAGTCCCTCTGAGGTGGTTTACCTGGAAGTTTCTAGGGACAAACTCAGATCACAAATACTTTTGCTGCTTTCTCTGCATTGCCTTCAGAAGAGAACAAAACAACCAAATGTTATTGTGAATGCCCAACTACCCAAAGCCTAAGGAAATGGGAAGTGCACATTTTCTCTAAGATTAAAGAGGTCAGGTGATATGATGAGCACTGGGTGGTATACTCAACTAATGAATCATTGAACATTATATCAAAAACTAATGATGTACTATACCTTGGTTAATTGAATTTAAATAAAAAAAGTTAAGTATTTACATCTTTAAGAAAAGTTTTCAACTCTGTGTTTATAAAATAGATTTAATAGGAATGAAGAAGTTACTTAGTTTGGTTCAGCTGGTTAATTATGGTAACCCTAGGGTGGTAGGGTCATTTACATTGATTGGATTAATTAGCCAGTCAAAAACCTTTTTTAGTGAAGCCAAGCTCTCTGCCGGGCACTGATAGAAGCCTACCTGTATCATCATTCCTACACCCCGCCCCCCTCCCCCTTACTGTATCCATGCTCTTAGCTATGTGATTTCACAGATCTGTTCTTCAAGAGGAGGAGTCTGGGACACCTGGGTGGCTTAGTCCGTTGAGCGTCCACCTTTGGCTCAGGTCATGATCCCGGGGTAATGGGATCCAGCCCTGCATCAGGTTCCCTGCTGAGCCCCGCATCAGGATTCCCTCTGCCACTCCCCCTGTTTGTGCTGTCTCTTTCTCTCTCTCTCTGACAAATAAATAAATAAATAAAATCTTAAAAAAAAATAGTTAAAAGGTGGAGTCCATATCCCCTTTCCACTCTCTTGGGACCTCTTCCTCCATGAGGTAGGTAAACAAGCCCTGGCTATATAGCTAGGGGATGAGAGACCACTGGGACCAGAACTTTGTCAGCTCAGTTGTCCTAACAGAGGGCCCCAGACACGTGAGGGAACCCAGCCAAAACCAAGGCCTGACCTGAAGCTTCAGATCTAACCTGAAGTTGATCTACAGCTGATTGAGGAATGAAGGAGCCCAGCTGAGCTCAGCCTAAATTGCCATGAGCTAAATAAATAGGTAGCTGATAAAAATATATTGTCAATTGATAATACCCCATTGTCCTCAATTAGTGATGTGACACCTAAGAATTGAATCAATAAATTCAGGGCCAAAAGACAAAAACCCATTCAGCCACATCTCTGTATGGACTATCATTTTTAAACTATCTGTCGACATCATTTATTTTGCAAGGCAGTACACAAATTAGATGGATAGTTACTGCCTTTTGGTAACTTAAAAAATTATTTACCATATAAATCACATTTACATTCCATACATTGTGTAGAACTATTCAAAAAAAGTATATTCATGCTTGATTAATTGGCATATTTAATATATTAAATAATTTAACATTGAAAACCAAAAAGAAATGAACCTAAGAAGCCCCACATACCTACTAAAAAACAAACAGTAAAGTCAGTTTATGTACAGCTAGCCATGTATATATAAATTATGGAAGCTCCTCAATTCTCTCTTGTATCTGGGCCTTTCACATTAGTCAAGGACCATTCTCTCAAAGTACAGACATGAAGTCCCTCTTCCCCATCCCAGATCTTTCACATTGTTATGATCTTATTTGGGCCATTATAGATCGATCCCCAGATTCATCATGAACCACAGAGCAGTCAAGTGATAGAATCTTAAAGTTAGAAGGAGCTTCAGAGGTTACTGAATGTATTGGTGAAAAAAAGCAACAGTATATGCAGAACCCAATTTTATTCCTACCTGTGACACTTGTACCTCTTTTAGATGATAGTTTTGATGGATCCGATAGTAAAATGAGAGTTTTGGTATATAAGACTTCTGTGTGTGAGAGGGCAACTAACAAAGTTAATTCTTCTCCACATTCTAAAGACGATCAAGAAATGCTGAATTGTCGAGGATAATAGAGAGGGTTTTCAAGAGGCCAAGCAAGGAAGAAGAGAGAGGAGATGTCACTAGACAAAGTAAGTCTAATGGAGGAGTTTCGGGAACTTTCTTTTGTATGGTATGTGAGTTTCCCCATTCACCCTGCCAACACTTTTGGAATTGGAATATTGGAACAGGTTGGGGAGGCAGGGGAGACAGACTGAGGAGTATAGCTAAGTACTCCGGCAGGCTCTAACATGGGCTAGAAGTGAGAAAAGAAGCTGCCCCCAAAAGCCCAGTCATACTTGAGTTGCATAAGATTCCTCACATGTCTAAAAATCTCTGGCTGTGAAGGCTGCCTGCGCAGCATTTACACTAAATAACAGTTGTCTGTATTCTAAATTCCCTAACTCAGGATTTTTGATGAGCCTTTGGGACCCGGCTGATGTATAACTCTATGCTATATATAAAGAAAGGATTTGTCAAGGAAATAAATGGCATAAACAAGATCATAAAAATGACACTCAAAATGTTTGAAAGAGCGATTTTCAAACACCCTAAATACTTTAATAACATGATTCAATCAATTGTCCTCCATAAAATACATTAAAATTATGACTGATGATCGAAAAGGATGTATATGTTTTCTCTAATGTTGCAGAAGGATAATCGGAAGACATTGCCTTTTCAATGTGTGAATTATAACAAGATTTACAGAAATTGGCTAATAATATGGCAGGCTGATGAGAAGAATTAGTAAATTAACCCAAGCTGTTACTGTACATATGTAAGTGCTCTGAGATGGTAATTTTTAATTGATTCCTCAAGGGTGCTTGTTAAAGTAGCAAGATGGCTGCTTGACTGTTCACGTAAATTAAAAAAAAAAAAAAAAAAAGCAGTTAGTTAACTAGTGGGAATGGTCTTCATACAGACACCACAACCACTGAGTGTCAAAGTTGCAGTTGAAACTCAAGGCTGGTTGGTTTTATTTGCTCTCCTCCTGTCCGCCTTCCAACTTCCTACATCCCAGTGCCATTGATCAGTAATGGTAAGCCCCTCTTGCCCGCTACCTTTGCTCATACTCTGATCTCCACTATCTCATTTTTTCTCATCTTTTGCCTCTATCCTCTACTAGTTCTTTGTGCATCATGCCAATGTTTTATATTCTCATTTCCCCTATAAAACACTGGTTTAATGCAATGAAGTGGAGTGGAAGGGGAATGAGATTTTATTTGAGTTGGGTTCAAATCCTGACTACTCTGTTTAATAACTGTGCAGTGTTACTCAACCACATTCCCTGTTTCCTCATCTGTGATCTGAAGGGAATAATATCCACCTTGCATGGCTTCTGTGGAAATTCAAGATGATATAGATAAAGCTCCCAGAACTTAGCACATAATTAGTAGCTAAAATGACTTTCTATTCCTGTTTCTTTTCCCTGAAACCCAGACTTGCTCCTGGTGACACTGCTTCTCCAAAACTCTAGGTGTTGCTCCTATAATTTGGCTTCTGGAAGAGGACTCAGCATTATCCTGGCTCCCTGCAACTTCTCCTGGCAATTTTATGTAGTTTTCAGTTAAAAATCTCTCCTCCTTTGAAGGACATGCTGGCTCTTTGTATCTCTTACCTCCCAACAAGAACACATCTAATTACTTTTTATTTGATCCTCATAAGAATGTTGGGTGATAGTGAGAGCCAATATTATCTTGATGAAATATATGTCTTCTTGTTCCTGTTACCTCTGGGTCATTTTTTTCTTAATCCTCAAGAACTTTGCAAGTTGGCTCATACATCTGCTGTCATCCTGAGTGACTTCTCACAGTCTGCTCTCACACTGACATTTACCTCCATTTCCCTTTACCAATCCCATGTACAGAGAGGCACATTTTGGACCTTTTACTTGGTTGGAACTGCTCCTTGAAAATTAGAATTTTGAAAAAAGTCTCTCTGCCAACAACTTTGTAGTCTTTCTCTTCTCAAACTCTCTCCCACTAAACCTGTTCTTTAGCCTCATCGCACCCTGCTGCTTCTCCAATCCTTCCTAGTCTCTCAGTTTATGAACATCCTCCTGCTTCATCTCCCACACGACCACCCTGAATGCCAAGTATGAGCTCATTCATACGTTCATTCATTCCATATCTCTCGAGCTCCTTCTATGTGTCAGGTCCTGTGGTGGGAATCATGATAGGTCATTACCTCAGCCCTGAAGCAGCTCCAGGTAGACTTGGTCAGTCCTTTACCTCATGTACTCACCAACACTTTTGGATTCTTCATCCTCTTTTTGCCCTTTGTTTCCACCAGGGAAAATGTCGGTTTTAGTTGTTTATTTTCCCCATTCTTAGACCTTCGGGCTCTAATCACTGTTAGAGAACATCTTATCTCCTTATGATTCCTTAACTGAGCTGGGTGTTCGGTGCAAATCTAATTTCTCACATTCCCCAGAAAGAGCCCTCTTTCTCTGCAGCTGTCATTCCAAAACTTGACTCTCTTCTCAAGTTTTTACCTGCTCTCTCACTGAATCACCTAGCCTGGCCTCATGAAGAAAATAAAGGCTGTCAGTTGTGAAATATCTCAGTATCTCTCACCATTCATCTCCACTTCATCTGTATTTTTCTTCTCCTTCTTTTTTTAATGGGCAAGGGTAACATCAAGCAAGATAAAATAATTCGCACAACTAGCTTCTCCATGGGTACTTTGGTCTCATCTCCTCTGACTTCCTCCTTGATTCCTTAAAGTATGTGCCCTTTCAATCTTTCACTTCTTCTCCGATAGATTCTTACCTTCAACATCACAAACACCCTAACCAAGCTTTCTCTTAACTCGACCACTTAAGCTTCCATTACACAATTCCATTTAATATCAGCAATCTTGAGAAAGATATCTTCACTCACTGCCTTCACTCACGAACCTCTTCTTCACTCCAATGCAATGTGGCATCTACTTCCAAAACTAACAAAATTGTTTCAACAGTTAGTTGCAAATCCCTAGTGATCCTTCAGGCCTCTTATTGCTGGAAATGGTTGACTATCTCTTGTGTTTAGCCATACCCAGTCTGCATCTGGCCAAAACTTGGTAAGGAGCTCTGGCAAAAATCCTGGACCTTTTTGCCATTTTGCAGTCTTGTTCTCCACCTTTCTAGTTGTGCATTTACTTGATGCTTTACCTCTGGCTCCATCTCTAATTTCCAGCCAGAATTTATCACTTGCCTCTGATGACAGATTGGCATTCTTTGGCAAATCTTTGGAACATGCCCACAGTGTCTGATGTAATTCCAAAATCTATAATCCTACTTATGACTAGTTATCATATTGGTTTCCCTGCTGGGTCTGGTCTGAACTCTTCTATGTGGGTGGGACTCTTAAAGTCTGTCCTTTCCTAGTTTTCATGATACCCTTCTCTCCTGATGCTTTTTATACTCCTCTAACCATTCTTTCAAGTATCCTGTGAAATCTCTTCTTCCTTCGCTTCTCACTCTATACACTTTTCTTGGCAGATTTCATCCACTCCCATGGCTTAACCATCATCTCTATGTTGCCAACTCCCAAATTTATAATTCCAATTTTGAATTTTTTTTCTGAGTTCTATATATGTAATGCAAACTGCACACTGGATAGTTCCTCTAATTTGGACTCCAAATTCAACATATTTAAAAACAAATTCATCATCTTTTTCTTCTAACCTGTACTTTCTCTTGTGTTCCCTACCTCAGTTAATGTTACTTTAACTTCTTATTCCCAGCACCTACTTGAACATTAAGCTTTAGGAATGCCTCCTCTGAATGGTCTCTTATATTTGTTTTTTAATCAGTTTCTTCTGATGTAGCCTAGATTAGCCCCTGCATTGTTTCTTGCCTAGATTTTTCCAGTGGTCTGGTGACTTGAGTCCCTCTCATATTTGCTTCCTCTTTCAAACTGTTTTTCTCACTGCATCAGAGTTTACCTTCTAATGGAAGGTTTTGTTTATGCCACTTCATAGCTTTACAACTTTTTAATGTACCTGGAGCTTCCTGCAACTTAACCCAAGATTTTCACATCTGAAACTCTGTCTATGCTTCCTCCTCTATCCAAGGTGAATTAACTTTCTTTTCTTCCAATATAAACCTTAATTCAATGTCCATCTCTGATATAACAACTTCTGAAAAGCCTTTCCTAAGACTTTCTGATGTGTTCCCATAGCACTTATTTCTCTCCTCCAAATGGTGACTTGGGGACCCAGGCTCCTTCTATTTTATGGTTCTGCTGTCTCCTGGGACTTCTAGAATTTGTTTGAAAGTGTTAATTGTGGATAAAATGGCAGTCAATGGAGAGTTTACTATTTCTAAGTGAGTTAAGCAAAATCAAGTTGTGTTTAGTATTAGATGTGTACTAGTGATCCTTAAAAGCCAGGGGCAAGTATAATCTAAAATTAGGTAAGGTCTTCTTTATTGCTATATTTACAATTAGGCTGAAGCATTGCAATTATAGGGTCCACTTGCAAAGGCTGTGCTCCTTACCAGTGCTCATACAGTAACACGTACTTGTCACGCTACTAAATGGTCCACCGCTGAGTAGCCAGGAGCTTTTGTTATCTTAATAGCATCATCTCTCAAGATGCTATTATTGTAGCAGAAGTAACTATTTGCTTATTGACAAAGAGTACTTTGGAATGGTTCACAAAGGGTTTATTCAGGGACCATGTAAGATTAGCACCCAAGAAATGTGCGTCAGTTCTCAGTGTGGTGGAGATTGCTCTGTGAACACCACAGCTTAGAATTGTTCTTACCATCCTATCTAGTATTAGTAAATGTGACCTGCTTTAATTTTTTTTGACCCAGATAACACTCATGAAATTGTAAGTTTCCAGATACCACATTATTGCAGAAATTAATGCCCCTGAAGTTAATAGTGTCAATCAAGTTAGCA
Source organism: Mirounga leonina (assembly GCF_011800145.1). NCBI lineage: Eukaryota > Metazoa > Chordata > Mammalia > Carnivora > Phocidae > Mirounga > Mirounga leonina. Next base: position 36,980,414 of record NW_023270454.1, on the reverse strand, counting down.
CAATGTCTCTAGAGTAGTCCTAAAAATCTGGCAGGACTTGAAATTTACACTTGTGATCCAAAACCTAATCTGCCACTCATTAGGAGTGCCATGTTGGTCAAATCTCTTAAGCCTGGTGTTCCTGGCTCATTATTTATGAAATGGGACTCATGCATTCACTCGTTTATTTATTGAGAATCTACTATATGCTAGGCATTGTTGTAGGACTGGGGAAATAGTAGCAAACAAAATTAATACCCACCCACATGGAGCTTACATTCAAGTACAGAAAGACAAACAAAAAGAAGATGGCAAAAGTGCTATTTGGGAGTGAGATACTATTTTGTTTGGGTAGTCAAGGAAGGGTTCTGAATAGGTGACACTTATGTGAAACTTGAAAGAAGTGTGAGTGAAAGCCATGTGTATATCAGGGCAAAGTATGTTTCAGGAAGAAGGGAGGGCACATGTAAAAAGCGTGAGAAAAGTAATCTCTTTTTTCATCTTCATTATAAAATTGCTGTGAGGATCAAATGAAATAATATATGCAACTTGTATATCATTGAGTATTATGTTAACTTTCACTACTGTTGTAGTCAGTGTTTTTGCATATAGGTTATTTTTGCAAGATGAACTATTTTATGTTTTAGTAAAAGAGAAATTCTTAAAGGATATGCAGCAAATACCATAATCTTGAGGTTCACTGGTGAAAACACACTTCATTTCTATCTTAAAAGAATTTATAAACTACTAGATGGAGTCTGTAGGAAAAAAGCAGAGTGTAAGAAAAAATACTGCAAGACAAGTGTCAGGTTGATGCAGCAGTCTAGCGAACAACATCTGAGATTCAAGAATTCAGATTCTATGACATAAGAGATGGATTTCTCTATTTAGGAACACTCTTCTCTACATCAGGTTTCCCTCTTCCTCTCTCTCCCTCTCTCTCTCTTTTTTTTTTTTTAAATTTCTTTCCTTTCTTGTTTTCCTACCTTTTGTACACAGATCTTCAGGTGGCTTACAAGAACACAACAATAAATAGCGGTTAAGAAAGAAGAACTTACAACATTCACATGAATATAGCTAAGAACACATTTCTTAATGCTAAATTCAAACACTGTTAGATATTCCCATGACAAGTTAAGCAGCAGGGAAATTTTATAATTTCCTCAGATAAACAGGAAAAAAGATGGTTCTTTGCTTCTGGTCCTTTGATATTGGCGAACAGTTGGCTTGAGTACAGAAATACTTAACAAATATTTGTATTTGTTTCTCTATACACATGGAACAAATATTCAAAAATTTTTGTGAAGTGAGGTAGGGTATATACAAACATGTAAACAACTAACTTTGAAAACAGAAAAACAGAATTGAAAGAATGTTCATAAAAGTGCACAATGAGAGAGAAATTCCATTGAGGGGTTTTTTAGCATTAGTTGAAACAGTGATTTCCAGAGTAAGTCACATAATATTTAGTCATGCATGTTTATAGATAAAGCCATTATTTATTTTAAATATATTCTCCAGGCTCGACACTAACCCCTACCATGATCTGAAAATCAGAAGTTCTTTTGTAATGAGTTGTAGACAATAGGTTCTATATTTTTCCATTTATTCATTTATTTAGCCACCTTAAGTTCAAGATTTGTCATGCTTTCTGAGCATCTGCTGTATAGCTTTGGGGTCATTGCTTCATAGAGTCTGGGGAAAGAAGCAGATTTTAGAGGTGTAGAACACTGGGGCTTTAATTACTTTAGTTGGCAAGGAGAAAAGGATTTCTGCCTGAGTCCTCCCAGATCGCTTTTCTCAAGTCCGTGCCAAGAGCTGCTCCCCATCCCCCCAACCCACAAAATCCTTTCCAGGAGACTTGTGATTTTGAATTTGAATGTCTTAAGGCACACCTGGAGTGTTTGCTACAAATCTAGAGATCCTGATTCAGGATGTCTGGGATGCAGCCTGGAATCTGTATTTTCAATAAGGACCCAGGTGCTTCTGATGCAGATGGTCTGTAGACCACACTGTGAGAAGCACTGTTTAGACAAATTTACTCAAAGGTAAAGAAGTCTTTAAAGAAGCTGAATGTTGTAATTAGAGACAAACGGTTGACAGGTGGTTCTGCCTGAGCAGGAGGCTGGGAGTCCTGTGAAACTGGTGGGGGCAGGGAGAAATTATTTCAACAGATCATTTTTAAAAATTTTTAAATTTTTTTCCATCACAATAAATGTACTCTATCCTTATCACCTATTTCATCCATCCTCTTACTCACCTCGCCTTTGGTAACCATCAGTTTATTGTCTATAGTTAAGAGTCTTTCTTGGTTTGCCTCTCTCTCTTTTTTATTTGCTCATTTGTTTCATTTCTTAAGTTCCACATAAGAGTGAGATCATATGGTATTTGTCTTTCTCTGACTGACTTATTTCACTTAGCATTATACTCTAGCTCTATCCATGTTGTTGCAAATGGCAAGATTTCACTCATTTTTATGGCTGAATAACATTCCACTGTAAACAGTTACCACATCTTTATCCTTCTTCTATCTATGGACACCTGGGCTGTTTCCATAGTTTGGCTATTGTAATAATGCTGCAATAAGCATAGGGGTACATATGGCCCTCTGAATTAGTGTTTTATGTATTTTTCAGTAAATACCCAGTAGTGTGATTACTGGATTGTGGGGTAGTTCTATTTTTAATTTTTTTGAGGAACCTCCATACTATTTTCTACAATGGCTGCACCAGTTTGCATTCCCACCAATAGTGCAAGAGGATTTTTCTCCAGGTCCTCACCACACTGGTTTCTTGTGTTTTTGATTTTAGCATTCTGACAGGTGTGAGGTGATAGTTCACTGTAGTTTTGACTTGCATTTCCTTGATGATGAGTGATGTTGAGCACATTTTCATGTATCTGTTGGCCATCTGTATGTCTTCTTTGGAGCAATGTCTGTTCATATCTTCTGCCCATGTTTTAATTGGGTTATTTCGTTTTTTTGGTGTTGAGTTTTATAAAGTTCTTTATATATTTTGGATATTAACCTTTTATCAGATATGTCATTTGCAAATATCTTCTTCCATTTCATAGGTTACCTTTTTGTTTTGTTGATTATTTCCTTTGCTGTGCAGAAACATTGATTTTGATGTAGTCCCAATAGTTTATTTTTGCTTTTATTTCTTTTGCTTCAGGAGATTCATCCAGAAAAATATTGTTATGGCCAATGTCAGAGAACTTACTGCCTGTATTCTCTTCTAGAATTTTTATGGTTTCAGGTCTCACATTTAGGTCTTTAACCCACTTTGACTTTATTTTTAGTTGAAGCAGTCAGAAGTCCACCCTGATTCAAGGAGAAGAGAATTAAACTTCATTTCCTCATGAGATAGTGTCAAAGACATAGAGTAAAAGAGCACATGGTATGAGGAATATGGATGTACCATCTTTGAAAAATAAAATCTGTCAGGATCTAGGGAACTGGGTGGCTGGTAGAATGGGAAGAAAATGGATAGACCAATAATGGATAGTAAGTTTATTCAGTGCAGTACCATATAGTAGTAAAAATGAGTGAACCACAGCTACACACATTAACATGGATGAAGCTTAGAAATACTGTGTGTTATTAAAAGTGCAAGTTGCAGAACACTTAACAGTATGCTACCATTTTTATAAAGTTCAAAATAGTTAAAAATAAGCAAAAGTTTTTTTTATTAACATATAATGTATTATTTGTTTCAGGGGTACAGGTCTGTGATTCATCAGTTTTACACAATTAACAGCGCTCACCATAGCACATACCCTCCCCAAAGTCCATCACCCAGCCACCCCATCCCTCCCATCCCCCACCACTCCAGCAACCCTCAGTTTGTTTCCTGAGATTAAGAGTCTCTTATGGTTTGTCTCCCTCTCTGGTTTTGTCTTGTTTCATTTTTCCCTCCCTTCCCCTATGATCCTCTGTCTTGTTTCTCAAATTCTTCGTATCAGTGAGATCATATGATATTTGCCTTTCTCTGATTGACTTATTTAGCTTAGCATAATACCCTCTAGTTCCATCCACGTCGTTGCAAATGGCAAGATTTCATTTTTTGATGGCTGCATAATATTCCATTGTATATGTATACCACATCTTCTTTAGCCATTCATCTGTTGATGGACATCTAGGCTCTTTCCATAGTTTGGCTATTGTGGACATTGCTGCTACAAACATTGGAGTGCACATACCCCTTTGGATCACTGTATTTGTATCTTTGTGGTAAATACCCAGTAGTGCAATTAAGCAAAACATTTTTATTGTTTAGGTTTACCTACATATGTCATATGACCCTAAAGAAAAAGCAAACCAATGAGAAAAGGGAAAACCTTGGGTCAGTGGTGACTTCTGAGGGTTATAGGTGGCAAGATAAAGGAATGCCGCAGAATAGACAGGAAGTTTCTAGGTTCCAGTACTGCTCTACTTTTGAGATGGGGGTGGGTTTGGGTGTTTGTCCCACCCTTTATTAATTTACTGTGAGTTTGTCCATGTTGACTGGGTGGTTAATTTACGAATATATATTGAGAGCCTAGTATGTACCTGACGTGTTAAACCATGCGAGTAGAATGATAAAGAAGACAGTCATGCATGGTTCCCACCTTTTCAGAAGGGGTTTGTGGTGAAAAATACACAGTGGAGGAAGAGAGTAAAGAGGAAATGACATACAGTACAATAAGTCATCTCACAGGAGGACAGCAGAGACGAGGGCACGTGAGTCAGGAAAAAATCTCTGTAAGGAAAGAAACATCTTCATGGAGACCTGAAAGATGATTAGACAGAAGCAAGAGCATGGGTTTGGTGGGGAGAGGGACCTAACCTGTTTGTGGTATTGAATGACTATTAAAGATGAAGCAGGAAATAGGCAGAGATGAGCTTGGATAATTAAATAGGGCCTAGGTCATGAAAGGCCTTGCAAACCATTTGCATTCTAAAGGACTTTTGGTTGCAAGGGCCTGGAGCATACCTTGACCAACTCCAATGAGAAGGTGATTTTTACCATAAATATGCTATATCATCTATAGAGCCCAAAGATCAGGATGGGACCAGTTTACAGGGACACTTGAGACCAGGAACTGGAATACATTCAAGGCATCAGCCATCTCTTGTCTGAGTTCATCTTTGTGTATCTACCTTGTCTCTGCTGACACCTCTGATTCTAAGGGTCACATAACAAAAAACATGACCACTGACTTCCTCAGTCCCAAGTCTTAAAACCCAGGCAAAGAGACCTAGCAACTAAAGCTGGTGTAATAACGCAGCTCTCATGGAAGCCATATAGACAGATGGGAGCAATTACTTGAGAAAGGGTCCTCCAATGTCCTTAACATCTCTGTGTTAAAGACTGGTAATTTTCCTAAAAGTAATAGAGTTTTAATAGGAAGGCAATAGAACCTGATTTGCATATTAGAGAGATGAATTTGTCCAGAATTTGGAGAATTGTTTTGGGTGGTGGTGATAAGGTCAAAGAGAGAAAAATGAGTTGGTAGCTTGCTGCAGGTAAGGAAGAATGTGGTGTGGATATTGGCAGTGGGACATTGAACACATGTGGTGAATTTCTGTTTACTTTATGCTGACTTGAGTGTTTCAAACTGTGTCATTAGCACACTTTTCCAGAAAGTCTAGCACCCAAAGAGGGGTGGTAAATGTTTTCATGGCCAATAAAATGACCTTCTCTAGGAGGGGAGTAAGTTCTTTTTCCCTTTGTGATTCCTACAGAATGAACATGATTCACTGAAGCTCACTGTTTTGAGCCTCCTTAATGTCTGCATCTGTCCTTTTTGTTTTATTCTCACTGCCACAATAAGGGGATAGAACAAGGTTTAGGAAGCCCCGTTTTAGGAAAAAAAAAATCAAACATTATAAATACAAAATTAGACCAGGAAGTTAATTTGCATAGACTGGTATAAGGAATCATAACTGATAAATACCACAAGCATTACAAAATCCATAAAAATAATGTAACATTTTTACTAATTAACTGCTTCATATACCTCACCAAAATTTTTTCCTGGTATATGAATTTTTTGGCTACATACTTGTGGATCACCTTTTTATAAGCTAAGGATCGTGTAATATTTTTTGAGAGAGACTAGAAAGACAATTCAATCTTTCTCCAACTTAGTGGATTGAAATTTTAAAAATTACTAATAGTTTAGAAAAGTTTGAGCATCACAGATCATTACTATGATGTCATGTAAATTGTTCTCAGTTATAAACTAGTCTCAAACTTATGAAAAAACTATTAATTTTTTTCTCATAAATGAGTTGTATTAGACTTTCTGTGAAGTGGGGCTAAAAGTACATATGTGTTTTGTAAACCTAAGTGTTCTGAAAAATTTTATTTTATACTATTCCACTTTAAAAAGAAACAAAGTATGGTGTATTTATAACACAGTTAAACAGTTATAATGCATATGCTGCATTGTTGAATATATTCCCAACAGGAGAGGACATCTGTTTTGATTAGTTATCAATAAGAAGCAAATCTTCCATGTCCAACTTTACATATCTGATGGTGGGTAGAATTTCCACAGACTTGGCTTCTGGCTCCATACATTTCAAAATGCCTTTCTCCTCTACCACCCACACCTTTGGGGCCTAAGGGTCTGAGGGCAGATTATATTGCAATACAAACTGTGGCCCTGCACCTTCATGTCCAGACTCTAGGTAAAATGGCACTGGGGCACAGGAGTATTTCTGAAACCATTTCTGTGCAGGGAAAGATAGTAGTAACTTGACTATACAGGGAAGTGAAGGAAAAGCACATAAATATACCTTACTAAACCCAGATTAAATCTCTCTCCAACTCAAATTCCTCTTAGTTCATTCCCATAATGCCCGTAGACTCTCCAGAGCATAATGAAAAGAAAGTGATATGGAAGGAAAGTGTGCTATAGACTGAATGTTGGTAGTCCCCTCCCCCACAGTTATACATTGGAGCCCTATACTCTGATGGAATGGTATTAGCAGGTAGGGTCTTTGGGAGGTGATCAAGGTTAGATGAGGTCATGAAGATAGTGATCTTATGATGAGGTCCTTATAAATGTCCTTGTAAGAAGAGGAAGAGCTCTCTCTCCCCCCATGAGGACAGAGGAAAGGCTGTGGGAATACATAGCACCTCACATGGCTGTCTGCAAACCAGGAAGAGGGCTCTCATCAGAATTCGACCATGCTGGCACCCTGATCTCAAACTTCCAGCCTCCAGAACTGAGAAAAAAAAATGCTTGTTATTTAAACCACCCAGTCTGTGGTATTTTGCTATGGCAGCCCAAGGTGACTAAGACAGGGTGGAAAGAGAGAGTGGTCTTAACTAATTAATATTTCATTTTTGCAAAGTTCACAAAACCACTTGACTATGTGAAGGAATTGCTAGGGTCTTTTCTGAGGACTTAGATGAGGCTCATGCAAGTGTGGGGCCAAAAATTAAGCTTCATTAGCTTCAGGTAAATTCATCTTTGGCCACAACACTAATTCTAGCCCTTAGCATTTTGTGCTCAGATCATCACATTAACCTTCTAATGAACCCCTCTGGATCGAGTCTCCCCCCTCAACCAGGTTGCATAACTACTGCAATAATCTTTCCCAAATACCTTCTCTGCTTAAAGCCATCAGACATCTATGGAATAAAGTCTAAATCCCTTAGTCTGATATTTGAGGTCTCTACACTATGGCTGCAATTTTTGTTTACAAATTTTTATCCTGTGGCTTCCTACAAACACACACACACACACACACACACAGCAATTATTGGGGGTCTATTTAGCAATAGGCATTTCCCCAAATGCTAGTATTTTAAGTTCTTATAACAACTCTGCACAATTTACAAATGAAAGAACAGAGTTTAGAGACAACTGCTGGAGTTGAAGGTGGATCTGATTGGCTCAGTTCTCCTGCTCTTTCTACTGTATTATGTGCCTTTAGCTCAGTCCTTGACTCTCCCTGTGAATTTGGATATGGTTAAACCTCCATTTTAATCCCATCCTCTCAGGAAAGCTTTTCCAACTTACTCCCTCAAGTATGGGCCCTTTCCTACTTTGAACTGCTACAGTATTTGGAATCTGTATTATTCAGTGGGCATATAGTCTACACTGCCTTGTGTTTTTAACTTAATCCACTCTATGTGTACCAACTGTAACCTGGTTGTAAGCTCTTTGGAGGAAGAGAGAATGGTTGATGCTTTTGTGTATCCCTTGCCACACATGGCAAGGCTCCCTACGCCATTTAATACCTAATTCTAGAATGAGTACATCTGTTCATCAGTGGGACCCACAAAATTAAGGTCAAAGGAGGGGAACAGTCAGCCATGCTGCCTCTTACTGTTTCTCTACCCCATTATTAGATTATTAGGGGAAGGACAGTTGCCACCAGTGCTTGGTTTTAAACTCTTCTCAGAAGTACAGCTTCTGATTGACAAGACCTCAGAGAATATTAGAACAGCACGAGCACCAGTTGGCACTAGTTGACACAGTGATGCTATTCCCCAAAGCACTACTCTCAGAGGTGAATGACACACCCATCAGCCTTCACAATGGTGACAGAAGATAAAAGAGTTCAGTTCCCTGGGGACTCCAAACACTTTAACTGGAGAAAAAGCTGACATTTCGTGAATCACCCTGACACTTGTCTGTCTAGTGTTCTCTGGTAAAGTTATATTTACCTTTCTATCATATTTACTGTTAGTCTTTATTTTTTGTAAGGAGTACGACATTCAATTTTTAAGTTTTACTTGCTATTTTCAACTTTGTGTCATAGAACATTTAAAATATATACAAGGGGCACCTGGGTGGCTCAGTTGGTTGAGCCAAAGCTTTGGCTCAGGTCATGATCCCAGGGTTGTGAGATTGAGCCTCATGTGGAGCTCTGCACTCAGCGGGGAGTCTGCTTGAAATTCTGCCCCCCACCGTCACCTCTCCCCCCCATTCTCTCTCTCTAAAATAAATAAATAAATCTTTTAAAAAAATAAAATATATACAAAAGTAGAGAAAATACTAGGACAGATCCCCATGTAATCATCACGAAGCTCCTAATCATGGCCAATCTTGTTTCATTTCTCCTTCAACTCAGGATTTTTTTTTTTTTTAAAGATTTTATTTATTCATTTGAGACACAGAGATACAGAGAGAGAGAGAGAAAGCATGAGCAGGGAGAGAGGCAGAGGCAGAGGGAGAAGCAGACTCCTCGCTGAGCCAGGAGCCCGACGTGGGGCTCGATCCCGGGACCCTGGGATCATGACCTGAGCTGAAGGCAGACGCTTAACCATCTGAGCCACCCAGGCGCCCCAAACTCAGGATTTTTTGAAGCACATCCCAGAAATCATATTATTTCATCCTTTATTCTTTTTAAAATTTGACTAAGTCTTGACAAAAGAAGCTCAATATGGGAAAATTAGTGATCACACTTTTAACATGACAAATTTTTAAAATTATGACATTTGATTTATATTTTATTTAACTTATGCAAAAAAATACTTATGTGAAATATCTCTATTTAAAAAATCCTGAGTATAGAAATCTTGAATAATAGTAAAAAGATAAAAATTAATCTTGTTCATCTAATTCAAATATGGGGAGCTAGCTAGCAGGAAGAAGTAAAATATCCAACTAGTACGAATGCTGACCTGGTGTTTTAGCTGGAAAATGTTTTCAACCCTGTTTACCTAATTCATATGTTTTTATTCTGCCAATACAATTACTTAACAATGCATATGTAGAATTTGTTTAACTTTGGAAGGGTCACTGGTTTATATTGAGGCATCCCCATGTGAGGGGTTTTGCAGCACTTTGGATCTAATTGGAACAACAGGGTCATATATAATGGGGAAGAATGTGTTGGTGGCAAAAGCCACTCCTCTTCCCTCTTCAACTCTCTCTTGATGTCAGTTTTCCTCCTGCCATGAAAGAGACTGAAGGCTCATTTGGACACTCTCAACGAAGTTAGAATGCAGGGCAAGTGAAGAAAGTAAAACACAGACAATTTAAAAGACATTTAAAGAGCCTATAATGAAATTCATTCAACTGCTTTATCTTTTTAGTTTCTGATGTCTCTCATTGTCTCTTAGAAAGGATTCATGCTCTCCTCTTGGTTGCTATGATGAGACACATGTGGAACTTTTCATTTTCCTGGATTGTGTAGACTTTAGCTGTCATCTTTACTGAATAAGCCAGCCTACAAGACAGCTCCGTTCAGGCCTTTTGTTATTTTTATTTTTTTTGTAATAGTAAGAAAAAAATGACTGATGTAAAAAGAGAAATGCATTTCTAAACCCCACTGAGGGGACAGTATCTGTAGAACGGTAAATGATGAAGGAACTAGAAGTGCTAGTCTGGAAGAAGGTGTAGAGGTCTTCTTAAATCTGAGAAGGGGGGCAAATGGATAGTTTGGAGGCTCAAAGAACAGTAGAAATCTCTGCACTGTTCCCTTCCTCTCATTAGTCTCCGGAGGCAGGACCCCAGGTGTCAGGCTCCCAGTCTCAGCAAAGCCCCACCCTGCACCTCAGCCCGAGCGACTGTGTGGTTTGGACAATAAGCAGGGACAATGACCAGTGTGAGCTGGAAAACAGTGGGTTTCTCAGCCACATAAGACTTTCAGATCTACATTGAACCTGGACAAAAGGGGGTGATAGTCCCTGAATAGTAACCAAAGTCAATTTTCCTATAGCCTGTTGATTAGATTAAACATTATTTAGAAAAATAACAAATGTGCCATTTCTTAAATGTGAGATGTGAACTAAAATTTATGACAGCTGTGTTTTATATTTTCCCTACGTTACTTTCTCAGAGGACTTGAAAGAATCCTCAGAAACATTGAGGGAAGTTTCTTTCAATGGTATTATTTTATTTATGATTTTGAAGTTTTGTTTTTTTCATATGTTATGGACTGAACTGTGTCCTGTCCCCCTGCCCACCCCCCAAATCCATCTGTTGAAGCCCTAACCACCCCCTGCCATGCGACTGTACTTGGAGACAGAACCTTTAAAGAGAAAATTCAAGTTAAGTGAGGTCATAAGGGTGGGGTCCTATTTCAGTAGGACTGATGTCCTTACAAGAAGAGAGAAAGACACCAGGAGTGTGTGCACAGAGGAAAGGCCATGTGAGGACACAGCATGAAGGTGGCCATCTTCAAGCCAAGGAAACAGGCCTCCAGAGAAACAAACCTTGCTGACAATTTGCTCTTGGACTTCCAGCCTCCAGAACTGTGAGACAATAGATTTCTGTTGTTTAAGCCACTCAGTTTGTGGTATTTTGTTATAGCAGCTCTGGCAGACTAATATACCATGTTTAATACTTTCGTATATAGGTCCTTATTCTCAGAGAAAATCTACGATGTTGTACCCTAGTAGACATCCTACTGTTGGGTGGCACTGGTTTACACTTGACCAGGCAAAATGATTCACTTTCTGAAAAGAGTGTTGCAAGGGTCTGCAGAACATACTGGCTGCCACCAAGCAAATACACGGAAAGTGAATGCTCCCCACACAGTGACTAACACAAGGAGAGAGTATGTGTCGGTGCCACATTAAGTTCCACTGTAAATACTTGCCCTCAAATACTGTGGTAATGCCAGCATCACATTACCCTTTGTCAGTGTGGAGTTGCCCCATACATGTTAGTTAACCAGGGAGATGATATTAACTTATAAAAATTACTTTCTTACTCCCACATTTGCCTGTACACTGACATTAAAATTCCGCTTAAAATCTTGAAAGATTGAAAGTCAATCTGCTTATGATTTTATAGGCCTCTAAAATTGCTAGTTAAATTTCATATGTACTGTCAAAAAAGAGAGCTAGGGGACAGGAAAAATACAAAGATAAGGAATACATGTGGCTAAACCATAAGTTTCTAGAAGTCAGGGATATACCTTGAGATCCTCAAACACACTATTTTACATGTGGCTGGCATTTATGATTGGTTTAATGCATGCAACTCTGAGAGAAAAGCATATAACTAATATGGCTGTAGAATAAAGATTAAATTTTGCATATGACATGCAAAATTCATTTCATCACTTTACAACTATATACTGTATATGAGTGAAAATATGTGAGTAGGTTTTAGCTGGGTCAATGTACTGACCCAAATGTAGGTATTCCTGAATTTCTAGGTATTTCCAAATATCTATGGTATTAAATATTATTAAGAACAAACAAATAGCCTGTCTTAATTGGTCACTTTTTACTTCGTTGGTTTCCCTCTCCCCCACTCTGTTGAGGTATAACTGACAAATAAAATTGCAAGATATTTAAAGTGTCCAACACGAAGTTTGATATACACATACACTGTGAAATGATTTCCACAATTGAGTTAATTAACACATCCCATCACCTCATATATTTACTTTTTTTTTTCTTTTTTGGTTTGCTTTTTGTAAAAATATTTGATATAAAAAACATCCTCCTAAAGGGGAACCTTCTTACACCATTGATGGGAATGCAAGCTGGTGCAGCCGCTCTGGAAAACAGTATGGAAGTTCTACAAAAAGTTAAAAACAGAAATACCCCATGACCCAGCAAATGCACTACTAGGTATTTATCCACAGGATACAAACATAGTGATTCGAAGGGGTACATGCACCCCAATGTTTACAGCAGCAATGTTCACAATAGCCAAACTATGGAAAGAGCCCAGATGTCCACTGACTGATGAATGGGTAAAGAAGATATGGTATATATATATATATATATATATATATATATATATATATATACCCACACACACACAATGGAATACTACTCAGCCACCAAAAAGAATGAAATCTTGCCATTTGCAATGACTTGGATGGAACTAGAAGGTATTATGCTAAGCAAAATAAGCCACACAGAGAAAGACAAATACCATATGATTTCACTCATATGTGGAATTTAAGAAACAAAACAAATGAACATTGGGGAAGGGAAGGAAAAATAAAATAAGATGGAAATTGAGAGGGAGGCAAACCATAAGAGACGCTAAGCTATAGGGAACAAATAGGGTTGCTGGAGGGGAGATGGGTGGGGGGGGATGGTGTAACTGGGTGATGGGCATTAAGGAGGGCACTTGATGTAATGAACACTGGGTGCTGTATGCAACTGACGAATCGCTAAATTCTACCCCTGAAACTAAAAAAAAAAAAAGAAAAAGAAAAAGAAAAATTGCCCTCCTTATTTAAGAACAAATACTGGTAAAGATTAATAGTGTCTAAGTTCCTTAAATATATCAACCTGGTAATATGATCATTTGATTTATGATTTGTCACATTAGTATGTATCATTACATTAGTAGCATATATCACATATTAAAACAAAAAGAAAACCATTATTTTTCGATCCCAGATAAACACAGGATTCTCCCAGGAGTCAGTGAGGATTGAACGAAAGTCCCTGATTCTCTGTCTGCATAACCAAATGCAGGATTAATTTCCCTTCATTAAACTATCATTTTACCTCTAAGGATCCCCTGTGACAAGCAGAACACAGGAGAGGAAGAGAAGGAGCCAGGTGACCAGGGGATGTGGGATTGACCTATGTGTGCTGCCACATACATAAGCCCCGAGTGACTGTGTTGGCTAGAGTTTAGCTGTGCCCTCTGCAGGCCCTGTCCCCTAATCGTAACAACAGCAATAACTTCAGAAAGCATTTATTTAGCGTAGACAAAACATAGAATCTTGTGCTAGGTGGTTTCATTTGTTATGTTTAATCCTACCAAAAACTCACAGCAAAAACAAAGTTTCACTTGGTTTCTGCTCACAGGGAGAAGTCTAGCAACAGTACAAGAAGTGCTAGAATAGAACTGTGCCCACGCCACGGATCAGTTTAACCAGTACCTAAGGAGACTTCCTTGAGGTGGTCACTTTGGAACTGGACCTTAAATGACGGCTCTAAATTTGCCAGGATAAGAAGAAGGTGCTGGGTGCTCAAGACAGAGAGAACCAACTTTGAAAAGCATTTAGGCATGATACAGCATGACACATTTGGGGAACACTTCAAAGAAACCTCAGAGTTTACCACAGCCCCAGTACATTTCTCTTTCTCTTTGAGAAGAGAAAACAAAAGCGAGCAAACACCCCAGTGACATAGTGATTATTTTTTACTGAGCCTTTTCTGTCAGCTCTTTGACTTGCTATTATCTTTTTAAGAGGCCCTACCAGACATTCTATTTTATAGAGCTGTTGGTGGGTGTAACTTTCATGTTCTAGCCTAGAAAAATCTCAGTTAAGGTTTTTTTAAATCTGGAGGGAAGCCCTATTCAAAAGGCTATCGTATTTTATATTTTAAAAATAAATATTTATACTTAAAAATAAACTAAATTAGAGATATTTTTTATATTTACATAAAACTAATTTATTTCCATTTTGTAATTTGTACAAGCTCTAAAGGATAGTGAACTTTGGTCCCCAATCAACTTTCTCATTTTTAAGACAACATGTAAAGTGAGACGATGATTTGAGTTTGGACAATAAAAGGAAAACTTTGCCATATATATATATATATATCTCCATGAATTACTGGTTTTCTTTTCTAAATTTAACAGAGATAGCAGCATCCAGCTTTAAACTGTTAAATAATATTAGGACACCCTAAACGATGAATTACATTTAAGAGAGAATGTGATCTATGACTCATAAATGAAACCAATAATTTTACTATTGTCTATTAGAAAAAAGTCCACCTTCCTCTTAACTTTCAACGTGAAGAAGACAAGTCTGAAAATTTTTATGTGAAGCAATAACGTCCCAAACAAAGGTATAGGCTAGCAATGGACTAAAGAGAGAAGTAATGGAGAGTTTGGTTTCTTCTGCATGCAATGTGAGCATATTTACTTGTTTTAGACTGAAGGAATGTGGTGCATTTTTCAGTCACTTTGCAATATCTGGGTTTTTTTGGAATAGCTGGTTTTGGGGGCACATGTCCCTTTAAGAGGTTGCAGCTTTAATTAATTGTGTGGATGCGGTTTTGCCCGCAGGATGCTGTATTTTTGAATCTTTCTCTCTTGTCCCTTAGTGTCTTTCTTAACCCTCGAAGACTGCCTGGAAAAAAGGGCATTGTAGGAAGCACAGCAGCCTGCACTTCCACAGTTCTGTTTCATGAAGAGGGTCAAGGTCAGTTTCTAGCGATAAAATGTAGAAGCTGACCTGTAAACCAAGAGGAAGTACCAGCCTTATAGTTTGTCCAGGAACTCTAATCTTAATATTCAAAGATGTACATGCTTGATAAACTATTAAACATCAACTAGGTCATCCTAGGTGACCACTTTGCATATTTCTACAATGCAATGTACTTTAGAAGTTACTGAATCAATGGAAAGAAAAAATTAGAATTAAGTAGAATTCTATATTGCATCTCAGAATTCAAAACTATGTTGGTCAGCAGTTGAAGGTGAACTTGGCAGATATGTTCTAGTTTAACTAATAAAGGCTTAAAAACATAGCAAGACCATTTGTTTAAATAAACTATTACGTAAATACAGTTACCTAGGAATGCTCAAAAGATCAGCGTTTAGTTTTCTTGGCTCAGTCAGATCTCCCTTTGCAAAATTTATTTGCTCCTCCAACTATACAATTTGGAGAACGTATAAATCATGCTATGGCTTTTTTTCTGGGGAAACTAAGTCATTTCCAGACTCACAACATGAGTTGAATTATGTAGATTTTTGGTTTCAAGCTACAAAACACTTTCCCTGTTATATGTAGACACGTGGTTCATTATTGCAGAGCTTCCCCAACACTTTTGGTCATGACACAGCAAAAATTGTCTTAGTCACATGGCACACTGGAGTAAATGGAAGAGGGTGCTCCCAGTGATGGGGCCAGGGGTTCCAGCTTCCTCTGTCTCCTCCCCATAAGTCTGAAAGATAAGAGTCTTAACGTCTTGGTACACTTACAATCTATTCGTAGCCATACAGGTTGCTTTATTTAGAGCTACTTTAATAGCTCATCTAAGAAGTCCAAATACTCATCCACTACAGTCAATTATCACCTTTTAGAGTTGAATGGGGCCTAAGAAAACTTTTAGAGTGACCATTCAGCTCACAGATAAGACAACCAAGGAAGAAAGCAATGGCATGATAGAGTGAGGCAGGGATTTTAGTAAGAGAACTAGGTCTGAATTTTGGGGCTACTTTTGAGTATGTTTGTAATCTTAGGCATGCTACTGAGCCACTCAGTCTTCCATGTCTTCATCTGCAAAGCAAGGATAATTTTAATTACCTTGCTATAATATTTTAAGATTAGAAATAATGTATGTGAATCACATACCTAACATGGTATGTGACACATAATTAGTTGCTAATTTGCTAAGTGACTTTCCTAGTTTATAGAGCAATATATAGAACCTGAATTAAAATTCTATACCTAACTTCCAGCTCACTGCATTGTTCATACATTGTGGTGTCCCAGATTTTTCAAAATATTCTGACCCATTATGGTTAGTATTGGATGTGTGCCCCCCAAATTCACTTATTGAAACCCTAACTCCCAATGTGATGGTATTAGGAGGTGGGGCTCTTGGGAAACAATTAAATTTAGGTGAGGTCACTTGGGTAGGGCCCACATAGTAGGATTAGAGACTTTATTAGAAGAGGAAGAGACCAGAGCTCTCTTTACCGTGTGAAGATGCAGCAAGAAAGTGGCCAACTGCAAACCAGGAAGAGGGCCCTCACCAGACACCAAATCTGCTTGCACCTTGATCTTGGATTTCGTAGCCTCTAGAACTGTGAGAAATAAATGTTTGCTGTTCAAGCCACCCAGTATGTGATATTTTGGTATAGCAGCCCCAAGCTGACTAAGACACTTCTATTACTTGAGCTCACTAATGTAGCTAATCAGTTTAGTGGTTATCAACTCCCATTTTATCTTAGCAAATAAGCCTGGGGGGAGAAAGATCCTTTGGTGATAATCCTAAAAGCAACCAATAGGGACAGCTGGGTGGCTCAATCAGTTGGGCATCTGCCTTTGGCTCAGGTCACGATCCCAGAGTCCTGGGATCGAGTCCCATATTGGGCTCCTTGCTCAGTGGGAAGACTGCTTCTCCCTTGGCCTGCTGCTCCCCCTGCTTGTGCTCTCGCACGCTTGCTCTCTCTCTCTCTCTGACAAATAAATATACAAAATCTTAAAAAAATAAAAACAACCAATACTTGGGGAAAACTTACAGTTTTCAGAGTGTTGTTACAGACTTGGAGTTTCTGAATAACCTTGGGTAACTGCAATAGTCCCTGTTTTCACCACCCTCAATATACAGATGAGGCAACCTCAATCAAAGAAGCTAAGTATGGCTGTGACAGGACATGAACAGAGTCTGTTCTGAATCCTTGTGTTTCTACCGCTCTAAGTGTTTCACTGCTGGACTTTGCAGTGGACTGCAGATGAATATGCTGATGGTTCAGACCCCTAACCACACCTGGCAGATCAGTACACAGTGATGAAAGAGGCAGGAATAAGGCGTGCACTGGTGGTGGAGAAGGTAGTTCTGAAGGAGGAAGCAGAGACAGGAGGAGAGCACAGTGTTGGAAGCTAAGAAGTGGATGAGCCTAAAGCTTCTCCAGATGTTTTCAAGCCATTAGGATAATTTCAATTTGCTAAAAGGAGTAGTGTGATTTGAGGTCTTTGTAAAGTGACAAGATGCCACCTAACAGTATCACACCTTGCCTTAGGTACAGACTAAGTTTTTCTGGTATTTTGTTAAGATGAGGAAGTATTTTACCAAACATTATTTCACTGTTGTTGTTTTTTTTTTTAAGATTTATTTATTTATTTGAGAGAAAGAGAGAGCCATGCATGCAGAGGGGAGGGGCAGACGGAGTGGGAGAGAATCTCAAGCAGACTCCCCATTGAGTGCGGAACCCGCTTGGGCTGGATCTCACAACCTTGTGATCATGACCTGAGCTTAAATCAAGAGTCGGATGCTTAACTAACTGAGCCACCCTGGCACCCCTATTTTACTCTTAATTAAAACTTTAAAAAGTTGAAGTGATTCACTGAAAAAAAAATTGAAATAATCTAGTTCAACCAATATTCATGAAAATTTAAATTGCCAAAATTTAAATGGCTGCAGTCATTTGGAGAACTGATTCATCAGGCACAAGTTTCTAAGTTTATTTACCTTGCTTCAAAGACAGAGAAGCCATAAAAATATAAGAAGATTAATATTAAGAGATAGTAACTTATCCACCTATATTTAGCTTTGTGAGGCCTAGAAAAAGATACGCTGAATTGTGCCAAAATACACGTGCAATTAAAAATAGAGGACTGATCCAGTGAAATCTGCCTTCAAATCCTTCAGCAGGAATTGGTACAGACCCCCATTTCTCTGAACACTAATTTTTGACTCTTCAGCAAGCCACTTGTTCTTTCTAGACTAATTTTTCTCATTTATGAGAGGTTGTACTAGGCTTTGGCTAAGGTTTTCATTTTAAACTTACTTTAATAGATGATCTAAGTATTAAATGGTAAAAATAATTTCAATTTATTGAACATATAATAAATATCAGATATTCTGCTGGACTCTGTGTGCGTGTGTATGTGCTCGCGTGCACAATATCTGTCATCTATACTACAGCCAGGCAAAGTGAGCATCTCATTTTATATAAGGGGAAACTGAGGTTCAGTTCATTTGGTAATTAGCCTAGATTAGAACTCAGCCTTGTCTACCTCTACAGCCTACACTCCTTCTTCATCATATACATTCTGAAGATGTGTAGAGATGTTTGATTTTCAAGAAGCCAGTTTGAATTGACTTTTTTTGCTTAACATTTCTAACATTAATATTAATTAGCAGAGAATTAAACATCATCTCTGAGTGTTCATTTACTTTGGGAAATGTGAACTAATTAAGAGTAACGTATATGTATCTAAGTAATTAAAACTTATGGTCCCTCCCCAATGCGTTTTCTTTCATTTCAAAATGTAAGAGAATCTACTGTTCATGGTCTTAGGTACGGACTAATGAGATTTGTGGTACTTAATCTATTCTTGATCTCATCTCTCTGTCAACCTCTCTGCCTTACTCCTGCTAAATTTGGTTTTATCTTGAATCTAATAGTTGCTGCACTTTCTCCCCATTCATTACTAACCCCAGTCCAGTTTTGATGCACCTCTTCCTATGATAAATGAATCTCAAAGTGAAAGATAATCATATTCAATTTTCACTCTTCCTGAAAGTGAAAATCTTCCAGTTAAGTGGAGAACTTCATTGTGGAATTTTCAGTTTCCTTTAAACAGGGCTTAGTGTAACTAGACTCTCCTAAATGTGCCTGAGAAAGAGTGTCAATAGGAAAAGATCAAAATAAAGGCACTAATGAAGCCAAGAATAGTTGTCTATTGTTCTTGACTCTTAGATCATTTTTTAAAAATGAAATGCTTGACTGACAAAGATTCAAATGCTTGCCTTTCTTGACAAAGGCTAACTCAATGTGTTGACATAATTGTGCAAAAGTGCCTTACTGAAGTGCCAAATAAAACAAGACATAAGCTCCAGTAGATGTTGCATTGACAAATACAATTAAATAGTTCTTAAGATTTTGCAGATAATAAAAATTATTCCTAAGAGATTTAGAAATTCAAATCACCCAAGAGAAATCTGACCTTCCCTTCTCTTGATATTTTCACGTTTTAACTGTCTTTTGGACGTCATCTATTGTGGTATTATCAAAGTCTCCATTATTTACCTAACTCTTATTGACATTTTTTTTCTTTAATACCCTGTTTTCCTTATTGCCTGAGGCCTGCAGGAATGGAAGGAAGCCTCACATTCAGACTTTACTAAAGGGAAAGGTCATTTAAATAAAACTTTCAATAGCCCAAGTTCCTGACTCATAGGTTGGAGGTTATTCTGCCAACTTTCTCCAAGTATATGAAGTAACTTCAGAGCATAGAGACTATTGTCATTACTTTAAAATAGATGACTCATGCTGTGTGTATTTCCAGGATGGAGAGTTAGTTCCTCCTGCATTTCTTTCCATGTAGCCAGAACAGAGGGTCCTCCTCCCAATCCTCCCTGACTTCAAAGGAAATATTATATTCCTGTTTCCTCTTCGTGTTGGAATAGGGGTGGAATTAGAGAATTTAGGCAGACAGGGTCTCTCCTTTCTAGAAATATCTATATGTAAGTAACATATACAGAAATTTATCTAGGTGTCTATACATAAAACATATAAGAAACTTATATGGAGAAATTTGTCTAGAAACATATATATATATAGAGAGAGAGAAATTTTGAAAAAACTATGGCAGTAATCCAATTTAGTTTATATTGTAGAGGAAGGAATGCTGAACTCTGAGTTAGAAAACCTGCACAGTTACTAGTCATGGGCCTTCAAGCAACACATGAAACATCTCTAAACCTAGATTAGTTTACTCAATGGTACACAAATGATAATAACTCTTGTCCTACTTCCTAGGTTATTGTGAGAGTGAAATAAAATAATATATGTGAAAGTGACTTAAAACCTGTAAAGCTCTATGCAACCACAGAGTGTTGTTATTGCATGACACCTTTTACTTGCCTGCAGCGGTCACCAACTTAGCTTAGAGGTCCATGGACCTCATCTACAAAATTTATATTGGAGGCCAAAGAAAAATGGTTTGATCTATACAAATGCTTGTTTTATCTACAACATTTACAGCTTAAGGAGCAAAAAAAAAAAAAAAAAAAAAAAAACCCCAAAAAATGCATTTGTGTGAATAATTGTGCATAGAAACATGTTTATAAATGAAGTAGAAGGAAAGGTTAGCATTGTGCCCTAGTCAAGGGAGTTATTACACATTTCAGGGTGAAAAGTGCAAGTTGCAGGAGATGCCTGTTCATTGGTGCCAAGACAGCTGTGTGTTTAATCTCAGTAGCCCAGCCAACTGGTATCAGCTCTGTTATCACTCATCACCTGCTCCTACCTCTGCTGTTGTGTGAGAACCAGTGAGACTCCTGGCACATACTCTAGGAAATTTTAGTTTGGATCTTCTCCGGTCAATATACTGGCAATCTGAAATGACCTCAGTTAAACTGAACACTAAGGCAGGGTAGTTTATCTGAACTGATTTGCATTCACCTCCTGAACATGAGGATTAGTACCTCTTTTCACGCCTGTGTTAGCACATGCCATCCTTGATTCGCTATTAAATATACAGAGGCTCTATCCCCTTAAATCACCAGTGTTTTTTTTTTTTTAAGATTTTATTTGATAGAGAGAGAGAGCAAGATAGAGCACAAGCAAGGGGAGCAGAAGGCAGAGGAAAAGGGGGAAGCAGGCTCCCCACTGAGCAGAGAGCCCTATGTGGGGCTCGATCTCAGGACCCTGGATCATGACCTGAGCCTAAGGCAGACACCTAACCGACTGAGCCACCCAGATGTCCCATAACCAGTGTTCTTGCAGTGTGCTCTGCTTTGGTCTGAGCCATTCACCTTAGCTTTCTTTTTTTCCTTCTTTGGCCAAAGACACCAGGTGTGTTTTTTGGCACTTCTACATTTCTATAATTACTCTGTGCAAGTGTGCATAACCTGCAGGCTACGCTCTTACCCCTGATGTTTCCCAGATATACCCAGACACCTACAAAGGTGAGTTACATGCTCTTCTTCAAGGCCGAGTTCAGAATGGCCAAGTGCCACTGTGCCTCTTACTTTCTCCTCTGCAAACATGGGTGCTGCTTGGCGCTGTATTGACATGCTGGTGTGAGTTTGCTAAACTTCTGTCCTTCTGGAGGTTGTGTTTTCTCAACCATGACTTCTGAGTCTTATGCTATGTGTATGTTTAGGGCTTGGAGTCAATAAGAATTGTTGGTATTTTTATAGTTTTCTGAAGTACTCCCTCCAAAATCCAGTTGCATATTAATATTATTCAGTCACTATGGATCCTAACTGGTGGCATTCTTTTTTTCTAAATATTCTGATATCTTTTTTTTTTTTTTTTTTAGAAAAGGAGATAGTTAAACATTTCTGCAATAGGTCAGTGTGCAGAGACCACTAGAATAAGTTTGTGACATTTTCCTGCCAAATAAGTACCAAGATGTGCCATATTGAAGTTTAATTCAGATTGAATGAAGTTATTTTAAAATTAGCAGAACAGCAGCAAGTAATAAAATTATGGTAACATTTTGGCACATGTTCTGGTATTCATATATTCACAAGTCCACCTTTGACTTGCTGAAATTGCAAATGGTTACTATATCTGTGATATATTAATCATATTTTTGTTTCCTAGAATCACAAATTCAGGTCCAATTACTCTTGGTTAAGTCTAACATCTTTCAGAGAAATAATTGATATTTTCAAAAATTCCCAGGTCAGAAATTTCGCATAACTTTTTAAAAATGAATCTCTATTTCATCTGTGATTAAAATGCAGTGGAAATTTTCAGAAAGGCCACATTCCAACTTAATGTTCATGGGTGGAATTCCTGGAATGCTGCTACATATCTTAGGAAGTATTTCTTAAAAACACGTTTAACATGTATATGTTCATAAGTATTAAGCTTAGTAGCAGTATTAGATATATAGAGAAAAAAATATTAATAGTTGTGAAAAAAACTACCTTTATATAATATTTGTATTCTTGAAAATTTGCGTGTCCATATTTCTAGAATTGCAATATTTTTCCATTGACTTAATAGCAATTTCAGAAATATGTTTTCATATAGACTTATCTTTCAAGCACCATACAAGTAATTTTTCAGAATGTGGTAAGTCTCTTTTCTTCTTTGTGCATTTTCCTTGCAGAAGTCTTTAATGGATATGAATTGTTTTTGTTGTGAGAAAATGAATTTTTAAAAAATTTTATAAATTTCAAACAATATCCAACACAAGATTAGCTAAACTTGTGTTATCTTCATACAGTGAATTAATATCCCATCACTAAAACTCATATTAAAAAGAATACTTGTGACATGAAAAAATAAATAATATATTACACAAAATAGCCTATTATAAAATAGTAAAAATTAAATTTTGTTAAGAAAACAGTGTGTGTATACATGGATAGAGGAAAATACACAATGGAATATTAACTGGTTGTCTCTCAGTGGTAAGAATGTGGACACTTTGGTTTGTTTTTAAACTTTTCTATATTTTTCAAAGTACTCTGAGAATTGTGTATTATTTCATAAGCAGGAAATACATATATTTAAAAATAATAGAGTATATAGTGCTTATATACATCTTTTAAAATTCTATATTTAGCAGACATGACAAGGAGAGTGCAGGAGATCTAGATAGAGGGACCAGAACAACAAAATTCACAGAAGTGTAACAGGACATTACATTTGATGAATGACAAGTAGATCTACAGAGCTGAAGAGGTAGACAGGGTCAGATTTTATAAGAGCTCACAAACTAAGCTAAGAAATTTAGATTCTATAAAGGGTAATCATACATATTGGTTTGCCTCAGAGAGTCTATTTTAGTCCTATTGTAGCAGCATAATTATTAATAGCATTCCCTATTATTATCAAAATTGTCTGGGTTTAGATGATAAATTATGTGGTCATCTTATACAGATACTAGGAAACCATTGAAACTTACTACTAGGAGCTTAACACAACCAGATTTACATTTTGGAAAGAGATCCTTGGTTGCATCGTGCAAAAATGAATTTTGGTTGGGGGTAGGATATGCAGGAACATGGGCAGGGAGATCAACTAGGAGACTATTGCAAAGTTTTTGGGAACTATGTCAGTGGCAATAGGGTTACTGTAGAGGAGACAGGAAGGAAATTTATATGGGAGAGCAGGTTTAAACATTCATATAAGAGACAGTTTAGATATTTTAAGCTAGAAATGTGTTTCTCTTGATTTCATTTGTGGGAAGTTCTAGACTAGCACTGTCCAATAGGGCTTTCTGTATTGATGAAATTTTTTTATATTTGTGCTGTCCAATATGCTGACTTAAAATTGAGTCGTAAATTATATTAAATTTTACTTAATTTAAATTTGAATTTAAATAGCTTCAAATATCAGGGCTTCTGTACTGGACAGAGTAGCTCTAGATTTTTGTCTGTGAATTGTGAGAGAGAGGTCTGGCCTGTAGATACAGCTTTGTGAGGGATCAGTTAGGTGCTGGCTGGGTAAATGCATTTGGTCATCAGAGCTTGTATATTGAGAAGAGAGGAGGGTACCATATTTCAGAGATTAGCAGAGGAAGAGGATTCTGCAAAGAAGACTAAGGATTAGTCAGAGGATTGGGAGAGACCCAGGAGCGAGAGTTGCTTTTGTAGTCCAAGAAATTGAGAGTGTCAAGAAGGGAGCGATTAATAGTAATCAAAGGTCTTATGCTGTAAGACATTCAAGTAAAATAGACACATTTTGGAAGGACTGAGGCTAGGAGATTACAGAGGTAGGGAGACATTTGGAGATTAGTAGAAGAGTCTAGGTCTCAAAGAGTTGAGCTGCTGTTGAAACTCCACTCTCAAAGGGAGAGATGAGGGAGAGAGTTCAGAAATAAAAGCAGTGGAATTTGATGACTGATTCAATGTCCTGCGAGTCATGAGAGTGGGATTCAGAGTTGACCAAGAAAGACAGTGTTGGTGAAAGGCAATGCTGAGAGTGAAGTTACACAGCTTCTATAAAGGTTGAAACACGAAAATTCACTATGCCCCAATTCTTAAGGAGTCATGGAGCAGATTTCTTGATGCAGCTCCTTTCATAAGCAATGGTGGCTGTGCCAACAAGGAAGGAAACCTGTTTCATAAGTGAAGGAACCGCTTTTTTTTCTTCTTTGATGATATCAGACAAGAACCTGGAGGTTTGTTTATCGTTGCAGCAGGGCAACTGCAGCAAAGGCCCACAGATGAAAGAAAGGTGGACTCCAAGAAAGGAAGACAGAATCAAAACATCCTCTCAATAAAAAGAGTGATTATTGAAGAACAGCTCAAAGTTTACTTTAGGAACATTAAGATGGGAAAGATGCAAATAGTTGTGTTCATCTGTAAGCTGCATCTGGGGAGACAACATGATATAGTGGAATAAACAATTGAACTGGTAGACCATCCAGTAGACTTCAGTTCTACTGCTGGTTCCATTGTTAATTAACTATATGACCTTAGTGCATATACCATTTAACTCTTCGGGGTAGCAGCTACTCACAAAAGTAGATTAGTGTGGAAGTTTATGTTTTTCAACTTTAAAATTCCATTAGTGTAAAGACCAAGGGAAAATTATATCTAATGTGCTATGATAAATCTGGATCCATGAAACTGTGCTAAATTTTGTTGACCTGTGTCACAAAATTTCAGTCACTGTTTCAGTGGATACATTTAAAATGGCTTTGATGGCTGTATTGGCCATCCATATGTAGGAAACCAATGCTAAAACAGATAATACAGGGATAAGCCGAGTTTTGCAAAGTTCAAAAATTATAAAATACATAAAGAGTTATTTTCAAATTACAAAAAAACAAATAATGAGGTTGTGTCTAAGCTGAGAACCTGTACAACAAGTTTCAGTTCAAAGAAACTGTTGAAGCCTTCTTAATGGTGCCTGGAGGGGTAGACAGCATGGTGGGTTAAAGAATGAAATACTTTTAATCTTTGGTTTCAATACTTACTCAATTCAAAAAAAAGAAAGAAGGAATGAAACAAGGAAGAAAGGAATGGAAGGAAGGAAGGAAGGAAGGAGAAGAAGAAGAAGAAAGAAAGAAAGAAAGAAAAAAAAGAGAAAGAAAGAAAGAAAAGGGAGAGAAAGAAAATGGAGAGAAAGAGGAGAAAAAGAGAGAATGAAAGAGAAAGTGAGGAAGAACAGGGAAAAAAAAGAGAAAATGCAATCTGTTGTTTATTGTTGCAAGAAAAGTTTGGTGTGGTAGAACATAACTATAGTTTCAATCCTAATCTTCCAGTAACTGTGTGTCCTTTGGAAAGTAATTACCCATCTCTGGGCCCCCATTTCTTCATCAGTAAAATAAGGGGTTTGGGCCAGAACATTTTGAAAGTACCCTCTAACTCCATGGTGTTACAACATTGACAATGTAACTCCCATGGCCCTGGATTGTGGGGTTTGTGTTACTCAGAAAGGAGTAAAGCATAGTACTGGGGAAAAGTTATCTATTCATTATTTCACTTTAATGCATATATTCAATTTTAGGAAACTGTTTTCAGCAGACTAAAGTGAGAAAATTAAAAACAGTCTTACCGGTTAATGATCCCTGCTGTTGCACCTGTGATGGAGGGGGGGGGTGCCTGGAATCACTAAACCTGCCCAGGAGTGGAGTCCTGAGGATTCACCTCTTCTGTTCTCTCTGCCAGCCCCCTTCTAACATCAGTCCTAGGAAGATGTACTCATCTCTACTGCAGAAGATAAAGGCAAGCCTCTGTGCTAGAGAAAGAATGTGGAGGAGAGCTAACAAATACCCTGGGATACTGGACCTGTGGAAATTCATGTATTTTCTGCAACTAATAAGTGTTTAATGAAGACTTGTTATAAATTGTTAGCTTCTCTGCACTCATATACTTTGATTACTCCTTTGAATTGCTGAGGTACTCTGCAAAGACATGAGAAATATCTTTGTTGGAGAGATGGCTTGCCCTGGTTTTCATGTGCCAAGCTCCTTCCTTGTACCAAAACAAAACAAAAAAAGATTTTCTTTGAAGTTATTGTAAGTTTCCAAGGCGTAGAATTTTTATCCCCCCCTGAAAGTTAAGGGTCTTCTTCTAAAAATCTTTCTTTCTGGAGCAGGGTTGGGCAATACATTCACTGTCAGAATCTTTAGACTTGAAGTGCTAACTAAGATTCTGGAATTAGAAGGGTCTTACATGTTTAAGATTTCCAGAAATCACTTAAGTTTGGGCTGTCCTTAAAGACAGAGTGAGGGTAACAGAGCTCACTCTGCTTAGATTCCCAGCATGCACATTACTTCTCTGTTTCATGTAAACAGCTAAAATGACAGAGTGTGATGACTCCTCTCAGGATTGCTGTATTTTTTTCTTTTATTATAGAGATTGGCAAAACACTTTAAGTGACACAAAGGGACAGAAGAAAAGCAGTGCTTTTTAAAAATATTAAACTTTGTGGAACTTTAAATATCAGGTTTCACAAAAAAAGTGTTGTTATTTTGGTTATAATATTCTTGACCTTTGGGTGTTAGACCTGGCTCACTTTCAACTGCTTTTTATCCTTTTTGTATCTCAACTGGTGATCACGGTATAGAACTTAGCTTTTTTTTTTTTTTTTCATGGAAACATTTTTAAATCTTGACTACTGGGCATTATAGCTATTCAGTATGGGCATTTCTTAGAAATCAGTGAAATGATGCATTATCCACATTTCTAATTGCTAACATTTACTACTTTACTGTTTTTTCAGATGTCATTCAAAAGCAAATGACCTTAGTCCTTATTCTCTAAGACCACTGTTCATATTGGGCTTGGCCTACCAACTCTTTGCTCTTGAAATTCTCCTTCTTTGACATGTCCAACATCACCACTCAGGTTCTTCCCCTTACTTTTCATTTCCTAATTAATTTTTGTTGTAAGTTTCCACTTTACCTCTTCTTCGAACTTGGCACTTTTCTCTCTCCACATTCTTCTGGAATATGAGCTCTTTCTTATGGCTTCATCTACTATTTCTAGTTTGTTAATTCAAAATCTAAATCTCTTGCTTTGATTTGGTATCAGAGTTGCACTCTTGAGTCTCCGGGTGCTTCTTAGATGTTTACAACTTGTGTAATTAGTGCTAGGTGAGGTGAAAGTTAATTGTGTTTCCTGTGAATAAATTGCATTGAAAAATTGCTAGTAGCTTTTAACTGTGGAGGCAGATATTCACTTTGGGGCAGATCTTTGCTTTCTTAAGTTATAAGGCTAATATTTAATCTTGGGCCGGCCCTGAAGTTACCCATTTCAGAGATGTCTAGTGTTCTTTTTTTTTTAATTTTTATTTATTTATTTGTCAGAGAGAGAGAGAGTGCACAAACAGGGGCTGTAGCAGGCATAGGGAGAAGCAGGCTCCCTGCTGAGCAAGGAGCCAGATGTGGGACTCGATCCCAGGATCCTGGGTCATGGCCTGAGCCAAAGGCAGATGCTTAACTGACTGAGCAACCCAGGTGTCTCAGAGATGTCTAGTGTTTTGTTTAAGAAGATAAAAATATTTTCTTGCATCAATATGGATACTGCAGACAAAATTTCATGACAATATATTTAAAATTCAGAATAAATAAGCACCTTTTATTTTAAGTTCAAAAGTATATCTTTTTAAAAATTAATTAATTTATTTTTATTATGTTCAGTTAGCCACTGTATAGTACATAATTAGTTTTTGATGTAGTGTGCAATGATTCATTAGTTAAGTATAACACCCAATGCTCATCACAACATGTGCCCTCCCCTTCCCCCACCCTCCTCCCCTCTGAAACCCTCAGATTGTTTCCTGGGGTCCATAGTCTCTCACGGGTCATCTCCTTCTCTGATTTCTCCCCCTTTGGATTTCCCTCCCTTCCCCTATGGTCCTCTGTGCTATTGCTTATGTTCCATATATGAGTGAAACCATATGATAATTGTCTTTCTCCGCTTGACTTACTTCACTTAACATAATCCCCTCCAGTTCCATCCATGTCGATGCAAATGATGGGTATTCATAATTTCTGATGGCTGAATAATAATAGACTAATGGAACAGAACAGAGACTCCAGAAATGGACCCTCAACTCTATGGTCAACTAATCTTTGACAAATCAGGAAAAAATATCCAATGGAAAAAAGACAGTCTCTTCAATAAGTGGTGCTGGGAAAACTGGACAGCTACATATAGAAGAATGAAACTGGACCATTCCCTTACACCATACACAAAGATAAACTCAAAGTGGATGAAAGACCTCAATGTGAGACAAGGAATCCATCAAAATCCTAGAGGAGAACATAGGTCAACATTGGCCACAGTAACTTCTTTCAAGATACATCTCCAAGTGCAAGTGAAACAAAAGCAAAAATGAACTTTTGGGACTTCATCAAGATAAAAAGCTTCTGCACAGCAAAGGAAACAGTCAACAAAACTAAGAGACAGCCCACGGAATGGAAGAAGATATTTGCAAATGACATTACAAATAAAGGGCTGATATCCAAGATCTATAAAGAACTTCTCAAACTTAACACTCAAAAAACTAATAACCCAGGGCGCCTGGGTGGCTCAGTTGGTTAAGAGACTGCCTTCGGCTCAGGTCATGATCCTGGAGTCCCTGGATCAAGTCCCGCATCGGGCTCCCTGCTCGGCAGGGAGTCTGCTTCTCCCTCTGACCCTCCCCCCTCTCATGTGCTCTCTCTCATTCTCTCTCTCTCTCAAATAAATAAATAAAATCTTTAAAAAAAAAAAACAAAAAACAAAACAAAAACTAATAACCCAGTCAAAAAATGGGCAGAAGACATGAACAGACACTTCTCCAAAGAAGACATACAAATGGCTAACAGACACATGAAAAAATAAGCACCTTTAAAACTATAACTTATTGGGGCATGTGGGTGGCTCAGTCGGTTAAGTGTCTGCCTTCGTCCCAGGTCCTGATCTCAGGGTCCTTGGATTGAGCCCTGCTTGGGGCTCTCTGCCCAGTGGGGAGCCTGCTTCTCCCTCTCCCTCTGCTGCTCCTCCTGCTTTGTGCTCTCTTTCTCTCTGTGTCAAATAAATAAATAAATAAAATCTTTAAAAAAACTCCAAAAAACTATAACTTCTTGGGGCACCTGAGGGGCTCAGTCAGTTAAGCATCTGTCTTTAGCTCAGGTTATGGTCCCGGGGTCCTGGGATCAGGCCCCATGTTCAGCTCCCAACTCAGTGGGGAGTCTGCTTCTCCCTCTGCCCCTTTCCCTGCTCATGCTCTCTCTCTGTCTCAAATAAATAAATAAAATCTTTAACAAAAACCCCCAAACCCCCCTATAACTTATTAAAACCAATGCAAGAAAACAAGATGAATAATTCTATTTAGGAAATGAAATGCTTTTTATTTTTATTTTTTAAAGATTTTATTTGTTTATTTGAGACAGAATGAGAGAGAGAGAGAGCTCATGAGAGGGGGGAGGGTCAGAGGGAGAAGCAGGCTCCCCGCCGAGCAGGGAGCCCGATGTGGGACTCGATCCCGGGACTCCAGGATCATGACCTGAGCCGAAGGCAGTCGCTTAACTGACTGAGCCACCCAGGTGCCCCTGAAATCCTTTTTAAAAAATCTTCTCAGAAAGAAATATCCAGACCCAGCAAATGCTCCAGATATTTAAGGAAGAGATATTGCCAATGACAAATTATCAGGTGATTACAAAAAGAGGATCAATAGGTCAACGTCACTCATAAACATAACAGCAAAATTCCCAAACACAGTATTAGCAAAGAGAATCCCACAATATGTTAAAAGGATGGCATGTCACCAGTGTTGCAGATGTGGCCTGTGGAGGGTCAATGTTACCTTTCAGCATATTCATTTCTTGCCTGAGGGCTTTCTCTGGACCACATGCACGGAGGCCACAGATACCAGAGAATTAACACTTTCCAGAAGCAGTTTTCAACAAATGATTGATTGATGGGTGAGGGTTGGCTTATAAATATTCCAATTCCCTCATCTCTCAGGTAGGATAACTTTGACATATGTGCCTATGCCATTTCCCAGAGTTTCTTGGTAGGCTTCAGCTCCAGTCACCGACCATGGCCACTGGCTTGATAATTCACCCTTTCTGGCTTCCTTTT
Source organism: Mirounga leonina (assembly GCF_011800145.1). Classification (NCBI taxonomy): domain Eukaryota; kingdom Metazoa; phylum Chordata; class Mammalia; order Carnivora; family Phocidae; genus Mirounga; species Mirounga leonina. The sequence goes on along the minus strand of NW_023270454.1, from coordinate 36,949,827 downwards.
CTTCCCTGTCTCCCTTCTCCACTCCCTTATCAGAGTTTTCTTCAACTCTTCAATAAACTACTTGCAACCAAATCTTTGTCTCTGGGCCAGCTCTGTGTGTGTATGTGTCTGTGTCTGTGTGTTTGGGGGTGGGAGTGTGGGTGAGGGAGGGAAATCAAGCTAAGAAAATAACCAAGTTGGATTATTCCAGGAAGGAGGAATGGAAAATGTTTTTGACGCTCAAAAACCAGTCAATTTAATCCATCACATTTACAGAATAAAGGAGAAAAAAAGGCCATAGGTTTATCTCAATAGATGCAGTAAAAGTATTTTCTAAATGTCAATACTTGTTTATGGTAAAAATTCCTACCATAATAGGGAATTCTTCAATCTGAAAAATAATAGGTACAGGAAAAGGAATTCCTCAATCTGAAAAATATGTATGTACAAAAAAATCCTACAGGAAACATAATACTTAGTCATGAAATATTTAAATTTATATCTTTAAGATAAGAAACAAAGATATTTGCTACCACTACTTCTATTCAATATTGCACCAGAGGTCCTAGACAGTGAAACAAGGCAAGCAAAAAAATCATACACCCTAGGAAAAAAGAAACAAACTGTCATTATTCATAAACAAAATAATTATTGGTATAGAAAATTTAAAAGAATGTGCACATAAATTATTGGAATTAATAAATGAATTTAGTGAAATAACTGGACATAATAGGGTTAATATAAAATAAATTTTATTTCTATATACTAGAAACTAATAATTAGAAAATGGGGTAACTGGGTGATGGGCATTCAATAGGGCACGTGATATGAGAGCACGGGGTGTTATACTCAACTAATGAATCATTGAACATTATATCAAAAACTAACAATGTACTATACCTTGGCTAATTTAATTTAAATAAAAAAATAATAATAATTAGAAAATAAAATTTAGGGGTGCCTGGCTGGCACAGTTAGTAGAGCATGTTGCTCTTGATCTCTGAGTTGTGAGTTCCAGCCCCACATTGGGGATAGAGATTGCTTAATTAAATAAACTTAAAAAAAAAAAGAAAGAAAAGAAAATTAAAAAAAAAAAAACCACACAACAATGCTATGGACAATAACATCAACAAATACCCAGGAATAAATCTAACCAAAGATGAAAAAAAATCTCCACACAAAACTATAAAACATCACTGAGATAAGTTAAATAACTAAATAAATGGAGAGATTTTGTATATTCATTAATTGGAAGACTCAATATTGTAAAGATATCATTTCTTTCCAAATCTGTCCATAGCTATAATGCAAGTACAATGTAATTTCAATCAAAAAGTTAAAAAAAAGGTTTTTTGTCCTGGAAACTCTGAAAAGGTGATTTTCTATTTATGTGGGAATGTGGTCAAGAATAGCCAGGATAATCTGAAAAGAAGTATGGAGGCCTTACATGAGGTATTAAGACTTACTATAAAGCCACAGTAATTAAAATAGATATTTTGGCTATTGTGGACATTGCTGCTATGAACAGCGGGGTGCATGTGTCCCTTTGGATCACTACATTTGTATCTTTGGGATAAATACCCAGTAGTGCAATTGCTGGGTCGTAGGGTAGCTCTATTTTCAACTTTCTGAGGAACCTCCATACTGTTTTCTAGAGTGGCTGCACCAGCTTGCATTCCCACCAACAGTGTAAGAGGGTTCCCCTTTCTCCACCACCTTACCAACATTTGTTGTTTCCCATCTTGTTAACGTTAGCCATTCTGACTGGTGTAAAGTGATATCTCATTGTGGTTTTGATTTGTATTTCCCTGATGCCAAGTGATGTGGAGCATTTTTTTCATGTGTTGGCCATTTATATGTCTTCTTTGGAAAAATGTCTGTTCATGTCTTCTGCCCACTTCTTGACTGGATTATTTGTTTTTGGGTGTTGAGTTTGATAAGTTCTTTATAGATCTTGGATACTAGCCCTTTATCTGATAAGTCATTTGCAAATATCTTTTCCCACTCTGTAGGTTGACTTTTAGTTTTGTTGATTGTTTCCTTTGCTGTGCAGAAGTTTTTATCTTGATGAAGTCGCAATAGTTCATTTTTGGTTTTGTTTCCCTTGCCTGTAGAGACATGTCTAGCAAGAAGTTGCTGTGGCTGAGGTCGAAGAGGTTACTGCCTGTGTTCTCTATAGCCAAACTGTGGAAAGAGCTGAGATGCCCACTGACAGATGAATTGATAAAGAAGATGTGGTATGTACATATACAATGGAATATTATTCAGCCATCAGAAAGGATGAATATTTACCATTTGCATTAACCTGGAGGGAACTGGAGGGTATCATGCTGAATGAAATAAGTCAATCAGAGAAAGACAATTATCGTATAGTTTCATTCATATGTGGAATATGGGAAACAGCACAGAGGATCATAGGGGAAGGGAGGGACAACTGAATGGGAAGTCATCAAAGAGGGAGAAAAACCGTGAGAGACTCTTAACTATAGGAAACAAACTGAGGGGTGCTAGAGGGGAGGTGGGTGGGGGGATGGGGTAATTGATGGTGGGCATTAAGGAGGGAATATGATGTTATGAGCACTGGGTGTTACACACAACTGATAAATTGCTGAACACTAAAAAAACAAAACAAAACAAAACAAAAAGAATAAAACAGTGAGATATTGATGCCAAGATACATACAAGGTGAAGAATAGAATAAAGAGTCCAAAGCTTACCACAAATATATGATAATTTATATTAAATTTGCTCCTAGGGCAGCAGGAGTGGCAGAGATGGGAAGAAAAGCCTTTTTAACGTATGGCACAAGATAGATTGGATATCCAAATGGAAAAAAAGTAAATATTTATCTTTACCTAAGTAGTACTGATGCAAGAAAAGGAAGTATGAATAGTTCTAGTCAAGAAATGGAATCTCTGGGGCACCTGGGTGGCTTAGTCTTTAAGTGTCTGCCTTCGGCTCAGGTCATGATCCTGGGGTCCTGGGATGGAGCCCCGCATTGGGCTCCCTGCTCAGCGGGAAACCTGCTTCTCCCTCTCCCACTCCACCTGCTTGTGTTCCCTCTCTCACTGTGTCTCTGTCAAATAAATAAATAAAATCTTTAAAAAATAAAGAAATGGAATCTCTGGGGCACCTGGGTGGCTCAGTAGTTAAGCGTCTGCCTTCAGCCCAGGTCATGATCCCAGGGTCCTGGGATCGAGCCCTGCATGGGGCTCCCTGCTCAGCGGGAAACCTGCTTCTCCCTCTCCCACTCCCCCTGCTTGTGTTCCCTCTCTCACTGTGTCTCTCTCTGTCAAATAAATAAATAAAATCTTAAAAAAAAAAGAAATGGAATCTCTAATTTAAGACCTTTCTGGAAAGAAATATCCAGGCCCAGTGAATGCTCCAGATATTTAAGGAAGAAATATACCAATAGCCAATTATCAGGCCATTACAAAATAAAGATCAACAAGCTAATGTCAGTATGAATGTAAAGGCAAAAGTCCTAAACACAATATTAGCCATGAAAATGCCACAATTATGTTAACTATAGAAAGCATAACACCATACAAAAAATAAATTAATTCCAAATAGACTGTAGACCTAAATGAGAGAGGTAACCTGATAAAGCTTCTAGAAAATAACACAGAGCATATTTTAATGACTAAGATATTCTTAAATAGGCAAAGATCCCCCCAGATTAATTGAGATATAATTGGCATATGACAGTGTATAAGTTTAAGGTATTGATTTGATACACTTATATATTGAGATATGATTACCACTGTAGTATTAGTTAACACCTTTATCACTTTCATGATTATCATTTTTTTTGTGGTAACAATATTAAAGATTTACTCTTAGAAACTTTCAAGTATATAATACAATATTATTAACTATAATCACCATGCTGTACATTCCATCCTCAGAACTTATTCATCTCAAAACTGGAAGTTTGTACCCTTTGACCAACATCTTCGCATTTCCACCCCCACCACCCAGCCTCTGGAAATCACCATTCTATTCTCTGTTTCTATGAGTTTCTGTTTTTTTTTTTAAAGATTTTATTTATTTATTCGAGAGAGAGAGAATGAAAGACAGAGAGCATGAGAGGGAGGAGGGTCAGAGGGAGAAGCAGACTCCCTGCCGAGCAGGGAGCCCGATGCGGGACTCGATCCCGGGACTCCAGGATCATGACCTGAGCCGAAGGCAGTCGCTTAACCAACTGAGCCACCCAGGCACCCCGAGTTTCTGTTTATGGATAGCTTATATAATTGTTTTTCTTTATGGAGGGGAACAAGGGCCAGCATTTCCTATGTTGCCATTTTGGTAAAGATTTCTTAAATAGGATGTAAAAAGCCCAAACCAAAAAAAGAAAAGCTTGCTAAATTAAATTATATTTAAATTAAGACTTTTAGTCACTGAAAGATATTCTTAAGAGAGTGAAGAATTGTTGTTAAATTATGGACTTTAACATAAAAGTCATAAAGAATGCTATAGAAAACATTCATGATCTCATGACCCAGCTTAAGAATAAAGCCTTTATATGATATATATTACACATATAGTTGCTATCTCTGTGTCTCCTATTTACCAATCCCCACTGTAATTACTCTCCCTCTCTTCCCATCCCCTGGGGTTAACCACTTTTCAGAATGTTGTGTTTCTCTTTTCCCTGCAGGTCTTTTATAGTTTTATAAGACATGTACACCCAAATAATATATAATACTTTATTAGTCAGGGCCCCAGCAGAAAAGTGATGGCACACTCAAATGGGTAAAGAGAAGAAAGTTTATAAAGACACTTCTTGGCAGAGGTGTGATAGACTGCAGGAAACCTAAGTAGTACTCTGGGACTAGTGGCTTTGGAGTTCCACTCCTATCCCTGCATTTCGAAGCTAAGAAAAGTTATCAAAGAAAGGATATGGGGAGAATAAGGCTACCTGACCAGAACCGAACACTTTGATCAAGGTAGGCTTCAGTTCATGAGACCTTGCATGGAGGGAGCAAAGAGAATGGACTTCTCTGATCTCACACTCCTGCCTCATGAAGCTCCTCAATGAATCCAACTGAAATCCAGAAGGTGGGGGGTGGTGGGGGTGGGCAATGATGCAGAGGGCAAAAGTCAGCCTCCCAGGGCACAAAGAAGTGTAGAGAAAGGAGTAGAATGCAGCTGGGCACAGATGAATGTACCCTCCTGTCAAATATGAATGAGCACCTTTTGCATATTACACTATAATATTAAATTTATCATGTTCTCTATGTATCCTTTTGCCACTCGCTTTTCTTCCTTGTTTTCTAAAACTTGATCTGAACTTGTATTTTTACTAATATATATATTTCTTCCTAGACAAATATTGATTCAAGAAGCATATTTTGCTTTCACCAGTTTCATCTCTGTTAAGGTTTGTAGCTGCAAACAAGAGAATCCACCTGCACTATTTTAAGCAGAATAAGAAATTTACAAAAGGATAAATTTTACGCCATAGAATCTCTGTAATGGCCAGAGAGTCAAGCTTGACGGCCTTGTGCTCATCGTCTCCAAAATGCAGTATTTCGCCACCCCACTGGCAGCTTGCTATGGGCTCTGAATGTTGCAGGAGACACTATTGTGCCAGCATCAATTTAATATGTAGTCTTTCATTCACTCCACCTCTTCCAAACTCATGTCTCATATGAGGTGCACTGGAGAGGCCTAGGTCATGAGCCCATACTCTAGCTTCAAGGGAAGTTGGGAAAACAGTTTTCTAGGTTCTACTTTGGGGAGCTGAAGACCTTCTTGTCTTTAAATTCCTTTAGTGCTAATTAGTGGTACCATTCAATTAACCATTGATTTTGCCTTTTTAATGATATTTGTGATTTTGCTAAAATAGTATGAAATGTCATTTTATTGTTGGCCATGTATCTCATTATTTAACTTTTTCTCTTCATTAAAATTTTAGGATCTTTAGGGGAGGATAATCTTTTCATTTTCACAGGACTAGTATATTACTGTGAACATAGGAAGTATGTAAAATAAAAGCTTGTTTTGTGATTGTTCCATGGTTTGAGTCTTGAGGGACTAGAGATCATGGTCAAGTAATTTTTTAAAAAACATATTCATGTGCATTCTACTGTCCAGACCATGATACAACTCAATTCACACAATTCCTATTCTTAGTTATCCAGGAGTATACTAGTTGCTTATTAGTTTGCCATTTTTTATTTTTCTTTCCCTCCACTCTAAATTTGTCTTAGACTGAATAGAGGGCAAAAGCTGGGAAATAACATGGTATTTATAAAAGTCCAAAGGGAGATGAAACTTGGGTAATAAAATGTTTAACCTTTTAGGAGTATAACCAAGACCTTTTGGGTGGGGGGAGAATTTTTACTGAGTAAGAAACAAGAAGTTGGGTATAGGTAGGATTTGCAAAGAACTTTTAAAGTAGGAATATGTCAGTAGCTCTTTTGGGGATTCCTAAAATATGGTCTTGGGAATAAATAACCAATTGGCCAACAAACTTCTAAGATGCTTGAGACCATAGGGTCCAGAAAGAAGGTAAGTGAATGCTAGACTTGTGCTTATATTTACTACTCACTTGTTATGTGTCTTATCTCCATCTGATGTGGGTGTGTTGATGAATATTGGTGTTTGAAAAACATGGAGGGAAGGTGAGGCAGCATGTCAAGCCCCATACAAGACTCCATGATAAATCCATGTCATGAACCCATATTTACACACCTAGAATACAGTTGAGGCACTCTGGAAAAATGCTAATAAAATATATGGAAATCTTGGCAGAATAAATATATGACCACAAACTTCATATAAGTCTGGGAAGATCAAAATCATATCCCAGCTTGAAAAGAGAAAACAGTGATAGCCAATTATTTATTTTGATTAGCAAAGGATATCTAAAAGCTGTCATGATCTTTGTTACCTAGGCTGTGTGGAGATCCATGAGATCCAGGAAGCAGGAGTGGAAAGGGGAATCAATCGGAAGTCCAGTGTTCTCCAAGGTTTACTGGCAGATAAGGGGTATGCGTGTGTGTACATATATACATATGTATATATGAATATACATATATATTCAGACTCTAGCATAGAATGAGGTTTTCTGACCTGTCTTATAAGCATGTATTAAGCACTTATTAGGTGTTAAAGAGTTGTCTAAATGATACTAAAGAAGAGAGGCTATCTCTGCTCTGTGGTGGGAAGAGCAATGTGCATCACTGTGATAAAAACTCTGTTGTGGAAATTACTCTGTTTATTGCTTTATTCTCAGCACTGAAAACAGCCTGGTGCTTCAATAAATAAGCACTAAGTAAATGAATAAATTATTTCTTGAATTGGTTCATCAGTTCCTCTGATGTGAGTGATGTTTAACTTTAAGTAGGCAAGTCAGACAGGGAAGACCTAAACTTAACCAGTCTATGTAATTCTGACGGAAGCATGAGGCTTTGAGACTGGGCAGGTGTGAAGAATGTATGACAATAGGAGACTCACATAGATGCTGTTTGCCAAGCTGGAGGGTGGCAAGCAAACACAGAGTGAGTGGAAGAAAAGCTGTAAAGATCCCACGAACTAAAACTTCATATGACTCAGTGTAATCCTGGAATTCCAAGTGATAATAGGCAGAGCATCTTTATTTGCACCAGTTAGAAGTCTAGCTATATATGAAAAATGGTAACTGGCAGAGGAAGACTTTAAATTGTGGAGTCACAAATAGCTGTGGGTTCTGCAAATAGGGTTACAGCTGCCATCCATAGAATAGCTTTTATGTGTGTACAGTGTGGAAAGAACAGTTGGTCAGGCAAAGGTTTTTTCAGCCACACCTGTTCACTCAGATAGAAATTGTCAGCACTGGTATCTCTAAATATAAAGATAAATATATATTTTATATATCAATAACTATATACACATCTGCAAACTAAGTGGAAATTAGATTGGCTGATTTTGCTCTTTGCTCTTTTAAAAGAAGAATGCAATCCATTTTAGATGCTGAGTTGAACCTGATAAATCTAACATCATGTAGAGGGATCTCTTAGTTGAGATGATTCTTTCAGAGACATTAGTGTGGTTTCATTTATGAGTACAATACCAGTAGAACCTTGTTATGAGTGACTCATTAATTATATTGAGTCAGATATATCATGGATCAAATCACTTCTCCTGAAGTACAACAACTACATATAATAAAGCCTGAAACAATGCAATTGGCCTATTAACCATTCACTTACTCATTTAACAATTACATACCAAGTAACTCCTAAACTGGAGGAATTATGGGTGATATAAAGATGAATAATTCATAAACTTTGTCCATAATTATCCTAAGAAAACTAGGTTTATCTTGTGAGGTCGGTACTTTAAAATAATTCTTTCAATATTTTGTGGTAATATTAATACCTGTTATGAAATCTTTCCATCCGAGATTTCTTGAGAAATGTCCACGGTGTCCTTCTCAAAGTAGTTTTTTAGAACATCTATTGAATTGTAAACAAAAATAAAATAAAAGGTAAGTAGCTAAATATCAATATGCTATTTGGATAAAAACCTGATTGTATGTCTTCATTACAATTATAAAGTTTAAAAACGTATAGCTACAGGGTAAAAACTTGTGAGAGCGCTTATCTCTCAACTCAGACTAATCCAGGCTATTAACTATGACTAAAATTCAAGATACTTAATTGTCATGATTTAGAATAAGTCTATGCACTCTATAACATGCTTAAGTGGAATATGTTTTTCTGGTTAAAGTCATAGAGGATGTAATGTTTGCCTGCTGTGAGATTCTCTTCCTATATCAGAGATTATAATTTACAAATTATTTAAAACAAATTAAATGATTTCTTATTCATCTCTAAAAGGCGGTAATGTCAGTTATCCATTGTTGCATGACAGATCATCCCAAAACTTTGTGACTGAAAGAATAATCATTTTATTTGCTCACAGTTCAGTTCTGAGCCAGCTTTGTTCATCTCTATAGGCAGCTCATCTGAAGGGGGATGGTCTGGGATCATTTCACTTGCATGTTATGAGCTGGAAGGTCGGATAGTCTAGAGCCTTTCAGCTGAGGTGGCTCATTTTTGTCTACATGGTCTCTCATTTTCCAGTAGGCTAACCTGGGCTGCTTCTTTTTTTTTTTTAAATTTTATTATGTTAATCACCATACATTACATCATTAGTTTTTGATGTAGTGTTCCACTATTCATTGTTTGCGTATAACACCCAGTGCTCCAGACAATATGTGCCCTCTTTAATACCCATCACCAGGCTAACCCATCCCCCCACCTCTGTCCCCTCTAGAACCCTCAGTTTGTTTCTCAGAGTCCATAGTCTCTCATGGTTCCTCTCTCCCTCCAATTGCGCCACCCCTTCATTTTTCCCTTCCTACTATCTTCTTCTTCTTCTTCTTCTTTTTTTAACATATAATGTATTATTTGCTTCAGAGGTACAGGTCTGTGATTCATCAGTCTTACACAATTCACAGCACTCACCATGGCACATACCCTCCCCAATGTCTATCACTCAGCCACCATATTCCTCCCACACCCCACCACTCCAGCAACACTCAGTTTGTTTTGTGAGATTAAGAATTCCTCATATCAGTGAGATCATATGATACATGTTTTTCTCTGATTGACTTATTCCACTTATCATTAATACCCTCTAGTTCCACCCATGTAATTGCAAAGGGCAAGATTTCATTTTTTTTGATGGCTGCATAATATTCCATTGTATATATATACCACTTCTTCTTTAGCCATTCATCTGTCAATGGACATCTAGGCTCTTTCCATAGTTTGGCTATTGTGGACATTGCTGCTATAAACATTGGGGTGCACATGCCCCCTTTGGATCACTACATTTGTATCTTTGGGGTAAATACCCAGTAGTGTAATTGCTGGGTTGTACAGTAGATCTATTTTCAACTATTTGAGGAACCTCCATACTGTTTTCCAGAATGGCTGCACCAGCTTGCATTCCCACCAACAGTGTAGGAGGGTTCTCCTTTCTCCACATCCTCCCCAACATCTGTTGTTTCCTGACTTGTTAATTTTAGCCATTCTGACTGTGTAAGGAGGTATCTCATTGAGGTTTTGATTTGGATTTCCCTGATGCCAAGCGATGTTGAGCACTTTTTCATGTGTCTGTTGGCCATTTGGATGTCTTCTTTGGAAAAATATCTGTTCATATTTTCTGCCCATTTATTGATTGGATTATTTGTTCTTTGGGTGTTGAGTTTGGTAAGTTCTTTCTAGATTTTGGATACTAGCCCTTTATCTGATATGTCATTTGCAAATATCTTCTCCCATTCTGTCGGTTGTCTTTTGGTTTTGTTGACTGTTTCCTTTGCTGTGCAAAAGCTTTTTATCTTGATGAAGTCCCAATAGTTCATTTTTGCCCTTGCTTCCCTTGCCTTTGGCGATGTTTCTAGGAAGAAGTTGCTGCGGCTGAGGTTGAAGAGGTTGTTGCCTGTGTTGTCCTCTAGGATTTTGATGGATTCCTATCTCACATTGAGGTCTTTCATCCATTTTGAGTCTATTTTTGTGTGTGGTGTAAGGAAATGGTCCAGTTTCATTTTTCTGCATGTGGCTGTCCAATTTTCCCAACACCATTTGTTGAAGAGACTTTTTTCTATTGGACATTCTTTCCTGCTTTGTCAAAGATGAGTTGACCATAGAGTTGAAGGTCCATTTCTGGGCTCTCCATTCTGTTCCATTTATCTATGTGTCTGTTTTTGTGCCAGTACCATACTGTCTTGATGATGACAGCTTTGTAATAGAGCTGGAAGTCCGGAATTGTGATGCCACCAGCTTTGCTTTTCTTTTTCAACATTCCGCTGGCTATTCGGGGCCTTTTTTGTTCCACACAAATTTTAGGATTATTTGTTCCATTTCTTTGAAAAAAGTTGATGGTATTTTGATAGGGATTGCATTGAATGTGTAGATTATTCTAGATAGCATTGACATCTTCACAATATTTGTTCTTCCAATCCATGAGCATGGAACGTTTTTCCATTTTTTGTGTCTTCCTCAGTTTCTTTCATGAGTATTTTATAGTTTTCTGAGTACAGATTCTTTGCCTCTTTGCTTAGATTTATTCCTAGGTATCTTATGGTTTTGGGTGCAATTGTAAATGAGATCGACCTCCTTAATTTCTCTTTCTTCTGTCTTGTTGTTGGTGTATAGGAATGCCACTGATTTCTGTGCATTCATTTTATATCTTGCCACTTTACTGAATTCCTGTATGAGTTCTAGCAGTTTTGGGGTGGAGTCTTTTGGGTTTTCAACATAAAGTATCATATCATCTGCAAAGAGTGAGAGTTGGACTTCTTCTTTGCCAATTCGGATGCCTTTGATTTCTTTTTGTTGTCTGATTGCTGTGGCTAGGACTTCTAACAGTATGTTGAATAGCAGTGGCGATAGTGGACATCCCTGCCGTGTTCCTGACCTTAGGGGGAAAGCTCTCAGTTTTTCCCCATTGAGAATGATATTAGCTGTGGGTTTTTCACAGATGGCTTTTATGATACTGAGGTATGTACCCTCTATCCCTACACTCTGAAGAGTTTTAATCAAGAAAGGATGCTGTACTTTGTCAAATGCTTTTTCTGCATCTATTGAGAGGATCATATGGTTCTTGTTCTTTCTTTTATTAATGTATTGGATCACATTGATTGATTTACGGATGTTGAACCAACTCTGCAGCCCAAGAATAAATCCCACTCGGTCGTGGTGATAATCCTTTTAATGTACTGTTGAATTCTATTGGCTAGTAATTTGGTGAGAATTTTTGCATCCATGTTCATCAGGGATATTGGTCTGTATTTCTCCTTTTTGATGGGGTCTTTGTCTGATTTTGGGATCAAGGTAATGCTGGCCTCATAAAATGAGTTTGGAAGTTTTCCTTCCGTTTCTATTTTTTGGAACAGTTTCAGAAGAATAGGCATTAATTCTTCTTTAAATGTTTGGTAGAATTCCCCTGGGAAGCCATCTGGCCCTGGGCTCTTGTTTGTTGGGAGATTTTTGATGACTGCTTCAATTTCCTTAGTGGTGATAGGTCTGTTCAGGTTTTCTATTTCTTCTTGGTTCAGTTTTGGTAGTTGATACATCTCTAGGAATGCATCCATTTCTTCCAGATTATCTAATTTGCTGGCATAGAGTTGCTCATAATATGTTCTTATAATTGTTTGTATTTCTTTGGTGTTGGTTGTGATCTCTCCTCTTTCATTCATGATTTTGTTGATTTGGGTCCTTTCTCTTTTCTTTTTGATAAGTCTGGCTAGGGGTTTATCAATCTTGTTAATTCTTTCAAAGAACCAGCTCCTAGTTTCATTGATCTGTTCTACTGTTCTTTTGGTTTCTAGTTCTTTGATTTCTGCTCTGATCTTTATTATTTCTCATCTCCTGCTGGGTTTAGGCTTTATTTGCTGTTCTTTCTCCAGCTCCTTTAGGTGTAGGTTTAGGTTGTGTATTTGAGACCTTTCTTGTTTCTTGAGAAAGGCTTGATGTGCTATATACTTTCCTCTTAGGACCACCTTTGCTGCATCCCAAAGATTTTGAACAGTTGTGTTTTCATTTTCATTGGTTTCCATGAATTTTTAAAATTCTTCTTTAATTTCCTGGTTCATTCTTTAGTAGGATGCTCTTTGTCTCCATGTATTTGAGTTCTTTCCGACTTTCCTCTTGTGATTGAGTTCTAGTTTCAAAGCACTGTGGTCTGAAAATATGCAGGGAATGGTCCCAATCTTTTGGTACCAGTGGAGACCTGATTTGTGACCTAGGATGTGATCTATTCTGGAGAATGTTCCATGGGCACTAGAGAAGAATGTGTATTCTGTTGCTTTGGGATGGAATGTTCTGAATATATTTGTGATGTCCATTTGGTCCAGTGTGTCATTTAAAGTCTTTTTTTCCTTGTTGATCTTTTGCTTGGATGATCTGTCCATTTCAGTGAGGGGGGTGTTAAAGTCCCCCACTATTATTGTATTGTTGTTGATGTGTTTCTTTGATTTTGTTATTAATTGGCTTATACAATTGGCTGCTCCCATGTTAGGGGCATAGATATTTACAACTGTTAGATCATCTTGTTGGATAGACCCTTTAAGTAGGATATAGTGCCCTTCCTCATCTCTTATTATAGTCTTTGGTTTAAAATCTAAATTGTCTGATATAAGGATTGCCACCCCAGCCTTCTTTTGGTGTCCATTAGCATGGTAAATCGTTTTCCACCCCCTCACTTTCAATCTGGGGTGGCCTTGGGTCTAAAATGAGTCTCTTGCAGACAGCATATCGATGGGTCTTGTTTTTTTATCCAATCTGATACCCTGTGTCTTTTGATTGGGAAATTTAGCCCATTTACATTCAGGGTAACTATTGAAAGATATGAATTTAGTGCCATTGTATTGCCGGTAAGGTGACTGTTACTGTATATTGTCTGTGTTCCTTTCTGGTCTATGTTACTTTTAGGCTCTCTCTTTGCTTAGAGGACCCCTTTCAATATTTCTTGTAGGGCTGGTTTCATGTTTGCAAATTCCTTTAGTTTTTGTTTGTCCTGGAAGCTTTTTATCTCTCCTTCTATTTTCAATGATAGCTTAGCAGGATATAGTATTCTTGGCTGCATATTTTTCCCATTTAGTGCTCTGAATATATCATGTCAGTCCTTTCTGGCCTGTCAGGTCTCTGTGGATAGGTCTGTTGCCAATCTAATGTTTCTACCATTGTAGGTTACAGATCTCTTTTCCCGAGGTGCTTTTTTTTTTTTAAATTTTATTATGTTATGTTAGTCACCATACAATACATCATTAGTTTTTGATGTAGTGATCCACGATCCATTGTTTTTGTATAACACCCAGTGCTCCATGCAATATGTGCCCTCTTTAATACCCATCACCAGGCTAACCCATCCCCCCACCTCCCTCCCCTCTAAAACCCTGTTTGTTTCTCAGAGTCCATAGTCTCTCACGGTTCATCTCTCCCTCCGATTTCCCTCCCTTCATTTTTCCCTTCCTTCTCATAATGACCTCCATGCTATTCCTTATGTTCCACAAATCAGTGAAACCATATGATAATTGACTTTCTCTGCTTGACTTATTTCACTTAGCATAATCTCCTCCAGTCCCATCCATGTTGATGTAAAAGTTGGGTATTCATTCTTTATGATGGCTGAGTAATATTCCATTGTATATATGGACCACATCTTCTTTATCCATTCATCTGTTGAAGGACATCTCAGCTCTTTCCACAGTTTGGCTACTGTAGACATTGCTGCTATGAACACTGGGGTGCATATGGCCCTTCTTTTCACTACATCTGTGTCTTTGGGGTAAATACCCAGGAGTGTAATTGCTGGGTCATAGGGTAGCTCTATTTTTAATATTTTGAGGTACCTCCACAGTTTTCCAAAGTGGCTGTACCAACTTGCATTCCCACCAACAGTGTAAGAGGGTTCCCCTTTCTCCACAACCTCTCCAACATTTGTTGTTTCTTTCCCTGTCCATTTCTGCCTTTCTAACTAGTGTAAGGTGGTATATCAATGTGGTTTTGATTTGAATTTCCCTGATGGCTAATGATGATGAACATTTTTTCATGTGTCTGTTAGCCATTTGTATGTCTTCTTCAGAGAAGTATGTTTTCATATCTTCTGCCCATTTTTTGACTTGATTATTATTATTATTATTTTTTGGGTGTTGAGTTTGAGAAGTACTTTATAGATCTTGGATACCAGCCCTTTATCTGTAGTGTCATTTACAAATATCTTCTCCCTTTCTGTGGGTTGCCTCTTTGTTTTGTTGACTGTTTCCTTTGCTGTGCAGAAGCTTTTTATCTTGATGAAGTCCCAAAAGTTCATTTTTGCTTTTGTTTCACTAGCTTTTCGAAATCAGTGCACAGAAATCAGTTGCTTTCTTATACAGTAACAACGCAACTGTAGAAAGAGAAATTAGAGAAATGATTCCATTTACAATAGCACCAAAAACCATAAGATACCTCAGAATAAACCTAACCAAAGAGGTAAAGGATGTATACTCTAGGAACTACAGAACACTCATGAAAGAAATTGAAGAAGACACAAAAAGATGGAAAAATATTCCATGCTCATGGATCGGAAGAATAAACATTGTTAAAATGTCTATGCTACCCAGAGCAATCTATACCTTCAATGCCATCTCGATCAAAATTCCAATGACATTTTTCAAAGTGCTGGAACAAACAATCCTAAAATTTGTATGGAATCAGAATGGACCCTGAATCACCAAGGAAATGTTGAAAAAGAAAAACAAAGCTGGGGGCATCACGTTGCCCGATTTCAAGCTATATTACAAAGCTGTGATCACCAAGACAGCATAGTACTGGCACAAAAACAGACATATAGATCAATGGAACAGAATAGAGAGCCCAGATATGGACCCTCAACTCTATGGTCAACTCATCTTTGACAAAGCAGGAAGAAACATGCAATGGAAAAAAGACCGTCTCTTCAATAAATGGTGCTGGGAAAATTGGACAGCCACATGCAGAAGAATGAAACTCGACCATTCTCTAACACCATTCACAAAGATAAACTCAAAATGGATGAAAGACCTCAATGTGAGACAGGAATCCATCAAAATCCTAGAGGAGAACATAGGCAGTAACCTCTTTGACATCGCCCACAGCAACTTCTTTCAAGATACTTCTCCGAGCTGCTTTCAGGATTTTCTCTTTGTCTCTGAGACTCATGAGTTTTACTATTAGATGTCAGGGTGTTGATCTATTTTTATTGATTTTGAGGGGGGTTCTCTGTGCCTCCTGGCTTTTGATGTCCATTTCCTTCCCCAAATTAGGGAAGTTCTCTGCTATAATTTGCTCCAATATACCTTCTGCCCCTCTCTCTCTTTCTTCTTCTGGGATCCCAATTATTCTAATATTGTTTCATCTTATGGTATCACTTATCTCCCAAATTCTGCCCTTGTGATCCAATAGTTGTTTATCTCTCTTTTTCTCAACTTCTTTATTTTCCATCATTTGGTCTTCTATATCACAAATTCTCTCTTCTGCCTCATTTATCCTAGCAGTTAGAGCCTCCATTTTTTATTGCACCTCATTAATAGCCTTTTTGATTTTGACTTGGTTAGATTTTAGTTCTTTTATTTCTCCAAAAAGGGTTTCTCTTGTATCTTCCATGCTTTTTTCAAGCCCAGCTAGTATCCTTAAAATCATCATTCTGAACTCTAGTTCCGACATCTTACTAATATCCGTATTGATTAGGTCCCTGGCAGTTGGTACTGCCTCTTGTTCTTTTTTTTGAGGTGAGTTTTTCCGTTTTGTCATTTTGTCCAGAGGAGGATAGATGAATGAGAGAACAAAATGCTAATAGGGTAAAAACGACCCCAGAAAAATATACACTAGGCAAATCAGAAGAGACCCAAAACCAGGGGAAAAGAAAGGGATAGAAAGAAAAAAGAAAAAAAGAGAACAAAAAAGAAAATGATCAAAAAAGAATATGATTAAAATGATCAGGCTGGTGATTAGATCAGTGCCACACACTGGATTTTGGGTGTATTTTGGTCTGTTAGAAGAAACTACCTCCCAAAATTTTAAAAGAAAGTAAAACTTATATATGTACAAAAATAAGGGTAAATATGATGAAGGGATGGAATATGAGTGTAAAGATGATGTTGGTTGAAAAGGGAAAAAGAATTCAAAAAAAAAAAAAAAGGAAAATTAAAAAAAATTAACTTTGAAAGACTAAAGAATCAGGGGGAAAAAAGCCATGAATTCTAGGTGCAGTATTCCCCTAGTGCTGGCGTTCTGTCGTTCTCACTGATTGGTAAACTTGGTCTTGGCTGGCTATTCTCGCTGATCTTCTGGGGGAGGTTCCTGTTGCTGTGGCTCCCAAATGTCTTTGTCGGAGGCGGAATTGCCCTGCCCTTGCTGATCCAGGCTAAGTAATCTGCTCGTTTTGCTCTTGGGAGCTTTTGTTCCCTGCAAGCTTTCTGTACAGCTTTGGAGGAGGAGAATGAAAATTGCGGCCTCCCAATCTCCACCCTGGAGGAGCCGAGAACTCGGGCCCCGCTCCTCAGTGAGCCCCCAGAGAAAACCAGTCAATCACTCCCATCTCCCTGGTCTCCGGCCACACTCTGTGCTCACCCGGCCTGTGACCGAGCGTTTCTATCTCTGGCACATGACCCCGTGTGGAGTCTCCAAACCCAGCAGATCCATGTGGTGCACTTCTGTGCCGCTCCTCCTGGGGGAGGAAGGGGAGTATCCCCAGATCTGCCGCTTGTTGGGTCCCTGCTGTAGGAGCAGTGGCCTGACTGTGCCGCAGATCACGGTTTATGGCAACCCCGAGCTGAGAGCCCTCTCCTCAGCTCCGTCTCTGCAGCCAGCTTCCCCACTCTGATACCTGGGAGCTCTGCCACACTCAATCTCCCCCGGTCTTTCTGTGACCCCTGAGGGTCCTGAGACCACACTGTCCCAGAGAGGGTTCCACCCCCTGCTTAGCCACTGGAATGACATCCCTCAGCAGAGCAGATTCTAAAAGTTCCGATTTTGTGCTCTGCGGCTCTATCACTTGCCAGAAGTGGCCGAGGGAGGGCCCCTCCCCCTCCATCTATCCTCCTGAATATTGCCTCAGATTCACTTCTCCGCATGTCCTACCTTCCAGAAAGTGGTCACTTTTCTGTTCAGAGAGTTGCTGCTGTTCTTTTCTTCGATCTCCTGTTGAGCTCGTAGGTGTTCAGAATGGTTTGATCCCTATCTAGCTGAATTCCTGGGACCAGATGAAATTTAGGTCTCCTACTCCTCTGCCATCTTGCTCCTCCTCCTAACCTGGGCTTCTTTATATGGCAGTGGAAAGTTTCCCAGATGCAAGAGAGTGAAGTTCCAAGGTACAAATGCTTTTTAAGTTTCTGCCCACATTCATGTTTGCTGATGGCTTTTTGACCAAACCAAGTAAAAAACCCCAAACCCCCAAGCAACCCAAGATTCAAGGAGTGGAGTAAAGATTCTCCCCATTGTTGGGGGGTCAAAAAAGTCACATGTGTAGGGGTGTTATCATAGAACTGGCAGGAATTTGTAATCATTTAATTGTAATCTATCATAGCATGTTCTACAATAAGTTTTCCTCTCCTCTATCAATGAATGCCAATGAACATAATATTATGTAAATGTTAGGTTATTTGTAGACTGATTCAGGTTCTTGAAGTAAAAAAAAAAGAACCAATATTAATTCAGGAGCTGTTTTTAAAAAATAACATTTACTTATAAGCAGAGATTAAGAAATTTACTTTATCAAGAAAAAACATAAACATTTAAGAATTATTTGAGTAGAATAATCAGGACCAGTTGGTTAGTATAAAGAAAAGCTGACCTCTGCCTTAACTCTAAGGTGAAGGCTTTTTAGCTCCACTAAGTAGGACACTCACAATCTTTTAGTTGGTATAATGTGTATAGGTCTCTACTGTTTTTTCTTTGCTTTTCTCTTTGTTCCACTCTCAGTGGTCTATACATTCATCCACACACCATCACCTATATTATAATGATTCCCAATCTATATCTTCAGCTTTTCAGTGACAGAGCTATTTAATTACTTGACTCCTTGATTATCTCTAGAAGGCTTTGCTCATGGGTATTCTAAACTCAGCATGTCCAAATCTGAACTCATTGCTACCTACCCAAACTTTTTCTCCTACTGCAATCTCTAACTTAGGGAGTGGTAATGCCAAAATTCATTCCATGACCAAACTAGAGACTGGAGAATTGGCAGAGTTTCTTCCTTCCCTCCCATCATCACCTTTTTGCTCCTTTAATATTTCTGGATTTCAGCTCTTCCAATTCCACTGCATCTGTCCCAATCAGACTCCTCAGCTCATCTCCCTGCTTTCAAGTTTTTCTCAAATGCTTCCAATACATTGAATTCCTAGAGAATTAAACTAGTTTTAATATTTGCCTAAGTGAGGCAAATTAAGAATGTAAATTTAATGTAAATAATTATGTTTTCAAAACCCAATTTCTAGAAAAAGTGTTTTAAAATGTGAATTTCGTCATGTCATTCTAAAGCTTCCATCAAAAAAATCCCTCTAACTTTCAGGATATGATCCACTTCCTTATCTTGACATACAAATTTCTACATGATCTGACCCCTGTGCTCCATCTGAGGAAACTGCAAGGATGCTTTATGACATCTTTCACTTCTTTGTCCAAGCTGATCCCGTCTTTATTTTCCTTCCTGATTTCTTTCCTTCTTCACATGATTAACTCTTGCTCATTCTTTAAAAACCCTAAAGCCATTTTCCTTGGGAAGTATTCAGAAGTTAACACCAGACCTAGGTGGGTGGTCTACTGCTTTCACTTATATAGTACACAACTATCATAAGTCACATCTCATAGTTTTTAATTGGTAATTTACTTAGATCATCTCTGTTGTTGATCTGTGTGTTGTTAGCAGTTAACACAGTCCCTGACACAGAGTAAATTCTCAGTACTTGAATTATTACTGAGATTGAATGAATTGATTGAATGAATAAGTGACTGGATGAGGGATGTGAGGAGAGTATAATTAGATTAGAGTTGTCCACCTGCCCTGGCTATCTCTCCACCCTACACACATGGTGGAACTATTTATTATTCAGAGGTAATTTACATAAGCCTAGGTGTTGGAAGGAATGCACCTGGAGTTTAAGTCAAGTTTCAGCTGAGGGTACAAGCGGGATAGGTTGAGAATGGGAACAGCTCTGCTTGTGAAAATTTAGAAGTTATTTATCAGTTATTTAATAATTGAAAAAGGAGCTCTGTTAGACATTTGTCTCAATACAATTGAGAGGATTCATTTTCTTTATTATTTGTTGCTAATTCTTAATCTCTGTTGGGATTCTTTGTAAACTCTAATCCTCTTCTACCCCTGATATCACTAAGTATTTTCCTAGAGAATTTAAACTAATTTTAATATTTGCCTAAGTGAGGCGAATTAGGAATATAAATTTAATGTAAATAATTGTGTTTTTCAAAACCCAGTTCAAATCATTTTGGAATATCTGCTGTTTTAGATTATTCAGATCAATGCTTTCCCCATCTAAACATGGATAATAGAGTTGTAGATGATTAGTAAATTGAACCTGATTCTCTGTATTTAAAGCAAGTTTGGTGGTGGCAATAGATTTTCCTGGGCTCTCATTTTGGGTGTAATCTGCTTTTAAGGAGAGATTATCTTCTATAAATGGATCTTTTGATTTGCATCTTTATAATACATCAAAAGTAGTGTTAAGAAGATATTTCTATCATTGGTGTGTGTGTGTGTGTATATATATATCATCCCCTGTCAACAGAATAAGATTATCCTACAAGTAGACTAAGCACATGCTTGAGGCTCTTGCAAAATCAAAGAAAAATGGAAGAAAATTAGCTTCAATGAACTTACCTAAATCCTTCAATTAGAAGTTTAGAAAGAAAGTATTTTAATTTCAGCATATGTGTTGGTTTCATGCTTCATAAAGGGACAGATATATAATATATAATAATTTATTTTTCATATACATATATAAAATATATATTTAGGTTTTAATTTTCTATGGGAGAGAGAATACCACAATCTTTTAATGTCTCTAAAAGCCATAAACTAGCTCCCACTTTCTGGAACTCTCTTCTATTACTTTTGTGATACTATCAACTCATAGTTTCTCATGAACATCTCTTACTGCTGTCACTTCCTCTGCAGGGACTTCAAATGTTGGTGTTCTCTGGGGTTCTGACCTGATCTGTCTTCTTTTCTCATTCTAAACATACTCACTGGATGAGCCCATCCACATCCAAGTTTCAATTTTTCTTTCTGTGATGCCTCCCAAAACTACATCTGTGTGTTAGATCTCTTTCCTGAGTTCTTCATTAGTATGCCATCTACTAGAAGTCACTGCTCAGATACATATCTTGGAGATGATTCAAGTTCAGTGTGCTTCCAAATGATCTCAATGTCTTTCTCCACGACTCTCTCCTTTCTCCTCAGTGCTCATCATTTTGATGAATGACACTACAGTCCTAATCAGAAATCTGGGATTTTGACATAAGTCCTCCCACTCCTTTATGGTTATAACCAATCACCGAGTCCTAGGATTCTGCTCCCTGTTATGCCTTGATTATGCTTACTTCTCTCCACAGCCACTAACACACTATCGCAGGCCACCATCATTTCTCTCTTTAATTGCTCTGATAATCTTCTGATGGATATCTCTCCAGTCTGTTCTCTAATTTAGAACCAAAGTGATTTTTTTTTTAAAACAATATCATCCTGTTTCTCTCCTATTTAAAGTCAATACTTTTAAGTTGACTTAAAAATCTTTTGTGGGTACATCCAGACAATGGAACATCATTCAGCACTCAAAAGAAAGGTGCTATCAAGCCATGAAAAGATATGGAAGAAGCTTACACTTTTAGCATATTACTAAGTGAAAGAAGGCAATCTGAAAGGGCTACATACTGTATGATCTCAACTGAATAACATTCTGAAAAAATGGAATGCAAAACTATGGAAATAGTGAAAAAGATAGGTGGTTGCCAGGGGTTAAGGGGGAGGGAAGAATAAATAGGTAGAGCACAGAGGATTTTTAGGGCAGTGAAACTATTCTGTATGATACTAGATGGATACATGTCATTATGCATGTGTTAAAATCCATATATGGTACAACACCAAGAGTGAAACTTAATGGAAACTGTGGACTTTGGGTGATAAATATGTGTCAATGTAGGTTCATCCATCAATAAATCTACCACTCTCATGCAGGATGTTGATAGTGGCGGAGGCTATGTGTGTGTAAGGACAGGGGTATATGGGGACTCTCTGTACTTTGTACTCAGTTTTGTTGTGAACCTAAAATTGCTTTAAAAAATAAAATCCATTAAAAAACCCCACAACTCTCCATAGTGTGGCTCCTTTATATCTCTTTAAAATAATCTCTTCCTCACTCTGCCTTTGTCATATGGTTTTTTGTTTTCATATGCAACTTCTTTGTTTCTTTGAACTAGCCATATTCTTGTTCATCTCTGAGCCTTTGCCCATTTCTTCTTACTTTTCCTCTTTGCTTGCTGTCTGGTTGTCATTCTTGATCATTTATCATACTACATTGTTACTGTTTTCACTTTTCTGTCTTCTTTTGCCAGACTCTACATTCTGAGTCCATCTTGTTCACTATAGTATTTCCAGTGCTGGGCATACAAAATACTGAATAAACGAATGGGTGGCATAGGGTTTGGAAGAATTTTCTCCCATTCTTTATCTAGACCTACCCTGGTTTTGTTTTCAACTGCTCTGAGCTCTTGGTAAGAAAGCACTTTAAAAAAATTTACCAGCCTAGGTTGCCAGATTTAATAAGAACAACAAAAGGTACAGGACACTCAGATAAATTTGATTTTCAAGCAGACAATGGGCAGTATTTTACTATGAGTATGTCCCCAGATATGTAATTTTTAAAATAATATTTAATTTAATATTTATATAATATTTTGGGTCATTTATACTAAAACTTTGTTCATTGTCTGGAATTCAAATTTAACTGAGCTTCCTGTATTTTATCTGGCAACACTACTCAGGCCCCAAGAACTGTTTCCTGGTTACTAGAATCATTTGTTTAAACATAGATAAAAGAATTGGGTAACTGCCTCCATCTTAAACTCTCTGTAGTAAATTTCTGCTGAGGACTCCCCTTTTCCTTTGCAAATTTTTATTTTTCAGTGCTTGCAGCAGGACATTTTCATCTCTACCCATGGAGAAAGTTTTTGCCATTTACTAGGAGGAAAAAGTTTTGCCTTTGAGCTATTGTCTTTTTTTTTTTCTTAAACTTTTTTTTTTTTTTTTTTTTTTTTTTTGACAGAGAGAGACATAGCGAGAGAGGGAACACAAGCAGGGGGAGTGGGAGAGGGAGAAGCAGGCTTCCCGCCGAGCGGGGAGCCCGATGCGGGGCTTGATCCCAGGACCCTGGGATCATGACCTGAGCCGAAGGCAGACGCTTAACAACTGAGCCACCCAGGCGCCCCGAGCTATTGTCTTTTGAAATGGTGTTATTCACATATAATTCACACACCATACAATTCATCCCCTTAAGGTGTACAGTTTAAGGGGCACAATTCAGTATATGCAGAGTTGTACAACTGTCGTCACAATCTAATTTTAGAACATTTTCATCACTCCAAAAAGGAACCTAGTACCTATGAGCAGTTACTTCCCATCTGTCACCTACCCCCAGCCCTAGGCAACCACTCATTTACTTTCTGTCTCTCTGGATTTAGACATTTCATTTAAATGGGATCATATAATATTCAGTCTTTTGTGACTTGTTTCTTTCCCTTAGCAAAATATTTTGAGGGTTCATTTATGTTGTAGCATGTATCCTACTTCATTCCTTTTTTTCCTTTGCTGAATACTATTGCACTGTATGGGTATACGATATTATGTTTATCCATTCATCAGTTGATAGACATTTGGTTTTTTCCACTGTCTTTTGTAAAGGTAACATTCTAAAATTGATTTTTGTCAATTTTGTGCTTATTGTCTATGGTCAAGCTTTAGAGAAAAGTAAAAAAAAAACCCACTATGTTTGTTTTAATAGTTATAGGATTTTATTTTGCTTCTGAAATTTCTTTGGATTCATTGATCTATCCCTGTTTTTATCTAAATCTTTTCTTTCACATAAGAATTGTTTAATACAAAAGGTATATTGGATGTTGTGATAAGCAATGCAGATTTTGTCAGACTATACCCTTCTGAGATCTCAGAAACTTCAAATTTGAGAATCCATGGTACAACAGGTCTGTCTAGTGTGGTATTTTCCATGACTACAGAGAATATTATAGACTAGGGCATCTGCAATTGATTATAGTCTTTGGCACAGAGGTGTGAAATAGTGGTTGTGAGGCTGGAGTTTTTATGTTATATGTTTTTAAATAATATATTATGGTCTGATCTATGGATAACTGCACCCAAGATGGTAAATCAAAATATAAAACCAAAACACATCAAGGTAATAAGGATTTTTGAGTCTTCACAGACACAGAAATGTCAATTTAAAGACAAGTAATTTCTTAGAGAATATGAGTACATGAGAGTCAACACTGACCATTGAACTATACAAGAATATTAATTATAGCCCCATGGGGGGGCTCCCATGGCTATGTTTACATTAACCCCAAATAATGGAAGATTTGTAAAATTAAATATCAACTTGCTGTGCTAAAGTTATCAATGCATGACTTATGACTTCCTTCCCCCTTTCCTTCCTTCCTTTCCTCCCTCCTTCCTTCCTTCCTTCTTTCTTTTTTCTTTCTTTCCTTCTTTCCTTCCTTCCTCCTTCCCCCCTCCCTCCCTCTCCCTCTCTCCCTTCCTTCTTTCCTTCCTTCCTCCCTCCCTCCCACCCTTCCTCCCTCCCTCTTCTTTCTTTCTTTCTTTCTTTCTTTCTTTCTTTCTTTCTTTCTTTTTTCTTCTTTCTTTCTCTTCCTTTTATGATATCTCCCAGGTCACCTAAGTAGAATAAACAGTTGGAAATTGCTTAAAGAAACCATAGTACTTTGGGCACTTTAACATAAATATTGACGAATAAGAGGTAGGGACTTTCAAACTCAGGTTTTGTGATGACCTAGGCAATATATGATTATTTTCAAGGGGTATGAGCAAATCTCAAAATAAGATGAATATATACTCACTGTAGTTTTTACAAGTACCTATCTTAATTGTTGTTTAAAAGCAACAAGATGCGAAACAAAAACTGCTAGGATGTCGACTCTTTACAAAACCTGAACGAAGTCTTAATCTACTGGAGGTTGTGCATTAAGCAGTCTGAAGCACACTCCTTTTTACACATGCACCTTATTCAAAGTTGTCTTTTTAAAATACTCCTAAAGTCGATGCTCAGAGACTAAATATCTACGAACTAAAATAGATCACTCTGATACCCTAAACTGCATATTTGCTGTTTGACTTTCAATCAGAATTTACTGAGTGTTCATTGGCTGGAATTCTATGTGTTATTCTATGTGTTAACATTTTAGTGAATCTAAGATTCCATCACATATCTACCACCAAGAAAGAAGAGACTAATGAATTTCAATGAATTGTAAGCAATATCCTGATTTCAGAGATGAAAAAATACATTGTAGAATTAATGAAAAGTACTAGCACTATTGAAAGTATACAAATATACTCAAAAGGCAGCTGCACTCTAAAATCTATAAAGCACTGGTCAATTTCATTCAGTTATAAATTAATTAAGCACTTTAAATATGCTTAGCGCTTGTCTCAATCCTAGTCCATAATTGGGCTGGAACCATTTAATTATCTAGAAGTTTCTGTTTGTTAATCACCTTCTATGTGCACCACATTATACCGGTTGGAATGGGTGGAGTAGGTAGCTGCCCATGAAGTGTGGGTTAAAGTTCTCTGGGAAAGTCTTTATATCTACTATTCTTTTACTGATGCCAGAAAATTTCCTGTAAACATTTTCTTCCTTTGGCCTTATGTCCTTTGAACATGTGGATATATCTGGAAGGATGCACTGAGTATTTTAATCATTAACTCTCCCGTGTGGAATCACTGGTTACATTTCCCCACTGGGATAGCAACTAGGGCTTTTCTTTTTTTCTTTTTTCTTTTTAAAGCATGTTATCATACCCAATGAGGAATCAGAGCTTCAGAGACCTTGTGTCACTTATCCAGGACTGCACAGCATGTAGGTGATTGAACTGGGCTTTCCACTCTGTGTTGTTTACTGGGTCAGACTGTCTTTCATGAACACAGAAGTGAAACCTCCCATCTAGCTGACCTTTTGAGAGAGAAGAGCCTAAAGAGAGAAGTGGAGAGCTTGAAGTATTGCCTGAGAGCATCAACCCTAAGCAGGGACAGGATTGGCTTGGGCAGTGAGAAGGCCAATGTTTCTAAGGAGGAAAATGGAAAGATGCTAGAAGTGGACTGGTTGGTTCACAATCTCCCCTGTGCTTGCATCAGAACTACTGAATCCCAGAACGGAGCTCATCCACCTTTCTCATTTGTTAGGTTAACTTCAATTCAGTATTTTCCTGTAGTTCCTCAGAAAGACTTTAGGACTCACTTAGGAACTCTGGCAAAATTTTTATCTTGACTCTAAAGCTGGAATTATTGCATTTTTCACGCATATTTAATGCAAATTTTTCTGACCAATATTTGAGACATTGGAGCTTCCTTTTCTCCATGTTTTCTATGATTGCAATGGAAAGACAGCTGAGAAACTGCACTAAGTATTAGTGTACAAATGTTTGAACACACCCATCTGTATACGAATCTTAATGGTGGTGTATAAGGCTCATGGAAAGATAAGAGATATTAGTATCATTTTTTTCTTAACAAGGGTAATATTGTCTCTTTGTCCTTTAATAACACTGAAAAGTAAGCCGTAGATTTTGATATGAACACAAGGATGTCATGTAGTATTATTTGTGCAGGAGATGCGTGACATGCATATATGATACTGCTGCACACCCTCAAGTCTAATCATCAGGTTGAACTAACCAGAACTCCTAGTTAGAAGCTTTAAAGCAGAAATAACAGAGCTGTGCTGAATTTATTCATTCATTCCACAAATACTTATAGAACTCCTACTGTAGATCACCATGTATGTACTTTTCTGGGAGATGGATACATAATAGTGCACTAATCAGACACATCTTCCACCCTGAATCTAGTGGAGGGTAGGTGAGTACAGTGAGAACAATGAAGTGCTTAAGGTCATTAATAGATGCAGTAATTTTCACACTTGCTATTCTCTTTGCTTCAAAAACTTCTCACCCAGACTTTCACTAATTCCTATTTACCCTTTATGTCTCCATTTAGATGGCTCTTCCTCTGGGAGCCTTTCCTGACCCCTAAAATCAGTATATCTGCCCTTCCCTTTACTCTCATGAAACTTTACATTCCTCATTTTTCAGCTCTTATGCTATATCGCTTTCATTGTGTGTGTTCTCTACCAGATTATAAATGCTGAGACAATAAGAACCATGAATTTTTTTGTCTATATTTGTACCCTCAGCAACCTGCATTGTGTCTGGCACAGGATGGGAAATACTGTTTACCTAGTGAATAAATGATTTAATGAAATGACTTCTTACACATCAGTCATTTACAGAGTATGGTTCAAGTTCATATTTTTACTTATTACAGATTATTAGATGGTTGTTTCAGGAGAACCCTCCAAGGGTGTGAGATCCCAGTTTACCAGTAGTCTAATCACTGAGTTCCTAGTCCATGGGTCAGTGTGGTAGAGTGGCTGATAAAATTTTCTTGTCTGGGATGTGGTGTGTGTGTGTGTGTGTGTGTGTGTGTGTATGTGTTTGAAGATGTTAACTTTGATTTGCTCCATCTTGGTGTATGAATCCCAAAGTGCACTTCATATCTCAACCCCTGTGAAAATATAGTATAAGAGCATTAATGGCTTTAAAAAATTAAATGCTAGAGAGAGAAGCAAGATGGCAGAGGAGTAGGAGACCTGGATTTCATCTGGTTCCAGGAATTCAGCTAGATAGGGATCAAACCATTCTGAACACCTACGAACTCAACAGGAGATCGAAGAAAAGAATAGCGACAACTCTCTGAACAGAAAAGTGACCCTTTCTGGAAGGTAGGATGTGCGGAGAAGTGATGCGAAGGCAATATTCGGGAGGATAGACGGCGGGGAAGGGGGCCTCCCTCGGCTGCTTCTGGCAAGTGATAGAGCTGTGGAGCACAAAATCGGAACTTTTAGAATCTGCTCTGCTGAGGGACTTTGCTCCAGTGGCTAAGCGGGGGTGGAACCCTCACTGGGAAAGTGTGGTCTCAGGACCCTCGGGGTCACAGAGAGACTGGGGGTGCCTGAGTGCGGCAGAGCTCCCAGGTATCAGAGCGGGGAAACCAGCTGCAGAGACAGAACTGAGGAGCGGGATCTCAGCTCGGGGTTGCCCTAAACTGTGATCCGTGGCACAGTTGGGCCACTGCTCCTCCAGTAGGAACCCAACAAGCAGCCGATCCGGGGAGACTCCCCTTCCTCCCCCGGGAGGAGTGGTGTGGAGCGCAATGCAGGGATCTGCTGGGTTTGTAGACTCCACACGGGGTTGTGTGCCAAAGATAGAAATGCTCGGTCACAGGCCGGGTGAGCACGGAGTGCAGCCAGAGACCAGGGAGATGGGAGTGATTGACTGGTTTTCTCGGGGGCTCACTGAGGAGTGGGGCCCGAGTTCTCGGCTCCTCGGGGGTGGAGATGGAGAGGCCGCAATTTTCACTCTCCTCCTCCAAAGCTGTACGGAAAGCTTGCAGGGAACAAAAGCTCCCGAGAGCAAACCCGAGCAGATTACTTAGCCCGGTCTGGCAAGGGCGAGGCAATTCCACCTCTGGCAAAGACATTTGGGAACCACGGCAACAGGCCCCTCCCCCAGAAGATCAGCAAGAACAGCCAGCCAAGACCAAGTTTACCAATCAATGAGAACGGCAGAACTCCAGCGATAGGGGAATACTGCACCTAGAATTCATGGCTTTTTTCCCCCTGATTCTTTAGTTTTTCAAAGTTAATTTTTTTTAATTTTCTTTTTCTTTTTTTTAAGGATTTTTCTCTTTCCCTTTTTCAGCCAACATCTTATCAATCCCTTTTTCAAAAATCTTTTTTATTTTCATTTTTAGAGTCATATTCTATCCCTTCATAGTAGTTAACCTTATTTTTGGTATATATATAAATTGTCCTCTCTTTAAAATTTTGGGATACAGTTTCTTCTAACAGATCGAAATACACCCTAAATCTCTAGTGTATGGCTTTGTCCTAGTCTCCTGCCTGATCACATTCTCTCCTTTTTTTTTTTTTTTTAATTTCTCTTCTTTCTTTTTTCAACCAACCTTATCAATTCCTTTTATAAAATCTTTTATAATTTTCATCTTTACTCTCATATTCCATCCCTTCATCATATTTACCCTTATTTGTGTACATATATAAGCTTTTCTTTCTTTAAAATTTTGGGAGGCAGTTTCTTCTAACAGACCAAAATATACCCCAAATCTCATATGTGGCACTGATCTATTCACCAGCCTGATCATATGTGATCATATTCTTTTTTAAAAAATCTTGTTCTTTTTTCATTCTTTCCCTTTCTTTTCCCCCAGTTTCAGGTCTCTTCCGATTTGTTTAGTGATTATTTTTGGGGGTCATTGTTACCCTGTTAGCATTTTGTTCTCTCATTCATCTATCCTCCTCTGGACAAAATGACAAGATGGAAAAAATCACCTCAAAAAAAGAACAAGAGGCAGTACCAACTGCCAGGGATCTAATCAATTTGGACATTAGTAAGATGCCAGAACTAGAGTTCAGAATGGCGATTTTAAAGATACTAGCTGGGCTTGAAAAAAGCATGGAAGATATTAGAGAAGCCCTTTTTGGAGAAATAAAAGAACTAAAATCTAACCAAGTCAAAATAAAAAAGGCTATTAATGAGGTGCAATGAAAAATGGAGGCTCTAACTGCTAGGATAAATGAGGCAGAAGAGAGAATTTGTGATATAGAACACCAAATGATGGAAAACAAAGAAGCTGAAAAAAGAGAGACTCATTTTAGACCCAAAGCCACCCCCAGATTGAAAGTGAGGGGGTTGAAAACCACTTACCATGCTAATGGACACCAAAAGAAAGCTGGGGTGGCAATCCTTATATCAGACAATTTAGATTTTAAGCCAAAGACTATAATAAGAGATGAGGAAGGGCACTATATCCTACTTAAAGGGTCTATCCAACAAGATGATCTAACAGTTATAAATATCTATGTCCCTAAGATGGGAGCAGCCAATTGTATAAGCCAATTAATAACAAAATCAAAGAAACACATCAACAACAATACAATAATAGTGGGGGACTTTAACACCCCCCTCACTGAAATAGACAAATCATCTAAGCAAAAAATCAACAAGGAAATAAAGACTTTAAATGACACACTGGACCAAATGGACTTCACAGATCTATTCAGAACATTCCATCTCAAAGCAACAGAATACACATTCTTCTCTAGTGCCCATGGAACATTCTCCAGAATAGATCACATCCTAGGTCACAAATAAGGTCTCCACTGGTACCAAAAGATTGTGATCATTCCCTGCATATTTTCAGACGACAATGCTTTGAAACTAGAACTCAATCACAAGAGGAAAGTTGGAAAGAACTCAAATACATGGAGGCTAAATAACATCCTACTAAAGAATGAATGGGTCAACCACGAAATTAAAGAAGAATTTTAAAAATTCATGGAAACCAATGAAAATGAAAACACAACTGTTCAAAATCTTTGGGATGCAGCAAAGGCAGTCCTAAGAGGAAAGTATATAGCACATTAAGCCTTTCTCAAGAAACAAGAAAGGTCTCAAATACACAACCTAAACCTACACCTAAAGGAGCTGGAGAAAGAACAGCAAATAAAGCCTAAACCCAGCAGGAGAAGAGAAATAATAAAGATCAGAGCAGATATCAATGAACTAGAAGCCAAAAGAACAATAGAACAGATCAATGAAACTAGGATGTGGTTCTTTGAAAGAATTAACAAGATTGATAAACCCCTGGCCAGACTTATCAAAAAGAAAAGAGAAAAGACCCAAATCAATAAAATCATGAATGAAAGAGGAGAGATCACAACCAACACCAAAGAAATACAAACAATTATAAGAACATATTATGAGCAACTCTATGCCGGCAAATTAGATAATCTGGAAGAAATGGATGCATTCCTAGAGATGTATCAACTACCAAAACTGAACCAAGAAGAAATAGAAAACCTGAACAGACCTATCACCACTAAGGAAATTGAAGCAGTCATCAAAAATCTCCCAACAAACAAGAGCCCAGGGCCAGATGGCTTCCCAGGGGAATTGTACCAAATATTTGAAGAAGAATTAATACCTATTCTTCTGAAACTGTTCCAAAAAATAGAAATGGAAGGAAAACTTCCAAACTCATTTTATGAGGCCATTACCTTGATCCCCAAACCAGACAAAGACCCCATCAAAAGGGAGAAATAACAGACCAATATCCCTGATGAACATGGATGCAAAAATTCTCACCAAAATACTAGCCATTAGGATCCAATAGCACATTAAAAGGATTATTCACCACGACCGAGTGGGATTTATTCCTGGGCTGCAGGGTTGGTTCAACATCCATAAATCAATCAATGTGATCCAATACATTAATAAAAGAAAGAACAAGAACCATATGATCCTCTCAATAGATGCAGAGAAAGCATTTGACAAAGTACAGCATCCTTTCTTGATTACAACTTCAGAGTGTAGGAATAGAGGGTACATACCTCAATATCATAAAAGCCATCTATGAAAAACCCACAGCAAATATCATTCTCAATGGGGAAAAACTGAGAGCTTTCCCCCTAACGTCAGGAACACGGCAGGGATGTCCGCTATCACCACTGCTATTCAACATAGTATTAGAAGTCCTAGCCACAGCAATCAGACAACAAAAAGAAATCAAAGGCATCCGAATTGGCAAAGAAGAAGTCCAACTCTCACTCTTTGCAGATGATATGATACTTTATGTTGAAAACCCAAAAGACTCCACCCCAAAACTGCTAGAACTCATACAGGAATTCAGTAAAGTGGCAAGATATAAAATGAATGCACAGAAATCAGTGGCATTCCTATACACCAGCAACAAGACAGAAGAAAGAGAAATTAAGGAGTCGAGCCCATTTACAAATGCACCCCAAACCGTAAGATACCTAGGAATAAATCTAAGCAAAGAGGCAAAGAATCTGTACTCAGAAAACTATAAAATACTCATGAAAGAAACTGAGGAAGACACAAAGAAATGGAAAAATGTTCCATGCTCATGGATTGGGAGAACCGATATTGTGAAGATGTCAATTCTACCTAGAGCAGTCTACACATTCAATGCAATCTCTATCAAAATACCATCAACTTTTTTCAAAGAAATGGAACAAATAATCCTAAAATTTGTATGGAACCAGAAAGACCCCGAATAGCCAGAGGAATGCTGAAAAAGAAAAGCCAAGCTGGTGGCATCACAGTTCTGGAATTCAAGCTCTATTACAAAGCTGTCATCATCAAGACAGTATGGTACTGGCACAAAAACAGACACATAGATCAATAGAACAGAATAGACAGCCCAGAAATGGACCCTCCACTCTGTGGTCAACTAATGTTCGACAAAGCAGGAAAGAGTGTCCAATGGAAAAGAGACAGTCTCTTCAACAAATGATGTCCAGAAGAATGAAACTGGACCATTCCCTTACTGCACACACAAAAATAGACTCAAAATGGTTGAAAGACCTAAATGTGAGACAGGAGTCCATCAAAATCCTAAAGGAGAACACAGGCAGCAACCTCTTCCATCTCAGCCACAGCAATTTCTTCCTAGAAACATCGCCAAAGGCAAGGGAAGCAAGGGCAAAAATGAACTATTGGGACTTCATCAAGATAAAAAGCTTTTGCACAGCAAAAGAAACAGTCAACAAAACCAAAAGACAACAGACAGAATGGGAGAAGATATTTGCAAATGACATATCAGATAAAGGGCTAGTATCCAAAATCTAGAAAGAATTTATGAAACTCAACACCCAAAGAACAAAGAATCCAATCAAGAAATGGGCAGAAGACATGAACAGACATTTTTCCAAAGAAGACATCCAAATGGCCAACAGACACATGAAAAAGTGCTCAACATCGCTTGGCATCAGGGAAATCCAAATCAAAACCTCAATGAGATACCACCTCACACCGGTCAGAATGGCTAAAATTAACAAGTCAGGAAACGACAGATATTGGCGAGGATGTGGAGAAAGGAGAACCGTCCTACACTGTTGGTGGGAATGCAAGCTGATGCATCCACTCTGGAAAATGGTATGGAGGTTCCTCAGAAAGTTGAAAATAGATCTACCGTATGACCCAGCAATTGCACTACTCAGTATTTACCCCAAAGATATAAATGTAGTGATCCAATAGGGTACGTGCACCCTGATGTTTATAGCAGCAATGTCCACAATAGCCAAACTATGGAAAGAGGCAAAATGTCCATTGACAGATGAATGGCTAAAGAAGAAGTGGTATATATATACAATGGAATATTATGCAGCCATCAAAAGGAATGAAATCTTGCCATTTGCAACAACATGGATGGAATTGGAGTGTATTATGCTGAGTGAAATAAGTCAGTCAGAGAAAGACATGTATCATATGATCTCACTGATATGAGGAATTCTTAATCTCAGGAAACAAACTGAGGGTTGCTGGAGGGGTGGGGTGTGGGAGGGATGGGGTGGCTGGGTGATAGACATTGGGGAGGGTATGTGCTATGGTGAATGCTGTGAATTGTGTAAGACTGTTGAATCACAGACCTGTACCTCTGAAACAAATAATATATTATATGTTAAAAAAAAAAAAAGAAGATAGTAGGAAGGGAGAAATGAAGGGGGGGAATTGAAGGGGGAGACAAACCATGAGATGCTATGGACTCTGAGAAACAAACTGAGGGTTCTAGAGGGGAGGGAGGTGGGGGGATGGGTTAGCCTGGTGATGGGTATTAAAGAGGGTACGTATTGAATGGAACACTGGGTGTTATATGCAAACAGTGAATCATGGAACACTACATCAAAAACTAATGATGTAATGTATGGTGATTAACATAACATAATAATAAAGAAAAAGAGTATCAATGAATGACATGACATTAAAGCAGTGATATGGGAATATATAGTCATAGTGATAGCAGTGTATACTTATTTAATCTAACTATGTGCCAGGCAATGTTATAAGCATCTCATCCATACTTACTCATTTAAATAAACCCACAACTTTATGAGGAAACTGAAGCCCGGGAGGGGAGGTGGTGGTTTAAATGACTTGACTACATACTGAGTAAATAGTGGAAAAGGATGTGAACTCCAAAGCTAGGCTCTAGAGTTCATTTTTTTCTACATTCTATTCCTTCCATTTGAAAAAACAAAACAGAACAAAACTACTGCTCTGAAAAAACTAAATTAAACTG
This sequence comes from Mirounga leonina, assembly GCF_011800145.1. Classification (NCBI taxonomy): domain Eukaryota; kingdom Metazoa; phylum Chordata; class Mammalia; order Carnivora; family Phocidae; genus Mirounga; species Mirounga leonina. Next base: position 36,915,882 of record NW_023270454.1, on the reverse strand, counting down.
AAAATAAGAGAATAAAACAGCTCAAGAAATTCCATTTGAATTGAACCTAAGCATTCTCTTGATGTGTTAAAAACTGATATATTAAAAGCTACCACTGATGCCTATTTTTTTTTTTTTGCCAGGGGAATTAATTGCTTATTAGACAGATGGAAGAGTTCAGTTGAGGGGGAAAGCGCTAAAGTATGTAGCCAATGTGAGAGAAAGGGCAAGCTTGGCGCACAGTGATATGCCAAAAATACTTGCAAAAATATGTCAGAAAGATAGCAGGCAGGTGACTAGCATCCCAAAGTCCACATGACTGAGGCCAACATGGGAAATGAAGAGAAGGCAATGAAAAGAAAGATGACAGGTGAACAAAACCCTTTTATCTTTTAAAAGAAGTCTTGTGCAATGAAACAGAAGAGATGAGTCATAGTGCTGTAATTAGATAGGTAGAACATTGTACATCACAGATTATTGGTAGAGTAAAAAATTTTAATGACTTAACCAATTAATATCAAATAATATTTTTGTGAAAAATAATTTTTGATAATCACCCTTTTGATGAGGGCTTTACAGCATCAAGGCAGATAACTTATCTATAAATGTTGATGCTTTTTCCACAGTCCAGGGCTAGATCAGGTTGTGGGGAAAAGGAAAGGATATTTGTAAATGCCTTTGAGAGATCTTAGAAACAAATGGGTATGATGAATTAAAACTTGAACATAGGCAATATGGGTTTTAGGGTAAGGATGAAATATTTTATTGTGAAATTCTAAAACAGAATACAGACATCTCTTCTGCTATTGAATGATACACACTTTTCTGAAAAACCTCATGTTTGACAAAATCATCCCTAAAAGATAACAAAGCTTAATGGGAAAATAGAATTGGGGTACATCATTCCAAACCTGAACAACTTATAACCTGTGCATGACAAAAAATATCAATCGTAATTATTAACTCTAATTTAGTTAAAAAGACATGCAATACTCTTTTAAAAAATAACCCTACAGTAGATTTTAGATTTCACCCTTGGGGGGAAAAAGGTGAAAGCAACTGGGTCGAGGCAAATGTTGGAGAGGGTTGAAGCATCTGAATTATGGAAATAAGGGAAGAGAGATAAGTTGCAGGTTGAGGAAGAGTTTCAGGTTTTGCACAAAAGAGGAAAACCTCCCAACAAGTGCTTCCAAGACAGTGCTTGGTTCCCTGGGTCTAGTATTGTGTCTGTTTGCAGCCTGCTCCAGTTACTGTGTTACTGTATTGTGTTCAGCTATTGTTACTCAGGTGACACAAAATATTAAGGGGCTGGGAAAGTTCACTTATGAACCAAGAAGACTTTTGTGTACAAGCTGTCACATTATAGAGAATCTATGAATTGTAACTTGGTTTCCATCCATCCATCCATCCATCCATCCATCCATCCATCCATCCATCCATCCA